>NC_084669.1:2420000-3156666 GCF_028389875.1 Rhea pennata | reverse complement strand
ATGAAAAAGAACATGCAATTCAAGATTGTTTGCTGTCAGAAAAGAGACTGAGAGTTGACTCAGTTCCAATGTACGAAGGGAGAAAATTCTCCTAAGGCATGTGTTCCTAGTGGAGAAGGTTATTACCTGCTAGAACAAGCTACTGAGTACAGCAGTGAATTCTACATTTCCTAGACCCCTTTCTGAAAGATATGCTTTAATCAAACACAAAAAGACTCAGAACAGGCATAAACAGTGAAAACGTAGAGCAGGTAAGAAAAAATTCCTTAAAATACATGTGGTTTTATATTAAATTTATGTAGTTTGTTGAAGTCCGTAGTGCATAGCTTCATATCATTTGGGTATAGTGATTTCTGTAATCTTTAAATCACAGAGTTTTACATTGATTTCAAGACTTCGTACAGAACACCTTTACATTTTCATGGAAATCAGGCTGGTGGAAGTTTCCTGGGAAGCTTCATAATGTTTACTGCTATGGCTTTCTAGAGTAACCCAATTGGACCCATTTCTTCTTTCACCATTTTCTCATGGCTCTGTTTATTGCAGGGAAGGTTTCTTAAAGAAAAACACCTTGGAGCCTAAGAATAGGAAATCATTTGATTTTGCCTGAGATCTTATAAGTAAAGCTTATTTGTGGCTCTGACATCTTTATTCTAGGCTGGTTTAGACAAGCACAACTTTATTCAGCTTTTGGTGTATATGGGACTGAATGACTAAGGGCTTTGATCACCAGCTTAAAACTGCAGCAGAAATAGAAGACTTTGTGAAAATCTGCTAGATTTTGGCACAGACTAGAACTTGCTGTTATTTCCAGATTGCAGACGTGGTAAGGTTTTAAAGTGCTGAACACAGAGATCCCTTCTGAGTTCACATCTTCTCATGGTGGACTACTAACAATGGCTGAAGAATACGCTTTCACCTGAAATAACGCTACTTCTTCACCTACACTTAGCGTTGACTTGTCCCTTAGGCTGTGTGCAGCTTTAAAGGAAAGGTTAGGATGAAAGGGAGAAGATAACCAGACAGATACTAGCCAACTTGATCCTTTGAAACGTTTCCCCTAGGGCTGTACTGAGCCAGGGCTGATCTTCATTCAGTTGATACAATGCTATCTCCGGCTGCAGCTGTGAAAAGGGATTATGCAGGACAATATCAGCAGAACAGGTTCTGCAGTGAGGTTGGCATGTCCTGCAGCTTCTCTAAATGTCTCCAGGTGGATGGTGGAAAGGAATGAGTGCAGAGAAGGTCTACTGAGAAGGAAAAGGGAATAGCTATATACGGATGCTGTATGAGTTTTGCCTGAAAATTTGTTTGGCATGGTTGTTGTTCAGACTATCTATTAAGCCTATGTCATGTATGCAAGCCAGTAACAAATTGTGGTTGACTGTGCTTGAAAGCTACAGAAATGTTGACTAGCATGGGCAGGAAGATGGGGTTCCTCTCCATTGCCATCAAAATATCATCTTTTAGTGCTGTTGACAGTTTAATAGCTGCTCCCGTACATTGGAGGGCATTGTGAAGTACTGCTGCTGTATTATTAACCCAGGCTGGAAATTTCCCTGCAAATGCAGAGCAAACAACATGTATATGGAGCTTATGAAGTACATTGAGATTAAAGGTGTATGCCATTCACATCACGAATATTCTCTTTCTAATTGATTTTCACAATAGGCACAATAATAATTTAACCTCCAATTACCCTATAGCATTTTTTTCAGATCAGATTGATTGCATTGCATTTTAAAGATCCAGATGATACCATTCAGTTCAAGTGCAAATCAAACATTTTTAATTCCGTTTGCTTCCTCTGGGCACCCGAGATGGGATGGGGTTATGAAGGAGCTGTGGAATAGAGCACATCATAGCACTCAAGAAGGGGGCTATCAGAACTACATCCCCTTGGTAAACCTTCCCTGCTCATAAAAATATCATTGTGAAAAGCTGCATCCATATGTGTAATTATTTGAAATCATTCCTAGAATACCCTGTGTGGTATTGTACATTTGAAATGGTTTGCATGGCCTCAATCTGTAGTAATTTGAAGCAGATGTGTATAGTACCAGGTGGAGTATGCATACTGCGTAGATGTGGAGGGATGGGACGATCATGTGACTCCAGAACGGATTTGGGATTCAGGAGGTTGGAGTGCGTCTCTGTCTATTGATACCTTTAAATTAGCTATCGCTGTAGTATCTGGTTTCTGCCAAGGTGACGCAGAAGATCAGTGAGATGTGTCTGGAAGGTTAGTGGATCAATTCTGCACGCTGCCCATCAGCCGACCCCTCCCTGTTGCCTGTCTTTCCGTGCGACAGCTCCGTTTTTTGTCTTTTTTTGTTCTTTGGCATCACTGAGAAGCCTGCTGAGAGGCCCTGACTGCGGCTGCCACATACCAACGGCAGAGCGAGAGCTCCTGGTGGCTCTTCTGGTGGCCAGGAGTGCAGTGCTGCAAGCCAGCTGGGGACAACGCCGCTGCCCAGCCCCGGGGAGCAGTTGTCCCAGGTCTGCAGGCTCGCCAGCGCGGGCCTGATGCGTTCTGCTCTGACATTACTTCCCATCTGTCTTCCCCAAGCACCAGGAAAAACAAAGCATTACAAAAATGTCAAGCTGTGAAAAGAAAAGTCAAAAGCCAGAAAATTCCGAGTTAATGCTGATGCTTTAACTCAAGCCATTAAGTCAGAGGCATGCCTGAAGCCTTAGCTGACCTTTCGCTGCTTTGTCTAACTATCTAGTTATAAAGATCTGTACGTTGTAGGGGGCACAGACTGGTATGTTGCCTGAGTACAGGAGGGGAATAGGGATTGCTGAATTAAGAGGCTGGGAGTCACTCATATGGGGAAGAAGAAGGGCAGCAAAGAGACGGATCTGAGAAGTCGTGTACGGGAAGGCAGGTGAGGCAGGAGAAAGAGAAGCTCGGCCAGGTTACTTCCAGACACAAAAAAGGCTCAAGGATGCTAAAACTTAGATGAAGAACCTAAGAGAGAAGTCATGAGCAAAAAGGTGGCCAGGAAAGATGGAGAATAATTGTGAAAAAAGCAGAGTGATCGGCGAGAGATTTGGATAGGGGTCTGGTGTCAATGTGGCACAGACTGGCACTTAGGTGGAAATGAAAGGGGATGATGTTCTCTTAGCAGGGAAGAGACGTCACTAGGACAGAGAAAGACTGAGGAAGACAGGAAAATTGCTCAGATTTGGTGGCAATGGATGGAAAAGTCAGGTTATGTTAGATTTATTCCTCTTTGGTACCTGCAGTGGACCAAGAGTCAAATCTTAATGCCCCTCTCTGCCAGTATATTTTACATATTGTTCCTAATAACTGAGTCCTAGCCTTAATGTTTGCCCACATCACTAGATATATTAACTCAGATGGATCTGAAGGTCCATTTTGGCTAATACGATAATCGATGCTGAGATTCCTGAATTTGTTTATTATTTCAAAAATTCAAATTACGCATAAGAAAGAGAAACTAGAGCAACTGTTAAGGCTGGAAGTGAAGTACTTAAAAATAAGGAAAATCTAAGAAAACTGAGAAGGAAAGGCTCCACTTTCAGGTTTTTGCAAATCCAATTGCATACATATATGTGCATGTGCATGCACATGTGCATGTGTGTATTGCTTTCCTGTTCACGATCTTAGAAACAAAACATTTTCATGATTTTTTTCAAATTCAAAATATCTGGTTCTTTGAATATACTTTGAAAATCCTTGAAAAAGTTGAATGCTTCCATTCAGCTAAATAGCTTCTAAGATTAATGACTACAGTGGCTTCAACACAATGCACTATTAAAAGCAATCAAACCCAAAATTGTTCTTATTCGAATATTTCTCTCTAACATCAGTAAATGCCTATATAGTTTTCAATGAAATGGGAGTCATAAAACTACATTCTAGAGTTTACAATTGTTGTAAATACAGATTTATGGGCAATAAGGAAGTATCTCTGTGTACTTTCTTGTGCCTCTCATTTATCAGGATAGAGCTGAGACATCCTAAAAATGTCTTTATTAGTCTAAGCACTTAATTTAACAAAACAAGCAGTTTAAACAAATACAAACTACTATTCTCCAACCACCATGTACTTGAAATAACAATTATTTTTGCAAGAGAAATAAAGTCACAGGTGAGTTTATAACAACCTAATTAAAGCATAATTTAAATGTATGACAAAGGATATTTTTGCATCACCATTTAACCAAGGGAAAGAAAATATTATCTGTTAATAAATACCATAGTACTCTTTTTTGTGTAATTCCTCTTTTTGTAATATGTATGGAGATACTTTAGAAATTGCATCCTATTAAGCAAGTTGCTCTGCCTATAAAGACATACAATAGAAGTGCTTGCATAATTTTGCTCTTGAATAAACAGGAACATATTTTTCTTCTTTCTATTCTGTCATGTAATCTATGCATTAAAAAAGACCAGTGCAATGAAGAGAAATAATTAAAGTTACAAAGTCAGAGAAAAATACTGATAAGTTGGCTGAAGGGACAGTTTGCTGGCTCAGAATTGACATGCATTACGTAAAGAACCAAATATCTGCATGCAGTGTAATTAATTTTTCTAAAGAACTACATTAGTACATGACATTGCAAGATACTAAGCACATTCAGCTACTCTAAAATCAGTTGGAAATTAGGAGACCCAGCACTTTTCTGGATCCAGTCCATAGCTAATTTGGCTACAACCCAGAACTGGCTCTCCAGCAAAACCCCTTCCCCCCAGTCATGCTTTGAGTGGTTTTCAAGAGATGAACTTGGGTTCAGAATACACATTAGGGGACCTGGCTGGAGTAGTGGAGCCTAAATTCCCATGGCCTTTTGCAGTCATCTCCAAAGATGATGAATTTTCTTAATGTATCTGTAGACAATCCCAAATCTTCTTGATGGTAACATCAGAAGTAGGTGGCATTGCAATTTTACAAAATCACTGACAAAGTGTGGGTAGGAAGCATCTCACCCATAAACATTTGTGGAACAAGAGTGGGCTGAACTGCATTATTTGTTTTCAGCAATGGTCTAGCAATTGGTCCCACAACTGTTTCTTCTCATCATTATTCATCAAGTTATTTTTCTAAACTTCATTTAGATACCTTTCTGGGAATATCATTTTTCCATTTATTTTCAGAGTATAAATAGTAACTGGCAACTTCAAATACCTTTTCATGTGGATTTTAGGATCTAGAACACTGGCAGAATATTTTACAGCAGTTAATAGCTACTCTCCCAAAGGTCTACTGTTATGTGGGTGAAATCTTGGCTCTTTTAGAGGCAGTAGCAGATCTTTCCATGCTTTCGTGGGTGCCCAGATTATACCAGAAGCCGTATGTGCCTCCTCCTTTTGTTGCGATCCTCTCATTACTTAGACATGAGAGACAGCTTTCTGTTACAGCCCTCTACAGTGCCCAGCCCTACGGGCCCTCATGCTTTATTTAGTCAGTAGTAAATAAATCATTAATCACCACCTCAGCTAAAGAACAAGACTTTAGAGCCAGCTGTAGATAAGGCACTTGCCCGCCGCTCCTCTGACATCTCCTGACGAGCCCTGATGGCCAAGGAGGACCAAGAGGGCGACTCTTGAAGTCGGCCTTAGCGTAGGAATAACATACCACACCGAAGTTACAGCCACCAGGCTAAAGGACAACCTCAAATTCTCAAACGTAAGTGAGAAGAAAGAGACTTTCTTTGCAAGCAGCCTTAAAATTTGGAGTGAAAAATCCCTTCATTTTTGTTATTAAAAAAAATAGTGCAGCCTAAGTTCTTGATTATACTCCAGTAGCAGGGACCATTATGAAGAATTGTCTTCATTACCCAGCCTGGCACATAGCAATCAGGCTAAACTGAGTAACCCCTCTGTACAACCGATACAGTCTTCCACTTCATGATTAGCTTTGCACAAATTTGTACAAAGAAGCAGCATTTGCTTTTTGACCCATTTTAAATTTACAATAAGGAGAAAAATAATTTGATACTATACTTATCTAAAATGACAGAGCACCTGTAATAGCCTCTATTTCTTCAAATATTTATCTCCCAAACATTTTTAATTTTAAACATAAGCTATTTAATTGCTAATGAACATTTTCATATTAATTGGTCTCAAGGTAGTAAAGTAGAAATAAACTCTGTTACTGGCTATACTATGCAGGGGGGCATGACTAACCCTACTAGCAGCTGAATTCTATCTGCAGCATTGTATCACATTCATGTTTATTAACGGGCAATCTTATGTCTTCTTCAACTTAAATGTGCCAGTTTGCATTAAAACAGAAACACACACCAACAAAAAGCCACAAAAATTTCAAATTCTAAACACGTAAGTGAGAATAAAGAGAGGGAGGTAAAGTTACAATCTCTTACATAGATAAAACCATTTAATATTGCCTTTGCTTCCCAGAAGCAGTATTAACCGGGTTTATGAAGAGGCAAGTCCTATCATTAGTTCGTATGATTCAATACAGGCACCACCAGAGTTAGAGTCAAACTTGATTTTTCCTTCACAATCGTTCCAGGGTCCTTCTTGGACAACAAATCTAAAAGCTTTGTTGCAAAATGTTCATATCGGTCTTGATGAACTGCTGCCTTAGACTGTTAGAAATATCCCCGACCATGACAAATCCCAGACCACCTTGCTTATAGCCACCCTTCTTCACATATAATTTTTTTTTTAGTTCATTGCATCAGACGAATGAGGCCTCTGGTCACAGCCCAGCCGCTAAGGCTGCTCTTCCCTATCACTTCAAACCCAGATGACTACAGAGATGTTGATTCTTGCCTCTGCTCTGATATGAAAACAGACTTGGCTGCTCTTATTTATGCTTTCCCGTTTTGGATTGCATTTCATGCCACTCTTAACGGACTGAAAGAATTCCCCCCTCAAAAATCTAAAAAGAAATCCTTTTTTCCTCTTTCAAAACCTCCCTTAAAGGTCACCTCTGCCATGATTCCTGCTGAGAAAAACCCAGATAACTTGATAACGGTTAAGAAACTAATGTCCCACAGCAGTACTTGTGAGCCTCACTGTAACCTTGTGTTTCTCTAAGGTTTTGCAAGAGCCACCTATATTTTCCCAGCTTTTGCATAGACGGTGGATTCTTTGGCACCATTACTACCTTTTCAGTTTTTGTTAAAAGTCTGTCCCAACAAGCTGAGCCTCCTGGCAGGTACGGCAGTACAGCTGGGGCTGCGATTCCGGGTTTGGCAGCCACACCAAAATAAATAGATCATTTCAGACTGCATCAATTTAATGTTTTTCTTTCATGTTTTCATGGCTCCATCCAAGTCTCACAATATAAGTCAGGTTTAATACATGTCAGTAGATCTGAAGTCAAAGGATAACCCAGGTGGGAAGGGGCCTCCAGTCCAATCTGCCGGTGAAGCAAGACCAGCAAGGGGTCAGGCCGGGCTGCACAGGGCTTTCTCCAGTCAGGCCTTGAATGGATGGAGATGGAGACGTCGTGGCCTTTCCGGGCATCTGTCCCACTGCTCAGCTGCCCTCCTGATAAATCAATAGGTCTAGCTCATTTGCTTAGAAAAATGCAGCTTCTCAGTCCCTGAAAGTCTGCCCTGGCTTCTGAAAAGTCGGTGTGAAATCTGCATGACAAAACAGACTGAAAAAGAAAAAAAAAATGGTTTGCCTATTACAACTTTGTAATTGCTTGGATAACCAAATAAAATTAGATCATAATTTTAGTGTTACCTGTGCTGTTCAGTTCTCTCATTAAAGCTTAACAATAACAATGATTTTTTTTTCAAATAAGATTTTGAAAACATACATATTATCAAAATGCAACCATCAGAGCAAATCCATGACCGTATTCTGCTCTCTCCTCCACTGTTACTGCTTCCTGTTGCCGTATCCCTTCTTTGGGTCATTTTTAGGTAGAAGTTTTTCAGAGATGTCCGGGGTGAAATTTTGGCTCCACTGGAGCAGGTGGAGAATCTCCCATCGACTGCCACGTGGTACAAGCCCTGTATCGTCTTTGCTTGGCCGAGTAAATCGCGCCGCCTCCCCGCCGTGTATCGTCTTTGGTTGCTTCGTCATCTGCAGCAACAGTGTCTCACAGTGAAAGAAATTTACAGGCAGAGTCACCCACTTGGTCTGCAACAATGAGCAACTAGGAGTAATTTCACCGTGTTGTATACGGGGTTTCATGTTTTCCCTTCGGCCGTAGTACCATTTTCCAATTCAAGTGACTAAATTGATTCCCCGACACAAACTTACAAAAGGCTTTCATCGCTTCTCAGTGTCTTGTTGTCTGGTTTTCTAAGAAATTCCTGGCCTTTTTAAATAATTCAAAAGGGAACAGCAGCCAGGAGGTGGCAAAACTTTCTCTCATTGCAACTGTTGCTAGGAAGGGTAGAGTTTCTGAAGACATCAAATTAATGGCAGATCTCTAGTGAATTAAAACTTAAACAGGTCAGTTTGATTGACTGTAAGGAACATGTGCTGCAATTCAGGAAAACACAACAGAGATTAACTGGATAATGCAGACGTTATTCCCATGTCTAAGTCTTAGGAGACTTCATTTTAAATTTTTTCATTATGATAAAAATAAAGCAGTAGAAAATATTTCCCATAGAAATTAAAGGCAAAGGAATTGGTTCAATTAAGAAACTATGCTGTTATTCCATCTTAAAATTTTACTGGACTTAAACCAGAAGGAAATTAAACATCAGGCAAGGAACCCATACTCCTCAGAAGCTGATCCATGCACTATATCCACTTAGACTAATAAAAGCAGGAGGTATTTGGTACAGCAAGTGAAATATATATCAAGGGTGAGATACATATTAAAGGATTGAATGGTAAGATAAATAGATAGATATTTAACATACATGAGCTGAAAACTTCAGGTTAATTAAATTAAAATAGTCCCCCATCAAAATATCTTATGGCCAAGATTACTGTCCCAGTCCCGGAAACAGGCAGATGCAAGCTTCTGTCTACATGTGAGCGCTGGCCTGTCTTCAAAAGCTGATCAGATCAGGTTTTACATCTTCCATTGAGCCACCAAGACAACTCTGAAAGTGTACAGATGTAAATAAAATTCCTTATCACTCTGCGTGACTTCCTATCAATTTTCTTTTAGGAACGGTACACTTTTTACCATTGTGTGTTCTTATAACAGTTATTTAATTAAGTGGTTTCCCCTTAATGCACTGTTTCAGTTGCTGTTGGCATGTGAGCAGGTTCTTCCAAAAGAAGCAATCATAAACTCCTAGATGGGTTTATTCAGCTGTGGCATTTCTAAGCTGGTTTAAGCAGTCTGTCAAAACTGAGTGAAATTAATTAATTCACTGGAGAGCTTTAACTTCTCCAAATTTAAGTAAGAATGATGCAAACTAACAGCAATAAGATCCACATTTTTTCAGACAAAGTGATCTAAATTATTTTAAAAATTCTGAAACATATGCTCTGTCTCGTAGAGAGGGACGCATCACTGAAGACAGCGGAGCTGCAGCAGCTGGCCCAAGACTTGCCCATGAAGGAGTGCACAGCTCTGCTACGAAAACCCGGAGGGCGACGTTATTCCTGCCCCACTGGAGCACATTTCGTGCTGCGCTCGAGGGCGCAGGGTCAGACCCGCCGTCCTCGTGTCCGGAAAGGGGGTTCTGCGCACCGGGCTGCGCCCCACCGACTGCGCTTACAAACCCACGCTGCCCCGTCTCCGCACTGCTGGAGGGCTGCAAGCAGGATCGCCAGTACCAGCGAAAAGACGACAGGAGCTGGATTACGTCCACATGCAGTCGCCTGAGATGCTGAAGCGGACAATTGCCTTCTGGTTCTTACTAAGGCTTTTTAAGGTTTTAAGTGCTTCATTGATAGCTTGGTACACAATTATAGGTGGATTAGAGAAAGCGGTAATAGGGTGTTTTTGCTCTAATCTTCTCTCAATTGTTAATATTAATTAAAGTACTTTTTCCTCTTCATTATGCAATAAACATGAACCATCACTTAAAACGAGCGTTTTAGCTTACCAGCTACTTAGTGCTGCTTTTTTTCAGCGACTGCTGTTTTAAAGAACCATGCCGAATAGAGGGAGGCTCCTGAGAGCAGGGGAGAGACCCAGAGGGCCAGGGGAACTCACCCCAGGAGAGAGGAAGGCATTTCGGCGAGGCAGGGGTGACCTCATCGCCCACCTCATCACGCTCAGAACTGAACGCGACGCCTATCTCTTCGAGTTGGTTTTCCCTTAATACATTTGTCAAACTCTTAAGCAGAATGACAGCGCAGGGCAGCAGGACATCTACGAAGTAATGAAGCCATTTCAGCCTGAGACTGGGAAGCAGTGAGAAATACTATTATCATTCCCTCTACTTTTAAACACTTGAGAAGTTTTCTAATATCTCCGATAAAGCACAAATTCTTGTAATGAACGCTCTTATGGCCATGTCAGAGTGGATTTGGGTGAGATGATACAAGCAATTGGCCCTTCTGTCTGGAACTTTTCAGCATCTTGCTGCAACAACCAATCTGCAGGTTTTTGTGTTATTTTAACCATATCCTTGACGTGAGTTATGGCTGTTTGCCACAGAGTGGATTGCTCTGGTAAATGGTTTCACAGATGAGTTTGCCTCTTTTTACTGCAAAGCAAACACGGAGCTGACATTTATTACGTGCTCAGCCGTGATTAGCCATCAGGGTTTTCCACCTCGCGCAGGAGAGTACCCACAATAAAACAAGCTGTCTTTCAGAAGATAATGTCTTGTCAGCTGTGCAGACTGATGACATAGTAACTAGAAATGAGCATGCAAGAATATTTTAGATGGTATTTGTTAAAAAGAAATATCTTATTACATTTACAAAGATGGCACTTTCGTGCCAAACCTGTAAACACTAAGATTGTTGTTGTTATTTTGCAAGCTTCCCTGGAATCAGTGAAAAGCTGTAGAAATCACAAAACCCTGTACTTGTATCTGCATGACAGAGTCCTTCAACAGGTGGTTCTTAATTAAATAATCATGCTTCGAAATTCCTATGTGGAAATGTATGCATCAGGACTCAAATGGGACTTTCCCATTTGAAAAAATACAAGCCTGCCCCATCAGTGCCAGTACAGAGAAGCAGTCGTAGTATGGCAACCTGCAGCTCCATTTCTGGTACCCTGCTGGTCATCCCTCTTGGACACCCATGGGCAGCTGTTTACAGACAGACTCTTGCCTCTTTTGATCACAGATTGTATTCCACTTCTTAAACACCCAAAAGGGCCTAAATATCTGCATATTAGAAGAAACTATTATTGTAAGTATATGTGTAACAAGATTCACTGACAGCCAGGTAGCAAATCGCAGAGATTATTCTTGTAGACTGGATTAACCCCGGTTTAACTAAATAACTGAAAGAACAACCCTTTCATTGTTTATAGTTTAAAAAATGTTTAAAATAATAAGCTCTCCCATTAACTCAGGTAGCTAGATCAACGCATGAACAACAGCAGCCTCTGTGCAAACCAGTACTATGTGCAAAGCACTCACTACAGTGGAGAAATGAATCATAAAAGAGAATAAAAATAACTAGGGACACCATATACGTGAGAAAAGTAAAGAGAAGATAGATGATAAATGCAAATGAGAGAAAAGGGTAGCACAGAAATAGTAAAAGTCAGAGAAAAATCGAGAAAAACATGCTTTCTATGAAGAAATGGGATGACCTAAGCCATTCTACAGCAGGGAGAAGAAAGTAGGACATTCAGTACTCTCTTAAAGGAGAGAGAAAGGAGATCTATGCAAGAAATAGCTTTCCGATCCTGCAGAAAGCTGTCAGAATTTCAGAAATGAATCTGGTGCGTGTCAGAAAAAAAGACCTTTCCATCTTAGTAAGGAACATGGAAGTCAAGTGTCCTATATCCTAAGAGGACACCAACAGATAGAGGTCTGGAGTCTTCTTCTATCCATTTCCTTCTCTCTCTTCTTGCTCACTTTTTCTGCACATTCAGACTTTTGCCTCAGACAGAAGAGCTGTTTCTAGCCAAACACAAAAACAAACAAACTTTCAGTAAAATAAAATGGTTTGGCAAAACAACACTTTCCAAGGAAACAATATTTAGCCAGAAAGAGCTAGATCTAATGTCCTCCACTGCAAAAGTGGGAGAGATGCTAAAAGGGGTAAAAACAAGACTGTGGTCCAGAAATAGTATATACATAAGTATATCTGTATGCACATGTATACGTGTATGTAGTCAAGTAAATATGTATTTTATATATGTATATAAACTATACAAACTGAGAAGAAACAGTCTAGTGAACATTAGGATTTTAATTCCTAATTGGAAAAAAGAAGCATAAACATTTTATGACAAACAGTAACAAAAATGCTTGTTGTGTTCTCAGAGTTGTCCTTACTAAGGTGGGATGCTAACATGGGAGACTGGTCAGTTATGTTCTTCTCTTATTTCCTTATATCTGGCACAGTATCTCAGTCTTCATCTCCAGATAACAATATCTAGAAGATTCTGACAAATAATATTATCTGAAAAATTATAATAGTTTTCTTTACAGGGAGTATATGACACATTTGGCTTCATTTTGTTCTCTCCTACCATTCGCTTCTCTGTTGACACATCTCCATCCGTCTCTGCAGTTTTATGTCAGCTCCACCTCCAATAGCCTCTTTTCTGTACATCTTAATTTTAAAGGTACCTTTCTTTGGCCATTAGATTGTCTCCATCTGCAGCATGACCTCATTTCACTGTAGGGTTGCCATAAAATCACCTACTATTGCCTGTTTGCTGTCCAAACACCTGCTGTGTGTTCCTGTCTCAGTGAATCTGCATTTTACTTTGCTTCTCTTATTCTCTCCCTCTCCTGCTTTGTATGCTTACACTTCTCTCTTAATAATTTTATTCACTTATATACCTTTTCCACCCTGTGCTCCTGTCCTAACAATATCTCTGTCACTGATTCACAACCTCAAACTTCACTTTAAATGTACATAAGAAGATTTTGAATTTTTGCCTGATTGTGGGTGTAAAGGAGGTGGCATGACCTGATCTGTTTATACAAAGGCCTTTTTAATCTAATATCACTAATATGATGCTATTTACAGTTGCTCTCCGAGCTGATGCTAGTTCTATTAAACGCAAACTTAAATGGGCAGTTTGGAAGGATGTTTTGAGAAACGAAATTATCCAGAGTTACCTGTGTTCACACTTCGTCATGTGAGATGTTGTAGGAGTCAGCTGAGAAGTTTCCATGTCCTGTACTGCAGCCTAGCAATACAGACTTGCTTTGACTTATCAGCTCTTTGGAGACAAATGAAGTAATCCCAGAAAAAAGACTGTTGCAGCAACCCTGTACTTGTGCAGGGTAACGCTATCAGAAAAGTGCCCCATCTGCGAGAAATCATTTATACACACAGGTATTTCTCAGCAATTACAGAAGCGTCCCCAGATCGTAGCATGAAACTACACTACACTGGCCAAAATGCAAAATTATCCTCGCTCTTCAAAGAAAATAAAAACTGACAAAATAGATGTTAAAAAACTAACTCTTATTCTCCACCATGCTGTGCGTTATGGCCCATTTCTCCCACTGGGTTCTGCCTCAACATCTATGTCCTTTCTAGGGAAAACTGGAATCTGTCAGTCCAGGCATGAAACTCTGAACCCTCCTGAGCTAGCCCCTTCCACCCTTCTTTCACCAGAAGGCTCCCAGGAAGGCCTTTCGTTGAGAAACCACTCATGAACAAGCAGAGAAGTAATGTTGCAGCAGGTCCTGGAACTCATCCTTCCACACGTGCCACCAGACGCAGGAGAGCAACAGCTTGGCATGAAGTTGGGGAATATATTCTTGCCATAAGATGGTGTTGTGAAAGCCCAGTATAAAAGCCACTGAATGGGTATGTGCCTGGGATGTAGTCCCAAAGCTGAAGCAAGTTTTGTATCTTCAGCCTCGACTTATCTACATGCCAGTCCAAATTAATCAGGCCAGAGAGCCCTTGCTTCACCTTCGCACTCTCTGCAGCACACTCGCCTGCTGTTGCATCTGCCCGCAGTTCTCCTCCCCATGGTGAGGGCTGGAGCTGATTCCCCCTGCCTGCAGCATCGATCCTCCTGGCTTGGCCAGGACCTCAGGTGTGAACTCTGCCTCTCTCCAGTGAAGCACTTTAATCGCGGCTCTTGTATTAGTCTGGCAGATCAAAATCTCCAGCTATCCCAACCCGGCTATATCCAGCCTCTCACTTTTAACTCAAAGTGAACAAGAGGGGTTGTTGTTTCTTCAGTCCTTCTTGTGGCAGTTTGAGGGACATCTGGGCAGTCTAAGATTATCCAAGTAACTTCCCTGCCAAAACGCCCCTAGATTCATTTCCGAGTTTCCTCTGCTTTGGTGTGGAAAGAGGCTGTCAGCCTGGGTGGCTTCTGCAAGGCTAGTCTGGAGAGAAAACATCTTCCCCAGAGGGATGAAAATCTACAACAGATGAGCCTGTGGACTTCTCAACTTTAACTTACTTGGAAGAGTACTAAAAAGGACTACAGAATGGAGAAGAGCAAGGAACAAGGAACATGTAACTCTAAATGGCCCTGAGCACATTGTCCTGATGGTGTTGCCAGTGCAGAACACCTGAAGAAATCCCCTTTTCCTCTCCACCTCTCTGGCCAGCTCCCACGCAGGCTCTTTCCATAGAATAGCTGCCAGTGAAGCCTCAGCAGCTATAATCTTCCACGGGGAGTGGTGAAAGACTTGATGTCCTGCATAGCTAACACTAGAGGGGACAAACCTCTAACACAAAGAACAAAAACCCTCACACCCCACCATAGGCAGCAATCCTGCATTTTAATGGGCTGATATCACATGTCATTGCTGTCTCTAATTGCATCTCTTCACTAAGTACAGCAACCGTCAGCTCTTTGGTGAGGACATTTCACTTCTTTTTCTCATTGCTTAAACACTCTGGGGGGATGGAAGGAAATGGAGACTTTAAAGAAAGAAAAAAGAAAAGAAGCAGCAGCAAAAGTTCAAATGAGATCAACAGTCACGTGTCTGATAACCTGTCTGCACTCTGGGTTGTTCCTGAATGTCAAAATAAAGACTTTGAGTCTGAGCTTAATAATTTCCCTGGAGCGCCATTGTCCTGCAGAGACAGTTTGCCTTTTTGTTCTCAGCTGCTGCCAAGGGAGAGGTGAGGGAAGTGAACCACTTTATTTATTGAATTGCTTGTAACAATTTAAACTAAGCTCAGCATCGCTGCCTGCTTCTTTCAGGAATTAGGAGTTTTCCCTTAGATCTGCATAGCAGATTTCTCTGCTTTTATGATGCAATTTTGCACTGGCTTCAAGTACATCTTCTAACCTAAGAAAGGATTACTCCAACTTTGATATCACAATTAAGATAGATCGAGAGGGGGAAGTAACGATTGATCCTTCAGCCACGGTGCTGATCTGCTGAAAGCGCTGACTTATGCCCATGAGCAAAAGCACTGAATCACAGGGATCAATAAACAGAGCTGTAGGGGTGCAGCTGCTGCAGGCTGCACTCTCAGACTCGTACTGACAATTACAGAAACTGGGTTGACTTTACAGCTGCCTCAACAAACACCCTGTAACCTTGATTCTTCCTGTGCAAAAACTTAAAAACTTCCTGTCCTTCGAACTGCAAAACGTTACACTCGTCCGCTGCAGTCTGCCTTTCTGCAGCGAAGGATACCTCTCTTGCTTGGTGAATGCTTATACTCCACTTTCATTTCAAACAAATAGGTTGGAAGTTCTGACTCGAGAGGGTTTCTAAAGGAATAAGTGAGTCAAGTTTTTGATTTATAATGCTATGTGTGTAACTGAATGTAATTTAACTTTGCAATTTAGTAGTTTGGAAGCTCTTAGTATAGATGATAACAACTACAAAAGACTTGATGAGTTATAAAGGAGTCCGAAGGACAGAACACCATAGATTTTATGCCTCTAGTTCCACTTAAAAGAAAGGTGTACAACAGAAGGTATTGTGGTCTTCTTAGCTTTGACCTAATCGAAAGAGTTCTTAGGCCACGAGGTTAAAACCAGATACAGGAGGCTTTGAGTTCTACTTTGAACATGTCATACTTTACAGAGCAAATGTATCCTCCAACTTTTTTATCCTACTTTGTTCACGACCGCAAAATCCAACCGCTAGACAATGATGTTAGTAACTGTAATATGTTTTGATTGTAAGGCAGGACTGAGAGATGGAAAGCATCTTCCATCTACTGAAATTAGCTTTGCAAGTTAGAATTTACATCCTTTGCAAGAGTGTTTTATCAATACCAAATATTGATAAAAGCAACCCAAGTGTTTGGTGAAAACCAACTACAGTGTCTGCAGTTTAGGATATAGATACTTGACATTTTAGAGCTCATCTTTAACTTTTTATTTATTGTTTTGATATTAAAAAAGGAAGTTATTGCTATTTTTTTGAAGCTGGTTGCTTAATTTACTCCAGATTTGCAAACTATTTCAGTCTTTTCAAAATTGAAACTTTTTTTTAATTTGATATTCACCCAGTAAACTACCTCAGATCTTCCTTTGTGTAGGAATTTTTCAGATGGACTTAGAATTCAAGCAAAACTGAATATGAGATGAGACTCCATCAAAATAAAGAACCTGCTATTTTTTTTTTCCAACTTGCTTTTAACATTCATTTACCCAAACATAGGACATCTGGGGAAATCTGAAACCTTTTGGCCAGATCAGCATTACCAGTGCTGTAGCAGTGATTACTCTCTTTCACTACACCTGAACAGATACTTCAGGTGTCCAGCTTTTGGCAAATAGATCTCATAATTCACAGTTAAAGAGAGTATTTCTTAGCAAATTACAAATAATGGCTTGGGCTTAGGTAGTTTTCAGACCCAGTTCTAGATTTCAGAGAGGTGACTGAGCTCACAAGCCCCAAATATATCTCTCTTGTGATTTATGGGACCAAACCTGCAGCTGTGATTTAGAGAATACAGGAAAGGTTTCCAATATGCTCTGATCTCATTTGAAATTCTTCTTCTGTTCTATTAAACAGCTCTTAAACTGCATACTCTAAGAAATGAATTTTGTCCTCCTCTTTAATTAGAACAATATTTTATACAACATAGTCCGCATAATATAAGCAAGGCAGGACACTTTTTATTTGAAAAGAAGCATGTGTTGTTCTCGAATCACAGTTTGAAAGTGGCTTCTGAAGCAGGGCAACATTTTGCAGAAACAGATCTTATTTTGTTGCTTGCATATTTCTTGAATAAGTGGTTGTCCAGCATTCCTAATTTCTGTACGTGCTAATCTCTTTTACACGCACGATATTCTAGTGTTTCAAAAATATTGTTATAAAAGATTTCACCCCTAGCATTTAAGGCTATTCTTGGAATTTTTTTCCCTATTCACTTCCTCTAAGTGGAGTTCATGTCGATAGGTTCTGTTGATTTTTCCCATGACAGAATATTATGTGGTATTAATGGAGTATTAGTAATATGGCTACATTAATTGCTATGTAAAGTCTCTTTCAAATTGGTATCGACCGTGTCGAAATGGGACTATGTAGATATCCTTGTGACAGGAAATATGTAGGAATATTGTATTTTTATCAGAGGCAGAATTTTCAAAGTGATGCAGAAGCCTCTTGACATCATTGTCATATTTTCCTAAGTGGATTTTCTTTTTTTAAACAAAGAAGCTAAAAATAGAACAGTTGCTGTATTAACAAAAATAATGGTTTCTAAGTAGTTATCAACTACCAACATCTGTTGAAATACCACTTTGTTCCATAGCTATTTCAATCAATACACTATTTATTTTCGAATAACCATGCGCTAAAGATCATTTGGACATATATCCCGTAAATACACATTACCTCATTATCGACTCTTTTTATCCACTGCTGTATTATTAACATTTTGCTAATATAAGCAATCAAGCAGTAAACATTCACAGCAGAAAGCAACTGTAATGACTCCTATGCAGTAATTCTTCAAAAAAAATATTTGCGTACAAATGACCATTTATTTTGGGGGATTTGGTCACCAGAAATTATTTTTCTCCAAGCCATTCTTTACAAACAAGTAGTATTTTGCTAGGAAATCAGTGAAGTGGGAAGAAATACAGTATTTGTAATGTGTTGTATCAGCAGATGGATACCACGTAATTAAACTGTACTTTTCATCCAAGGATCTCAAGTCACTGGTATCTAAGAGAAAATGGTGAATTCCAGTTCCAAAAATTGACTGTTTTACTCCTATAAATCTATTTTTTCGCAGGTGCTTGGTGACGTTGAAGAAAAGCCAGCCAGCGAAGGAACCCGAGGAGGAGCCGAGGCCCCTTGGCAGGGGTGCTGGCGCGCGGTGCAGGGCTCCGGGCCGGGCTCCGCAGCCTGTGCCGGCAGCTTCCCGGGGAAGTCCTCCTCCCGCGGCACTGAGGGGTGGCCGGTGGCTTCTTCATAAAAGATGATCAGCTCAGGGGCCGTACTGAAGGCTGTGGCAGCAAATCGCCAAGAGCTTGAGGGCTGCGCCTAATTTGCATGTAAATTTACATCAGTTTTAAAGGTATAAAGAAGTGCAGCAGTAGTAGTTGAATATAGCTTGGCGGTTTTCCGAGGGTGCTGTGTGATCATCAGAAATAAAAAGCCGAATGTGCCCAGCTTTATCATCTCCGCGCCGAGTTCGGCGCTGAGCCCCGGACCTCTGATCTCAGCGGCGTGTGCTCAGCTCTTCCCTGGGGCGATGACCAGCACAGCCTGGGCTTTACACCTCCTGCCTCCTCCCTCTGCCACCCCTCTTCGTCTTGATGCTCACACCGCTGTGTAACGTTATTTCGCTCACCCATCATTAAAGCCAGAGGCCGCGTTCACCCTTCCGTGGGCATTCGCCCCAGTGAGACCCCTGCGATATGATAAGAATAAAATTAGGTGGGTAGCGAGACTCCTTGGGGATGCTGAGCTTGCACAGTACGCTCAGTAAAGTATCTATATATGTGTATCTATGCATATGTATATGCCTGTTAATTTATAGAAGTGAAGACTCCCACAAGTGTATGTGTTCGCTTCCTTCATCACAGCGACACGGTTCGGTGCTGATTCAGTCCATTTTGCATAATACCAGCATAACCTGCAACAAGTTCGGGGAGCAGGTGGAGCAAGCTGCTGAGCGGAAAATTACTGCCGGAGTAAAAGGAAGATTGAGAAGGGCAAGGCAGGTACGTGTGCCAGCTGGTCTGCGGAAGGAAGAAATGGGAAGCCTGAGTTCAGCTCTTTGGATTTTAGATTTGGACTGAGGAAGAGGATAATGCAGAGACTTCCTGGCAGTCCCCAACTGCCTGAGGCTGGAGTGGACATCTGACCAGAGCAGCTGCAGTCAAGGTGATCCTCTGGGTAGCCGTCCTATTTGCTGTGCTTCCAAGTCTGCACTCACGCTCCTTCTGTCAGTAAAAATCCCTGCTTAAACAGATAAGCTGAAGTCCAGTGTCTCATTAAGCCTGAGAATTCAACCTTACACTTCAAGCTTGGCCCTGCTACACCACTTTATGTCATTAAGAAATGTTGCCAAACTGATCCAATAAATCCTCGTAGCTGCCAGTGCAATTAAATCTAATACAGAGAAAGAAATGGGAGCCAGTGGGAATTATCTCTGTGTGAGTTCCTGCTCCAGAGACGAGTGGGACTGACGCAGATCTAAATGGCCTGTTCCCTCACCTTCTCTGTGACAAAAAGCTTGAAATGTGATGGATGAGTGAGGTAGCTTAGAAATGCACACGACACCACTGTACCGAATAATGCTGTGTAAGTAATGCTCTCGTTAAATTTAAATAAAAAGAATGAGAAAGCGTGTTGCAACGCTGGCCAAATCAGCCATGTGATAATTGCAATAACCCTATGCACGCATGTGAAAAGTGCACAAGCAACGAACTGGTAGTGGAAATACTTACGAACCCTAGATCACTCTATTTTTAATTGACTAAGAACACGCGCAGAATTTCTCAGAATGAATTGTGGAATGTCTTGATGTGAGAACACAAATCTCAATGCTCAGTCATTCTTTTCCTCTAGGAAATTATTATATGAATAATACAAAACAAAAAGTCAGGCTGTTGTGCTTATAGGATTTTCCTTTTCTGTCAAATGTGAACTTTGTGACTCCTGAATTTCAAACCACTGTTGTCAAAAAGTCAGCCAGTAGTGACAACGTTTAATGAGATTCTCAGAAGACTCCTGAACAGAATATTTAGTAAAATTATTAAATTATAGAAGCCAAACAATGACCAGGATTAGTCTTGCACAAAGCTTCTCCATTGCAGCCTGTTAGACTCATTCACAACGGTCATTTGTAAAGCAATAATAATCTCCATTTATCCGTGCAGGGCAGTTTTGGAAAGGTATTTCCAACTGTAATAACGTCTGTTCTGGTTTGTTTCCTTAAGAGTTTCTTCAAATACTACTTTTTGCCAAGTATTTATCTTGGTAAGCTAAATATGAGATCTTACAGAAAAGTATCCATTTCTGCAGTGCAACAAATGAGTCACTTACCAAGGGCACTGCAATGCTGGCTGTGAAGAGCTCTTCCAGCTGAAGCTTCGGGGTAAATTTTACTTATGCGGCATTACTGAGATTGGTGTATGGCCAAGGTATTAGCATTAGCACTCCACTTTCACACATGCATGCACACATACACAGGCGGAAGAACCACAAAAACGGTAATGAGCCCAGTTCTTACAGCTCTGTCAGTCTGTATTAACCCAGGATTTAAGCTCGAATCTTGACTCTGTTGAAGCAAATTACTAAACTTGCTCTAACTTTAAAAGGTGCAAGATCAGATGCTTACATCTCAAATAAATCAAAGAGAAAATCTCTGCCAAGTGAGTCACTGGCAACTTTCTATTTTCTGGAAGACCTCATTCCCTGCCGCATGGAGCCATTCGGTCAAGCCGGCCGCAGCAGGAGGTGACACCTCAAGACTGCATAACACGCAGACTCCCTCTGCTCCCCCCAAACCAAACAATTAATGACTAATTGAAATTACGTCTCCTGAACTGACCTAGAGCCATATGGATTAAAATAGATTTCTGAATGCTAATTATACTACATCATTTTCCCAATTATTTTTAAAATTGGATTATGTACCAGGAGATGGGCTGTTTGAAGCAGCTACTAATGAGCAAATCATGCATAAAAAGTTGTTTGTTATGTCGATGATTGAACAAAATAAGGTTGCAGGCATGATGGCAGGTCCAAATAAACAAGAGAAACCAAAGAGCTTCTGAGAGTAGCACCAATTTGCAAGTTATAATTTAGGTAGCTTCAAAAGCTGAGGTAAAACCAGAAGGTATTAGAGTTTTTTAAGAGGTATTTCCCTCGTTGCAATGACTAGCAGGGCAATCATCAGCTCTGCCGACTAGATAGGGAGCTGAAGCAAAGATGGGCAGGGAGAAAGCTAAGCTTGAAATTCAGGCAAAGGATGGAGGCAGGAGCAGAGCAGGGCAGTAGGAGGTACCAGATGGCACAAAAATCTCCATTCTGCTTGGGTCCGAGGGATGCTGGGCAATAGGAACACGTTGCAGTGAATGCTTTGCTGCAGACAGACTGCTCAAGATTTCTTTTTTCTCCTTTTTCTCTCATTTTCCAGTAATGACTTGAGTTGGCTGTTCTGGTCCAGTTCTGCCCCTGGAGGGGGGGGTGCTCTGACATGCAGTGTTTGGGGTGCCTGCCGCAGCCGTGGGGAGGCACGAGCAGACCACCTCAGCCGCTGACCGGCTCAACAGAGTTTGGGTATTTTCCTAAGAGGAAAATGACCATGTTACCTAATTGACCGAGGCGCTTATAATCTGATTTCAAAAGTCTATGAGGAGCTTAAGAGCATAAATCTGACTGCATGTCGGACGGACTCCAGCTTTCCATTTTGCTAAACATTGACCCCAGCAATCTCACTGAGTCAAGAAGAACATGGATACTTAATTGCTGCCAACAAGCTGTATCCTGCAGGAGATAGAAATCTATAGACTCTCTGCTCAAAAACTAGAAAAATCTAGTCATAGTTCCTTTGTACACTTCTGGAGGAACAGTTTAGCTCTGATCCAAGTGCAGTTCAGGACAATATTCCCAACCAGTTCCATTCCCTGCATAGATCTACCTATTGATCAACTCGCCTGCTTCTCTAGCTGCCCTCCTACCTATCTATCAAGTGGCTGGCATATTGCACCTAAAGATTTATATGTAATTGGTCCTGAAGATTCTTATAATACAATTTCACAGCTAATTTCAGTGCAGTATTCTTTTCCCCAGGGAATTAAGACATTCACTGGTTGCAAAAAGAAATCAGATAAACCCAGCAAACCATATATGCACTATATCGAGAATGATATTTCTAGAGCAGTTGCTTCAAAACTGCAAGTTTAAACAACACAGAAGTGTATAAATAGGAAAAAAATACTCATTTCTTAATAACACAGACTGTGTACATCAAGATGTGATCAGCTTTTAACTTATTTTTTTTGGAATCTCATTCCAAAAGGTACAGTTTCAGTCTTTAGGGATGGGGAGAAGGATATTTTTACAATCTAGATTGATAAAATAGGTAAGCTCTATCATCACTCACAGTGTTTTCTGTCATTTTCATTGCTTATATTGCCTGTAGTTTTTTTAAAAAAATGTAATTACAAAGATAACTCCATCTCATCGTAACAATTCTGTTATAATTTTCAAACTAAGTTCACTTTTTACTCTGATACCAAAAAAGATATATAGTTAAAGGAGATGGTATTTATAATACATTCTAGGTAGAAACAATCAATGACTTGGAGCCTATTTCCCCACCAACATTTTTTAACTATTTTCTCTGGTGAGCCCTAAGACAACACTTCCATAGCAACAGAAGCCAGAACTAGTTCTACATTATAATGAATGCGAACAAAATTGCAAATGGAGAAATGAATAACAGTGGTAGATTATTTACTTCTAAACTGCTTGAATGAGGCAAAGTGACCCTCAATGAAAAAATCCAATGTTTTTCTTCAGCCTAGCCATAAATCAAAAACATAGAATTTTCTCTTAATTGTCCTGCTCAATATATCTCACTGATTCCAGGGGAGATCCATGGAAAAGAACAATTCTTGTGTTTTCTTTTCTTTTTTTTTTTTTTTTTTTTATTTTAAGCCTCTGATACGAAGTTCAGGTTTTTTTCCTTCCTGATGAAATTCTGGCTCCACTAAAACAGCATGTGTGAAGTCAAAGGGCTTTTTGTCATTAGCTTTAGTGGCCAAGGTTTGACCTAAAAGATGCATTTGTTTCATCATATTTTTTTCTCTAGTCTGAATCGTTACATGGAGAATAAGGCCAGCGCTTAGGAGCCGATCCAGAAAGCAGCGCAAGCTCTGGGGTATCACCAAAGAAAGCCCCAACTGGCCGTACGCTTTCTCACAGGATTTTGTCTCACGTGTTCTGGGGACTCTCCTATAGCTGATTCCTTAGTAATTCTTTGAAAATAAGATGAGATGAAGATAAGGAGTTGCGTATTGTTAGCTTCAGTGGACTCGTACCGTGTCTGCTTAAAAGGACTGTCTCCATTCCTGTTTCCTTTTCCCTTTCCTTCACTCCATTATTCTTTGATTTTTGTTCTTATTTACTCTTCTGGGACTGTGTGCTAAATACTCTTATATGAAAACCCTATATGTAATTTTTTTCATACATCTTACTTCATAGCTAATGTCTTAACGTTGCTTTTCTTGTCTTTCTGATGGGACCTAAAGAAATATACTATTCAAAGCATTTACTGTTCCTGAGACTCCCAAAAAAGAAAAAAAAAAAAAAGACATCGAAAAAGCATTGCTACCTGCAGGTCTTTCCCTGCATCTAACCCCCCTGCAGCTGATCTGCTCACTCTCGTGCCTATTGAATGAGAACTTGGCAGAACGAGACCAAGCAGACCCGAAAGCATGGGAAGCACTTACCCTGCTAAAGCACCCACGCACTAGCCGGTAGCATGGTTGATAGAGATTTGGTTGTAACAAGTTGCATAATTTTTCTTTTTTATGTGTGTTTTTCCATATTCCTTGGAGGCTTGGTTAAAGCAAGGCGAGGGAGAAGTCAGGCAGCGAGAAGTACGGATTAGTTTCAGGAGGCAATGAGGATTGCTCACAACACGAAGCTCCCGGTCACGCCGGTGAAGTCGAGATCTGTCATTTGGACCTGTTGAAAAGCTCTCAGATCTCCAAACCAGCAGCCTGTCGGCTTGATGTGACTAACTCAATAAAAAGCATACAGCTTCCTGATACATGACTTTGTATTATATGCCATCTGCCTTACTGGGTTAATAGCTACCCTAGATCTGCACTCAGACTACCCTAGCAATCAAACACCAAATTATCCACTACTAACTGAAATAAACTGAATTTTCTCTTTCTTTTTAAGGTAGATTGTATGAAGGAGGTTTCTCAGTTTGTGGTGATGGTGGAGATGGCAAAGCAACATTTTAAGAATGCTATCTTTGGTCCCTCATACCCTACTTGATCATAGGGATCATCTTTACATATCAAAGAAAAAATTGTGCTCCTGAGTGAGGCCAACAATCTGCCACTTAGAAGAAGTGGATATGGAGCTAAGAGTGCTTTTTATAATAAATCTGACCGCCTTGCACTGTAGAAGTTGTTCCTTATTTATGCCTGCTGCACTTTCTGAACTGAAATATTGCATTAACCTAAAGGCAAAGTGTGAATACATGCTAGGCAGTTTGGCCCACACAGACAGCACTGGTCTCTTTAAAGGAATGCAGTTTGATTTGCAAACCATTTATATTGACACATGGGATGTGCACGGTCAGTTGTTACTGAAATTCAGTGATGTTAGAGTGCTGCTGCAATTAGCTTTTTAAAGGGTTTTGTTAAAAAAAAAAAAAAAAAAAAAGATGGTCATCCATATTTAAAATTAATTTTTCAGGAAAATTTAATTGTGTGCTACGGTGATTTTAATCTTCTCATCTAGTCAGGGATCTTCCAATAATCCCAAAAGTCAAGAACAGTCCCCCAAGTGATCTAAATTTTTCTTGCACTGTTTGCTGGTGACTGCTTTATCATCCAGAAATGTTTTTTTTCAGAAATCCAGGTTTACCTTATGCCTTGACATTGCCATTACATTATACTCTTTATGTGTAAGCAGTGTACTGCGAAGAGCATATATCATCATTAATAATAACACCTGCACAGTACGGTCTTGTAGGCAGGATGCAATTCTCTGGCTCTCTGTAGGAAAGGTTTTCGTTTCGGGTCCACAGACGGCTATCTGTCTGAGATGAGATGTCCCTGTTGCGGGAACATAAAAACGCTCCCCCTGAATTTTTGCACTTACTGGATATGCCATCTTCAAATAACGAGGATAAAAACGAGTAAAATCCTGGAGCGTTTTAGCTCTCCCTTGCTAAGGACAGCAGTTTGGCTTGGCGAAGGGTTACGGGACCCGACTCCCAATAAGCAGTTAGCTGCGGCATTGAACACGTGAGACATTTCTGCTCCCCCCCCAACCCGAGCTAACTGCACCAAAAAAATGAAACAGGGATACTGATGCCTTCAAAGGAACTGTAACAACTAAATAACAAACCATGCTCAACCAACATCCTAAGTGCTCTTTGGCAGAGGAAAAACTGTTATAGGGAAGAGAAATTGTTTTCAGCTTGCAGTATTTCTCTGCAAGGTGTGATGAAGTTAGGAGGGGTGTGCACACGCGGTGCCGCAGCATGGGCGAAGTAAGACAGTATTTGTTGCCAGTTTTGTTAGCACAGTTACCAGCTCAGGGGAGATGCTCTGTTTAATTTATGCTCCGGTTCAGCGTGGGTCGTGGTGACAGGCAAACAGCAGCGTGAACTCAGGACTCAGCCAGCCCCCACGAGCCCCAGGACAGCTGCGGTTACCCTGAACCACAGCAGCTCCTTGAGGCTGGGCACTGTGCAAACATTTATATATATCACGTTTCTGAGGCTGTGTTTTCCAGCGTGCTTCGTGTACTCGCTCATTACTATTCAGTGAAGCTGCTGAATAAGGACGCTGCCTGTTATCTGGTTGGGACTCAAGCAGAAGTCCTTGATCAAAGGACAAATACCTTTATATTTAGTGATTCCATAATCATTCTCTTGAAAAAGGTTTAGCACCAGCAGGTGTCTGCAGTGATGGGATATTTGTTTAGCTGTCTACATTGCTTTCCTCACATTAATGATATGCTATTTTGCTTTCTACTTAATTAAGACTATCTTCAGAGAGACCCTTTTATAAACAAATTAGGATTATCCAGCTCAGAATTTAAAATAGAGCACTGCTTGGTCAATACAATTGATTGAAGAGATCTAAGACCATCTGTAGGACACTATTTCTGTGTCAGAAATGTTTGTCTGCCACGATTAAGCAGAGGTTGATGGGCTTGACAGCCATAGGGCCTTCTACCCCATCAGCTGGCCATTGCTGGCATGGAGGCAAATAGCATTAAAAAATCCTCAGGTGGCACCTTTGCTTTTAAATAAACTGTGTTAAAGAGGGTGGGGGAATCTGCAGTGCTTTCAGGGAGGAAAGACCAGGGATGATGAGGAAGGTGATGCTGGTGACAACGGTACCCCCGCACATCTTTGTGGAGAAAACATCCCATGGATCTCCAGCTCTCCTCACCCACCCCTTGCGACAACAACAGTGCTTATACTACTCTATTAATGCCTCGTTTGTGCATTTTTAGCTTCTGCAGAATGCAGTTTAGCAGATAAGAGAAAGAAAACACAGAACCCTCCTTCCCTCCATCCCTCCTTCCATCCCTCCATCCACTAATTGAACTGAGAAGAGTTTAAATCTGTTTTTCTTGTAGTGATGACAGGAAATTCAGATCTAGCATGTTGACATATGAGAGTCTGGGTAGACCAGGTACAGTGGGTTTGATTGACTTTAATTGATATTTCCTATACAGAATGTAGCCTTGGGGTTGTGACTCTCATTTGGGTGTTTTGAGCTGGACTTTTCAGGTTGGTTCTCGTTACAAATAATGCAGAGACTGCATGTAGGGAATTAAGAATAATTTCTATTACGTATTACAAGGCAAATATTTCACCTTGTTATCCACCTGAATGTTTTATCTGTATGTGTGGACTTCCTGATCAGGGAACTACATTCATTTCTTATGCCTATTTCATGATGAAGACAATATTAATCTGTATAAACTCCTAAAATAATTTAGCCTAATTACTCTGCAGATTTACGAACAGATGAAAACTGCTTTAAAGGAGCAGCAGAAAGAAGTAGCAGAAACTACCCGGAGAGTTACCAGATACCAAGAAATTACATTTTTGTCTTGCCAATTTTATACTTCCGTAAATTCCTGAGGCTACCTAACAATTTCATGACAGTTGCCCACCAGGTCAACAGTGAAGTCTCTTATTCTAGAAAAATATTGATCATACCTGCTCCTGAGCGGGCTTAGGAAAATATTTAGCTTGCCTGCACCTGAATAGTCTTTTGCTTCTATTTTTTTCAGTAGCAGCAAAGGCAAAATTAGTTTTCAGCTCTACTTCCTGCATTTCCAACATCTGCGTGTAATGGAGGATGCTGGTTCAGTCTGCACTGGGATTCATTTCTATCCCGTGACAATAATCCTTCCAATGTGATATTGATAACATACATTTCTGATGGTTAATTTAGTTCAAATTTATCTGTACCATGATATCATGCTGATAATTGATCTCCAGCTTTGTTCTGCAGCATTAATTAAGTTTTAGAAAAGCTTACAGATCAATTTATTTTAGTTAATGCAAATCTGCACCTATAACAACGCAACTCAGATTTTTATCACTCTACAGTGATTCCCTTTTCATGCTTCATCAATTCATGTTTACGTCTGGTTTAAGTTTTTCTAATCTAAAATAAATCAGCATGAAAAACTATTTGATTTCTCATTTAGATTCTCAATTGCCTTTTATTACAAAGATAATATTCCTTGCCTGATTTTAAACAGTAGAATATTTAGGTTAAAAATAATGAATAAAAATGTTGTGATTCCACAGTTTTTGCAACTAACTTAAATTTTATTTGCCTTTAAAATTAAAGGCAAATCAGAGATTTTTTTTATGAACTAAATAATAAAAATTTTATAGAAAGGATACCACTTAAGTGTAATTTTGCCTTTATGTATCTACTTTATCCGTAAAATTTAGATGTCCTTTATTTTATTTTAAGTCATGGGGACCAGACTGAAAATAAGTATTTAAAAAGACGGTGCTGCCGCGCTGAGATGAAGTCTGTTCACTTTAATAAAGTTTATCCTTGCCTCGTTCTCCATAGGTGCGGCTGGAATATCCGGAAACGAGTTACATCAGGTGTACGCGGCACGCGCCGCGCGAAAGCCGCCCGTGGTCGCCCCGGGCCCGCGGCGGGCTGCTGGGCGCCGCGGCACCTCTTGCCCTAGAAACTCCTTTATAATATTACCGAGCCAAAACTACAAAATGCTGCTCGAGGCTCTCTCAACTCTCTTTGCAGAGTTGCTGTTTCCTGCCAGAGCCTCCTTTTTCTCTTTTTTCTTACACATCTATTTAAAATACATCTAAACTGAACATGATTTTGGGCGACTCAGAATCAACTCTTTCCTGTGTAACCTGAATTTTACCTAATGTTGCATATTTCACAAGAACTCATTTCAACAGTTTGCAATATTTCTGTAATGTAGGTCAGTAGCATGGGTAAGAAAGTACTTGCCCTTCTCAACAGTTTTGCTATAGGCAAATTAGATTATCCTCACTCTTAAATTATCCTCAAACCATCATAATTTTAAGTCTAGCACTATACAAGAGAGGGAAAAAGAAATCAGGTCATAAGAAAACTTGATGTATATTATGCTACCCAAAAAAGGTACAATTTGTCACACAGTTAATGGGGCAGCATATTACTAATTAACCAGATCAGACACAAGCCAGTAGACTCACCTTTATCAGAGACAGAGCAAAGGGCTGTAAATATATATATATTTTTTTGGTGTTAGTTTCTGTATTTCGCATAATGCCTCTCCCAGGCATTTACTGCGAAACTGTAGCCCCAGCCAGTAGCGGAGTCACCAGAGCAGTGCAAGGAGTTAAAGGATGTTTTCTGTAGAAAGTGGTGAGGTTTTGCCACGTGGATCTTGCCTTTTTATTTTTTACTTGACCTTTTCTGAACATTTCTGTGGGGTTTTTTTATAGCTCGCTCATCCAAAACCCCATGTAGATTCTGCACTGTATTGATTTTGCTCATTGTGGAAAATGCTGACTGAAGAAATAAAATAAAACTCTACTTCTCTTAGTTTTTTTTGTGACTTCCAGTGGTTCATGAAGGTCAGAGGAAAATGTCATACTCCACCCTCCAAATGAGTGGTTCCTAGGGAACTAGAGAATAATTTTCGGATTGTTATATACATCATGAGCTTCAGTTTAAATAGGTTCACATTTCTAAAGAAAGACTGGCTACACCAGCAAATTTAGGTTTCGGGCATTGATTTTTTTTCCTACTCTCTGTGATAATTTTAGTCTTGATGTCAGTAGCATATCTTAAGTGTGCCACTTCGCTACTACTGTCTGCTTGTCTACGCCAATCAATTATCAACAGGAAGTCTTAACTCAAGAATTTACTACTGCCTGCAAATGTCTACAGTTAATTACTATTTTTTTACATTGAATTTGTGGAGTGGGTGAGAAACTAGGCACATTATAAAGTATTTGGTTTAATCTTCATCAGCAAATTTGCAATATTTATATCATGCTTAGAATTTGTGTTGATTTTTTTTCCCTTAAATTAGTTTAGACATAGTGATAGCCCAGATTGCCGTATCAGTATTTCACGTATTTTGGTTTGCGCTTTCAAAAATGGGAATAAGACAACCAAAAGTGAAAATTTAACTGTAGCTTCTTTTGGCTGTAATAGCTGAGGCTGGTTTGTTTCTCATCTGATTCCAATGTATAACCTGTTTTTTATGCCTATCATAGCTCTTTCCTTCTCCAAAATTACGCTTTTGCCTGTTATTTAATACTGCAAAATATTCTGCTGTGCGTTTTGTATTGAAGACTATAAAAAGTTGTTCTGTTCTTTCATAAATAGGCTCTTATTGACAATTTTATCCACCTGGAACAAAGAATTATTTTTTTTTTCCTGTTAATGGGCGCATTTTCACAATACACGCACAATGGCACCATAACATCACTTTTAGGTCCGTTTACTCAGTTATTGCTGTGCAGAAAAAGCTACGGCAGAAGTATCTTTCAAAGCAGGTTGCAACAGGAGTGTACAAGCCAGTGGCCTGTGGACACCTCTTTGAAATAAGCGCTATAACCCGATTTGATGGAGGTCCTGGGTGTCTGCAGACCTCATTGGCTAAACCACTGCATTTAGAGGGCTGATCATTGCCACCTGGAGCTGATGGAGGCAGCTCAGCTGCCTCCTGGCTTCTCTGGAGCTGCTGGTGCCCCTCCGGCTCTTCTGTGGGCAACAGAGGTCGTGATGCAAAAAGTGATGGAGGTTTGGACTATTTTCTGTTTCTGATTTGTTGGTACTGGAGCAGTTTTGGCTTCTTGATTTAGATTTTCTAGATGTGTAGGGTTTGACTTTCAGGGAGGTTCATCTCCATGTTCAGAAGGAGCATGATGGTGCCACCCATCAAGGGCTAGGGGAGTGCTGGAAGATTTTAATGGGTTATTGAGTATATTTTTTAGAAATCCTTTGGGTTTTCTATCAGCATCATCAAGAAACCTAGCACTGCTGTGCATGTGAGCTATGGTTTCTCTGTGCTTCCCTTCCCTATCTATAAAGTGGTTTTATCACGTGTATTCATCTCACAGAGCGATGTTAAAATGTGTACGTAAAAAAAACTGTCAGATCTTCATATATTGTTTAATGGAGAAATACTGGTACCTAGAATAAATGTGTGTAAACCTTCTTGTGCAGGGCAGAGTAACTTAAAAAATGTATGCTAGCAGCCAGCAAGTAATTCTGAGAGTGAGTAACTTCTCCCTTCAGACACAAGCACTAAACGCATTCACTGAGTGCAGATTTAACTGAAAATGTGTGGTTATCGTATGTTCTACCAAGGCTGGGGTCTCGCAGGTTGATCTTGTTCATTAATCCAGAATTTGGCATACAAGAGATGAGAAAATAACATGTTGCTTTAATTGTTTTTCACTTGGGTTCTTTTCAACTCCATCCTCTCCCATTAACAGCATTTCTACCTAGGCAGGCATCAGGAATTAATCTCCTTGGGAATGCAGTCTTCTGGCGCGGTTACAGAATTGCTAAGTCTCACCATTTCAGAGGTGTTTCTAAGGCTGAAGCTCCTCAAGGAAATTGATTGTGCTGTGTGGTTTGGGTTTCTTTTTCTTTTTTTTTTTTTTTTTTTTGGATGTTGTGCTTGGTTTTTTTGGGGGGAGGGGTGGAGAGCCTTTTTTTTTTTTTTTTAAAAAAAAAAAAAAGGGAAATAGAATCCAGGCCCCTGCAGTTGTGCAGACACTTCCAGATTTTTCAAATAAGTGCATCCTATGCATTCAAAACCAGAGAACAATTAAAGTTACATCATTTAGTATATATTTATACATATATGCATATAGTTATCCTAATCTTAGGATTTTTAAGCCAATAACTTTACTTTTTTGATGACCTGATCATGATTTTTACATGCCTGGGACTAAAATTACTACTTCTTAGCTTGCAGACTGGCTATGGCTTTATAGTAACCCGAGGAATGAAAAGGAACTTGCTTTCACCCTTAAGCATTGCAGAGCTAAAGATATCTCTGGCTATCCATGTTTCTGCTAGCTTAAAATGAGAATGTGGTGTGGCTGATAACTTCTGAGACTCTTCTAGGAGGTGGGTTAGAGGAATGCGCCTCTGAATAGAGGCGTACAGAAGCTACATTATCTCTTGGTGATAGAGGAATGGAACTTCAAGGTCCTGGCTTTCTGAGTGGGGCTTAATTAGGCTGAATTAATTGGGCTGAAAAGCTCTTTGGAGTAACTCTTATGATATATGGATGAAGTCTAAGTCAAAGAAACCCTGCTGGTACTTGTGTCTTTTAAGTTGCTTCTGTACTATATAGCAGAGTTGCCTAATTTGGAGGATTTTCAGCAAGATCTAGCTTAGTTTGAACACTTCTGGTGTGTTGTCAGCGACAGCTCTACCTTACAATATGTTCAAGATTTATATTCAAAAATAATATATATCTCCAGCTACTCAATTTCCTTCCAGTTCCTATTAATCAGAATTAAATCAGGAATCCTGGATTTGAGGGCTCGGGGACATCATATAACAAAGTCCTCCTTTACCTGTCGAGCGAAGCAGTCATTGCCTTGTCAAGCAGATGATCTATGCTGTTTTGGTTCTCCGGCCGTCTTATTTAGCAGGAGACTCATGCAATTCGGCAAACGCCCGTGCTCCTTGCATCCACCAGCCTGCACACGCTGTGCACTTAAGTCAAAAGGAGAGGAAATCACTTGGAGAGGTCAGTTTACCACTGTTAGTTATTTTATTTCTAATATCTCATTGATACTTCTTCTGCTATTCAGATGAAACTGAGTGAAGCAAAGAAGTCCTCTGCTGCTTTGCGCATGGCTGCCCTTTAGGATGGCAGGTGAGGGGCTGCTCAAAGTGCCCTGACCTGGTAACTAACCTTGCAAAGAAAGAGTACGTGTTATCAAATGCTGCTTCTCTTCCTCTGCCCTGGGAGAACTCTTGCTGTTTTTTTTTTTTTTTTTTTTTTCTCAAATGAAAACAGAAATGTAATCCTTCATAATTCCTTAGGAGCTGCTTCTCTCAGATCAAAAATCTAAAACTTCTCACCTTCAGAGTCTGCTGTTCTCATGTCCTGCCAAATAAGGAGCAACATCTCTGCCCAGAGAGCAGAAATGTTATTCAATACCTGCAATTTCAATGCCATTTATCAGCAGACTTCTTGTAGCTAGGCATGCCTACATCACTTTGTAGTGCTATCAGACAAGGTATTAACAAAAACCCACTGTTACATATGTGTTTGTAAAAAGCTTCCAGCAGTCCTCTTTGCCAGCATTTCCCAAGTGGAGACTGTCATGTCAAATATGGGGTGCCAGACTGAGATGCTTGAAGAGAATTCATCTTCTTTGCTTTCTGAGAAATAGACTTTTTTTTTTTTTTTTTTTAGATGTCTGAGACTGAGATAAGCACCCTAATTCGCTTGTCTTCAAAGATTTTGACTGTTCACTTCAACAGGAATGCTATCATCTAGCAACAGGAAAATGACGAGTAATGACTGAGGAATTCCTGTAGCTAGTGAGTGAGGGCAAACTTCCTTCTGAATATTGTTTGGATTGTGCACTAAGCGCATATCTTCTATGGCAGATTGCTGTTTATAGGCATTAATTATTTGATACCCTTAATTATTTGACACTGAGAAGAAAATTTAGGACAAGACTGAAGTCTGAGGAAAGTTCACTTGTACATTAGCAAGCAAGCCTCTTCCCAGTAGGAGGGCTTGCTTTCTTGGCAGGAGTCACGGAAAGGTCTTTGAATGGCTGTCATCTCTCGAATAACAGCATCAATATGCAAGAAGGTTAATGTCTCACAAAGGACTAGGAATCTGCATATTACATTTATCAAAAGATGTGTAAATGAGCTATATAGGAGTCTATTACAGTGCCTTGTGTAATTTATTCCATGTACAATAAAAAGCTGATCAGATTTCATGCATGTTTACTTTTTGAAAGATAACTGCCTGAGTGTTTGAACTAGCTGTGGAATACAAATTTGGTTCGAAGTAATGTGTTTATCTCGCTGACATTTTAATCTTGAAAACTTTCTTAGTGTTATTGTTTTGACAAAGTGATTCTCCTTTATATGAATAATCTCTCCCAAACATGAGAGGACTTGTATTGTTTCAGACGCACAATATAGAAAAATCACTTGGAATTTTATTAGATATGCAGAAACAAAACAAAAGATGTAGTAAAAGGATCTATATCTTTGATAGTGTTTTCCTTCTAGAACTTTAAGGAAAGGAAAAATAACTTTATCTGAAGCTTCTGAAGTAACATGTTGAAGTTGTGGGAATGGAGAAATCACGGACTCGGAAATAAAGTTAGCAATTGCAACATGAGGTTCTTCACACTAGCTCTTGAGCTAGGTCCCTCACAAGCAATAGGCTATAAGACCAGGTCCTTATACTACCATTTCATTCTCCATGGTGCTAGAATAGCTACCAACGTACACTGTCTCAGCACATTAAGCAAGTCTTTGTTCATCTAAAAATCATCAAAGTGAAAAATGCAATTTAATATTCCTGTATTCGAGAACTTTAACTTTGCACTTCTGTGGCACCTATCATAGTGTGTATGAAGCTTTTATGAGTATCTAGACACTTCTGATTTAGCTGATGGACGTTACCCCACAACTACGAATTATCCTTAGCTTTACCTTCTCATTGCTTTCGTTCTCCTTTGCCTGGTAGGTGCAGATGAAACTTTTTTTTTTTTTTTTTTTTTTTTTTTTTTTTTTTTTTTTAAGACTCTTTTTTCCAGTTACTTCTTTTAAAATCCAAATTCTCCTTGTATGGGCCTTTTCAGACTCTGTAAACTCTGTACAAGAGGGTCATACCTAGAATTTCTTAACCATGTGCTCAGCATCGCTTGAAGACTTTTTGCTGCAAGAGTTGCTGAAGCTGCTGCTCAGCTCCCTCATTTAACCCCTTTGCTTAATTATTTTCAGACTGTGAGGCGAAGTATTTGAGCCTGCTGTATCTAAAGCTCCAGACAGATACTCTGGCAAACAGAAGCCTCATCCGTGGCATTATGTTGCCCTACTAAGTCCTCGATGACATCCACTGGCCATACGCTACCTGCTTTTTTGGTGTTGCTCTATTGTCCCATGGTTATTGGGTAGCTCCTAGTCCTCCAGTTTCAGAGAAGCTTCCTTGTTTCCCACAGTAAAATTTCTGGAGACAAAGTATCTAATTGCAAAGCAAGAAGTTGTATTTTTTTTTTCCAGTCTCAAAACTCTGGGTTTTTTTTTGTTTGTTTGTTTTGTTTTTTGTTTTGTTTTATGATTATGAAAAATCTTTTAGTCCCCAGAGCTCTGGAGTTCTGTAGAACTCTGCAAAAGCTTTTTTCCTTAACATGACTGATAAGTGAGTGTGCGGATGATAGACACAGTCTTCCTTAGAGTTAGAAAAGATATACGCTTGAGTAAGAAAAACTTCCTACACAGTGAATTCTGTAAAATCACTTTTAAGACCCTAATTTGTAACAAAGCTGGAATAAAAAAAAATCCTTATGCTTCTGCATGTATTCTTTTTTTAGGCTGGCTAGGTTCTTACAAATCCAGAGTTGTATTTTTATGAATAATTACCATTTACAGTAACAAAACCTCTTTTCTTAATTTATATTAGCACTGATACTTCACTACCTACAAGAGGTCTTTATTCTAGAACTGTTTGAAGGCACAGCAAGAACAACAGTTACTGTTTCAACAGCTTATGTAAAGCTGAACCCATGGAATTCCATGGGATCTGGTCCCACAAAATATTCACGAAAACCATTTTTGTCTTCTAGCAGCCAAGAGTGAAATGGGAGGAGACGGGACTTGGTCAGGTATAGCTGTAGAGGGACCCTGGGTGGGGAGCTGTGGCTCTGAAATCCCTCCAGCAGGACAAGCTGGACCCCCCTGGGTGTTGTGTGCTAATGAAGTCCATCAGGGAAGCTCACTCCCGTTTGAGGGAGTCAAAGTTGGGGTTTTGCTCCCTGCCTTCAGGGCGGGAATTGTTACCAGCAAGGCAGAAGTGCGGCTCTGGTGACCTTCCAAGGAGGACGGTCCAAGGTCTTCATCAGCCTGGTCTGGGGGGGACGACCTCAGTGCCAAATCCAGGCAGGCTCACTTAACTGGGAGAAATGAAAATAAACAGGTGCCACTTAGAGTGCTTGGCAAAAGGTTTAAAACAACAAAAAGGCAGTCCTTTCATGGTGCTCCGGTGAGAGACAAGGGTTTGCCTATCTGCGCTCGCCAGAGGGACCTGGCTTTCCAACCGGGTTCCTTCAGACAGCTAGCACCTTCTCCAAGTGTCCCGGCTCACTCTCGTGTTGCAAAGTAAAACAGCCTTAGGCATGAGATATGGTCGTGGGGATACAAGCAGTTCTACTTCACTGGCTCAAAAATGTTCACAGCTCAAATGTGTCCTGTTAATACTGTCATGTGGCTTGAAAAATGTCAATTACTGCGTAAAGTACTTTTATTTTGAAATAGGAATATGTCAGTACTATTGTTGTTTTAATTTAGATTTCTTTTCACTAACGCAGATTTCATCAGGAGTAAACTGACCCTAGCTAGCAGCCATAGAAACTGTATACAGATAATGCTCTCTCAGGAGACAAATTTATTTCTCATCCAAATTTAGATGACCTATTAGGGTTTGTAGCTTTGTGTTCCAGATTGCTAGCTTATATATAAAATCGGATCTTCTGGACAAAACATTAAAGATAGCACTGAAAATGTACTGTTTGCATTTAAAAAAAAATTAAATGCTATCCATGCAGGACCCTAAAACACTTGCCTTTTATGTGGAAAAATTGCTACAACAGTGTTTTATTCTGGGAGACCAATTGCTTCTTTGTGAGTCATCTGAGGAGTTGAGGTCAGCTAAAATATTTGTGATAATACAATGAAGCAGCAAAACAAGTTTTTCCACAATGAATGTATTCAAAAAGGCCTACATATTTAGGCATAGTATTGTTGGAGCATAGGTAGCACAAACTCCTAGATTTGATAAAACCACATGGCTTGCTTCAAGATAGATGCAATCTCATCAGAGTATTTTCCTTGCTAAATTTGAAAATGGTCTAGGAAAACCAAACCAGCAGGAGAAAAGAATAACTCAGCAGCAGCAGAATACATAAATGGAGAAATGCACTAGTAGGTTCTACACAAACATTAAATTGATGGTGTCAAAATCACTCAGGACTTCCACGACAGAACAAGTCTCAGGGCAGAGCGCGCTGCAGGGGATGCCCTGGAGAACCACGAGTCACCCAGCACGCGGGATCAAGCTTTGCTGTATCCAAGAAATCTGCTCTTTTTCTCAAAATCTTTACTGTATAAACGCGATTCCTGTAACGGCGTTGTACCTGCTAGGAGTTACATAGTCAGTTCTGGAGCTCAGCCTCGGGCTGAGTTTGTGCAGGTGGCGGTTTGCCGCATAGCATGCAAGTACACTGCATTGACAAAGTGTGGGTTGTGGGGCGTAGCGCAACTCCACTCCTGCAAGCTTTATTTATACCAGAACCAGCCTCGGCTCAGAAGAAACTGCATTATAGCTGTGAGAAGCAGATGTAACCAGACGAAGAGGAGGTGCCTTGGCCAGGAGGGTACATGCTGCAGCTCTGGCTCTGATGGGCACTGATTTGCTGGCCAAGCTGTGTAGCACAGGGCTGACCTTGGGCTGAGGCTGGCGTACTGCCTTATTTCAAAAGGGGGTCTACAGGCATCGAGTAATTGGGTCAAAGAGTTTGCCTTCCCCTTGAGAGGTGGCCATACTCTTACACGCTAAATTTGCAATGCTGGCGACTGCATGCAAAACTTCCCCCTCTGTTCTCACGGACAGGCTTTCCCCGCTAGCTGTGCAAGGCAGTGTTTTGTTCTGCTCTAATTATGTCCTGGATCTTGGACGCGGTTTCCAGGGTATGTCCTCATGTTCCCACTGTCTGAGGAAACCAGCCAAGTGCTAATACTGGGGGGAAAAAAAAAGCCAGGTAAATAAATCAACCCTATGATTTGTTTTACTTCCTTAATGAAGGGACACTTTGTCCTGTGAAAGCACAGCCCTGTGCAAGGGTGCAGTGACATTGCAACGGCAGCTTCAGGGGAAAACAGAAAAACACTGCTTTTTTTTTTTTTTTTTTTTTTTTCCCCCGCCAATCAGCACGTACCTCTCACAAAATTAAACAAGCTCTGAGCGAGTTATGGAGGGGACAGGATCAGTTTTTCCTCTGCCTTTCTCCCTCGGGAAGCCTACAGTCTAACGGTGCCAGCAGCCCAGCGTCCTCGGTCACGTATGGTGAGACTGTTGCAGGCACAGCTGGAGGTGGCTATGGGACGTTGCACCACTTTGAGCCCTCCTACACCTGCACGAGACCAAGAAAGCAAATGGCCTTCTAAACCATCCCCTAGTTCTAGCTGTGAAACAGGGACACTTTAACAATTTTATCTTTTTGTGTGCAATCAATGTACGTAAGCTCTAGTGACTAGGAGATAGCACATTCTTTCTTGTGCAATACAACAGGACTTGCAATATCTAACATGTATTTAAATATTTAAACTAAAAAAAAAAGAAAAATAGCTACATGTGCTCTACGCCAGGCACTTATGTCTGTGAAGTCCTAATCTATTTTATGATGAGATTAGCATTTACAGCTATGAAAGATGTTCCACTGCAGGTTGTGCAGCATTTTTGTGCTTATCTGCAGGGGGTTGCATGGATCCAATAAAGAATTAAGCTCCTGTAAAACAGATTACTCTGAATTCATCAGCTGATAATTTGGGCTTTTTTTAAAGCACTGACGATATGCATTTTTCATTTCTAGGTGCTTTATGGACATATTCAGGTTAAATGGCTTCATATAGCTTGCTGCTTTCTTGGAAACGAGTCCCTGAGGCAGTGAATGCAACTAGTAGTGCTCTTTATCACGACAAGGTCTCATCTGGCTGTAGTCATTTAATTGCTGCATCAGTCCGAACCCACCTCAAGCCTCCTAAAACCTAGGAAATAATGGTTTCTTGCTTTTTTTTTTTTTTAATAACTGTAATGTTAATAGGCACATCCAGATGCTGCAGTGCTCAAGGTGGGTTACAGAAACGCAGCAAGAAAGAGAAGGGATGGATAATAATTTCAGTGCGAGGGCATGAGCAACATCCTTCTTAGCTTGTTGAATTCTGTTCGTGATTGAAATCCTGGTGCACCATGTAAGTAAAAGTAATGGCTTCTTGTCAGATAAATGAAATGTGAACAGTTTCAGTATACACAACTAACAGAAGGAGAGTCACTTCCGTGTTTACTAGTATTTGCCTTTTAAAGAACAGAAATCTTAAAACCGCTAATGTTTTTGGCATTTTGAATAAAATATGCAGGGATTTTATTCTCTAGAGAAGATCAGCTGTAAACATTAAAACTACTTAATGCTCTAAAACCAAGAGGAAGGAACAGCATCGCTCTTACTGAGCTCCCATTAAGCTTCAAGTAAATTCAGTGACAATCATTATCGCATTTAGGAGCTTTTCTGTCCAACTTTTTCGCTGAAAAGGCCTTCACTTTGTACCTCTGACAAGCCTGTTCTTTGAAAGACTCTGCAAAACTGTTTTTCTTGTTTAGTATCTATGAAAAAGTTTACTCTTTCTCAAAAAACTTAGGGCATATTCCTAATGCAAATGTGAAGAAATGACTGTTTTCCACTCCGTGCACAAAGGCAGCTCTGTTGCAGTGCAAAGAGCAAGTTGTGCAGATGGGATTAGCAGAGGACTACTGTTTCTTTACAAAAAGTGGTGTTGATATCATAGTTCATGTAGTTCCACTTCTGATCCTCAGGAAAACAATGAGTGCGGAAATTCAAACACATCTGCTCTCATTCGCTTTTGTTTTGGTCTCATTTAATATCAGGTCTTAGTGGCTTCAGATCTGGATTTGGGGTAATGAGGTGTAACACGAGGAACAACGTTAGAAGTTCAAGCCATCCTTTCACAAAAACAATCCCATTTAGTAATTTGAATTTACCTGTCAAAGTGCTTCAGCTCGAATCCCCTAATGTTTCAAAGGGTGACTTATGGTATCAGTCTATCTCTTTGGAAAAATATATTAATAGTAGTTTTTAATGATGTTGACATTTTACCACTAGAAACTGTCTGGTTTGACATAAATTAAGTACTGGATGGGCACAAATATAAACATTAAAATATGGCTTGCATAACAAAAGGAGCAATGTAACAGTACTTTAAGCTCACAGTTACATTTCTACAGAATATTGTATGATAGCAGAAAATGCACCTGATTTTAAAAAAAATGCAAGCAAAAAAGACTAAAGGCTTATGAGTGCATGGCACAATTCCTTCTAGAGCATGTTTACACGTCATGTCAGCCCATGGTCTGAAGGGCGACCAAAGTGCTGCCTGCCACTTGCAGTGACCCTGCCAGGATTTACGTGGCTTCGAAGCCCCCGGCTTACCAGCTCCTCCTCGCTTTGAACAAAACTTGATGCACTGAGCTACGCTACAGTAGGCGAGAAAAAAAGTTACAGAGAGTAAAGGCAGAAAAACAGAGTTCTACCACCCCCAAATTTTCACATATTCTTTATACTTCTTTTTTATTTGCCATAAAAATTCACTGCCTTTCGCTGCCAGTTTGTGGAGGCAGGGTATAGTCATGCATGTGGCTCACCTCAAAAGCATGGAATAGGTGTTATTAACTGTTTATAATCCCACGGTTATGTGTAGAAAAACGATGGATCTTGCGCCGTAGGAAATGTGAGCAGAATGAAGCCAATGAGGTAAAGTAAAAGTCACTGCTGTGATCTGTTAATTCAATTAGGATTGCATGCACTCTTAATCCAGCTCATCTCATTTAAAAAAAAATAAATGTTTAAAAAATCCCCATTGCCACTAAGCAGAATCGCTCCTGGGTGCTCTCGTGCTTTCTGCCAGGGCCCAGCCTGTTTCTCCTGCCACCGCCTTGTCCAAGCAGCGGCTTGGGGGTTGTGGATTCATCCGAGAGTGCAGCAAAAGGAGCAAAGACAGCATGGGAGCTGATGTAACGGAGGCTGAACAGCGCTAACACCTGAAAGCGATGTGGCTATAATAGATATTAAACGTAAGGGAACAAGTTGAGTGTAATTTGGGTGACCTTTCGGTTGGTGAATTGATTTAGAAAGGGTTGCCGGGTTTGGCTGTAGACATTTAGCTTACTGCATCCTGCAAGAGTGATCTAATTGGAAATTAATTTGGTATTGTGTGTACTAACATTAATCACAATGACTCTATTTGTTATAAAACAAGATAGGGTGATTAAATTCACTTTAATTTCATTGTAATTGAAAAATGAAATGAAGAACCAATGTTTAGATCTGTTTCCTGTTTATGGAATTGCACGTTGCACTGTATAGTAAAATTACCCATGGCAAATTTAGCTAAGGAGAGAAGGAATCCTAAAATACATGGCCATTAGGACATGAACTTTGCCATTTTCAGTATATTTTAGCCATCCTGAAACTTTATTTAGGGAATGTTTCAGTCATTACCATCACAGAACTTTATGCTTATCTATGCCCAGTTTACAGGAGGAGGTGTGATACAAATACTTTTGCAAAAACCTGTTGTACTTTTCGTTGACAATATATTGCGTGCTGTGTGTCCACATGTACGTCTGCAAACACAGAGGTCCTGCAGGTGAGTTACAGCAGAACTGAACTGATATGTGGACGTTCCCACTGACAAGAAGGAAAGGAGAACTGGCTCTCTGCTGCTGTTACTGAGGCCTATGTAAAATATTACACCGCTGATATTTTGTTTAACTAGTTCTTAAAAACAAGCTACACTCATAACCTTTAAAGGAAAATAAGGTGTAAAGAGCAGCAAGAATGAAAAATGACGGAAAGAATGCTAAGAAGGATAAGCTACTCTGTGTTAGACTATCTTATTTTAAGTGACTTGACTGATAGGACAAAAGCAAGTGTTAGACAAGGTAATATAAATGTAGAGCTTGAACCTATTAATCAGATTTAAAAAAAAAAAAAACATGAAGAGCAGCAAAGATCTATGGACTGAAAGAATAAGATATAAAATGCAGCTCTGGTAGATCATCCTAACAGGAAATTGGACATGGGCAGTTCATGGAAGACTCAATTATTAAAGAACATACAGTAGAAGATCAATGCTGACTATATAAGGCTGTTGTATTGGCAACACTAGGGACTTGACTTGTGCCTGTCTTTTGCAGTTAGGGAAAGTGTTGTCCCTCAGGGTAAATAACTTGTTTTCCTCATTTGGAATATGGTTTGGGGTTTCAAGTTTTGCTATTTTTCCAAGTTCTACTGTGAAACAGCATCTCTTACTGTTGCGATGTCCATGGTTGTAGGTAGCATCACATTGCATTTTGAAGCCAATGTGTCCAATAACAGAAACTGTAGCAAGACACAACATTTGGACTGTCCTTCTGGGGAACGTCCATCCGTTCCACGGCTAGACCTTCCTTTCTGGGATATGGAAAGACCAGACTTGTTACCTCCTGGGTTTTGCTCCATTAGGGAATCCAGACTCGGCCAAATCACCCGTATCTTGTTCAAATGTCCAATACTTGAACTGGACCTGGGAGCTCAAGGGTTACGGGTAGAGAGCCTATGTGCTCTTAAGACTGTAGCTACTGTGAGTGTAAGGTCACAGGACTCCCCCTCGAGGACATGGGTCTGTTAAATATGACAGAGGGCTTCCAGCAGAACTGCAGTGGCAGGGCTGTTTCCGCGGTCTTTCCTGTCTGCACAGTCCTTTTCACAAAATAACTCTTAAAATGCAATCAGATCTACCAGTAGGTCCGTGCACATGCACGACTAGCGTTGCACCAGCAACACGTTTAGCTCTAACAAGGATACACAGCAAAAACTGTTTTGCGGCTGGAATAACCCTTGTGCTTCAGCAGGGGCGTTGCTGCTTGGTCAGCTCCTCTGGACTAAGCCATTCTTTAGAAACCAGCTCTGCTCCATGTTTTGGGAGATTAGCCAATCTGCAGGAATCCGGAACAGAAAACATTTCTTTTTCTGTTCTCTGCACTGAAATCGATGTTTGTAACTCCAAAATGATTGGGTAAGGAGTTTGTGAGTTAAGTTCAGGCCCAGCCTGCTTGTATACACTTCTACTCCTTCCAGTCTCCAGCCATGACTTGCCCGAAGTCCCAACTGATGAAAACTCATTGAAATAATGACTAAAACAGAACTAATTATTCCTTCATTTGTTCATAACTGGTGTGTGTGTCTCATTGCCATAAGATAATGTTGAGGCTGAGTTTAATTAGATTCAACCAAGCTGCTTACGGCAACAGAGAGAGCATCTGGGATTAGCTTAGGATAAAATTCTGTTTAAGGCTATGCCCCAACAGATGGGAGTTAGGAAATAACCTGTGGGCAGCCGCCTTCTTGGGGCTGCTCTAGGGGCTTGCTGTGCTCTCGCTCACGCTCCTGCTAGCTTCTGGCCGCCTCCTGTCTGTTTTTGGTGGTGTTTGAAATGGGGCCCAGAATATATTTAAGCACCTAATTAAACCTCAACGAAATCAATGAAAATTATTTACATGCTTAAAATTTACCACATTCTAAACCAGAAAATAATGTAGTGAAAACCCAACATTTTAATATCTACGTAGGAACGATATTGCACTTTTTTGTTACTCATGAAGCAAGCAAGACGTAAGAATAGGAGTAACATCTGACCATAATTGTAAAATGATAGTATGGAGGCAGATTAAGTGAACTGTCATGAGTTCCACTGTTATTTATACAGAAATGAGATCATAACATAAACCTATGCATCATATTAAACTTAGACTTCTTTTGGATAACATCATAAAAATATGGTATATAGCTTTATCAATATACAATAAGGCATACTTCATTGAAGTATGTATGGATTTAGACATTAGGATCAATGGGCAATTAAAAGGAAGATCAGTGTTTAAAGAGCATTAAAATTGTCTGTATAATATTAACAGCAAGGCCAAAAGCAGATAAAGGCGTAGGAAATTGGTGGATCTTCGTTCCCATTAAAATCTCAGCTTTAACATTTCTGTAAAAAGAACGAGGATAACTTGAAGCATGAATATTAAACCATTAATCTTGACTGGTAAACTATAGGATAAGAAATGAGAAACTCTTTTCCATCTGTAACAAAGTACTAGTTTTATTCTGCTATATTGTCAAAGGAGAAGTTTTACATTGCTTTCAAAGCGTCTTACAGCTAGTACAGTGGGACCAAGAGCGTGGGCTTTCAGTTATATTAAAGAAGTGCTCATGATGAGCATCAATGATGTACAGTAAGTAGTAGGAGGAGATGCTCCAAGAAGAGCAACTATGCGGGGCTGAGATGGCCGTGCAGCTGGACTCGTGTTTTTTACGGATTCGTGTTGCAGTGTTCAGGATTATTGTACTTCCGCTTACAGCTTTTGCGTGGCTGCAGTCGTCGTAAGCACAGCTCCCCAGGCGTGCTCCGTGCTTGCCTTGTTTTTAACCAACAGCCAAGGGCCAGGACGTTCGCTGGGCTCGTTCGAGGTGCCGTGCCAGTTCTGCAGTCTGCTACCTTAAGTGCTGCTAAATATTCACCGAAATCACTTGAGTGTATTTCCAAAATGTGCTTCACATGCTACTATCACTGGCATGTGTTATGCACCTTGGGGCTCTCAGCAACTTAAACTGGTCCTGAACGTAGTCCAGCAGTATCAAGTATTAAATAACCTGTCACATAATTACTTTTATGGATGCCATTTAATACTGTGTGGAGCAGAACTTTCATTTTTTCCATTAAGAACACCTTTAATTAACTTAAAATGCTTCCTCACACTGTTCTCTCATTTTAAATGGACTATAACTCAATCACGATTTGAATCTGCTCAATATTTAAGACCTGAATCAGGTGATAATAATAACCGAAGCAGTAAAAACACGGAGGAAGCAGCTTACCTATTGATCTGCTGTAAATGAACAAATTGAGTATCATCCAAAAAGAGGAAAGCATGCAATTAAATCTTTATCCCATCTTATTTCAATTTCTTTAGGTGCAGTGAAATTTTTCACTAAATAATATTTGAAATAGCTATGTTAATACCTAACTTTCCTATATCAAGCATACCCTGTTCCCTTAACTCTCTTCGAAAATATCCCTCATATCAAAACAAGTACTTAAAAAACGCTTAAATAACTTTAAGGCTCCCAGTAGTGATTTTGGCATACACTCATATTTTGGCAAAGTACTTCACTGATTTCCATAGGGCTTTGTGTGGGCACAGTGGTATTTGACTGTGAAGCAAAAAAATAATCGGAATTGTAATTATGCGCTAATCATTACAGCCTGTAACTCTGAAATGCCACTTGTTGTCACCTAACCTAGGGCTCGGGTTTGCTTGATTACATACTTTGCAGGTTCCATGTAGTTAAGAAATAATAATTCGTTTTCCGAAGAAATAATCACAGAGTTTCGCCTTCTTTAAGCGGCCCAGATGGACAATCCGGTCGTTCCTTTTCTTCTGTCGTTTCCAGGGACTTTGTTTCTCCGCTTTGCGCATCCCTGGCGGCGCTAGATAGCGGGGGCCGCTGGGCAGAGCCGCCGGGACCGCGAGAGCGGCGCGAAGCCGGGAGCACCCTCGCCCCCGGCTCTCCCGGACGCGGTTTCTTCACGCTCTCTACGGCGTTACAAAAGCTTCCGACGGAAAAGAAAAATTTAGCACCCGCTTAAGCACACGCGTTTGTGTACCTGAGTACACAACCCAAGGGCTCTGCGACAAATACTTCTGCACTGTCGCTTACTTTAAAAAGTGCAGTGCAAAAATCAGGGAACTGATCAGATACATGAAGCAGAAACCATACGTCTGCAGTGATTTCTCAAAGCAGTGTTTGGAGAGGTAGAAAATGTACACACATGAGCACGTTTTTTCTTTTTCCTGCTAGTAAAAATATATTTTGGTTGTAAGGACCATCTATCTGACTAAATACCTAGTTTTCTTCTGTACGTTGGTCTACGTGTTTACTTTGCCTACAGCGTTTCTTGATAACCTCTAATAATTAATTGCACTTGGCCTTTTTTTAAGTGCCAAAAATGGGCTTAGCTGCAACTAGGTTATTATATTTCTCTTACATGTTGGAGAATTTATTTCTCTGTCATGTCTCGTAAAAGTATATCATACTTAAAAAGAGTTTATGTTCTAACCCTAAAAATACATTTTTAAACGGGGAAAAAAAAAAAGAAATCAGTCACATACGTAAGCTAAAGAGAGAAAATCAGTTTATCTGATAAATGCAGAAAAGCTGGCCATGCATTCAAAACTTTCATGGGTCATTTAATAATTAACCGGGTTCTAAAAAGCTGGTTCATGTTGGTTTTTAGATCAAAAGCTTGTGCTTATTGTAGGCACAGTGTAGTATGTTTGTTTAGAAGTGTTTTACCAGAGGAGAGTGATACTAGAACGTTATCTTTCATTTTTACAATATTACGTTATATTTGATGATCCATTTAGTATTCTTCTGAAACCGGGCCACAAACTAGACGATCGGCGCGTGTTGTTTAGGCTGTGGCACGGGTGCATACCCCGCTGAGGGGGGTTTCCGTCAAGTGTTTGAGGGCGCGCGAGCGGAAAGCCGTATGCAAAACGGTGTCGTTTCGGCGACGCCAGGGATCCAGCTGCTGGTCCTGCAGATCCCTCCCACTTTCAAGCACGGCTATACAGAAGCAGAAAGTAGGTTTAAATTATTTCTGACACACCAGCCTAGGTCCTTGTCTCAGCTGCTGCCATCCGAGGACTTTGTCAGTGCGCTAGCCTCTCCCTGCTCTTGCCGCATGGGTATGAGTACATATGTATGCAGTTAAGCTTTGCAGGTCAAATAACTTACATTGCAAGCATGTTCTTGTGATTTTGCAAAAGAGGTGAAAATTCTCCAACGCTGGCACAATTAAGAAGGTAATTGATCCAGCTCCGATGAAAACTTCAGGGTTTATAAATAATCTAAACTCAGTTGAAATTCAGATGGGAGATGAGCGAGCGCTGGCGGAGACGGGCTTTCTGCAAGACCGAAACCCGGACGTTGGCCTCTCTCGAAGCCCACGGGAGACGGTGAAAGGTGTTTGTGACCGGGCTGGGTCTTGGCTGGCGCGGCCGGTCCGGGAGGAGCAGCGCGAGCTCCAGCGTGCGCTATTCGCTGCCGTGCAGGAGTTGTGTAGGTCCTGTTTTCTTAGTGTCCCAGAAAACGTGCTTTCATTCTGCTGACAATTTTTACAAGGCTTTCCTTCCTTGTTTCTTGGGAGTGGGCAAAGGAACATCACATGCTGAAGGAGGAGACCATCATCATCTTATCCTCTTTCCAGCTCTTTTTTTCTGCAATGTTCTCATTGTATAACATTCCTGCTGCAAAACCAGGATGTGTCTAAGGCTTTGGGCTGCCTCTCTCCATTAAAACTGCTGGGGAGATACTAAAAGAGCCTAATATACCTCATTTTATGAGAAATACTGAAAGGCTTTTTTTCCTATATTCATAATAATTTTATTTTTGTGAGCATCAAATAAAGGTGATAAGACATAGTTAAACTGTGAAGTGGTATTAAAATCAATATTTTTTCTGCATGCAACCAATACCGTGATGTCTGTTTTAGGGGGAACCTTCCCGTTAGGTCTGGGAAATGTACTCGTCACCTCTCAATAAAATATTTCTGAGTACTTGGTGTGAAATAAATATATAAAAAAACTGTTTTAGCTTTTGTTCTTTAAAATAAAAGAACTGCCGACAGCCAAAGACAGAAATAGTCAGATCCCTAACTCATACTTTGAAAGAACTACAGGCTGACGACTCGAACAGGTCTCACAAAGATTCTGGCTGACCGTCCTCCTCCAAGGAGGAAAAAGGAGAAATAATCAGAGGCAACTTTAACACCAAGGTAGGGAAAAATAACCCAGAATGTGAACTGGTCTTCACATTTGCTAAGAAATAAATTATTCCTTATATTTTAAGCTAAAATAAAATTTCAAAGGAGGTTGCTAGGACTTTAAAACCTCTTCGGTGCTCTTCTGCATTGTATTTACATCTCTCGCGTAAGAGAGCGCGCGGAAGCGGCCAGTCCTGCCCGCTGCCAGCCACACGCTCACCAGCGCCCACGGCACCCCGGGCCAAGGTTTGCAGCTGCCTCGTGAAATGCAGCGATGCACTGTCGTTTTTACAGTTTTTCAAGAAGAAAATGTCAGCATTCCCTCTCTCCGCCCTTCTGACTCCATGCAGGAGAGGAATAAAATTGTTTCATTGTTAATGGAAAGCAAGCAAGAACTGAAGGGAAAATTATAGATGAGTTCAGTGGATGTGAACTGAGATAGATTAATGCTATAGCAAGGAAAAGGGGACTTCATATCCCAACACTTTTCTTCTGAGATTTTGGCTATCATTACAGTGTTTTATTGTTAATGTTAGGTTTAGCCAGAAGAAATGCAATGTGGTTTTTGCAACAGTTTTTTTTTATTTATAATATCTTTCTTTACTTACGGACCACAAGATCAGATATTTTTCTCCAAGTATTACGTATGTGCCAATTTTGATATTTTGTTCTGAATTTGGTTTAGAAATAGATGAAAATGTGCATGGAGTAATGGCACACTGAGAAAAGCCCGGGCATTTTGCAGTTTCACTGATCCCGATACTTTATTGCATTTGAGCCTCTTCCCTGAAGGAGATAAGGGATCCAAGTTGCTGTGCAGCTAGCTTTAATGAACACGTTTATACCTTTGAAAGGGCAAATGCTCTACAAGACAGTGCTACTGCAAACTTTTCAGAAATGGTGGTTGCATTTGGAGGAGATGATCTGAGTTAGGCAATCGACAAAAAAAGAAAAGGAAAAAAAATTTCCTCTTCTAATCCTTTCAAGTGAGGAGGAATCTTCACAATAAAAAAAAAAAAGAAAAAAGAAAGAAAAAAAGACACATTGCTCTCCCTGTGATACTCGAAAACATCTGCCGTCTCCTGGGGGCTCAAAGAGAAAAGGAAAAGAAGCTCATGAAATATAAAATTACCCTGGAATCCATATTAATGACTACAGCTTTTTTTCCAGTAGGCTCCACTGTACTCTTCACCCTGTGCTGTTACGTTGCTGCTCAGGCTTCCTGGCATTCGGAAACAGCAAAAGAGTTGCTAAAAGCCCCGTGGCAGCACAGTTGTCTCTCATTTGCAGGAGTAAATCAGCAGCTAGGGTATGTCTAGAGAAATAACAGACTTTGCTGCAGCCAGGCCAGGATATATGGCCGGGCTGCTGCTCTGCACCAACGCTGCTGTGCAAGCGGCACAACGGAGACCCGGCAAGGGGAGCTGCGGCAGTAACGGCCTCCTTGTTTTTGGATGCCTGTGCTGGGTCTGCCCCTCAGCAACTTCTGGTTTCCCATTAAGGAAGCTTTAGATGTGCATGAACCGTCTTGTTTCTCAGCCAGGAGGCTGCTCTGTTCAAATCCTCTGGTACCTCCAGGGGTGGTTCGGTCTCCGGAGGCTTAACCAAACCCAAGGGAAATTAAAAAGAATGCAGTTTCTCCTTATTTAATCTTATTTCACCAAAGTATCTGTAGATGTGAATCTGTGTGTCCTAGATAGTACATTCATCATTCTGCTTTTGCTTGGATGAAGTTTGTCCTTAGAGAGTCCCTGGAAATCGGTCTTAAAATTACAGAATTGCAAACGAAGGTAGGTTTGGCATTTTGTGAGCTACAAATCAAAAAGAAACTTCAGCTTTTCTCTTGTTTTTCTCCAGCTTAACTAAAAAACCTATTTTGAAACCAGGCATACATCAATTCAGGGGAACTGTGACGCTCTCTCATGGCTGGTAATTGAACCTGTGCTCTTTCTCGTTTGGGGAGAAAACTATATTTGCTTCCCACTTGTGGGACACCAAGCAGTAACAGTGTTTTATGCAACAATTTGGATCCCCTCTTGTTTTCTCTTCCTTTCTGTGTGGGACCGCTCAGACTCACTTTTACATCAACCAAACCTGCACATCTTCAAGTGAAAACTTGAGCCTTGGGCAGGACCTATCCACTAAAGGAGAATCTCACCCCAAAAAGCACAAGACTCAAAATCCTTTTCTTCCATGTCTCATGAATAAGTGGCAAATATCCTATAACCCTGTAAATGGGGGAATGGAGAAGAATGAAACTCTCCAGCCTCTTGAAAGCATAATCCCACCAGTGGGAAGACCACAGGGGTTGATGGGGGGGGGGATGAAGGTTCAGGGGGTGTAAGGCACAAGGAGAAAACTGTCATAAGGTTGGGGGCATGTTCCTCTAGGTCTTTATGCTTGGTTTAGGTAGCTAGATAACTGAGAGGTTTTTCATGTTTTGAAATAGTTGCTCTTTCTGCAGCCTCTTAGATAACTCAAATGTCTCTGACTAATGGATTCTTTGAAAATGCAATGAGTGCATGAAGAGAACCTATCTTCGGATAATGACAGATAGAGTAGTTATTTCTCAGAAAAGTAAATCTACTTTTCCTATCTCTGGCAAGTACAACCATGACAGAACTAAGAAAATACTTTGAACCACTTTTTTGCCCTGCTTTTCTGCAGTTAGAATCATACAATCACAGAATGGTAAGGTTGGAAGGGACCTCTGGAGATCATCTAGTCCAATCCTCAGCGTAGTCCCATACAGGGATTGAACCTGCGACCTTGGCATTAGCAGCACCACACTAAGTTCCCAGCTACCCTTCCTTCTACTTTCTTTAATCAAAGGTCCCACTGGAGTGGCCACAGCTTCAGGATACCTGAACCTCCCGCACTGCAGTGAGAGGGCATGCGACTCCTCGGTGCATCCTAAATGACCCCTGGGGTAAACTTTATATTCGGGTTTGAACAAACAATACAGAAAATCGGACCATGATCTCAGATTTTGTTTTCATTGCCTGTTTAATCCACTCGGACAAGCTCACCAAAGTGTGCTGCCTCCACGCGCTGCACCGAGCGTGCGGATCGGCGGGTGCTCCCGTAGCATCTGAGCTGATTACCATATAGCCTGAGCATGGGTGTCCAGCCCTCTGCCTTCCCACTTTTGTACTTACAGGAATACATAAAACACAGTGCTGACCAAAATTCAAGGAAAAAGCATTCTAAATTTTTTCTGCTTTCTGATCAACCCTTTCATTCACATCACTCACAACCCAAGTTTCCTGCAGGAGTAGCAGAGACATTACATGTACCTCTCACACAACCTTAAGCAGAAGCTGAGCCTCTGGTGCCAAAAATACGTAATGCGGGGTTTCCTTGCTCTGCTCAGCACTAGGTGGGGCTGCCCAGGACGGCATTACGAAGGTAAAAGGAAGATTACACTGCTTCCCCTTTCCAAGCTTTGAGGCCCTTTTTCTACCCTTTTCTGCCCCTTGTCTGGTCCCCTAGGACAGTTATTCCTGCCCTCCCCATTTCAGGCTGACTAAGTTTCTATTAACACTGGTGTATCCATGAATCTCGTGCTACGAGTGGGCTCTGCAGTGATGTGTCCTCTTCAACAGCTACCCTGCAGTTCACGTGTCAGAGAAATCACAGAAAAATCCTTCCAATGACCTAGATTTATCCATTCTCAAAACTTAAATTACCCTTTCCCCGATAACAGATAAAAAGCAATTTGGTGTTTCTTGAACTTAGCCATATATAATACATGATTAATTATTTTAAAATGCATTAAGTTTAAGCACCTCTTCATTTCCCCTCTGAGGTCATGAAGGATGTCTGTTATACTAGAGATAGTATACAGAATAAGATATATGAAAACATCTCTGGTGAAATTGCCCCGAGGTTGCTTTCCTTCCGGCTGGGGTAGCTTACTTTTCCTAAAATTAAAAAAATTAACAGTCGCTTCTCATTCATTCAATCTTGCTATTTAGGGATTAAAAAAAAAAAAAAAAAAAGATTTAAAATGCATTGGAGCAAGATCATGTGGCTCTCCTGGCTGAAATATCAACCAAAGCAAATAACAAAAAGATAATAAGCCAATTTGCATGGAATAATTGTATTAGGGAATTTGCTGTATTGCTTAACTGGCAGTGTAATATAGCTCAAGCGAACAGATAAAACTAGTCTCTACCTCTCTGCAAAGATCCAGGGTGATCATTTGAAACCAGGAGGGGCTTTAAGTACCCTTCGAACTGTAGCACATAGCGAGGGCGTCGGGGAATAGCTATCGACTGCACATTGCTCGGTGCCGAGGATATTCCCTTCCAACGCTTTTCCTGCAGTACTCCCACGGAAGCAAATCTGTGTTCTGCAAAAAGTTTCAAGCAGCAATTTCATGCCGTCAAAAAAATGTGTGGAAATCAGAAGATTTACTGTGACTTCACTACCAAAACACAGTCACAGACGCTGTCAGACGGGAAGGCGCCCCGGAGCGCTGGCGCGTGGCTGGGCACCGACTTCCACGTCTTCCAGCCTCACCGCCGCGTTAGACGGGACCCTTCCCACGGGGGCCTGGCCCACCTAGGAAGCGGCTTAAAGGTCTCGCTAATGACGTGGATGCGTTTCCCCAGCTCCATCAGCTGCGTACTGCCCATCAGCTGAGCTGGCCAGGGGAGCTATTAAAACCAATTTGCGGTAGGGAACTGCGAATCGAGATTTTCTGTTGGCTTGCTTACAGGCAAGAGAGTAGCAGAGTTGCATATGGATGTAATAGGTAGACTCTCCCTTAAAAATTGAAAGGAAACAAAGTCAGGCAAGCATTCAAAATGGAACATCTGTGCATCTAATATATTTATAAAAACTGCTACTGTCAATCTTTTACGGTTGAGTGTTCAGTAGTTAAAATATATAACATATTACAGTAAAAGAGCAAACACGAGAAAGATTATGTTGTCATTCAGTGAAAGGAAATGTCAAACCTTAAACAGAGGAACTGATATGGAATACTGTTCAATCTCAAGATGGTAAAAATGCACCAAAGCAGTATATGGTATTATGATATTACCCTAACTCGCATTACTGCTCTCTTTGAACACAGTTATATAGCTAAATCAGTTTACAGTAACTAAAATAATTCTTACATGCTGATGATTTTATATATTTACATTTTTACATATTCACACACTTCAGGGATGTACTTTGCTAATTATTAGCTTTGACTTTATTACCTGGGTTGGACAGTAACAAGGTACAGGTAACAGGAGTCCAGTGTCATCAGTGCAATGAAAAGATCGTGAGAGCATCTCTGCTATTCTGCCTAGCAACTTCAACTATATATAAAACAGAAGTGGGAATGAGATGAAAATCTTGAAGGGACACATGAATCTCTTCATTTGTATTCCTCAGGCCCTGGAAAACCAAGAATTAAGCTAGGTCTTATGGATCTTCCCATAGCATTGTAACCATGCTGTTGAACGTTAATTGATGCATCTATAATTATACCTAATTACTGACACTGAATTATTTAGTCTAGCAAGAGGAGCATAAGCAGAAGTAATGGGATTAAATTAAGATGGGAAAAAATAGGTTGAATATGAGGGAAAGTTCTCTGGCAATGAGATTCGTTAGGATGTGTCCCAAGAGAAATGTTGGGCACCGCTTATGCTTCAGATGTGGAAAATTAAGTTAAACTTGTATTCGGGAAATTAAGTAGATAATTTAGTACTTCTTTTACATTTCTAAATTATTGAGCACTTCAGTAACTCAGCTCCTGAGCAAATCTTTGTGGGCCAGTTCAGGAGGCGGCCAACCTTACCAACCAGTGCCTATGAGGAGATGATTGCCCTCAGAGCACTTCTGTCTGAGCACACCCTGAACTTGTTCAAGGTAAGCTGTACTTAAGCTTTACTGCAAAGTTAGTGAAACTTAACCATGTGGTTAAGAAGTGCTTAAATGTTCCCCAGGGTTCCGGTTAGGAAGTATGTAGTGGTTTTCCCATTCCGATTATCTTATATTATAATTATCTTCTGATCTCCCTGGTGGAAATAGATGATGGCAGGACATTAAGAGATAGGAGAGATATTTACTGCCTGCTCTGTTGTCTCTTTTTTCATGTCTTATGTGACTTATGAGTAACTAACTGCAAGAAGTTAATGGAAGTAACTGTGGGCATAATAAGACATATGTACAGTGAACTTTTATCATGACATGATTTATGATATCTGAAAATGTTGTCAGTGGCAGGAAAGGTGAAGGAAACTGAACCAAGGAATGAAGAAGATATCCTGTTTATTGTATCTGGTAACGTAACCTTAAGGCAGACAAGGAAGCATGAAGCATTCACAGCCTTATTTGCTATAAATCCTAAATACAATTCCTATCAGAACTGCCTTAAAACTTCAATGCAATAACGTGCTCTCAGAAGACGGATAAAATAATGCATGTGGCCATTGATGCTTGGATACTTCTATTTATCTTGATCTGCTTATTTTTAACAGCCTCGGCGTTTTATTTTAGCCTCTCCAGCACTCAAATTGCATGTAACTAGCCTCAGCAGGAATTGCATGTGCCTTTGGAGGACACTCGCCGAGCTCCTGCACTGCTGGCAGAGCATCACCTCGCTTCAGAAGTAGTCTCAGCTTGCAGATGAGACTCTGCCCACTGTGTGGACCATCAGCGTTCCTCCTCCGCACTAGCGTCACCGTTTTTAGATGCCTGCACACTGTACAGTACTCATCATACCGTAATATTTCAAGAGCTAACCGTAATGCGTTGCACAGATGGAAGTAAATGAAAATTGCCCATTCTTTGGAATGAAGTAGCAACTAAGTAGGAAAGAAGACAAAATTGTAAACAAACAGAAAAAAAGCTCACTCATTTTATGTTCTGCAATACTGTAAGAAGCTCAGAAATGTTACTAATACCCTACAAACCATGAAGCCACTGCCAGGTGGCACAGTCATATAGCTGTTTCGGCATAATAAATACCCATATTCTTAGTTCTGCCTTTAAATTTATGTGTATGCCAGCAAGCAAAAGTGACGCTAAAATTTTTGCATTAGTTATATTTTGTACCTTTCACAAAAAAGAGATGAAAACATTTTAATTGCCAATGCCAGCCGAATGAATTAACATTTCCTTTTCTTGAGGGAATTCTGCTTCCCTGAAAGCCAAAACACTGCAAGGTGAGTCACTTTTGAGAGATTTTCTGTGCACTTCTTCAGTTATAAAGAATAGCCAGACTTTTGAAGGTCCAAAAGGCTCTTACAATCTTCTGCAGCTCAAATCCTTTCAGATATTTTCCCAGAACTTCTCATGATCAGTTAGAAAGCTAATTTACATAAGCCTTTTTTTAAAATTTATTGATGATCTTTAGCATGTGTCTCCTTAATTTATAACACCATACAATGCTGATTAATCTCTAGTAACTAATTTTTCAACACTAATATGTTAGAAAGTTGGGAGACTTATGACTATTTTCAGAACTTATTTTTCAACCTACCTTGTAGAGCATTGAATACTGTATTGCCCATTAGCCAATAATGTCACATTCTATAGTATAATTCTATTAATGTGGGGCAAGATGCCCTTCTCAGAAACTAGCTGTCACTGCTGAATGGCTTTGCCTTTTTCCTTTCGTGAAGATGAAGATCTGAACTATCATGTAAAGATCTCCAGTGAGCTACACTAATGTGAATGGGACCATAAAAACCTTCCTAGCTCCAGCAAACTTACATTTCTCTTTTTCTGCCCATTTTCTCCCACTCCTTTTGTGTAATTCTTTTTTAATAATTCTTAATATTTAAATTTCAAGTTCAATCTTTTCTTTTCTTTTTTTTTTTTTTTTTTTTTTTCTTTTTTTTTTTTTTTTTGTCTTTATGAAGCGGAAATCTGGCATCCAAGAGTGGTTTTTCTACATTACATTCTCCCATGGATGATGTGGGAACAAGTTAAACAAAAGCTAAGTGGTATCCTATAAAGCAACCTATGCTGCATGCCAGCTCTAGTCAGGCAGCTTTCCAAATTTTTAATCCATAGTCTCAGCAATATCCAAATCAGGCATGTGGGTGTGATGGAACACAGCCAAACTCAGGTTTGTGGAGCTTTTATTCCTGTCTCTGTTCCTCAGCCTGGTCCTCCAACCACGATTACCCTGCAGGTGGACAAAAGGTGAGAAGTGATTTTATGGCACTTGTTTCTGCTGCTGAGAAAGTCCAATTCAATGCCATTGAGGTCATTAGAAAGAATCCATGCTAACTTCTTGTGGTTGTAACTATACTAAGAGGGGAGAGCAGTGGGCGCTGTGCACCTTAACTTCAGCAAGGCTTTTTGCACTGTCTCCCAGAACATCCTCCTAGAAAAGCTCAGGAAGTGTGGGCGAGTGGACAGCGAGGTGGATTGAGAACTGGCTGAAAGGCAGAGCTCAGAGGGTCATCATCAGTGGTGTGGAGTCCAGTTGGAGGCCTGTGGCTAGTGGCGTCCCCCAGGGCTTGGTACTGGGTCCCATCCTGTTCAACTTTTTCATCAATGACCTGGATGAGGGGACAGAGTGCCTCCTCAGCAAGTTTGCTGATCATACCAAGCTGGGAGGAGTGGCTGACACACCTGAGGGCTGTGGTGCCATTCAGAGAGACCTGGACAGGCTGGAGAGCTGGGCGGAGAGGAACCTCATGAGGTTCAACAAGGGCAAGTCCTACACCTAGGGAGAAATAACCGTAGGCACCAGTACAAGCTGGGGGCTGACCTTCTGGAGAGCAGCTCTGCAGAGAAGGACCTGGGAGTGCTGGTGGATGACAAGTTGACTGTGAGCCAGCAAAGTGCCCTTGTGGCCAAGAAGGCCAATGGTCTCCTGGGCTCTATTAGGAAGACTGTTGCCAGCAGGTCGAGGCAGGTGATCCTGCCCCTCTACTCAGCCCTGGGGAGGCCTCATCTCGAGTACTGCATCCAGTTCTGGGCTCCCCAGCACAAGAGAGACATGGAGCTACTGGAGAGAGTCCAGTGTAGGGCTACAAAGATGGTCAGAGGGCTGGAGCACCTGCCCTATGAGGAACGGCTGCGAGAGCTGGGCCTCTTCAGCCTGGGGAAGGGAAGCCTGAGGGGGGATCTGATCAATGTGCAGAAGGACCTGAAGGGAGGGTGTCAGGGGGACGGGGACAAACTCGTTTCAGTTGTCCCATGTGACAGGACAAGAGGCAATGGGCAGAAATTGAAGCACAGGAAGTTCCGCCTGACCGTGAGGGGGAATTTCTTCCCTGTGAGAGTGACGGAGCCCTGGACCAGGTTGCCCAGAGAGGTTGTGGAGTCTCCTTCTCTGGAGATCTTCAAGGCCCGCCTGGATGCAGCCCTCTCTACCATGCTGTAGGTGACCCTGCTGAGCAGGGGGTTGGACTAGATGATCTCCAGAAGTCCCTTCCAACCTTACTGGTTCTATGATTCTATGATGCTATATTTTTCGAAAGGGCTGCTTCGTGGAGTCTCTCATAGAGCGATGTGTTTCTTATTGGACTGCTAAGCCGCGTGCTACAGCTTTGGGTCACTAAGTCAAAAAAGAGGTTCCCACTGATGCCAGCGAAACCAAGATTTCACTTTTATTTCTCAGCTCTACTGAAGTCTATTTAACTAGATTCAGGAAAGTTCATACTTCCTTCTGAACTCCACAGTACTCATTCCCTAAGAGAAACTATGAGTTCAGGTGTGAGATGAATTGTGCAATTAGAGAAACAATGATCAAAGACTTTTATTACTGATTTATTTGCCTACCTGTCTGTTAACAAATCTGTACCCAAATACTGAAGATTACAAATGACTCTATTATTTAATCTGCTTTATTGGTACAATATTCCCACTAAACAATATGAAAGGTTGTAAAGCATGTTGCCATTTTATATTATAACAAACACAGTAGTGTATAGGGTAACAATATTATAGTGAATAGTGAAGAGTATTAGAGTGCATCTGTCACACTATAATGTATTTCTTATTTCGTGTTCAAAATTGAATGAGCTGTCATTAGCATATAATAATGTTGTAAGTATAAAAGATGGGTGAGGAAAGATTAAAAAACTACATGCAATGTTACAGTTTTCAAAATAAAAGAATGTGCTTAATGCTAGTTTGCAGCACACCAGTTGGTCTTTGCTTTGAGGATCCATTTAATTATCTTCTTTCTTTAAACCCTGTAGGGCATAAATTCAAGCATATTTTAGGGAAGAACGCTCACAGAAAATATAAATCTTTTGGCAGAAAGTCAATTCTACTTTTGTTTTTAATATACAGGGGCCTGATTTTCAGCGCTATAGTTAAGGGCTTGTGTTTTTGTTCCCACCTAAATATCCATCTTGAAGGTGAATAGAGTAGCAGTGAAAACCCTCCGCTACAGCAGTGTTGCGTGAGCGTCCTTCGGGTTGGCAGCTCTATAGTGAACGTTGCGCAGTGCTGAGCACCCTACCAGCACTGTTATTATCAAACAGTGAAATTAACAGAATAATGGATATTGATTAGCAACATTTATTTCTAATAAAAGAGCTAGCAAAAGGTAGAGAGAATCTGAAACTAATTATAGCCTAAGCAATTTACTGAAACAAAGTCAAAGCAATAATCTGAACTGACTAAATATGGGACAAACAGAAATACTGCTTTCCATCCATGAACACACAGAAGAACTCCAGTAGGGAGGATTAACTTTGAATTTTGTCATGGGGAAGGTGGCCAGATCAGGCTTAGAGAGACTTCTAGTATCTTTACTGATCTGGCTAAATGCTATTTATTTCAGCACAAATGCAGCATTCATTATGCTTCTTGTTTCTGAGTCAGGCTTCTCTCTTAACATTTTTTTTTAAAAAAACAGTCTACAAAATAAGTCTAGAAATCTAGGTTGCCAGAGAAAGGGTCAAGGAAATTTCTGGATGGTCTGACCAAGATTGCCTGAGTGAATAGGGCAGCTTTGCCGCCAAGTTTTTGGGGTAATGGTCCTGACCAGAGGGAGCTGAAGATGCGACTGGAAGTGGAGACCCTCTTGCCATGGAGGGAAGGGAAGAGCAGAAGATGACTGATGTAAATGGACACTTCTGCTCTTAATCAGGAGAGGGAGTGGACTTGAATGGGGACAACTTGGGAAGAAGGGAGCTCCAATGTGGGTGAAGGAGAGGGAAGGAGGAGCACCGGGGTGGTCCTCCCTTGAGCCTCCTCTGCCATTGAGGTCTATCCTTTCACCTGTATTATATTAAACTGTCTTAGGCTTAATCTTAAATTCTAATATTCCCAAATACAGAAGAGAATATTCCTTGCCAGGCTTTCTTCTATTGTCTTTATAACCAGGTGTATCAGTGCTTTTGCTGTTAGTAATGGGCAATGTTTTCCCCAACACACCGCTGAGTTTCCTTAAGCAGGCCGCAATGCTGATGGTGGTTCCCTCTCTGGAAGGCTAAAGAGGTTTTTATCAGCACCGATGTTGACTGAATAATACTGGTTGCATAGGCTTATCAAATATGTAAAATACTATGTTTTTTCCATGAAAATGTAATGTTTTCCAAATTATCAAATGGTCTTATTTAAATTTAGAAAGATACAAAGTGTGTAAGTTTCAAAGTAAGTTTTTTCCTTAAAAAAAAAAAAGACATTATTATCACAGTACTTTGTACCATGTAAATCTGAAGTGTAATATGATGAATGCAACAAAATCATGCACTGAAGTAAACATGTACTGCTGCAGTATTTTAATCATCAGTTTCTGAGGTTTAATGTGGTTCCCTAACATAGCAATCAGAATCTGAATGGGGTTTAGAATGAGAAGGCCCTCGAAGAGTGAAATGCAGTGCTGAACCAGTGCGAGGAGGTGCGTGATTTCTTTCAGTCAACAACTAGCAGCTCACAGAAGTTTCCCCTTATATAAACTCCAAATTGTCCTTTGTATTCGGAGCCTTCGATTTCAAAGAGCGAGAGAGATCTGTGGCAGAAGGCATTGCTATCTCATTTTCTACTAAATCTCGCTGGAGAACCAGTTTAAGTAATTTCAGCAAAGACAACCTCTAAGAATGTGTCCATGATAGTACAGTTTTTCAGCTATCAATAGAAGTTTTTCATTTTAAATTTGCAACAGCTAGACAACATTTTTTTACCGACTTTGAAATAAGAAACCCTCGTGCTTGCTAGTACCTATAAGCCAGCCCTAGTAATATTTTCATAGCCATAGGAAAGAAATGTATAAGAAAATCAAATTTCATTCCCAAAAGGTGCCCTTTGTATTCAGCTAGTAGAAATCTTTCACTTCAAAATTAATACTTCTGCTACCTCAGAAGTAACAGCTAATTTTCTACAGATTCTTTACTAGGCATTTTTGGACATCCTTGCTACCAGTAAGAGTCCTCATGGGATCAAGAGATATTATGGGAAATATTTTTTTAAAAAAAGATAATACTTTCAAGATGAAACAGGTTGAACAACAAAAGAATAGGTCTGCGTCATCTTTGGAAAGAATCAAGTCGGTTTCCCAAATGTCTAATCCCCTTCACTTCCTTGAAAAAGATATCAAGGCTAAAACAAAGTATTCTGATTTTTACACAAAGAGCGAAAAACCCATATTTTGCTAGTAGGCAGCTTGTGGCTTTTTGAGATTAACAAAGACTCAGAAACACTTTCCATTTATGCATATTCATAAAGATACGCTGAACAGATAACACAACAAATGATTTAATTGAAAAATCAGCTAGTGTGAACATTTTTTCCTGTGAATCACAAAAATGCGACAAGATCTGTTCATTAATATAATCTCATTTATTTGACATTATTCTTGTCACTTAGTATAATCTTCAAACAAAGAATAAAAGAGGGAAATTATAGGAAAGTAAAGAGAAAAAACAAACAGAGAAAAATAGAAAAGGAGAGAATGCCCTTGGAAAATGTAAAAGAATATAGGTTACATTAACTGGTAATATATAAAAAAGAAATGCAATGAATGAGACAAAAACAAAGAGAATGTGGAGATGAAGGAAAGCAAAAATGGAGAGGAGAAAAATGAGAATGTGTAGAAAATGCTTAACACATGCGGCACAATCACAATACGATACAGTATTTTAATTTTATGCTGTCCCTTTATTTCATTTTCTTTTAAACAGAAGCACGCGAACATCCTCAGTTAGTGGGAAGCAACATAGTTCCATCAACCAGCTGAAACTGGAAAGCGGTACTGTTTGGTACTAGCAAGAAAATCTGGCCCAGCAATGAGTGATGTTGCAAAATAGATTAACTTGTGCTATCTTAACTGAAAGATTAACTTTGTGCTATCTTAAATGAGGAGAAAGGGGTGCTCCCGGTGACCTTGCAGAATGAGCCAGATCCAGTAAAGAGCTTATGTGAAGAAATGGTATATCGGTTTTATCTGTTTGCTAGTTGTTACTGATGGTATATTTGTTGGTATGTTTATTTGAAGTGTTGCTGGACTGGAGAGGAAGGCTGCCTGTTTGCTTTATTCCACATGCTGGGAGCTGGATCTGGTGGACATCTCTGGAGAGACAGGAGAAGGCATCTTCGATGCCAGGCCTGAAGGGAGGCAATGCAATATTTATTTCAATCTGCTTTCCAAGCAGATTGATCCTGCCACCCTCCCTCGAACCCCCCCACACAAGCAGCTGGACATGAGTACCCATGCCAGGATCATGGTGCAGCTGTCTGCCTGGAAGCCACCTCTTCCGAGGTGCTACCACTGTGGGCCCTCTGGTCTTCATGGGAACAACCCATGCCTCCTCTTACGTAGGTTTAATTGCTTTCAGACATATTCTTGGTCAATCAACACAGGCCATTTTTTTTAACCCCTGCTCTATTTCTTATTCTGGTGCTTTCACACATGCACACACACTCCTCCACCCCAATCTTAGCATTTCTGTTACAGGGAGTAGATCCATAGCCATGCCCAAGAGAGGACAGCAGGAAAAGTCCCTCTCTAAGGAGTTTGTTGTAACCTGCTTGGCAAAATCCAGAGGGGCCCAGTGAGTACCTTCCACATCCTCTGTGTCTAGGGGTTAGAGGTGCCTAAAAAATGTTTATCTTGTCTCGTTCAGCACATCTGAGTTTTCCCACATGAGAAGTTACCTTGTTTTAGTCTGTGCTCTAATAAAGCCCAATTTGAGGGCATCAAAGCCCTTCCTGTGTGCGAACTTGGAGGAAAAGATTGGGGCAGGTCTCAATCAAAGACCTGGCCAACCTTGGGCACAGCAGGAACCTGTCCACCCCAAAGCGAGGGGCTGGGGCTTCCTGGGTCATGTAGTATTACTATTAGGTACATTTGGAAAAGGGGTCTGAACCACTTAAAATACAGGTCCTCAAACTGCCTTGAGCTGCCTACTGCAAGTCATTGGGAAACACAGCAGGCACCAACCCCGCCACCTGCTCTGTCTTAGCAGAAAATGCCACAGCATCACAAGTACCGTTACTGTGCGTCTTCAAGGAAGCAGCCCTTCACCACAGTATCTCGCGATAGCCTCTTGTCGTGAGCGTAGCCTTGCTTTCCCTGGAGAATACAATAAGAGAAACGTTGCCCAGGTTCCCTGACCTCACCTGGGATGGCTCTGGGCTGGGCCTGGAGCAGACTATTAGTTACCTCTCTGGCAGTATGCGGTGGTCAGAAGACATGGCACATTTGTTTAGACCATATAGATAAAATGATAACTTATATCTTATTAGTCATTGTGACTCATTTCTGTTACAATATAGCAGAAATTGGCCAAGTGAGAAGTTTGACTCATTTTTTTCTCAAAAAGCATGCTCACCACAGAGGATAGCTGTGATTTATGCAGAAGGCTCTTCTGAGCTGCGTTCCTCATAGCTCTCACCGTCTGTCCTGTGAGCCCTGCCATAGACGTTCGTGGCTTCTGACCTGTTCGCAGCTGCTAAATACTTTACCAGGATAGTGGCACATGGAGAAGACATTTGCCTGTCAATTAAATGAGATTGCTCACTGAGTATTTGTTTCGTAAGTTCTATATACTCTTAACTAACTATAAAATTCTTTATGGGGTTAAATTAAAGATCTTCCCTTTGCCTTATTAAATCTCACATGCAATAAATGCCTTAAACTGTAGGAAGAAAAACCCTGACTGTATTTCGGATAAATATTCAGAACAGAAAAAAACTGATTTGAACATACATGTAGATATCAAACTTTTGCAGCGCCTATCTCATGTGTAAAAATTCAGTTCAAAATTAACTTCTTTTGGTTACCACTGATCCTGACGATTTCAGAGACCAAAATTAAAAACGAATTGTCAACTAAATAGCAATGTTTTATCCCATTCAAATACTCTAGCATTCTTCTATATGCTGTTTATAGTCCTCATAAAATACTTCTGTGATATGCGGAATATAAAATGTGAGCTCCTGATAAAGTACCATGCATACCTATGATGCTGTATAAATAGTAAAAAGGAAATAGTGTAGTCTATCAAATGCTCAAGGCTGGAAACTCATTTAGTCCTAAATTATTCCTGTTATTATGACCACAGATATTTGAATGTGAGATAAATTCTTATAAAGTCAGCTGTTAATAGACACTATTAACTAAAATTTATATTAGTAATTTTAGATATTATTAACTGTATGAACTGATAAAAAGAACAGCCTAATTGGAAAATGGAGATTAACTTCATTAAAGAGGACATAACGATGTAACATATCTTGTTGGACTTCTCTGAATAACTAGACTTTTCAGCCAAGTTGTCTGGAATGAATGTGATCTTTACAGAGTTTGTGTCCTTGTCACATTGCTGAATAACTCCCCTATAACTTACATCAGTATAAATGGAAAGAAAAATCTTCACAGAATTCAGCGGAGAGACACCTGCAGGAATCCCATCCAGAGCAGCGTGGGAAGCAGGGATGGAGGGACGGCTGGATGGACAATGTGCTTTCGGACTGTGTGGGAAAGCAAGGCTATAAAGAAATAAATCTGAATAAAAATATTATAAAGGAAATAAATGAAATAGGGGAATCCCTATACTATAATTTTGCAAACAAAAGTTCAAGCTGAAAATACTAAACTTACATGAACTTTAGAATCTACTTTACTGATACCTGTTAGTATAAATGCTCAGTATATATATATATAAATTTTCACAAACATTTAACGTTATGCAATGTTCTTTTAAGATGTATATAAACAATGTATAACAAATGAATTATGAGAACTTTATTCCCAGTCCTTTTTATCAGTAAAACTCATGAGGAATCGCTTGAGGAGAGATCCAGAGCTGTAACCACAACAAAAAGGGAGAGGAAAAATTATTTGTATGCTTTGTTATTTTCCCAAGTAAAAGGAAAAAATCAGAACACGCACACAATATTTGGTCTGGCAATGACAACACTCCATTGAAAACAAAGAGGAATACACTAGACACACCACAAAACTTTTTACTTCACAGTACTTTCACTCTATTTAAAAAGAATCTTGTAAATGTACAGTCTGTTTTTCCCAGATTAAAAACTGATTTCACTAAGGACTGCTTGAAAACTGCTTTCATAGTCCCAATGTTAAGCCCTTTTACTTTCTTTATTTTATGACTGTGACTCTACTGTTTGTGTTTTATATTCTCCCTGGGAGGCCACCATAGAGGAAATCGGATTAAAGACTGAACTTGGGGAAGTATATCTGCTCTGTTTCAACAGAGATTTTTTCCAGACTCTGAGTTAATGTAACATAAGAGCTCAGTGCAATATTTAATCATCCAAGGGAAAGATAGACCGCTCTCACAGAGACGTAAAATCTTATTTTTAGCAAATTTGGAAAGCCTTTACTTTTCCAGGTCATTACTCACAACTGCAACAATAGATGGCTTAGTGCTGGTGCCTATTTGATCTAGAAATAAAAATGAAGGATACTGGATCATGCCGGGTCCTTATGCTACTTGATTACCAAGGACTGAGACAGTTAACGCTTCCAAAGTACGCTGAATGGCAATATTTGTGGATGTCAGTCAGCTGAGGCCTCACCACTGAGGTTTACCAGCCCAGGTGGTCCGCCTAGGGGCAAGCGGAGCTGGTTTGCACTTTGGGGACTCAGCAAAAACTTAAAGCAGCTCCCTAAACCTAACACTGTTTCATCAGCCTATGATTACTAGCGTGAAACATAGGCTGGCCAAATGCTCTCGCTTTGTGTCTAAAACTGCCATCTGGAAGACTTCCTTAATGATGCCAGAAAGATCTTTTTTGCAGAAGAAGAATATCCTTTTATCACATCAGAAACGATGCCAGCGGGTTCTACAGCCCCTCAGCTAAGGCGGGTGAGTGTTGATGAATGTGATTTGCATTGTACATGTGGCCTCGAGGCCACCTGAAGCCCTCCTCAATCTCCACCTGGTGGAATGGGTGAATGAGAGAGTGGGCATTTGCAGGCAGGAAAAAAAAAAACTGTAGGGTCATACATCCTGCCATAAACGCTGGCAAAGGCTTAAGGAAAATATTCAGCCTTGTAGCAGAATACAGGAGTCCACTTCATATTCTGTGTCAGAAGCTGTATTTTTTTTTTTTTTTTAGCCATCATAACTAATGCAGCACTTGGATAAATATTCACAGCTGTCTTTACTGCTTGATAGACCACTACGATGCTGTAGCCTGAGCAATAAGGTAGAGCTCATGCTTCATTTTCACCCATTTATATATTTCAGAGAGCTGACTTGTTTTTTTCATACTCCATCTTGCTCATCAAAACTGCACTGTATTTGCTGAACCAAATTCACCACCTCCGCACCTGTGTAATCATGCACGGTAGAGCTAACCAGTATAAAGTGAAAACTAGGACCACAACCCCCAGCTGGGCTATTTTGCAGGCTCTTTGCAGTGATATAACCGAACACAGCAGGAAAAATTGTGAAACAGGTCAATGAGTATTGCCACCACAGCCTGTTGCTTCCTTGATAGGTAATCCAAACTCATTTTTGACTCAGGCTTGCCGTTCACTGTGAAGGCAATGTCTAAGCTGACACATAGTGACTTATATTTATTTTTCATGTAGCCTTAGAGCTCGCATAGCAATGAACATTGCTTCTCCTTCGCTGTTTCCCAGCGTCCAGTCAGAAGCGATACGCTTGCTTGGAAAACTGAGCATGACCCATGGACTGTAAGTTACTGCTGGTCTGTCATGAGCAAATATGATGTTTTAATTAGTATTTTCATGGGTGAACTATGGGGAAACAGAATGAGAAATGACTTCAGAAATGAAAATCTGCTGTAGGAGATGAGGTCGAGGATTTAAATCTGTCTACATCACTGTATATCAGAGCAGTAATTCCACTGAATCACTGAGGCTAAACTGATGTAAAATAGGTATATCCAAGATCAGGATTAAGTTCTAGACCTCTGCTGCCTGTCAGTGATTTGAGCTAAAGAATGCAGCAATAACTACAGATAGACATGGAGCTACTGGAGAGAGTCCAGCGTAGGGCTACAGAGATGGTCAGAGGGCTGGAGCACCTGCCCTAGGAGGAACGGCTGCGAGAGCTGGGCCTCTTCAGCCTGGGGAAGAGAAGACTGAGGGGGGATCTGATCAATGTGGACAAGTACCTGAAGGGAGGGTGTCAAGGGGACGGGGACAAACTCTTGTCCTATGTGACAGGACAAGAGGCAATGGGCAGAAACTGAAGCACAGGAAGTTCCGCCTGAACGTGAGGGGGAATTTCTTCACTGTAAGAGTGACAGAGCCCTGGACCAGGTTGCCCAGAGAGGTTGTGGAGTCTCCTTCTCTGGAGATCTTCAAGGCCCGCCTGGATGCAACCCTGTCTAACATGCTCTAGGTGACCCTGCTGAGCAGGGAGGTTGGACTAGACGATCTCCAGAGGTCCCTTCCAACCTTACGATTCTATGATTCTACAGACACTGAGGAAAAAATATTTGTGTATTTTCTTGAGTCCTCATTGCTGCCAGGTATGCAGCCCGGTGAGAAGGTCAGATTGTTTCTGCAGCATATTACCAGAAACCTTCTTCAGCGCTTTAAGCTGAAATCCTAACAAAATCCTGTGTGGGACCAGGATTTCGCCCCTATGTTTACCATTACTCCTTAGTACATTCTTCAGCCAATTAGTTGTGCTTGTAATTGCATTTCTATGCTATCCATTTTGATTCATTTGTCAAACGCAATTTTGTGATGTCCTGTGTCAAATGCTTTAGTAAATTCTAGATGCTTTAAATATGCTCCCTTCCCTTCTTCCACTAAATTATAATTTAATTTAAAACGTAATTATTTTTGCTTGGCATGATTTATTCTTTACATACCCATGTAAGTGACATTATTTTTTAAATTAAATCCAGCTTCAAACTGTATGTAACCTCATACGTTTTCTCTGACAAAACATGGCATTTTAGTTTTGTCTTGAGGAAAAAAAATAGTTTATATCATAAAAGACCCTGATGATTTTTTTATTCACATGCTTTCCTGGTGCATCTCTACCATATAGCATGTTTCTGAATCCAAAGAGCTACACAGCACATCATTGTTGCATACCTTTAGATTTTTACTCAGTATGACCCAAATATATACAAATCTACATATAGTGAGATCAGACTTCTTTGCCATGAGTGAATATCTGTTTTATTAAGTTAAATGTGCTGGTTTCATATATCTCCCCTCAACAGAAAATCTTTTAATTAATTTTCATACCTATATACTCAGCCCACAGATTTTTCAGTTAATGGTAAGAATATGTTCAGCGAAGTTTGTGCTTATATGTTATATCTATGTTTTAGGTAAGTTTATAAGTATATGTTTAAGTGTCAGTATCTGACACTATCTGTCTACCATTTAAGGACTGTCTAGTCAAGGAGCAGGATGGGCATCAATAGGAGATAGCTTATCCCGACCTGACACAGGGATCTGAGATAAATGGGATCGATGCTGTCTGCAGATTTCTTCTTTCTCCATTGGCCATGAGGTAGCTTAGATGATTAGCTTCAACTAGATGCTAACTCTTTACAGTTAGATGGGATGAGTTCTACCCCAAATTGAAAATAAATTAAAAAATAAAAACCACGATGCTAATAATCTGAATGCAATACTTAAATGCTATTTATCATTCCATGCAAAATGCTTGCAATAAATGCAATATGCCTCAAATTATTTTGTCTTAAATAAAATTACCTCTATTAAAAAAATATAAATTTGAATATGGAATCTCTACTCCAGAGACATATTCTTCTATGTCTACTTCCAAAAGCACATTATTTTAAGAATGTGATGTATATTTGATACATTAATATTTTGTGTACATGCATCTACATGTAAACAGATGTGGGATTAAATGCCAAGATTCTAGTGAATGCTAATAATTTAGAATAATCACACTTAGTTTAAAAAAGTGCCACATTCTAGGCAGCTATTAAAATAATGCCGTTTCCATTGGGCTTAGATTCCACCAGAAACATTTACAAACACAAAATGATTATTAAAATGGCTAGTTTTTACATTATTAAAATATACCAATTTTATTTTAATAAACGAGATTTCTTCAGCATATGCAGGGTACTTTATTTGGTGACTCCAACTCTTCAATTTTTAGAAAATGTCTTTACAGACGTATTTTTTCACAAATCATCTCCCACTTCCCACACTTACGATTAGATACTGTCTTACAGAGAAAGTAGCTTGGTGTTTACAGGGTAATAAGGCGAGCAGAGGCGCAAGAGCCCGCTCTTTGCTGCCGAGGTCTGCTCCAGGAGGGAGGCGAAGGAGCGCCGCGGGTACCGGTGGCCCAGGGCGAGCTGAAGATGGGACACCGGTGGCACGGAGACTAACCACAGACTGGGCGGCGCAAGCAGAGGCCCAAAGGCAAACCTAAAGACAGCATTCAGCACCACTGACATTTCGTGTTGTTTTTCTGAAAGTATTTGCTGAAAATGCAGTAATTAAAAAGGTGAATTAGGTGTAGCTTGCTATATCTGCGTAATACCTCCATTTCTTCAGGGCTGAATTTCAGCACCTTCTATTTGCCCTGAAATCAAAACATTAACAAACTTTTGCTACTGAAGAAATCATTTATGCATAGGATCTTCAATTTCTGTAAATATAATTCACAATAAATACCAACAGCAATCTTAATAATCCTAAGAATGGAAAAATGCATTTCATTCTTTAGGACTCTTGTACCTTTTTAATGCAGAAGAACAGAATCAGTATCATGTAGTGATGGAAGGTCTGGCAAATTATTTCATACATAACAGTTCATATTTGCTTATAATTATAATTCACAGGAGCACATTCCTGCAATCAAGAGACAGAGATGCTTAGCATGAAAAAACATTTAGCACAGAGCATACTGCATGAATAATTGCCTGTCAGTGTGGCTTATTAAAGAGAAACCACAATTTTACAAGACAATTCTTGTATCTGCTTGTCTAATCTAAAGACAGATAGCTATATAAATAAAAAGAGTTCAAGAAAAAAATATTTCATATTCTGAGGTTAAATTAAAGGTTAAATTTTGCTAGCGTTAAAAGAACCACCAAAATGTGACAATTGCTCTCACACGCGCAAGTACAGACATTTTTCAATTGAAAAGTTAATCCTTTGTATTTTAAGGAAACAGCGGTATTTACAGGTGGTGGGATGGTGAATGGCTGGAATAGCAGTATGGCCTTAGAAAGCACACTCCGTTGGACCAGTGCGGGAATCTGGTGTCGTACGCTGCCTTTTCCCCTGGAGCACGTATCAGCAGAGGTACGAGTGCGATCTAGCAAGCCTTCCTGGGCAGGGTCTTGCCTTCCGGTGGAATTGCTTGAAGACATTCAAGGTGACCGGGACGCTCGAGTCTTACAAAAAAAAAAAAAAAAAAAAAAAAAAAAAAGAAAATCACTCTCTAAGAATTTTCTCTCCAAGTTCTATACCAAGCTTGACAGTCTTCAGGATGTATCTTACATTACAGCGAACCCCTTTCAGTCCACGCAGCCCTCGCTCACGTAACCACACGGGTGGACGCGAGGCCTTGCAGCAAGCATGGTATGTGCTCCACGCTGCGTGAAAAAGAAGGAAGTTCAGCTTCCTGGAAGGACAGACTCTGGCTTATTTGTCTTATTAACTGGTTGCACTTCCTCCTCTGTGACTGACAGAGAGTTCTTGGAAAGCAAGGACTTTGACACTAAAGAGAATTAAATTTTAAAAAGAGGAGGGAGGGCAAGCCTAAGGAAAATTCCCTCAGACCTCCTCACTAAGGCAAGCAAACCAAGAAAAGGTGTCACAGATGAGCAGACAGCTTTTGGTGATCCAACTTCATACAACTATCCAAGTTTTTCAAGGCTGTCTTTGCATCCTTTCTACGTCTTTGTCTGGAGGTGACTCAAAGGTGCAGCCCCTAAAAGAAAGAAAATGACACTTCACTGGTAAAGTATATTAAAAAATAAATGAAAGCATAGTATTATTGACTTTGTGAACAGAACCTATGGCTTTTTTCAAACTAATGATATTTTGTAAGAATTGGTTTAATGCTTGTGCTTGAGACCCCTGATGTCTGAAACCTGTTGACTCAAGACCCAGCCTAGAGCCTAAAGAGTAGTTATTCATATATCAAAGTCCATGGTAGCCTCTCTGGTGACTCCAGTGAGTTTGGACCAAGGCCAGGGCAAAGAGGACACAGGTAGCAGCATCACGAACGCTACACAAAAACTTCTTGCCCTTTCTTCCAAAGCCCATGACTAAGGCTGAAACTCCCGAGGCTTTAAGTCGGCTCGAGTCCTCTGCCGGGATGCTGAGACTGTCAGAGCGGTGGCAGATTTGATAATGGTTTTATCATTTGGATTTTCCACTGTGAAAACACTGACTCATTCCATATATAGTACCTCATCATAAAAACCCATCAGATGGAAACATCTTACAGTCATTGAAGGAAAGCTTTGCTCCTTTCCAAATAGTACACTTGATAATGTTTCACTTGACAAAAACTAATAAATTTTTTAGAGCTAACATAGAGCTAACAGTTCTCTCTGAAAACATTCAGATTCCAGAAATATATTGTGTGGCTTGGAGAATTTATTATCAGTTCTGGATATTATAAATCTGAGATAGATTCTGGAAAAAAGGTTGTAAACAAATTATTGAGACTTTCTGAAAACACATTAAAAACAGCCAAAGTAAAACATTAAGCTGGCCAGTGAGAAAACTGTCTAGACAAAGCTTCCATTATATGATTTTACAATCCTCTGCAAATGCTGCTTAAAAGTAAAATTGGATTCCTGCACAGAATATTAATACTTTTATTGCAGTTTATGGCAATATATATATTTTATAGAGATACACGTACTTATTCAAACACAGACAGTCAGATGAAGAACTTTCAAAACGGACTGGATAATGGTTTGTTTTATCAGTGTTTCCTTTTCAAATTTTTTTTAAGGCAGAAGCTTCTGATGTTGATGAGGATTTCCTCATTTTCACATGGGGACTTCTGCATTTCCATTTCAACTACTATCTATACGCACAGTTTTGTGCGTCTGTTTGTAGTTACAATGAGTGACAGAAACAGTTTATGGTTATAGCATGAGGAACTGACCTCATAACTTTCTTCTTCCAAATAACTTCTTATAAATATTTGGAATTTACAGTTTCGGCATAGCCAGGGAAAGCTCACGAATGCAGGAAGAAACCTAATGCATTTGCCCCATCTAAGTGCAGTACCCTTATGAACATAAAAAAGTGACATTTTTATCATCATAACAGGAGAGTATTCTGAGGTGTTTTTCTAAGTTGGACAAAAGGGAGGTATTCTTCCTGAGAGAGCTGAAGACACACAGAAATAGATCCATTCTTTGCTTTTTTTCTAGGAGCAGCAATGCACCATTTAGTGTTTGGTGGCCAGCTGCAGTGTAATTGGAAAACAACTCTACACATGAAGTGGAAAACTGAAACTTGAGACTCAAGCAAAATGTAGGAAGCGTCTCTCTTCACTTTTCCAGGATCCCAGATTCGACGTGATTCAAAGAAAAGTGCAGCTATATGGAAGAATTGGAAGAATGGCATTGGAAGGAAAATGCGGAAAGGTTTATTCATGCCTAATTAAATTTTAAAATTTTCCCTGTGAGCCTGATCACAATCTATTTTCTAGCTTTCAGGTAACATTTCATGTTAACAGTCAAAAGGAGACTATTTCAGAATCCCTAGAAGCTTTTTGTGGTAAAGCAGACAAGAAATGATCAAAGTTGAAATAGTGTCAGCGAGTAACTGTTTGGGGTTTATTCTGACAGAAAAGCTTAGAAAGGAAAGCTGTATTTCTAAGTTTTCAGGGCTGGGCTTAAAAAAAAACAAAAAGCTTGGCAGGAAGGAAAGGCTAACATTTATATAAGATCAAATGCAAGTGGTTGATTTCTTTGCTTGCAGGTGAATAAATAATTGCTCCATTTTGGAGAAGCTGCTTTGAACTACTTTAATCAATTGTGGAGCACAAGGTTCAGCGGACACTTTTTACAAATTTAACGGGACTTACCATGCCAACACAGCCGGGAAGTGTGGTGTTACCATCCTATCATCTAATTTGAAAGTGGTAGAACTGCAGGACTCTATCCAAAGAAAGGGGAAGTAGCAAAATCTGTTATTCTGCAGTACATCTGAGAAAGCTTTTAAAAGGGCTCTTCAAAAAATCAATCCTGCCACCTTTGCAGTATGATTGGAAAGCCTACCAGTCCATTTTGGATTTTAGAAACCTGCTTTTGGAAGAATGCCAGTGCAGAGACAGAGGGAGAGATAATAGCTCCTGCTGGCCCCTGATCCATGGCTGTCAGTCTAGCCTGATTCTCTGAGTGCTTGTCAAATGGCTTCTGCGCGGAGCTGGATGACTGCTTTAGATCAAATAGTTGTCTCAAGCAATGTTAGTTCCTTACACTACGTGTAGTCTCCTGGGCATCCTCTGATCCCATTCTGACTTGTTGTCCCTGCAATGATTCAAATGGATGTAAGACTTAGATAAAAAGTTAACAGGATGCTTTTATTTTTTCCTGCAAAAACTAGCACATTTTTATACTTGCAGGTGATTTCTGTGAATCCTGTCCAAAAAGAAAAGCCTTTGTTCCTGCAAAATCATTTTCATCACTGCTTCAAATACTTCATACTTCAATAACTAGCTTTTCAACCTTCGAATGACAGGTGATACTACATCATGTTTGCTCACTGTCATTACTTACTGTCATCTCATACTGTTCATCAAGAGACTAACGGGAACCCTGTCTGCAGGCCAAGCAAGCCATAAAGTCTTATCCTGCCCAGGCCAATGCGTCACTTTTGGTCTTAGGAAAATCACATAATCCAGAGCTGACAGAAGTGGTCTGGAATTTTCAGCTTCTCAATTTTTGAGTGCCCGTCACATTTTAAAAAGCTGGCCTTAGCTTAGCTGTCTCTCAGTCGTAAATGGAAGTGAGGACGCTTTTCTGTCTCATGAGAGAGAGTTAATATTTGTTCAGTGCTTTCAGAATGGTAAGTGGTACATAAGTGCTAAGCATTATTAACAGGAATAACGTATGTTTTCATTTTGAGCTTGTACTCCTCTACCTGATCATTATCTAGCTTATAATAAATAATGAATTTACTAGGATATAATATAGTCCCAGGAAATATCTTCCTCGGCCTTAAAAAAAAATCATAATTTTTACTATGAAGCTTGAACAATGTAATCTGTCAGATTCTAAATCATAGGTCAGTTGGAATATACAATGTAAAACAACTGGTCTTTGAGAATGATCTTTCCTGATTTTTTATACAGAACATTTTGTTTGTTTTGCCTGTTATCTTTGAGTTTGCCAGAGATTATGTAAATGGAGATCATCATTGCATTTAGAGTATGAGTATCAAACATATGAAAAACATATCAATAAACTTTAAACAGAGAAAAAACTATAAAATCTTATACTGTGGTTATGTAAGGCTGTTGCAAAGAGAATCAAATTGTTAGTAAACAATATTTGCTAGTTTGTATTTTAAAGTAATTTTTACAGCTCTTTCCTTTAGCTGCTTGGGCCTGACTGTGACATTCGTAATGATACTCATCACCGCTTACTCATCAGTGTGACTCCACTGCTATTAGGTAAGGGTTAAAGTCCACTTCTCATAAGTACCCTATGAAAATTTGTTTTGTGTGATCTGAAATTTGCAATGTTTCCACGTTTCCCTCACATAGTTGCTAGGCATTTGAGTTGCAAATATAACAATTAAACCTTGAATTGGTGAAATTTTGGGCTGCAGTGAAGCTGAAAAACTCTAAAATTACTACTGTAATTTCCGCGGCACTTCAGCTCCCAGGAGCTTCAGTCCTGCAGGAATAAACATTTTTCCTTACAAATGTGGCAGAAAGGCAAACACGCTGTTTCAGCTTCCCCTGTTCCAAACCAGTCACAAGAGGTGGCGATTAAAAAGTGGCACGCTCTTCCGGTGACTCTACCGAGAGAGTTCACATCAGCAAGGCGCCTGTTAGGTTAACTACTTATTTGCCAATGGCCAAGATACTCTACACACATCAATCAGATAAACACACTGCCGAAGACGATGTATGCCGTGCTTTTCACAGAACAGGAACAGCCCCCCAGCTGATGTAAATGGTATTGTGCAGAGTACACAGGGGTAGAAACGCACTTCTCAGCACACTTTTTTTCGAGGAGAATGTAAAATCTTACACTCTGGCATGCTCAGAAGGCCAAGTTTCCCCTTGACTAGAAATGAAGACACTCGCATTTATTGTAGCACTTTAAAGCTCTTCTAAAAATCCTTTATTCTAGAGTGAAAGATGAAATGCTAGGGTATAATCTATGATAATCATACCCCCTTCCTAAAACACATCACTTTAGGAACCCTTGTGTATTCATAAAGAATAACTAGGAGATTTGCATTTACCCATTTGCATTTAAACATCTAACCCAATGAATATGTCTTGTTCGTTATATCACTTCAGTGTAATATACCAAAAACAGTCTGAGGTGTCTCAGAAAAAGCATAACTTACAAAACAATTATTTTCATCACATACAACTGAGCCCTATTTTTAAGGCTAAAATCGGGTAGTTTAATCAAAAATACTACTTAATAAATGAATTTCCTTACTTCCCACCTGAAGTTAAAAATAATCATCCTTTATATTCCTAATAATATGTCCTGTAATTGGTAAGTATAAAAATTCAAGTGCAAGAAGGAAATAAATGCCACTAAAAGCCAACAGAATGGAATGAAGAGTACTCTTTTTAATCCAACTAAAAAATAGTAAACCAGTAAGATGAATGCAATATATGTCACCTTAGCTACATAGCACTAAAGAAATTCAAATATTTCAGCTGGCAATTGGAAGAGGGTACTGTTCCACGTGGCACGTTGGTTATTATAAACGTTATCCTATCAAAAGAAAAGCTTAAAACATACCCATCGATAATCAAAGGGAAGCTCAAAGAAAATTCAGTCCTGGCTTCCTAATTCTCCCTGAAAACTGTCCACATTCGTCTGGACGAGATCCCCAAGGTAATCCTATATATCAGGTATATGTAAGACTAAGGCTGAAAGACTGAAGTAATTTTTGTGTTTTTTTTTTTTTCATAAAATTAATTGTATATCTGATCAAGAACAACACATTCTAAAAAAACAGTCCTTTTTAAAAGTGTCTTTCGATCAAGTATAAAAATCTCTTACTTTCTGCATACCCAAACAGGGTGGATAGGCAACTACTCATCACAAAAATGATCAAGAACATAGAGGTCATTCACCCCAAATGAAAACCATGTAGCAAAAAGAGATGACAAGCATCTAGAATGGAAGCCACAGCATTTCCAGCAGAATATCTCTGGCAGAAACAGAAAAGCAAAACAGTTATTTATTGTATGATTTTCCATATCAACTCCTGCAAGTAATATTTCCAAGAGGAATTTGCACTATACATGTACAATAACTACTTACATATTTTGACTGAAACTGTTGAATTTACTTACAAGGCTTGAAAATGAAAAAAAAAGTATTACAAAAATTGTGATATTTATCAGCGATGGAACAAACATTCTTCTTGTGTAGTCATACACAATAAGTATGAAATATAACTTGACTGCATCTGTACATTTATAGAGTATCTTTTATTTATTGCAAAGATATATCATACAGAGTAATAGTTCTATTTCCATTTATCCTCTTCAAAAGATATTTCTAATCTCTCTGTCAAGAATTCCAAATATCATTTGTGGCAAATATTGCATTTGGATTTCTTGGAGCTAATTTTATGAAAAAGAATGTTTCTTTACTCCAAGAGAAGTGCCTCCTAAGTCAACATGATACATTAAAAAATAAGCTGAAAATCCAAGCGATGACATAGTGATGTGACAAAACTTTCAGATTTTATGAAAAGAAGCATTTTTCAGTTCCCTTTGCATAAATGAAAAAAATATATGCACAGTGTGAAGAAACATACTGTGTCTAAGTATGTAAAATATGTCAGCTAGAACATTTTATGGTTTAACAAAAAATATTTCTCATAAGGATACTTAATCTTATTTGTTTGCTGGAGAAAAATAGAAATCTTTTACTTTCTCAGTATTACAGTCCTGTCTCATTACCAATTTTTTTTCCAGTTGTAAAAGCTAGCTGTGGAATATTTATATATTGTGAATTAGGAGCAATAGTTTTTCACTGGCTATCAAAATTTTAATGACATTGGTTCTGCAAGTTACAGATTTTCATTAAAATGAAAATGTTGACAGTAATACAAGGAATACAGACCCCCACTGAGAGCAAAGGGGCTTTATGTTGGTCATGGGATTACCTGTGTCGATTCCCTTACAGGGTGATGGTCAGATATGGTCCTTTTTCTCATTGACATCAAAATATCTTTTGCTATTGTAACACAGAACATGGATTTAACATGTAGGATGGAGCTGTAAATAAGTCTTTGGCTTTCATTCTAGCGAATATGATACTTCCTACCTTTGGGCTGTGTTTAATCCTAGGTATATATAATTCCACAGTTGGTGTGGATATACACATATATTTCAACTAACAATCTGTGTCTGTATGAGGATTTAATTTAATACCTACTTAACACTTGAAGAAACAACAGTACTTTTCTCATGAAGGGAAACATGCTCTTTTAGCATCCTTCAAAATAGAAAGAAAACACAACAGTTTTTAAATTTCAGATTTGAACCCTGTAGCCCAGAAATGAGAGCATCCAACATTAACTCACTTCATTAGCTAATCACAGTTATTTGTAGGCTTAAATTAACAGCAAAGTGTTGCTTTACATCACCTCTTCACACTTCATATCTGCAAGGCTACTGCTGTGCTCAAGGAAGTGATTCCTGTTTTTCAGCAGTCCAAAAGAAAAGTAAATCAGATTCCCTATAATGATTCATTAGAATAATAGTCTTAAAGATCTTTAAACCACCTAATGCCTGATCTGTCAAAAGCTGCTTCAGCCTTTTCTCCAGTTTTGCAGCATACAGTTAGTAGCACCACAAAAATATTGTATTGGTTGTATGGAATTACCAAATATCCATCATTAGAAGTAAATGCTATTGCTGCCCTGCTTTTCCATTTTACTCCTCCTCTTATTTGCATGGAAGAAAAAACAGTTATGAGAACGGAGCAGATATGCCCATTATTTCAGAAATTCACATCATTGATTTATCTTATAAACATAAGCCTTTTAAATCAAAGAGCTCCCTTTAAGTTGTCTTTGGTAGGACTCTATTTAACTCCATTAACGCAGGATAACTATGATGGCTCACGAAGCAGACTTTGAAAACCTTTTCATCTTCTCACTCCGGGGCATAACACATACGGGTAGAGCGTATCAAGCGGCCTTTGAATTCCTCAGGACAAGAGCAATGAAATTCAGATTAGTTCTGTGCAAGTGGTGGAAGAGACACAAGCAAATCCCAAGGACAGGAAAAGCGAAGGTATGTGGGAAGAGGAGTAGAGGAGGCTTCAATTTCATCTCAAAACCTGGCAGTAATGAATGATGTTGCAGAAGCTGACCCCTCACGCTGCTCTTAACAGTGCAAGGAAGTAAGAAGAGAGGAAGCAGATTCAACCCTGGCCTCCAAAGAGGATCCATTTTCATTCTTGAATTTGTGGTATGGGGTGTCTCCTTTGGTGGAGCAGTAATCTCAACAAATGATAGTCAGATGTTTAGTGAGTCTTTATTTCTCTGCACTTTTACCCTTCCAGCTTTCTACTGACTTTTACACAGCTTATACAGATTTTTCAGTATTAAAGTCAGAACCAGTTATTTTCACTTAATTTTGACATGATGGTGCTGGGTCAGGGGCTCTCCAGGAGTGGTGCGACTGGGAGCAGAGGCGATCAGGAGGATCACTTACTGCCTTCACTCCTTCGTAATCAAATTATGCCACATCCCTCGCTGGCTGCAGAGGTGACCTCAGTTTGAAAATGAGGAGTTTCTCTTCTTTACGGTCAAGGAAGGATTTACTCAGCAATGGCAACCTGATAGTCTTAAATTTTAACAGAAACCGTGTTTTAGGTTTATGGCAGTATCTCTGGGAAGAAAACAGTCAGAAATCCTTGAGGGGCAGAGAGGAAAGTGCTCATCTGTGGGGACAGAAAGGCTTAAGACAAGGTTAGTATGGGAAGTTCTGAGTTTTGCTTGCCATAGAGAGAAAACAAGAGCTAAAAACAAATAAACACAGCTTATTTTAAGGAACGCGCGCCCAGAAGTAGAACTGGGAGAGTTTTCCTGGGGCTGCTGGGTTTCTCCGGAGACGGGGCTGAAGGCAGGAAAGCAGATGGGTTTTATACGGCGCTGGTGCCTGGCGCTGGGTGGGAGAAGCAGCTTTTCTGTAGAGACAGGACCCGAAGGAGGGGGCTGGGGAGACCACCCGGTTTTGGAGGGCTGAGGCCACCCCATCCCGTCGAGCTTCATGCAGAAACTGGGGAAGCCTTGGCAGGCTTCTCCCGGGAAGCCCCACCGGGGTCCGGCCGGCCACGGTGGGATTATTGAGGCGAAAAGCGGCAGAAAGGAGACAAAAGCCGGCCCGGGCCCGCGAGGCCCCACACCTGCGGCGGGGCCGCGGCCGCGGCGCTGCTCTGGGGCCGCCCTGAGGCGAAGGCGGCGGCGGCGGCGCGGCTCGCCCCGGCCGGCAGCCCCCGGCCGCGCCGCGCCGGGCCGCTGGCTCCGCCCGCACCACATGACTCCGCCGTCGGTAGAAACTTTTCCCGTCCCGCGGTTGGAAAATGGCGGCTTAAGGAGCGGGGCTCTCGCATCCCCGCCCGGTCCGGCCGCCGCGGCCCCCTCCGCGGCGCCATGACCCGCTGGGTCCCCACCAAGCGGGAGGAGAAGTACGGCGTAGGTGAGGACCCCGCCGGCGCCGCGCTCCTGCCTGTTGCGCGCGGGGCGCCCCGAAGTCCGCGGGGGCCCGCGCGGCCCGCGGCTGCCGACAGCTGCGCGCCGCGCCGGGACTGGGCCGGGCCGGGCCGGGCAGCCGCGGGCGGGAGCGCCCGGCACTTCCGCGCCGCCTCAGGAAACGTCCCAGCGCGCCGGTGCTCGCCCGGCTCGGCTCGGCCCGGCCCGGCCCGGCTCGGCTGCCGGGCGGGGAGGTCTGGGGCGGCTGCGGTGCCGGGCGGCCGCTTTGAACCGTCCGCGCAAACGGCCCGGCCGCTTTTTTCGCGGCCCCCCCCCCCCCCCGGGGGTACCAGTTTAGCAGAGCATAACTGGCCTCAAACTTACGCTCCCGCCTCTGCCCCCCAGTAGCGGGGCAGGACCCGGTCCGATCGCGCAGTGAGGTATCTTGCAGGAAACTTTAGCTTGGCTCCGTCCCTCTGCCTCGGGCCACCGGGGACCGTCGGTGTTAAACGCCAGCGAGCTTAATGCTCTGCCTGAACAGAAGGAAGGAGGAAGGGTAGAGAGGGCGGAAAAATCTTTATTTTGCACGAAGGAGAGTTTAACGCCGGCGGGGGCGGCGAGAATCCCTCGCGTCGCGCCGGAGCGGGGGGGATTGCTCGCCCCCGGGGCAGCGCGAAGGGAGCTGCGCGGCGCGGGGCGGCGCGGGGCGGCCCGCGGGGCCGGGAACAAAAGCCGCTCCTGGGGTGGGAGAGGAGGAACCTTCGTGGCTGGTGAGAGCGCTTGCAGCGGGGAGGGAAGTTGAACGTTTTCACTGCTCTGTTTGGAAATCTGAAACTTACCCCCCCCCCCCACCACCACCACGGTTTTTGGAGTCCACAAAGTGTGGAGAACTGTTTTACTTTTGTCAGTTTTACAGTTTTACCCATAGCTCTGCCTTGTTTGTACAGTTTAAACAGGAAAGGGGGAATTTCGGGGTCTGAGTTGCGCCCAAGTGAACTTTAGGAACTATTTTTTTAAATTCGGTTTGTGTGTCCCTAGAAAGCCAGAGCGTAATTGCTAAGATGAAATGTTACAGCTGGCAATGGTTCATTGCATTTGTGCAATGGTTGTGCAAATACCTGTTTTACGTTGTATGTATTTTTGAAGTGTTACAATGACATAAGGAATATTGTAATGTATTTGTAGTATACACTAGTGTTACAAACCTAGGTATTCTCAAGTGCAGGTAATCTGTACTTCTTTGCTGTGATTGACCAGATTCTGAAGACCTGGCTTTCCAAAAATCTCAGTAATGTCTTAGGACCACTTTTGAAAGGGTGAGGGAAAAAGTGTATGGGATAATTACTGCATTATTTAAAAATGTACTTTAAGAATGTTTGGATATGCTGTATGATGTGTTGTAAGAGACTTATACTTAAAGAAATACAAAATCTTAGTTCGCGGTTCAACAAAGCACCAGATTGTATTTGCAAGTGTCTTCTGATGCTTTAAGCCTTGAAAGGGCTCAGAGAGATGGTCAAGTTGTATAACTCTTTTCTTTGTCCACAGCTTTTGAGAGAAGTCGGTCATGGTTACTTTATAGTAGTTTTTTTCCTATAACAGTTCTCCAAGTTAGCTGTAAGTGATGATCCTTGGTTGCACTAGAGATGAACTTAGTTACATTCTCTGATGAACTGCAGGGGTTTTAGAGTTGAAGGTAGACATAGCGTTGCTATGAGAGAAAATTGGATTTAGAGATAGTGAAACATAGCTATTTCATTTGCCTTCACTATCCTGTTAAATGCATATTTTGGAATGGATGTCCTGTTTTCTACATCACTGTAGAAAACTACATTTCCTTCTGGAGAAGATTAATATTCCATTTGGTTTCATGTGTTTTACCCATCTTTTACACATAGTAAACAACGGTGCTTCTGTGCATCGCAAGATTTCATTTCTGTGCTAGATGTGAAAACTTACAAGTTGGTGGAAATTGATACAGCAGTTACACAGCCACAAAACAGAAATGGAGAATGCATGATTAAGGTGAACACCCTAATAAAAGAATGCTTTTCTTTCTAAGTAGCGCCATGGCCAGTCCTGGAGAGGTCTGGTTATATAACTGATGGTAGAACAACACTGTCTAACAGTAAGATGGGAACATGCGTCATTCTTAAATGGGATTGTTAACTGAACTGCTGTCTTAGTGATATATGTATATACATTGTGTAAAGCAGAAATAATCAACAGGAGGGTTTTTTTTTTGGTTGTGGGTTTTATTTGTGTTGCTGTTGTGGGAGCTCAGAAATGTACGTGTGCATATGTACATAATTTTTTTTTTAATCTTTGGCTTGTGTGTTGCGTACATGATAGTGTTGCTTACATCTCAAGTTCCAAAGACTTGCTGTTTGTGGTACACTTGGAATAAATAATTGAGTTACCTATACTGAAACAGCAATAGGATACAAATATTTTTAGAAATGCTGTTTCTGCTTAGCCATCTTCATGTTATAATGTGGGATTTTTTTGAATGGTGCTGAATGTTAAGACTTACTGTCTTAAAGTGAGAAGCACTGTAATGTGATGTGTAGACGTTATCTCAGAATGCAGTTGTAAGTGTGACTCAGCCTCACTTCCTGCAAGGATTCAGTGCTTAGCATGGGGGGAGGTTGGATGAGGAATGAGTGTGGATATAGCAGGATAATATGTTTATTAACATAAGGAGAACCATCTAAAATGGAAAAATGATCTGCTTAACTGCAGTAGCTTTTCTCCTCTCGCAATGTTTTGTATGCTTCTGCTTCATCTATAAAAGTTCAATTGTGTTTTATGTTTCTTCCCAAGTTGTTTGAAAAGGCATGTAATGTTGTTGAAATGTGACAGGCGGACAAATGGGCACGTGGCTTTCTGAACAGTAACGTTAGAGCCTTCAGGGAAGTCGCAGAAGTTCCTTCTGTCTATGATACACCCTTGGTGGTGTCCCAAGTGGCTGTGGAATACGGCTACATAGTCTTTCATTTCATGCTTTTGCTTTGATGTGAATGTTGTAATTTTGGTGTTCTCCCTTATGCCGACAGGGATGAAACATAACGAGCTCCAATACAAGGTCTGTGAGCCGAACTAGCACTTCTGAGATGGAATAAGAGAAAGTGAACTTAGTTACTTCCAAATTTCCCTTGGACTTAAAACTGGAGTGTGAGGTAGAACTGGTGCCACAGTAGTTACTTCAAATGTGGTATTTAAAATGCCTTTTATTAAAGTGTGCAGATATGGAGTAGTTAGACCACCATTGTGTGTGGTTTTTTTGTGCGTGTGTTTTTAATAAATGGGGAAACAGAACAGAAACAGTGCCATGCATAAGTCTGCACAGAGTCAGATGTAGAGCTGAGGACTTCCTGGCTCCGAGGCTTGTGCTCCTTCTTTGAAATCTGGTTAGTTTTCAACATGCTGACTATACTTTCCTCAGCTACTCCTAAAGAGTCGCTGAAAAATATGGATTGTATGGCTATTGCTGTGAGCGGTAAGTCAACGAACGCTCTGCTTCCTTAGGAAAGGTGCTTGGATTTTGAACAATTTCGTAAATGCAGAGTCCTGATCAAGGAAGGCTGGGTATTTCTGCACAGAGCTGCATTGAATATTACTTCAGGACAGCACCTGGTATCTGGATAAGTGCTTCCTATTAGGCCACATTAGGTATGCCATAGACACTAGCATTTTCAGAATAATCTAAATGTCTATGACTGTGTGTGTGTGTATATATATATATATGTATTTATTTATTTCTGTTGCACATCTGTTGTGGCACATTGAGGTGCTCTCAAGCTTTCCCCTGGGTGGACATGGTGCTAGGAGAAGGCAATAAGGAGTTGGTGGGCTAAGTGAGCTTACTGAGGTTGTGATGCACAAGTTCTGCAAACAGTTGTGCTCTTACAGCAGCTCTCTGAAATGAGGGATAGGAGTTTGACCGAGCAGTGCTGCTGTTGAAAATTTTGGCAGAATCCAGTGTTTACAGTCTGCATATGCTACGTCCAGTATTTGCAAGTATCGTACAGATGCTGTGACTGGTGGCATGTGGGGAAGTCTGCTACTAGTTTAGTATCAGAGTTGATGATCCTGTGTTTGCGTGCTCTTAAAACAGAGAAGAAAAGATTTTTGGGAAGTAGAAAAAAGATGCATCTTAATGATGATGTTTTGTGAGATAAGTGTTTAGTTCTTTGACAGGATGAACTGTCATAGTTAACTTTATGCTACTAGTTATGGTAGGCCTAAACCATGAAGCGTCCAAAACCGGAGGATTGAAAATGTATAGGTAATGTCTAATGTTGTAGTACAGGACTACAGGTTTTCATTTATTCAAGGTTGATATCTTACTATGCTGATGCTTTTCTGTGAGATAGTAGCAGTTGCTTGTGAGTGTGCTTTCCAGAGTGTTATATCAAGTATTCTTGTTAATAGCATATGTACTGTGCTAAAGAAATGATTCAAAATTTCTATGTACTTGAGATTCTCCTGGAAAAAGGATACACAGGCGCTCTTTCATTGCTAAAAATTTAAAAGCCAGCTACATGCAATCCTTGGTTTAAATATATGCATATCTATCAGTCAGTCCGTATCTGTGAAGATAAACTTTTTGTTGTGAAAATAGTATTAAATTGATATAGAGAGTAGGATGTCTGTAGTATTTAAACTGTGTCACAGTAATAAATGTCAGGACATATATTTTCAAAATACCTGCAAGAATGGCTTCAGGTTGTCTACTATTACTCAGATCCTATGCTGCATTATTTGCCTCTAGGTAATAACGGTTAGTTGCGTTTTTCCTCACGTATTTTATCAAGAATTTATTCTTTTGAGAAAGAGCATGCAAGTTGCTAGTCCTAGAAGCAGTGTGCCCTGATTATAGTTTTAGTTTATGCTATCTTAGAATGCCTTTTAATGCCTTGCTCGCTAACAGGATGCATTCAGTGCTTCACCTTTATTGGTAACATGTAAAGGATATGCAGGGTTCTGGTAAATGAAGTATACTTGTTCCTAAATTAATGACCTTAATTTGACTGTGGGTATGTGCTTGATTATGCTCAGTTACTAGGCAGCCCATGTTGCTCTCTGTCAATGAACTACTCTTGCTGTAAGATACAGATTGGAGAGGAATAAAAGCACTGGATGAGTGGGTGTGTGTGTTCTTCTTCGTTTATTTTCTCCCAGGTCAAAGACAAAATTAAAACTAGTGTAGTTTTGAGAAGTGATTCATGCAGGAATTTACTAGAAATACTTTCTTTCCTCTTTGATTTTCTCTAATAGCACGTTATGAAATGTATTTATTAAACAGTGCATATGTATTTCCCATGTGCTGCAGCTCTTGGTGCTGTATTTATTGGGACATTTTGGCTCTTGGACCCTAATGTGTAAACACTTAGAGATGTGAGAAGCACTAATATCTACTTCAGTTTAATAGAAGGGCCTTCTCCTGACAGACATGCTCTTTACCTAAGTGTCCTTATTGCAAACCATTCCTGTGCTTTATAATCACCTGTGAAAAATCTTTAGGGTTTGCAGTGAAAACAGTTAATAGCAACGTGACTTTATAGAGGCAGTAAACTAGCCAGACCTTCTTTCAAATGAGTTTAATGCACGTCTGGCTGAAAAGATTCTTTAAAATTTTCACAAAAGCTTAAAATAAAAGTTATACTTTGGTCCTGAAAGATAACTTGTGGTTTTATTCTATTATTCTGTTATAAACTATTTGGAGAGGGCATATCACACACTTCTGATAGGCAGCTGCCTATGGGAATGAAATGGCATCTATTTAGAGAGCAAATTTTCAATCAGTTTAAGAATTTATCCACTATTAAGATACTTGCTCCTCTTAAATATAAGGGAAGAGGAGTTTTCATATAACCAGGATGTACACGCACACAAGTATGAAAGGAATAGTAGGATAAGACACTCTTTTTTTTTTTTTTTTTTTAGGTTTAATTTGAGGTGGAGAAGTGTTTCTGAATTTCTGGCTTAATTTCAAGGAGTACCCTAGTGGTTTTCCATAGCTTTTCAATTTGTGTGCTTGTCTTGCCATAAATATGTTTAATTTAGCTGTATTGCTAGTCCTGGTTTTAGACTGACTGCTTGCCATATTTGGCCTGAGTTTTTGTATTTTATCAGTGTGTAGTGAATGCATCTTCCTTGGTGCACTGGGAAAACTTTCAGGAGAAGGGGGGGGGGGGAGTAAAACAAACACAATTTAAAGTCAGAACACCTTTAAGTTGTATTCTCGGCAACAAACTTGTTCAGCTTGCAGCCACAGGCATAAGCACTGCAATAGCTGTTTTCTGAAATACATACGTTTCTAGAATTTGTCCAATATTGGCTGTGGACCACATGCAGGATATGCTTTTTTCTTTTTTTTTTCTTTTCTTTTTTTTTTTTTTTAAAGTCTGGATATTTAGCAGTCCTTTAAGAGTGAAGTCTAATATGTTTTATTAAATAGCTGACAGGTGATACATTTCAGTGAATTGAAGCTCAAGTGAAGAAATAGTGCTAATATAGTTTTGAAGTTTACTGTGTTAAGGATGTGTCAGTTTTATTTGTTGTCTTCCTCTTGCTGTAAATCTGAGACTTTTTGTAAAGGTTCACTAGCAGCTGGTAGCAGTCTCTGTGAAATACACGCTCTTCTCTTCTGTGCAGATCTTTTTGTTCCTTGATAGGAAGATGGAATATTGGTAGCTTAAAAAAATATAAGCGTATGATTTTTGTAAGCTTGAAAGCATTTTAACTCTGTTTTGTAACCTATGGTGGATACCACGGCTATTATAATGATAGTTATTTGAATAGTGTTTTAATGAAAACCTGAATGAGTTATTAAAATATTTTTATTCTGTAGCTTGGAAGTCTTTCCCTACCTAAATAAATTAAAAAAAAAAGTTTAAAAATAACAATTTTAATGTTTGAAACTTCATCTACATTTTAAGCTATAGTTGTGGGAAAAATTATATATTTATACTATAAATTGGTTTATCTTCCTATGTTTATGCAATTTGTGCATTAAATCTGACTTTGAGTGTAAAGACTTCTGTAATATGAGCACTAGCAATCATTGAATTTCGGTTTTATCAGCAAACTATGGAACATCTGAAATGTATTTCTACTCTGTGTAGCTTTAAGTAAACTCAAATAATTGTGTTGAGAACTATTAAGTGTAATCATGTACCATGTACATAACAAAACAAACTGGTGAATAACAGAAGTAACTGTTGCCCATGATATTTGAATTTCGGGATTTTTGAGATGGTATAGTATTTCATAGTACTTGTATTTTTATTTAGAGTACTGATTGTTTTTAGCACAGACAATTTAGAAAATGTTTTTTCAGAGGTTTGTGGTGGTTAACTTTTTTCAGAGGGTGTTAGTGTAGCGAAAGGTTTCTCCCTTACCAAGTTGAAAAGACAAGCAAGTCACCTGTATCATATTTGCTGTGTAATGTGTGAACACTGATTGAGGTAGAAACCTTTATCATCACCATGTGTGTTGGTAGACACTTGGGTTCTTGTGGCACTCTGTTGTATATGGCTTTGCTACTGTAGTAGCTTCAGTGCTTCTTTGTCACTTTAGCTTTTTTACTATGCAAATTAATACTGAATTTGAAAACCTGCTTGAGTGGATCTCAAGTTAAGCTGTGCATGGTGGTTTCAGAAGCATGCTGCAGTAAGGTAGGAGTACTTGAAAAATGTTATGTGCCAAGAGCATGGAATTGAAGAGTGTTTTTTTCCTCTTGTATAGGAATCTAACAGTAGATGATAGAAATGATAAATTCCTAATTGATTACCTGCAGAGGATTGTGGAGACAAAACTCCTGAATGGCTTTGAAAAATGATATCTAAAAGTCCAGGTAGGCACTTGGTATTCCTAAGAGCATATGAACTGTGAAATGCCCAGGTCTAATGCAGTGTGAAGTACCTGAGAGTCTCTCAAAGCATCTAAATACCTCTTGGAAGTCTGGCCTTAGGTATTCTGCGTTCACTCTGCGTGCGTCTTTTGCTCAAAGCAGAGCACAGAAATACTGACATTACTGGCTTTGAAATTGAGTGTAATAAAATATCTTTAGGGAACACAGTGGAGTAGCAAGTGCCACTGGGAACGCATGGATTCCAGGAGGAGGTAATAGGTGCCAAACAGGTAGCTGCAACATCAGATTAACATCCAGATCTGTAAGCTCTAGGACCTTGACTTGTACTCCTGTAGTGGAAATTACTACATGCATGGAAATGAGGATGGGGGAAGTTTGAGAGGGGGATAACACACCCAAGGTGGCCAGTGGTTTGGTGATGTGTGTTTGAGATCCTTGAATAGTGCTAAAGGGTGTAAGTGGAAGGGAGCAGGGATAGGAGGATCATCTGTGCTGAGATACTCTCTCTGTGCCTACCAGCATGCCTGGTCCCAGCGGCGGCAGCCTTTTATGTAGCCATAGGATCGTCCCAGCTGGTCTGCAGGAAGGGGTATTGACAGGAGGAAATGGGTTCAGTGGGTTTACTTGTGTAGTTTTGTTAGGAATTGAGTAGTCTCTGCTCCAGTGTAGTAGGTTAGTAGGTGTATACAACTGTCTGTGGGTTGGATATCAGAAATGAGGTGAAATGAAAGCAACTGGTAATGTAAAAAAATATTCCTGTGGTGGACCTTGAAACAGGAAATACTTGAATTCTGGGCCAGATGGAAGTAGTTGATGATACTTGAGTTTCCAAGACTTGAAACACAGATGGTGAACAATTAAAAGGATGCAAGCTTTCAAAAATCTGCTGTGCATGTGACTCGAGTGAACAAATCATGACTAATAAATGACTGCACATTATCAGGTAATTATTTGGAATGTCTGATAAATACTTTCTCATAAAGGAGAAGTTGCATAAGAATTTTAATGACTAAGTAGAAATAAGGTTAAACATGTTATTCAAGTCAGGGAAGTTATAGGTAAGGATGTGTGTGAGCCTTTAAATGTTTTCTCTTGATTAAATGGTAGGTTCCTCTCCTAAAATATGAGCATATAATTCCCCCCAACATTATGATATTAAGGGGTGGAGTTCTTTTATTTTTTATTTTCTTTCCTCTACTGGCTTAGGGTCATATGGGAGTACGTTACCATTTTTGCTGCTCTATGTCAGACAGTCTACGACTCGTTTCTTATTCAAATATGTAGAGAATAGTACTTATTTTCAAGTCTGTACGCTCTGTGTGGTTGGAGAAATGATGATGTTATCTGGGACCCAGCCTCTGGAACTGGTTGCTGAGGGGCCTGGTGGCTTTGCTGGGCTCTGTATCCGGCAGTGCGTTGAGGAGTTGTAGACAAAATGTCATTGTGATACAGAATTGCCTAAAAAAAGCATACAAAAGAAAAAAAAATAAGGAAATGAGAAGCTTTCTTGTATAATTACAATGTCATCTGCTTTTGCCAATGATTTTCTAGCTTTTTTCTTTATTCTTATGTTTTGTTTTTCTTGTACGCAAATACCCACCACTTTTTTGCAGGCACAGTATTACCTCTCGTTTTAGCTCTTTTCATGCTTACTTAAATTCCTTCCTTACCATTCAGCTAGCTACCATTATTTCACTCTTTGTGTTGAGTGGAAAAAGTGTTTGTCTTTGGAGAATTGTAACGGGGGGAAAATGGAAAATGTATTAGAGCCTCTGTCCTCTTTTCCTTGAGGAACTAGTCGTAAACCCCATTTGCACTGTGTACTAAACAGAAACCCTCATTCAGCTTGCACTGACAATTCTGCGAAATGCCATGTGCGGTCTGCCTTTTGCTTTTTAATTCCTTTCTTGTGATTTCTGTTATGTCCATCAGTTTCTAGCCTTTCTGTTGCTGCTTTGACCAAGAAGATTGGATGGAATAGACTTGAGATACTTCCCCCCCCCCCCCCCCCCGCCTCCCTGAGGTGCTTGTTTTGCTTTTGTGGAATCATGTCTGAAATTTCCAGTCTTAAGTGGTGCAACTGAAACAATATTTTTACTGATAGTGTTTTTCATAAGCTAATTGAAACATAAGTGGTGTGTGGGTTTAGTTTAGTTTTGGAGACATTTGAGCTTCTGTGCCAACTAAGAGTTTTTCTCTAGCAGGTATGTCTTTGGTATAACAGGATCTAACTTGATCTCTTTCTTTGACAGCTTGTCAGCGAGGTGGTTCTAGCTGTTGTCTACCTGCACGTGATCTTACTTAAGTCTTCTCTGTGCTTTTTTTGTATCTCTTCTGATGCTGTCGGTTAGTTGTCGGTGAAGAGAAAAAGACCTTTTCCTCTCCAGCTTGCTGGGAAGCGGACAGTGGTATGCATAAGAGCAACTTACAGTTTCGTAGAAGACTGGGACCTTGCTCAGAGGACAACAGCCAGTATTACTCCTTTTTGAAAATGAGTTGTTATTGAAGGGAAGGGATTGAAGCAGAAGGTGGATATCCCTTTCCCCAAACTTGCAGTTATTAGGATATCCTCATGGGAGTCATTCTTGCTCACAAGTTATGCAGTTGGACACTTCTGTGGCAGGGAGATTTCCTAGGCATTCTGTGAGTCAAAGGGGCACAAATGGCAACACTGAAGTCTTGACAGAGCGCCAGATATTCGTTCAATATTTAATATATTACATTTTGTTTATCTTTATTTGTCAGTCTTGTTCTTACATGTTTCATTGTACCAAAGTCTTAAGAGGATTCAAAAGGATTAAACATTTATATGGATAATAGGAACATCTGCAGTTAGATTAGATTGGATTGTTTTAATCCTAAGCATTACAGTCTTAAACAGCTCAAGGACAAAGCTGCTGACGGACTAGGGCTTTTTTCCTGTTGTTATAGTCTGCCGTAAGTTAGTAGTGTTCCTCCAAAATTCTGATTGCCAGGCCCTGAATTTTGGAATTCCTTGGGTGTGATCTAGTGAGACCTCTTTTCTTGGAAATTGTGCTATTGCGATGTAGGTGCAGGTAACACACCTGCAAGTCTTAATGCAATTACAGCAAATGCTCTGTTAAATTGATACTTTCTAATCAGCATTTCCTGGATGATTATAGAAAAGTTATACGTTTAGTCAGTGTATGCTGCGTCTGTTCAGCAATAAATACCGTAGCTAACATTTCTGTATTGCTCAAGTTACGAAGAGTGAGTAGTGTCTCATTGGCTAAATTTTAATTGAAAAAAAATTCTCTGAGAAGCAAGTTAGTCTTTGCCTAAACTAACCTGCTTTAAGTTGTATGAATTCTACTACAGAGGATTCCTCAAAAAAAAAAAAAAAAAAAAGGGAGGGGGGAAGTGGTTAGCTGGATATATCCAGATAAGCATATTTTAGAAGACTTAAAGCTTACTCAGTTATGATACTGTTTACATTTTTAGGAGTTTTCTGTGGATGCAGCTTGCGTTTGGCTTTGAGTTTCTAGACAAATTAATTCTTGAAATGATTTATTAAAATATTTTACCAATAACCTTTGCTGTGAAAGAGGCTGTGGTAACTTTGTGCCAGTGATTTAAATTGGTTAGATTGGTGACTTATTTGATCAAATGTGGAATGTGCAGTTTGGACTTCATGCAATAATTAGGTTCTTGCTCTGCGTGTGTGCAACCACTTGCCTGAACACTAGAAGAAGATTTAGTGCTGTTAAGCTGTGAATATCTAAAATACTGGGAGAAATGTGTAAGCCCTTACAGTGTAGACCTGATACTATCTGTAACGCAGTATGCTGATCTGCGAACAGTTCTTAAAAGATAAACTCTTTAAGATTAGAAGTTCATGTATTATGTTTGTATAACAGTCTCTAGATGCTTCTATCGTATTTTCATACCCTTAGGTAAATATAAAAATAAACATGCAGGGGGAAATGGAATAACTGAATATCAGCTCAGGTGCTGATAAGATACTGATAGCGTTCGTAGTGTTCAGATATGACTGGGTTAACTTATTAGAAAGTAAAATGTAGAGGTATGTTTGCAAAACCTTGGGTTCTACCATTGCGTTCCCTCTTCTACTGCGTCTGCACATCCTGGGCATTTCTGTTACCATCTTTGGATGCCACAATGCTGTCTTACTCCAAATGTTAATGGGCCAGAAACTACGTTTTGGTATAACGTGTGTGTTTTTATTTGTCTTCAGAACACTTAAGGCTCTTAATTGAGATGAGTAAGTTGGATTCCTACATTAAAATGGTTCAAATACTCTCTTCCATCAACAACCCTCCTGTCCACAGCACGAGCTGTGAAACCATATGAGTCTTTGAGACATTCTCATCAATCTTTAATTCTCTTTAAGTAGTTGATTTAATAGCTTTTAGCTTTTTGAAATTTAACTCCCAAGTTTAAATGATGGAGTGATCCAGGTGTTTTGTAGGACACTTTCAACAAACTTAGCCAATACAAATGCTTGTTGATTTACGTATTAAAAATAATCTGTTTTTCTGGAAATGGGGAACTGAATTGAGTGCATAATGTGCTTGCTCTCAGTAGAGTTAGTATTCTGATAGTCTTGTGCTGAGGTAGAAGTCCCAAAACTGAGGGACTGCATGAGTTGAATGAGAAACTAGAATTAACTTAATAATCAACTGTTTCTTGGATTATTTAGTGTACTTTTACTCTAATAAAAATGAGGAAAACAAGTATTTTAATGAGAAGGGGATCGTGAAAGAGATTTGCAGTCCCATTCAGCGCAAACTTGCATTAACAGTGGCATCTTGGCAAATACATGCCTTTGAGCATGTTTAGTACCTTTGTGTTGCTTTGGAAATCAAAGTAGGTGGAAAATGGTTATATACTCCTCTGGTGGGAGCTGGGTCTTTTACTTTTATATATATATATATATATATAAAAATATATACACACACACCCCTCACATATTTATGCTTGTGTAGCATTAGCGCACTACATAAACTCTTCTCTTGGCTAGCATTATACTTCACCTTTTTCAAGCAAATAATTGGAATAATGATGGGAAGAGAACACATTAGGAAGAAAGATCAGATGTGTATCATATTTTAAGAGATAAGAAGATAATGTTGCTTGCAGATTTCCTGCCCTGATGACTTTATTGTCCATAGTGGGTTGTTTTGTAGTTTAATTTTATCTTCTGTGACTTGGCTTTGCAGCTTGAAATTAAGTTTCAGTGCTTGATTCCTTAAAATTCAGCCATATTTTAGTGGCATGGTAAAAGGGTCCGTCCTTATAACTGAACATCAGGCATCCGATGCGCTAATTGTTTAAATTAGCGGATGATAAGAACACTTCAAAGACCAAAATAGGTTCTGGATGAGCCCTTTCATTTTATCTCTTAGCTACCTGCTAGGGCTTTCTGGTAACTTCCAGCATTGCAGGATGAGTACCCCACTGTACTCAGAGTTAAGTGACGGGGAAGGAGCGGAGACTCTTATGTTCAGAGATGTAATGAAACAATATTTAATATGATTTCTTTTGAAGTGATCAGTTAGAATAGTGGTGAGCACTGACATTTGTTGCACCTCTGTCTGCTTTAGATCGGTCTTAGAGTCTTCCTTGCTTTTCCTGTGCTCTGTACTATCTTGGTCTTAATCTTCCTTCTCTACACTTCAACTAGGTTTAAGTCATAATGTGACTAGTGCCACCATATCTACAGGCCTTTAAGGGTAGTCGGTGCAAAATGTGTGCCTTGGTTGCTTGAAGGAGTAGCTTATTTTGTGTTTGCTTGAGCTGACTGCGTGTAGGTTTAGGTTATTTAAATGGAAATTAACTTTTCTTAGACTGAAAATGAGCATCTGTATACTGCTGAGCAGGTATTTAAATCAGTTTTAAACATATATGAAGTGAAACTGTGTAGATAAAACACAAAACGCTTGCCAGTTGTTGCTGGTGGATGGCAGCTTCGTGCAGACCATATGGGTTAAAGTGGCAGGGAGATGATCTTTATGGAGGTGGAAACTCTTGCTTCCACATGCACGTGAGCTGAGGAGGTGGCTTTTGAGATGCTGCCGCTTGTGCGTAGGTGTGTGGATGCCTGCAAAGCCTGTAGTGTCCGCCCTCGCCAAAGGCAGCGTGCATCTTCTCCGGGCGAGCTGGAGTTGGAGACCTTTGTTACAGGCTTTGCAGTTAGGGTCCCCTTTCAACTTTCCCTCCCTCCTGCGTCTGTCTTCTGTTAATGTGTTTTGGGACTTGGTGTCAGTTTAAGTGTTTACTTGCCTGTAGACAGTGAGTTTAAGAATAACCTACATTTTCCTGTTTTGTTAAATGAAGGTATGATGGCTAGAAAATTACTGCTGGGTTAGTTTAAACTCTGGTAACATTAATGCCCATGACCATCAAGGCATGTTTTAAATATTTTGTTCAGGTTGTTACATTTAACAAGTAAGACTTTAGAGCCTTGAGCTAATCTGAATTAACAGGGGTAGTCTTGAGAGTCCAAGGAGTCAGGGTAGCATTTACGATGATAGCCTCTGACATATTAAATATACCACAGTTTCTCCTAACAGTGGAAAATGGTATTTGTCAGTAGTGTAGGATTCAGAGAGTGGTATTTGAAAGCTTTGGTACTTGCCTTTCTCATGTTCATTTGAGCTGTGTGACAGATTATTGGGTTAAATCAACTTAAATTATGCTAGAGAAGATCTGAGAATAATCATAACTGTATTAAATTATGAATTAAATGTTACAACTATAAATTGGTTGCTACTGAACACAACAAAAATGTGGGGATTTTGACTTGTGTAAGCAGACCTTTGAACTGTTATTCCATTTTTTTCCCCCATACTTGCAGATAGTTTCCATATTTGGTTTACGGAGAGGGTAATATCTGTTACCGGGTTTATAAAGAGCAGTAATCCTGCATTGATTACGTTTTCTCTTCTGTTATTTCCATAATGAATGTACAAATTAATGTGAATTAAAAGGAGTCTCCTTATATGGTTACTGCTTAATTTCTGAGGATATGCAGAATTCCCTGTATAAAATACTAGAAGGAAACCACGTTACTAGTAAAAGGGGTTGATTATGAGAGACTGCATCTCTGAAGCTTCGAGTGCAGCAAACAGTAGCTCTTTGTGGAGGTTAGCTGCCAAGCCAATTCTGTTGCTGTTCTGAAAGCTGCATTAGTCATGTGATTTCTTACTGGTTTGGAGGAAAAACAATTTTTCCCTGTTTTTGTAAAATGCTGCTCTTATCTTTTGATGCATGTAGTGCTGTTTTACTAGCTTTTATAGCTAGTATTTTTGCATTAATTCCTGTATAGGAACTATGTGATATTATTATGAAGTTGTTTCTTATTTCTACAATAGACTAACTGTTGTGGAAAAGCAAAAGTGTTGGTGGATCAAAGTACAGCTCTTAGCAGGTAGTTCTTCCCTCTGACTGTTATTTCTGAGAAACAAGAACAAGTTCTTCAGGGATTATTTGATTGTGGATCCTTCTTCTGTAGTTGGAGACAGCTTGAAGGACTGGGGCACAAGGTGATAGCAGATAAAAGACTAATAGAGTAAGGCTTGATGTGTAAAAAAGCTTGAAACACCATGTCCTTTCTTCCCCACTCCCTAAGCTTTCCTGGAAAAGCAACTTCTATAGGAGTTCTACCCTTGCAGAAATACTGGGAAGGAAGAAGAGTAGGGAATGGAACCTTATTTCGCTCACCCCATTTTCCTCTTGCTTTAGGCCATTTGCTTTGCATCATCAACTCTATGTTGTAGTGAAGGGTGTCTTGCAGGGGCCATTTTTTTGCTAACAATTTCTGCAGTAGTGTGATAGCTGTTTTATTGTGTTGAACTTGATATTTTTTATAGTCCATTGAAATGACTATTAAAATATAGTTGTGACATTAAGCTTGCTGCTGCACTGCTGTACAAAGGCTTAATAAAAGACATCCTCTCTGCAAAATTATATTCGGTGCAATAAAGACCTGCTGCAATGGCAAGGAAAAAGCTTGAAGAAACATGACTGATGCTTCAGACATTCTCTGTCTTCAGAAGGAGCTAAATGAGCAGTGGTTTTAGTTATTTTTTTTTCCTTTGTTGGCCAAAGTCTTCACACATATGTAGCTGGCCTTTATCGGTTCTGGATTTTGTGCAGCAGCAGAAGGCTGAAAAATGTGAGAAAAGGCTGAATGTGAGCCTGTAATGAAAAATAAGACCTGTGAAGATCCTGCTTTGTTCCACGAGCAGTCTGTATTGAGGGACTTGCTGTGTTCACGATCCATTACCAATCTTCCACCCAACTAGTATAAAAACTGCTACTTTAAACAATCTGGCATGTTATATGAACCCCAAATCGATCACTTGTGTTTGGGCAAGCTTTTACAGTAGCAGTGTTTGTGCCATTTTAGCCTGGAGCGTGGGACTGGAAAGGACTTTAATGGCGTGTGTGCGTGTGTTGCAGGCATGACTCTAATTGTCCCTTCCCTAAACTGGTCTTTGGATGGAGCTTGTTATGTTTGGGGTCTTTGTACCTGCCTCTGTGTTTGGAAGGATAATTTTGGTACTGCACTGCTCTAACGCTGTAGTTAAAGTCAGTTTAAGTTGCTGTGACCTTACCTTGCCTGGCCAGATGTTGATGCCTTCTCCAGTCTGTCACTACTGTTTCTCCAGTCGCTCTGTGCATTACTTAAGGAGTGAAGATATCCTGCAGGAAGAGCAATCAGAGGGCTTCAGCTTGCTCAAAAAATGAGCAGCAGGTCCTGAGGGGCCAGATGAGCACTGGCGCTGGTGCAAGGGAGGGGACGGTAACGTGCAGCCAAGGCAGGTCCGAGAGGAATGGGTGGGGAGTTGTAGCAGTGCCAACTTAGTAACTTAGTCTTTTGTGGAAGCTCAGTCTAATTATACGGCCTAACCTTTACTCCTGACCAGTTTATACCACTTGAGCCTATGCCAGCATTGTCCTTAAGCTGAGCTAGTTCCTCCCCCTTGTCAGCGATTAACTCTTTTCCTTCTTTCACCAGTGCAAACCTTGATGCATTTTATGCATAGCAATACTGAAGTTTTTGCACAGATTTCTGTTTTAGCTTTCAGTTGATTAAGAGCTTGGGTGTCCTTCCTTCAGATGTACTGAGGTGAGGTCAGATTAGTGCATGCTAAAGCACTGTTTTTGCCCTCTTTGAGGGCATTGCTGATCGGTCCAACGCAGCAAGAGCCAAGTTATCGCTTCTTAGTGTCCTCTGCTAAAGTGCAGCATTGTGGACAGAGTCAGCGCGTGCGGCAGCCCAAAGTTGCTAAGGAGCTTGAACTAGTCAGAGCAATAGTGTAGGAACCGAGAGGGGAGCAGGGAAGAAGATGATGTGTAGGAATAGAGCTCTGTTAGCGGGAGTCAGATGAGGGCAGGATTCGGGCAGCCAGTATTAATTATATTCTTCGAAAATGAAGTCTGTGAAGAGGTAAATAATAAGAAAGAGGTAATGGAATTGTGTGAAAGCAAAGGTGTCTGTGGACAAAACTTCAACGTGGTGAGGCTGTTGCGGCAAATTTCTGCTTTGTGTTGCAAGGAACAGGGAATGTGAAAGTTGCCTGAATTCAAGGGAACGTCAGAACTGACTGACTTTGTGATTCTCTGCTATCACTAGACAGACGCCAAGACATTGGCTCGAGATGATGGTAGCTATTTTTCTAAACTGGCATCTTGCTTTCCTACAAAAGCCAATCTTAATAGCTTGAGGTGGTATGAATGTCTTGCATACAATGTATTTCAGTTAATGGACTTCTTAATATTAAAAATTGATCTGAATTTTCTTGATTGGTTTACTTCGTTAGCCATACATTATAGCGTGTTATTAATGCTTTTGTAGTCAATAACCTTTTCTTGAAATTAGTTTCAGCTTTATGCCCTCGGTATTCAGTGTCTGAAGTACTCTGAATACACATTAAGTGGTAAGCAGAAGGAGAGAGAAATCAGTTGAGTTGATTTCTTTATTTTCAGGGAGCTAATGAAGTCCCTAGCATAGATATTGGGAGGAGCAAAACCAAGAACCTGAACACGTCTCAAATAGGTACAGAACGCTGTGAAAGGGTTTGCCTTCGCCCCCTCGTTATTAACGCGGAAGGACCAGGCGTGCGTCCTTTTCTTCATCGGCTGACTCGGGCTCTGCCCGCAGGACACAGCAGCGGGCTGGCTGTGCTTCTGGAAGGCAAGATGGCTTAAGTTTGTGGATTACTCCGATTCTGAAGATCGTCCTCAGCTTATTGATTCAAGTTGGGTGGTGAAAAGAGGCCAAACGTGTTGCAGTCGATCTTGCTGCCCTATGTTGCCGTTTGTGGTAACAAACCTGATGTGGTTAGCTGTGCTAACGCAGGCTTGGGTGGCCCTTTGCTCCTTCTGACCTGCGCTCAGTCAGCAGTCCATGTAGCACCCACGGCTAGAGTCCCTTTGAAATACAGGATGCATTCCTGTGAAATCTGGCTGGCTTGGTTGTTGCAGCTCTACTTAGAAGTTGAAATGAGATAGCAGTGCATGCAATTTTAAAATTGTACTGTGTACAGAAATACTTTTTAGTAATGGACTTTTTTTTTGCCATATGATTTTGGGCCACACTAACAATGGAAGTTGGGACCTTCCAACACAGTGAATATACCCATTTCAGCAGGAGAAAAGAGGATGATGCAGTCTGGATGGTATCAGTAAAGAGTTTCTTAGGGCTTCTCCCTTTTGTTCAGAAATTATTGTGTGAATAAAAGATGTGTGAATTCTGTGTTCAGAATATTGTGTGAACAAAAGATGAAAAATAGCTGGAATATTGAGGGGAAGAGTTGTGAATCCAACTTGGTGAGATGAGAAATGACAAAAAACAGGATGACCTGACTAATGTGGGAAGACTAGGACTCAGTATGTGTATGAAGTAGGCTTACTTAACAGAAGCATAGGTGCAAATGTACATTTGTAAAAGTCTGTATTTTCTTCTTTCTTATCCATTAGCCTCAGCTGTAAAAATCAGGAACTTGTCAAGGTACAAGTAATAGAGTACTAATGAATTTGTGTAATACTGAAAGCACTACTTTCCATTTAGTAGAGGAATGAGGTAAACCTTCAGATTTTTTATTTTTTAACATTGAGATGGCTTCTACCTCTGTAGCTTCAGTCTGCTTTTACGGAAAAAGCATAATCTTTTTCAGCTTTATTTTATACTGTCTTTAAAAGAAAATCTAATGTGTTAAATGTAGTTTGTTCTCCTTCTAGAGGGTGAAAAAATTAGTGCAGATCTTAATGCTAAGTAATTTCAGGGCATATTGTCCTGCAGCATTTTTGTGGTATCTCAAGATATCTCAGCCTTCATACTCACCTTCAGTCGGAGAAAAGCTTTGTCAGTATGTACTGGTGTTACCTGTGTTTCCCTTTTTCCTTTCTTCCTGTGTTACCTCTCTCTAATTCTAGTGTCTCACTTCTCATTTTTCTAGTATGCACAGATTAATGAATGCAATTCTTTAAAGGTGTTTGTTTTGTATTCTCTAGTAGTAAATGGGTTTCTAGTGCAATTACTGTAATAACCCTACTCATTGTTCCTTTCTTTATCAACTCCTAGAGTTTTTAAAAAATTGTTCTTTCTATGCCCACACTAATCCTTTGGTTTTGGCATTTCATTGCTTTTATATAGGTTTGCTTTGTGGTTTTATTAGAAGGAGGGGGGGAGACGAGAACAATTTTTACTGGCAGAACGCTCAGTCTTTATGTCTGAAAGCACAACTGATGAAGAAAAATATCTTTGGTGATGTTGAAATGTAGCTCTTCTAAGCGCAGAATAATACCTTTTATCTTGCTGTGTACAAATCTGTGAGATGACTTTAGGGTGGTTTTCATCTTTGATTTATTTATTTTTTATTTTTTTGTGTTCTTGTTGGCTGTTTCCTTACCGTCTTAGTTCTGTTCATTAAAACAGCATAGCTGAAACTCCAAATTCACAGCAAATACTGTATTTGCTGAATGCTCTTCAGCTTTGTGTCAGCTAATTCCACCTTAACTAAGGAACAAATCATATTAAACTCATATGCAATTGTCCCTGTTAAGTACGTATATCAAGAGCCACTGCAATTCTTCATTAATTGGTGTCCTGCAAAATTGCTAGATGTGCTTATTATCATGAAGAGGCTTGGTTAATTCCATTTTTATCAGCAGTAATACATTTTTATCAGATGTAATACTGCACCTGAAGGGGTCTGTTTGCAAGCCAATATGAGCATACTTGTAATATGGTTGTCAAGGAAACTTAGTATGATTTTACAAATATAGAGAGTCCCCACAACTCTTGATGAAATCAATCACGGTTAATGATGCCTAGAATTGGAAAATAAAGCTCAGTATTTCTTTCTGTACACATTTGTGACAATACTATTAAAAATCATCATGGTGGCGTGCTTGTTCTCTATGAGCTAACCTTTTAAATGTAATTAAACTCCGGGGATATCCATGTGCACAGGAAATCGCTCATGCCAAAGGCAGCAGAGAGTAACTGCCCCCTTTGCCTTTTTGAAGGTCTTTGCCAGGGTGAGTAGTTCTCCGTTCCCAGAAGACTAATTCTGTAATACTTCTGTAGAAAGGTAGCGTGTTAGCTCAGGAAGGGGCATCCTTGAGCTTCCGTTATTCTTGGTTTCTCTTGAGCATGATCTCTTAAGTTTCTTGTAATAGATGTATCCTCCTAAGGAGAAGAGTAAATACATCGTAAAAAGCATTCTTCTAAATAATAAGCAAAGAGAGTGACAGGTTGCAATAGAGAAAAAGCTGATCTGTGCCTTTTGAGTTGAGGTTTATTAGAGAAGAAAAATGTCTATACAAATTCAGAGCATCAGGACGCTGTGTAAAGAAGTGTTAAGCAAGAGGTTAACTTGCACTGTCTAGGTTTAGCCATATATCTTTTGGTGCTTAAGTAACCATTCTCCTATATCTGGGAATCATCAAAGATTTTTCTAAACCAATTTATGAGACTGCGTAATTCCATTAACAAAGCAGTGAGCCTTGATTCCTAACTTAAGTACAATGGAGGGGCTTATGGTTAGGTGGTGTAAGTATTCCTGATGCATCGTTTACCTTAGAGCTCTCCAAGTTAAAAATTCGTCACACTGAGGACTGGATTTTCTAAATTGAGCAAAATTTTTAAGTTAAAAAAAAATACCTTGGAAGTTACAGAGTTATAGTTCAGGCTTTTAAATATTTTTAAATGGTGACTCAGAATGCAGTTGATAAAATGTCTTGTAAGCATACCAGTTTCATACTTTATTCTCCATTTTTGTGTTTTCCTGAATTAAAGCCTTGCTGTTTGCTCCACTCAAACATTTTATGTCGTAACGTTTTTTTTTATGTCAGTGTACTGAAAAAAAAGATTACTCTGAGGGTGAGGAGTGAGCGAGCTGTTAGATTATATAGGAGTATGCAGAGTAGTTTCGGCCTTATTTTATAATCACAGGAGTGGAATGCACTCTAGAGTAATTTTAGGTGTTTACTTTCTTGACTCTTAATGCTGCTGCAAGTTGAAAATCTGATTTAGGACAGGCATATTTTCATTTAAATTTTAAAATTAAAGCTTTCATCCTTGGTAGCTGCTCCTCGCTTGCTTCATTTCAGGTCGGGGGGGAGCTGTCATTCGCAGTAATTACTGTGTGATGGCTGTTTGTCCTCTTGTGTGAAAAGAGCTGGTCATTACAGTGAAGTTCCTCTTTGTGACCCTCCTCATCATGATAGACACCAGTTAGCACTCCTGGATTTAAATTTTAATGTCTTTCATTCATAGCTGCCTTTGATTCTTAACATTACTCATTTTAAATGTTGTAGAAATGGTTAGCTCAAGTGTGGATTTTGTATAAAATTGTCTCTTAATTTGTTGTAATGTGAAAATTTTTTGAATTGGGTGTCTGGTACTAGACAGCCCAATTACTCGGGGGATCAGGAAGGTGGAGATTCGAGATGGGTTTACTGTGGACGTGGTGAGCAGCCCCTGATGCTCCTGGCTCATCCCAGCTGTAAGCGTCCAGCAATGTGGATTTAGGTGTTGGGGTTTAGCTGTCCAAGTTTGAAAGACTTGCCATTGACTGTATAACTTTCTTTCCTGGTACACAGAAGAACTTAACTGAAATTTCTGATGAATGTTATCAAACAGACTGTCCCTTGTGCTGCTGTTTCGGAAGCATGCCATGTATTCATTATTGTTAACATTCCTCTGCTCAGAGCAGTTCAAAATGTTAATTTTTGTTAATGCTTTTTCACAGAGCACTCTTCTCCTCCAGAATAGCAATTATGGTTTTGAAATACTACACTTCAGATAGCTAATAGGGAGGGGGGGTGTTGTCTTTTAATAATGAAAAAGTTAACAAAAACGTTAAAATAAGAATAACTAGCTTTGCTCGCTTTGGTGTCAGTAAAACTGTATCACTTTGGAAAATACTTCTGGCATTAGTCTCCAGTAGAATTCAGCTATTTAACTTTTGATAGTTCGATCCCTATATTCTTTTTACCCTAAGCTCTCTTCTTCTATTTTTAGGATTGTCTACTGTGTGCCGTGTCTTCTCTTGCAGTTTCTGTGTCGTCGTCTTTTATATCACTTTAATTTTTGCCCTCATTTTTTTAACAGTAAAATTATTGTTTAAAAGCAAAAACAGCAGTGTGGAAAAAAAGGATCAGGAATGCATGCCATATATTCATTATTCTTAATGCTGTGAGTTGGAATATGATTAAATTCTAAGGGACAAAAATGGTAGCTTCTTGGAGACAGAAAATTAAGCTGTGATGTGAATTCTTAGCATACCGATCCCCCACCCTGGCCAAACCTGGTTCACAGCACTCTTCTCAGGTAAGTGTCCTGTAAAGTATTCTGGGCCTTCCTGATTTCAGCACTCATAGCTTGCAGAATTTTTTGAGTAAGAATTTTTTTTTTCCTTGTTTAATATATCTTCTGAAGATGACAGTTGTCATGTCACTTCATGGGCGGTTATGCATCTTTTGCATTTGGTGTTATGCCTGGTTACTGTTTTTTCAGGGCAAAACAATTTCTGGCCTTTCCAAAATTACTCCCTGGTGAGAACTGAACTCCGGCGGAGTGGGAGCGATGTCGAGGTTAACTGCTGTGGGGTGTGAGCAGTCTCCAGCGGTTGCTTCCAGTGTTTGTTTCTGTAGCTGGCTTTGTTTTAGGCTGAAGGTGTGCATCCAGGAAGGATTCAAGGAGGATTAAGATGGGCCAACGTAAGCAGAAGCTTATAGTTGTTCTGTGGAGTAGTGATTAGCAGCCTTTCCCGTGGGAGTTTGCTGTGAGGAACCAGCTGGGACTCGTGATACACAATAAACTCATGTTTGAAATGTACACTGTGACCAGGTTTGCTGTTAGATACATCTAAACAAATCTGAGAAGTTTTCACTTAGTCCAAAATCCTTTCTTCCACATTTTAGGTCTTTAGCATTGATATTAGCCGCAAGTAGAATGAATATACTTCAGAGATCTCTTTAATGTTATTTCTCTTGCTGTTTATATTAAGTAGCGGGACTCCAGGCTTTTTCTGAATGGAGTTCTGAAACGAGGAGAGAGCTGATATTTTATTGCCACTGCTCACATTGTTTGCAACTCTGAACGGTTCAGTAATGTCTGCAAAAAAAAATGCATTTGGTAAATCTTCGTGTTGTCGTGGTGCTTAACTTTTAGCAATGGAGGGGAAAAAGGCCAAAAACTACTTTTGTAATTTGTTTTTGATTGTTTATCCCATATCCAGAAGATACATTAGTTACAGGACAACACTGTTGGACACTGTCAGGGCTTGCTAAGATGTGAAATATGATAGCTTGATTACAACATTATAAAATGAAGGATATGACTGATCTCTCTGAGGAGTATTGTTGGATTAATGCATTTACCTCTGGCATTTATAAATTCTTAAATCCTTTCATTTTTAAGTGTGGCATTCATGCAGTAAATCTATGAAGTGTGACTGAGAAATTAATCCTTAGTATTATTTATAAAGGTGTGAATTAAAGTTTTTTAGAAACACTTTATAGATTATTTTGTGTGTGTGTTAAGCTGACAGTAAAACAATGCAGTTTATTGCAGAGCTGCATAAAATTGGCACAAAATATTGGAAGACAAGACAAATTCAACAAAATTATTTGAATGTATTTTTTTTATGAAGAAGTAAAAGTATCATAAATGGAGTTAAAGGCTATTTTAAAAAAGTGGATGTGTGGCTTTTTTAGGCTTGTTACAAGGGGAAGTATTAGTGGATTTAAAGAAACTAGACCAAATATAGCCAAGCATTATACAAAAAAGTTGCCATTGGTGAGAGTGAGTAAGAAGTTTGGATGTGTATAGGAGAAAAATCTTTGAAATTATCTTGTCTTATGTATGCTAATAGCAGTATTTTCTTTGTCTAGCCCTTTACAACTATGACGCAAGGGGACCAGATGAACTTTCTTTACAAATAGGTGACACTATACACATACTAGAAACATACGAAGGTAAGCTTTCAAAAATTTGCATCTAGTAACATTGTAATTTACGTTTCCTTTGGACTTTATCTTCCTGTCCTTTCAGGTGATGAATTGCTTGCTTCTTGCTAAAGGACAAAATGTTATTTTTAATGAACACAGAATTAACCAGTGCTAGATGTGAATGAGCAAGCATGTGGTAGATACCTGATGAATAACTATTTCCTTTTCCATGAAAGAGGGATGTTTTCACTGCTTTATTTATATGGATCAATTGTGGCATCTATTATATTGTTAGAGAAATGATAGATGTTTTCCAGATACCCTCAGATAATGCAGAAGAGCCTGCTTCTAAAAAGTTCTAATCTGAATTTGAAAGTCACCTGGGGCCTAAATTATTTATCTCTCTCTCATAAGATGTATGTGTGTTAGTGCCATTGACTGATTTCAGGCTTTTCAAATGCTTTGCCTGCTTTGATATGAATCTGTAGCAGTGTAATATGTTCCAAAGTCTTTCCTCCTTAATTTGTGTAAAAGGAAATGTGAATACTGAGTTTGGTAATCAAGAGATGTGGAAAATTGTCATGTTTTTCTGCTCTTGCTTGATCCGGTACTGAACAGAGTAAAATATTCTCTATTGTTATATCGTTGAATCTAGATTTTTATGGCATGCTGTAGTTTGGAAAGATATAAATAACACAGTCAAAACAAAGTGAACTCTCTTTGTCTAAAATATTGTAACACTTTTTGCTTTGAAAGTGTCATTTGTTTAACATGTTGGTTTTAACGTGTTTGTTTCTCTAAATGTTGATCTTTTGATGTATTTCCATGGTAAATTTTCCATATCGGCTTGAATGGGATTTTTATTGGTTATATCTACTAAAATAAACAATATTGCTATATTAACAGAAATAACTAACTTTACTCATCACTCCCTGCAAAGCGTACTTTCTCATTGTTCAGTCTTTGTATAGAATTCAGCCTGCCACAATAATAATTTACCTTTCTCACTGCGCAAAATAATCTTTCTGTTGTCCAGAGTTATGTGCTTTAATAAATATCTAATAATGAGCACATTTTAAATGCAGACAAGATGACTTAAATGTTGTTTTGCAGTTATATACTATAGATTTATTTGAAGAATGTGAGAAACTTTAAATCCTGAATAGCATAGGTGATGCTTACCATGTCAAATCATGAATGGTGCTACCTTAATAGGACAGCGGAGATGACTAATTTTTCACCTGGACTTGAACAACAGAAAGACCTTTACACTCTCATCGAATGGTTGTTAGGCTTTCAGGCACATGGCATGAGTTCATGTTAAAAGAAATGCAAATAAATTAGTGTTCTTCCAAACATTTTATACAGTGATTAATCATTATCCACCTGCTGTGGTGGGAAATGAGATGCTGTAATTCTTACCTCTTTTGTTCACAGAGCTGCCGTTATTAGGTAATTATTTGAGCTTTTTGATCTCCAAGTTCTCTATACAAAATATGCTTAGATTGTGCCCCAGGAGGTCTCTTAGCATCTGCCCTAGTTTTACTTCTGGGTGCCCTGATGGGAACTTCCCTGTCATCACTTGTGTCCGTGTCGGGATTCTGTTCCCTTAGGATGCAGTGGAATGTGCCCGTCTGACCTCCTTCCGCCTCCCCCAAGTAATGGGGCAGTGGGACAGAAAACTCATTTGGAGAGTCAGGGGAATTATTTTCCAATAATAATACAAACCTATAAGTTTTTCAAATTACTTCAATAAAGGCTGAATTATTTCTTTTATTTAAAATGATGGTGTCAGCCTTAAAAAAAAAAAAAATCTTGTCAAGGTAATGGTGTAGTAAATAGGTGCAATATTCAAGAGAAATAACAGGAAGTGCTAAGTTTTGCCCTTAGTGTGTCTTTCACAGCTTGAACACACAGATATTTAATTGGTCCCTTTTCTTATTAGGGCATTTACTTGGATGCATATTTCAAGCCATTAAATCCCGTAATATTTGTTAAGGGTGTGGCTAGGAACCCTGTAACACGTAACTAAGCCACTTAAAAGCTCGGGTCACTTTGGGAAATATTTATGGCATTGGCCTGTTTTCCTCTTACTGGCACTTGTGTGAAACTATGTGTCTGTTAATAGATAGACTTAGGAGAATCTACAATACGGTGCTATATACTTTCGTTAAGTGTTAGATGTTAAGTATTTGCCCTGCTTGCCCTTGAGGTTTGTTTTAAATGTTTTTTAATTTTTTTTTATTGACTTCCAGAAGCCCCAAAATATGGCTTCAAAATCAAGAACTGAAGTTAGGGAGTGCCACAATTTCAGTTGATACGTGCCTTTAGATACCTTTTCTAATGTCATTAACTCACGCATACACATGCATCCCTCCCCTACCTGCTACCCCTTGCTTCATTTGGTGTGGTGAATTAGATACCAGTAGCTTAAAACAGCACTTACCTCATCCTTTTTTTTTCTTTTTGCCTGGAATCTGATAACAAACCAAATTTATTTTCATTTGAAGAAAAATAGTAATTTGTGCCTTAACGTAAATAATTCACATTTGTGAGAGACTTAGTCATCTTTGCATCGCTTAGCTGTGCATAGAAGAGAACTATCCTTATGTAACAGAAAACTAAGAAATGGATTAAAGTCTTTATGTTTTGGGTAGTCAGTTGGAGATTATTTCTTTCCCTCCTCCTATGTTTAAATTACATAGCCCTTAAAAGTGTGAAGGCATGACTCAGTGCTTCAGTGGAATCAGTGAGAGTTTAGCTCCTTGAAAACTGGACTCCCTATTGTATGGTTACGGGCTTGATGTCCAGAAAGAGGAACATTTAGGTGGCAGCTTATGAAGCCTAAGTAGGGTTGTGAGGCAGTGCGAAGTCAAGGAACCAAAGTACCTGCCCCTGTGCTGCGGGGAGGAGGCTGAAAAATCCTGCACGCTTGAGACCTTAATATGCAGGCCTAGTCCCAGAGTGCAGACGAGGGGATCCTGCAGCCTCGAGCTCCCTTCCTACCCAGAGGCTTACCTATTGGTAGGCACAGATTTCCCCACCACCCTACTCCAATTATTTTCCTGAAAAGGTTCAGGCACTTCCGTGCAGGCTAATACACGTTCGTGTTCTTGATACCATGTTGGGCCCCTTCGTCGGGGGTTTGGCCTGCTTTTGGATTTTGGTGTGTGAATATGGTTGTAGATCCCAAAGTGTTTGTGTTTGCTGTTGAGATGACAAATGGCTGGTCTATATTTGAGAACTTGCATTTATTGAACTTAATAGGCTTTTAAATCAAACTAGTCACACAGTACATATTTCTAAACTTAATGCTCTTGAGTTGATTTTGTGTATGTTGGTAAATTACTAATTAAAGTGAAATTGACCTTACTTGAGAATGACAATTAAATGTGTAATGTGAAATGCCATCTCTAGCTCATCATTATGTCGTGTTCTCCATCAGTCTGTACATCATCACTCTGGTTTTATAGCTTTTAAAGAACACTGTTTAAGCGAGGCTATTAGTTCTGCGGAGAATTGAAATTCAGTTCTATGTTTTGTGAGGGGGGAAGTGTGGTTGGAAACAAAGTTAAGGTGGTTTTGAGCTGAGAAGGAACAGCTGATACTTGACATTAATGAACCTTCTAATGCTTTCCCCCTTTCTTCCTGCTAGGTTGGTATAGAGGTTATACACTAAGAAAAAAATCCAAAAAGGTAAGTTGTCCTGCTGTAGCAGGACAGAGTTTTCATTTTTCTCTTGGACAAAGATATATTATGTCATTGGGTGTGTTATGTGTTTATTACAACTGAGAGCAGAAATGTGTTGTGTTATTACATGGTAACAACTTACCACACCTCCACTGATCTCCAGTGACTGCTGCGTGCAGTCTGATCCTGGAGTAAATGAACTTTTCAAGTTAACTGAAACAGCTTTCAACGAAGCCTAAAAACTGCCTTGGACATCTAGTATTTTTGCAGTGTAAGTGAATGTATATAATGTACAGTCAATATGGAATGGCTGATGTGCATTTACTGATCAGCTCATTTACTGCAGTAACTTGTTTAGTGCACCAGAGCCTTTACTTCAATAAAAAGTTAAGTTAGAACTTTTACAGAACTTTACATTTTAGTTGATCTATTTAAAGGCTGATGGCTTGCTTCATGTTCTGTTAAATAATGCATTACTCATAAAAAGCAATTGCCTCTTGGAAAGTGATAAGGAGATCATTGTGATTTTCAGCCATTCTCTATGAGAGATGGAGTAATCTTCTGCAGTGTAATTTTTGCCTTGTTGTTAGGCTTTAAGCATGCATGAAGGGCTGCTGTTTATAGAAGCGCTTTTTTTTGGGGGGGGGGGGGGACTAAACAGCAGAAATATTGCTTCTAATATTGCATTTTAGTTTTTAGAGTTTCATAGTAGTAGTAATTAACCAGAATTAAAAGATTGATTATTTCTTGTTATTTTGTCATTTCGAAATGAAAAACTAGCATGTTTGCATGCAGAATTGGATTTTGAGTTATTTTTGCAAGTCTAAAAGTAAAGAAAGAGCGAATTTTCTGAGTAATCCTGCCTGTTTCATAACAAGACCTATTTTGTGTTTTTTTCTATTGTATTTTTTGAGATATGCCTATTTATTTATTTATTTATTTTTAAGGAAATATTTCATGAATATGCCTTATTCAGCCTAATCAGCAATGACACATTTCTCTTGGCTTAAATTAATTCCAGGTGTTGCTGCATTTGCTTGACTGCAGCTAAATGTAGTCAGACTTGCTTGCTTTTTTTTCTCCTCAGACTACAAGGAAAATTATACTGTGGTACAGTACCTATTTGCAACTCTTAAAATGCAAAATTTTTGTAAAATAGCAGTATTTTGAAAATATTTTATTTCTAGAGTCTTGAGATAGAGCATATTTTTTCAGAAAAGTAGTATTGGTCTTCTGAAATACTGTTGATCAAAGAACCACCGGTAGGTCGGTGACGTAAGACAGTATATAACCAAGTCTATATGCTGTAGGTTGAAATGAAGGATGACTGTGTTCTGCATGTGTATGCATTTGTGTTTGTTTCACAGCAGCTGAGTCAGGCAGCCCAGTATCATGTAATGTTCTTGCATAGTGTCTCCTCTAACTCGAAGCCTGTAAATGTTGGGAAGACACTAGGAGAGAGAAGAAGCATCTTCTAGTGGGAGAAGAAAGCTTGGTTAGACATGAGAAAAAAACAGGCAGTAGGACCTGGAATTGAGGAGAAATGTCACTTTGGAAATAACTTGTATCAAGTGACTTGTTAATTCATATTTTCAAAGGCAATTGAATATTTTAGTTTGAATCTATATATAAACATCCAGGGACCTGGGGAAACCAAGGCAAACTGTGCTTTGACTGAGGGAGGAAACACTCCTTTGCAAAACCTTTACTCATGTTGCAAAATCTTCTTGAAAGGACATACAAAGCAAAACTTAAATGTTGCGATTTAAAAAGAAAAAAGGTTCTAACCTAATGGTTAAGAGGATGTGAATGGCTCTATGCAGACCAGGCAATGTGTTTTGGCAGGTTGTTAGGTAATAGATAATGTTATGTGCATCTGGTTACTTAAAATAATTTTTTGCTCTTTCTCCTTCCCTCTCAAAGGGCATATTTCCTGCATCTTATATACATCTTAAGGAAGCAATAGTTGAAGGAAAAGGGTGAGTTTCGTTTGAAAATCATGAAAATTCATTTTCTTATGTGTGTTGATGCAGCTTCAGTGCATTCATCAGATGGGCTCATATTTGCTTCCAGTTAGTAAAGGAGTTGATAACCGCAGTTTTTTAACTCTTAGCTGAACTCAAGCTCAAAAGTGCTAATATTAGAAGTGTATTTGGCTTCTTGGGCAGTACAGTCCTTAACTATATCAGCATGTATTTGAGCTGCAGCATGACCTTTTCTGTATTAATTTTAAAGCTCCTGATGAGTTAGTAAGTTACCAGGATGTTTTTGTAACTTTTTATACTCACATGAATAATAATAGGTTAACTCCCCCCTTGCCTCCCAGCTGGAATTCCATGTTGGAATTCTATCTTTCAGCAAAGAATTGTTTTTGTAATTCTCCTGCTCCTTTGCCTCAGGTATGTGACTGTAGTTCAGGCTGGTTTTTGTCATTTAACAGCTGATAAAGTTCAGGTCTTACATAAATACCAACCACATTGCTGGGCATGCCTGTAAAAGTTCATAAAACTGATATAAAAGATTACTTAAAAAGAAAACCCCAAAATGGAAAAACAGCAAAGAAATGGATTGAAATTAATAAATGATTAGCCAGGTATGAAATGGAGTGAAACAGCATTAAAATATTTTTATTTCTTTGTGCCTGATTTATTTTTATAAGCTGCTAAATATGTAAATGATAAAATACTAATCATATGATTACTGCATAATGACATCTTTCTTGTTGATTACAAGACTGCCTTTAAGTACCCTACTTCTGAAATATTAAAAGATCTAACTGTTGTTTTAAAATTATGTGTGATCCAAGTGTGAGACAAGTCATACAGAAACTTAATGACTTTTATGCTTGGAAAAAAATATATATATACATATATAATAAGTATTTTTAAGACTAATAGTTTGAAAAACAACTGTAATTCACTATCATAACATTGTACATGCTGCATATCTGGCTTTCGTTTTTATTACTTCCTGTAAAATTAGTATCTTGGTAACAAATGGTATGGTGAGATGTATCCTTACCTTGTGAATGTGGGAACAAGGAAAATGGCTTGAGCTCAGTAGTATCCTCTCAGCCCACTGAGGTATCCTTTAAGGCGTGTGAAACTGGTATGTCTTAGCTCATCTGTGTGTTGTGAGGTATTTGCTGTGATGCTTTAAATTTATTATAAGTTATGCTATTTTGAATCATATTATTCAATTGATTTTGGAAATGAGCAATTTCCGAATTAAGTAATTTTGGGTAAGATGGCAAAGTCCTTCTTAACTTTTTTCTTCTTAGACAACATGAAACAGTTATACCCAACGAGCTCCCGCTGATTCAGGAAGTTACCACAACGCTACGGGAATGGTCCATCATCTGGCGGCAGTTATATGTTGTAAGTATTCACTCAGAAAACTGTTCACGGTCTTAGGTGGTTTGTGCCAAGAGTGATGTTCTGAAAGTTAAGATAGGAAGTATGAAGAAACTGGTAATGACTTTCCCTTTCTACTGCTTCTGAAGGCTATTTCAAAACTAATGTTGTAAACATGTAAACGTTCAGCATCTTCTGTGTCATGGCACATCTCAGTTGCTGCTTTTGGATGTTTTTTCAAGTACTGTGCATTTCTTAGGCAGAATCAGGTTTCTGCAGAGTGATACTTTGATCTAGCAGTAGCTTGTTGTGTAGTTATGAATGGCTTGAGTGAAAATACATTTTCACGGGGTACTGCAGCTTGCAGATTATCCAGAATACGTTGGCTTTTAAAGGTATTTTAGATTTTTCTAAAGTCTGTGGATGAATATGTTAATTGAAGAAAAGTCAGTTTTGAGGACAGTTCTCAAGCATATCACTCTACATGATGAGAAACTCAAATTTCCAATGTCAGACTTGGGAGTTGAAACCTCATTCTTTGAAAATGCGTTGGTATAGATCTGTACCTGGCAGTATTCTTATACTTAAAGTTGATTGTTTTAAACTTACCTTGACCCTACTTAAACTTACTGCCAATTATTTTCATATGCTTAAGTAGGTATGCGTTAATGTCTCTGTCTGATATTTACAAAGGTTTGTAAAATTCAAAGCTGTGATTCTACATATGCTTGTCTTAAATAAGAATATAATCCTAGATTTTTATAGTAATAAACATTTGCATTAATGTAGCAATAGAAAAATGGGGTGATAGGAAAATAAAATAGTCATGAAAGCACACAGATCAAGGCATTCATAAGTATAGTTTAAATATTGTTTAAATGTATACCTAAAATGTGCTTCATATGTAACTAATACTATTGGATGCAAGGTACCCTAGCTCAGACTTCTTATGCTTTTATTGTGCTCTTACACAATGAGAGAAAACAATTTCACATTCATATTATTTTGGTAGAATAGGGATTTTGCATTAAACCCCAAAACTCTTAGGCATGTCTGAAATCTTGCTTCTACCCTAAAAGTAGTTATGTAACATAGAATGAATGTTTTACAAAAGTATGTGGCTGAGAATGTGGAAGAGGAGGCTATTGCTCTCAACATAAGGAGAAAAAACTAGAAATGGCAAGGAAATGAGAATTTACTGTTTGTGTGTGTGCGTGTAAGATATTTAAAGGTGGATAGAAATGAAAATTTGAGCAGCTGACACAGTATCCATTGCAGGTTCTTGTTGCCTTACGTGGCTTTGCATTGCATCTGTGAAAATACAGGAAAGATTACTAAAAACATAGTATGTTGGAAATAACGTAGTGTTGAAGTAGATGAAGGATAATACATTATATGAGGAGAGACAGAAGGAGATTGAGAGTTTTAATGTGGCATGATACCAGAGAGTTGATGCATTGATGAGCAAGGAAGAAATAAATGGGGGCAGAAATGCACTGGGAAGAGCAGAATCTGCAGGACGCAAAATATAGAAGAGCTGGAACTGGGTAAGCAAAGAGAGCCAAAGTAAACGTTTTTGAGAAACAACCCTAATATTTTCTTCAGTAATTCTTGCTTGGAGTGTAGGACAGTGGAAAGTTAGAGCTGGGTAGGTTCAGTTATTTGGTAAACAGTGTACTGACCGAATTGCAAACTTTATGTGCATTTACCCTTGGTTTCACTGCTCTGTGTTACTGAGAACAGTGAGAATTGCAGTTTGACCCTAATATCATTCTTGGGATTACTCTGAGTATGAAATCTGACATTTCTTAATGTCAGAGAAATACCACTTACACAGCTGCACAGAACTTGGTTGCTATGCACATATGATAAGAAAGAAGGGGTAATAAAAGACATTGTTGGAAGTTTCCGTACCCAAATTTGTGTGTATTCTTGTAGCGGTAGCTTTTTATGAAATTATAAAATTCTCCTAATACAGGAATCATTTGTTCTAACCATTAACATACACGATACGAATGAGATGCTGCATTTGCTTCTATAAAGAAACATGAACAGCTAAACAGTGCTGCTATGCTGTGTTAATAACTTTGAATTCGAGAACAGATAATATGTGATGCTACCAGCAGCCTCGGTTTGGAGAAGGAGAGTGTTCCAGTTCGTGTCATGTTAATATGAGAAGGTAGATCAGGTGGTGAGTTTGTATCTCAAGGATATCTGTACAGATTAGCTGTGTGTAGTCCATTGCCAGAAGGAGATTTGCTGCACTAGGATTGCCTTTTCAAGGGGGATTTGGTTGACTGGAGGTAACAGGCTTCAAATCCATTTGCAGACGTTAGAAATTATCTAAAGCCGTGAGTTGCCCATTCTTGCATATCAGAAATCATTAAGCTTCCACGTTTATCCCAGTGTTCAGTCCATAATTTGTTTGAATAATGAACGAGTATCCAGTTTTGACTTGCAGATAATAAAATAAGTGTCATGTTCTTCATCTTACTAGTTCATAACTGCCTGCAGCACAGAAAATGGTGAACCTCTTTCTTGAATTTCTGTCCTTCGTTTCCAGCCATAGATGCCTCTTGTGGCTTTCTCTGCTATGTTAAAGAGCTTTTATTAATTGATATTTTCTCTCCATGAAGGTTCTCACACACTGTAATCAAGTCAGCTTTTTGATAACCTGAAGAGACTGAAGTCTCTAAGTTTCACAGTTTGATTTTTTTTTTTCTCTTGCCGTTGTGTTCTAAAACTGCACCTTGTGCAGTCTTTATACATAGCAAAGAATTGTAAGTTTATTTTAATTATTTAGTTATTCCAGTTGGTTTTGGTCAAATAAGGCCTGGATGTAGTCTGAATGGAAGATGACTGGGCATAGCCTGAATAATTCATTGATGTAGGATGCTTAGGAAGGTATTCTCTTTTATAGTGCATTGAACTAATGGCTTAGCTGGAATTTGAGAGGTGTGAAGGCAGGAGAGTGTTGCTAGGTGAGATCAAAGCCCTCTGAACCTCAGTTTCTTCTTTGTCTCTAGGTATCTTACGCACGCACACACATGCACGACATCTCCTGTTCTGTAACTTCAGTTGTGGACAGTGTTGTTCGTGCACTGCACTAAAGCTGGGTCCACTGTTCAAGCCGATGCGTCTAATCCTGTTGCGTGGTTAAGGAGTTTGTTTTACACTGTATGTTTAAAAAGCAAAAAAAACAACCCACTACTGGAAAAGAGGCTTCTTCTGTTCTGCGTACAGAACTCTGTCTTCCTGTGCCCTAGCTTAGCTGTAGGTTGCTAAAGAAAGTTTTTTGTATGCTGCTGTGCACTACTTCAGACTGATAGTTCCAGGCCTTATAAGCGATTAAGGTATTTGACTTTCTGTGAGGTTTTGTGCTTTCCTATTTCCTGTCTCCCTTCTGCGAGTGTCATTACCTGTGGGCTTCTAAGATACTGAGGAATTTTAAAATACTGTTCTGAAGTTTTAACTAGAAAAAATGTTCTCAAGTAGGTATGATGCACATGGGATACTGCAGAACTTAAGCCTCTTCTATTACTTCACCATTTTTCATCCTGTTCAACTCAGTACAGTGGATTTTTGGATAAGATTACTATGTAAACCAAAAAAAAAAAATGTATTTTACCTTGAACACTTGCTCTAAATAGATTATGATCGAAGTTTTAAGGTAACATAAATATAAGCATTTACATTTATTTACTTACCTGAAAGATAGTATAGGATTCCTTTTATTGGGTGTTCTGTACTAGGGAAAATTGGACTCTTATTTGAGAGCTAACTATAGATTTTCACTCTTTTAAACTCATGCTTTATAATTTTAATATACCATATCTACTTAAAAGATATTCAGTAGACTTTAGAACTAATTCTACCTATTTTTCTTCCCTTCCAAACAGCAAGATAATAGAGAAATGTTTCGTAGTGTACGGCACATGATATATGACCTTATTGAATGGCGATCTCAAATACTCTCTGGAACTTTACCACAAGATGAGCTCAAGGAACTGAAAAAGAAAGTGACTGCCAAAATTGATTACGGAAACAGGTTTGTGAACAATATATTACAAGTTTTTTCAGTTTAAAAACAAATCAGCTTTATATTACATATTAGCTATCAAGTACCTCTTACAGGATTCTTTTGCTCCTATATTTATGCAGATGTAATAGTAATATAGTAAGTCTTTTAGTGGATAAAGAGGGAAATTGAATGTAGCGTCTTTTAAACGGAGTAAAATCAGAATATAGAAAGTACAATTGATGTGTTACAGTCACTTGTTTGACTTTATCAAATTGATACTGGAATAAAGCTGTGATTTTTAAGGTCAGTTGAAAAGTGTAAGTATTGCCTTCATTCAAGATGTAATTTAGACTGTGCTTGCTTCTGTAGCATATAACTGTTGTTGCTTTCTCAAGACCACCAGCTGCGTTTGCCCTGAAGTTACTTGTGCTGTAATGTGATGTTGAAGGATTTGGCTTGGAAACAGAGTTTAAATCGCTGTTTCTCTGCTTATGTCGTATGCAGCTTGTACCAGAAGATTACCAGACAGACTTAATAAAAGGAAGTGTCTATTTAACAGGTGACAGTGGAAATTGTGAAATCTTTGGGTTTTTTTTCAAAAAAAACCCCAATAATATAGGTTGCATACATCAGATATGTTAGTAAATTAAATGTGTTAACTCTTCGTTGTGGAATAACTTCCAAACAGGCATCTGAATTAAAGCAAAATTACTTTTAAAAATGTGTTGTATGTTATAAGTTGTCTACATGGTTATGATTTTCCCTTTAAATTGAAAGTAAGGAATCATGCCATTCTCTCCGAGAAATCAGGAAATCGTTTGAAATGGTGTTTGGGATACTGAAAGAGAGCACTGTAGTACTATGCACCTGGGGACTGAAATTATTCAGCAAACTAACCTTTAAAATCTCTTGTGATGTAAATTCATCAGATTTGAGCTATTTGTGCTTTATTTCTTAAGAACTGCCCAGCTTGCAATATTTCTGTTCATGTATTTTATCTGCAAAAGCCGTAATTAAAAAAGAAAAACAAACAAAAATGAGTAATTCCATTCAGTAAGTAATTTAGCATTTATAATCCAAGATATGGACTGTTGTACCCTGGCAGACAATTAACCAGATGTTATTGATATTATTTGTTTGGCTACTATATTTTGCCATCTGGCTAAGGAGTTGGTTAAAGTTACTCTGAATAACCTCCAGATGCTCAGTGTTCAAATACAATAGAACATCTTGTGCTGCATTTTATATTCATAATGTTCTGATGGACTAATTAAGTGATCAGAATGTTCTCTGTAGGGTATGGGAGAGAATTGAATTTGAACTTCTGAGTAAATATTCACAACTAAGGAGATAACATATCTTTTTTAATGTAGTCATATATTCACTCTCGTCTAAAATGGACACAAGTAATGATTTCAATATCTGGACAGAAAAAAATCATTATGCGTTTCAGAAATATTTTCTCATCCAACTAGAATCCAGCTTTTCCTGTTTTGTGAAATACTGGTTTGTAAATACGATCTTCTTACAAATGAAGACAACAACTTCATTGCATATTCTTGAAATATTTGAAGTGGAAGCAGTGTTATTTTTACTTCGAATGTGTGTCTGAAATTGGGTCAAATAATTTTGTTAAGAAAACATATTTCTTGTTCAGTTGCAATAAAACTGCAAACAAACTGGGACATTTAAGAAGTTGTGCATAGTAGGCTGAGTGATTAGTCATTTTCTGAGTATCTTTTCGTCTGGTCCAGCTGCACGTCTTCTGCAAAAGGACTCTGCTTTTGTTCATCCAGGCCATACAGGGTTTGGTCCAGTTGTGGAGTGGAGCTTAAGAGGTGTTTCTTAATGGACTGCTGCAGTGCTGTGGGATGTGTTTGAGTGATGCTTGTCCACCTTTGAATTAATGCACTGCAACTGAAGAGTTTTCTATCCTGACCCTACTCAAGGCTTTGTCTCAAACCTCCAGTAGGGAGTGGCAAGGAGTGATCCTCTACATACATAAATGTCTTCATCTGCTAAAGCTTGTGTTATCCTTTTCAAGTGATTGAAAGTCTGTCTGAAGGGGATTTACTCTCAGATGAACTGTGAGCCTCTGTGGTGTATTAAATACTACAAGTCTGAGTTAAGCTCAGTGATAAAACATTTCAAAAACTAAGTTTCAAGAGCAGCATCATGAGAGGTGACTACAGAATTAAAAGATGATAACTTTTGGGATGACGTGTATTGAAAGGGATTTAGACATCAGCCATAGATAAGTTAGATAGAGAAAAATCCAGATCAACCTAAGCTTGAACCTTTTATCCACTGCCAGTGCAGTATTAAAGGGAAAAATGTGGAAGATCGGCCTTAATTATATTCTTGGATTTGATTATGAGCGGGCTTGGTTATGGTGGAAAGCCTCCTTTCCGTGGAAGTAATGGATGTTAACACTATGCTGACAAAAAATCTCACTTCTGCCTTAAGAGAAATATCTTGTGTGTTCTTGTGCTTTGTGGACTTTTGGGAAAACATGAATATGCATGTTCAGGAGGAGACTATGAAATGGGATGCAGAAATTTGCTGAACAAACATCTATAGTCACACCACATGCAAAATGGTCAAACTGTCAAATGAATCTGAGGAGAAGACATTCCTTGAAAGTTTAGTTGTTTAAGAAATTGCTTCCCCAGCTGTTCTGCTATTTAAGTTAGGCTTTCTGTTTTTCCTCTGAAACAGATGAGGAATATTCATTTACGTCAGTTCTGTGTGTGTTGTGGGGAAACATGATTTCAGTCAGGAATGGGTATGTCATGGGTTGATAGCATGTTAGATTGTTTTATAATTTATCAAATAACTTTTTCTAGTCTATGTCAACTGTGCATGAATTTCACGTTAAACGCTTGGCATTTTTTCCCCAGCATTTGCTTGAGCGATGTTAATTCACAAGCATATTTATGTTTTTGTATAGAATTCTTGATTTAGACCTGGTTGTTAGAGATGAAGATGGCAATATTCTGGACCCAGAGCAGACCAGTACAATTAGCCTTTTCAGAGCACATGAAATAGCTTCCAAGCAAGTTGAAGAGAGACTGCTGGAGGAAAAAGTAAGATACACCTTGTCTTGAGCTGTTTGTTTACCTTTTTCTCCCTTTAAAGGATCACGTGTTAGAATTCACAGTTGTGATGCAATCGGTCGGCTACGTTTGTATGTTAATACGAGAGGTGCAGAGGCTACTGCGTACGTAGCACATCTGTATCTTAGGTTGTCATGAGGGGGTATTTTTGAGAATCAAGTAGAATGCTGTGCTTACTCAGTTTTTGTGATTTTTTCAGTATGCCAGTCCTGAAAATTTGTTTGTTGAATTGTAGGGAGCAGTTTTGAAGATTTTTGTGAGGCTTAAGTGGTCAACTTATTTGCAATTCAAATTTTATTTTTTAAAAGAGAAAGGATTTATGTTGCAAAGAATGCTCCCAGTGTCAGGAACACAGTATTTCTGAGGAGCTGCTTTTGAGTGCCTTAGTGCAACTGAATGAGTTACTGTATTCTACTGAGTTGTAGTGGGCCATATACGGGCTCACAGCCTGTAAAAAAGCTTGATGTAGAAATGCACTAGTTCAAATCCCGTTCAGTCTCTACTTACATTTTAAACTAGTACATTTTTCCATTCAGAGTTTTTTTTTCCCCCGTGTCCCTGCCTCAAACAGTTTCAGCAGTCATACCCTACTTTCCTTTTGTTTCCCTAAAAATGATCTCTCTTTTTAGTTTCCTGTAAATATAAAAAGTACAGTAGAAAGAGTATAGATCCAGTGTGTCCTGTCTCTTCCTCTCCAGCACCACCTGTAGTATTTTAAGAGTAGCTCTGTAGGGCTTTTTGTGCATCAGCTGATGTGCATGGACCTAGACAACCTGCTGGTGTCTAAGCTTCAGGTTTTTGCTGCTGAGTACTCTTGACCGCAAGGGAATTCAGGCTGTTTCTGTGGAGTTTCGGTGAAGACAGAGGAGCTTTTGCAATTCTGTGCATTCCTTAGAGTGATGGCAAGGACAGAGGGAGACACTCAAGCTCATTGCTCCGGGCAAAGACCGAAGGTGGAAACTAGGAGAAGGGTGGCTGGGCGCAGTGCGTTTTGGAGAGTGTTGATAGGAATCTTCTGGGAGCGGAGCACCAGGCAGGGTGGTTGGGAGGCTTCGAGGTGCTGCTGTGCAAGGGCTGCCCTTGGGAGGGGAGGCTGAGAGCAGCAGTGTGTGTTGCTACTGCGAGCATGTGATCCCCTGAGGAGAGAGATGTGGGCTGAGCTCAGTGGCTCCATGCAGCTCGGGAGCTCTCGGCATCTAGTCTCTGCTCTGGACAGCATCTTGTTTTATTGTTCTTCTCCTGCCTCCATCTCCCCTTTTCGTTTTGTCCCATGTGTGTTCCTCCCTTCCATCTAGATAAAATAGTTCATGGAAGGTTTAGGTAAAGGATGAGGTGTGATAACCTGTAGAAATTACAGCACTAGCACTATCTTCTCTCCCCTCTTTATTGGTGCTCTGTGCCTGCCATAAAAACAGCAGATGCAGCAGAGAACAAGCTTCATTTTTTATCAGGTATTTCTGAGGCTCTGTGGTTTGCTCCGTTTGTTTACTGGTTTTTTGATAAGTGAACAAATCTCTGCTGATGGTATGGGACTTCATGATAGGATTTATGACAGACTACTTTTTCTAAATCTAATATAAGCGATGATGACGGGAGCAGACACTCAACAGACAACACCTGCTTTTTCATCTGGCTAGAAGCTTTTAGAAAGAATGTTTTACGATGGTGGGAGATTTGTTAGACCAAGTTGAATCTAAGTTTCCTCTGTTCTTGAATTACAGTCTCAAAAACAGAATATTGATATCAACAGACAAGCCAAGTTTGCTGCCACTCCTTCATTTGCTTTATTTGTAAATTTGAAAAATGTAGTTTGCAAAATAGGAGAAGATGCTGAAGTCCTTATGTCTCTCTATGATCCACTGGAATCAAAATTTATCAGGTTAGTGTCATCTATCTCCGGCACTGAGTGTACTCCCTAATCCGTGCTACTCAGCTTTAGTAGTAAGATAGTTTTGCAGGATGAGAGGGGCTTAAGGTCAGATTTCTTTTGAAATGTGCAGGACAAGGTTATTTGGGAAGCTACAGTACAGCAGCTCTTCATTGTCTTGCTCAGCACACCATCAGGCAAGTTCCTCCACCTGGGGTACCTCTGAGTCACACTGTTCCTTTTTGCATTGTATCTTTAGTTCCATAAGTGCAGAGCTTAAATGAGACAGGAACACACCTGCAAGGCTTTGTGCACTTCCTCACCGCAGCCTTGACAGTAATGAGTTAGATTTCTAGATTCTCTCCTTCCTTAAAGAAACTCCTGTGCTTTGCTGCTGGAGAGCTGCTTCCTTTTATAAAGGATATGCACGAAGTAAAATAGCAGCTGTCTAATAAGTAAATATTCATTTGTTTAGGATAGAAATTGGGTTTAAAGTAGTCTTCTGTAAATCCCGAGGCTGATTTTAGATGCTTATGTTAAAGGAAGCTGTTTAAACAAAAAGTTCTCAAAACATTATTCTTTCAGTGAAAACTACTTGGTGCGGTGGTCAAGCTCTGGACTCCCCAAAGATATAGACAGATTGCATAACCTTCGAGCAGTGTTCACTGTAAGTGTGTGGGGTCGGTTGAGTTTATAGAGTTTAAAGAACTTGTAGCTTGTGAATAATTGAAGAATTTAATGATTTGTACTTAGACGTGGAATTATCTCCACAGGGAATGGTCCTGGCGAAGAGTAGTGTGAGACATTTCTCATAAGTGACTACTGAAAAATGCTAAACACCTAAGTTTCTCCTCTTCTGTATTTGTGAAGATTTAACTTATTAGAAAGGACTTTAAATTAGAAATGATTTGGCTTTCAAAGCAATTAATTTGCACAGAATTCAAGATGAGACGTTAAGTACTGGTATGAAAATTCTTTCACTGTGAGAATAATTTGCTCTGGTGCTAGAGGCTAGTTTGACAAAAGCAGATTCTAAGCAACAAACTTCTTCTGTCTTCTAAAATAGAACTTGAAATTCAATTTGTATAAGTAATCTGAAGGAACTAATATTTCCTAGGACCTTGGCAGCAAAGACCTGAAAAGAGAGAAAATCAGTTTTGTGTGTCAAATTGTGAGAGTGGGCAGAATGGAACTGAGAGACAACAATACGAGAAAATTAACCTTTGGGCTCCGGCGGCCTTTTGGAGTAGCAGGTAACTTTTCTTTGTTCATTAGATCTGTCTGTGTTAAACTTCATGGTTACATAGGAGGTTGTGTGTGAGAAACTCCGGTAGGATTGTATAAATTAAAATGTGTTCGTGGTTTAATCAGATTTATCACTCTGCTATAGGATTTCCTGTAGCTTTCAGGAATTGCAGTTGGGTAGAGTTCACAAAGGTGGCAAAGTGCGAGTCCTTGTGGTGGTTCTTCACAGGCAAAAGTTTGAAGATACAAAACTAGAACTAACAAAAATTCTTATTTATTAAGTCAGTTCTGTTTCTTTGCACAGTTAGTTTTTATTTGAAACTAAATGTTGTTCTATGCCATGATGATTCTGAAATTGTATTTTTGTAAGCAACTTGTAATAGAGGTAGAGTTACTGTTTCCAGTGCCTGGTGTATTCCAGTGAATTCAAAACCCTCCTTCCTGCGTTGATCATTTAATTCCATACATTTTGTTCTTGTTTTCAGTAATGGATGTTACTGACATAATTAACGGGAAAGTTGATGACGAGGACAAACAACACTTCATACCATTTCAACCGTAAGTAGGGAATAATTGAAAGCATGAGCAGAAGCGTTACAAAATCAGCTAATGAACTTAGTCTTGGGGTTGATACGAATGTTCTGTAGATATTCTGAAGTAAAAAATTTACTTGTTTTTGAAGTTTTATCTTGTGCAGTACTTACTAATATTTCTTCTTGATAATTTCTCGTTATTTATAGTAGTGGTAGCTCCAGGAAATTATGTTTTTTAAGCCCTGAGTTTAAAACGTGCATTCTCTGTTTTGTTTCCTTCTTTCTTGTTGTTTAAAGATGCCAGAGAGATAATGTGTAAGAGCAGATACTTAAAATAGTTACATTGTTTGTTCAATATATAAATGAATATATATATACATATATATTGGTTGTTCAAATCTGACTGAGAATGCTAATGATCAGCAGCGTTACCAACATCCGCTACAGGTTATTTCTGTGAAATGAGTTAATGATAACACTTACCCTTTTCTTGGTAGCAGATAAAATTTCGTGGTAGGGGCCACAGTAACTGCATAGAAACAAATGGTAAAAATTTGAAAGATGACTAGAATCTGTTCTCTTACTTCAACTTTATCTTAGGAGACTTTTACCAGAAACCCGAAGGATTTTGGTTGGGTGATGCGGAAGGTTTATCTGCTGCGCGTGTCTGTTATAGTTACTTTACAGAATCAAGAAGTCCAGTCTCTTAGATGGACCTGGTTTTATTTGTAGTCACCCAAAATTGCATACCTTCCCAGACCAACTCTTAAGATTGCTGACACGAAGATTGTGGTGTATTTTTTTTTTTTTTTAGCTTGTTTATTTGCTTGTTTTGGTGTCCCAAAAGTAATGACTAGAATAATAGAATGAGAAGGTTATAGCCACTCTGTTCACTCTGTTTAGAGTGGACAATAATTGAATTAGACAATAGTTAATGTAGAGCTTTTTGGGGAAAGAGAGGGAGAAAATATTAAAAATATACAGCGCGTTATGTGAAATCTAATCATAGTATCCCTGTAAAGCAAAATAAATGTTGACGTCAGTATTTCGAGTAATATTGAAGATCAGCTTGGACTTCAAGCCATAAAATCATACCAAGAAATACTGAATTTTTTGTACTGGTCTGAATTTTTGTATGCAGATATGTGCATAAGTATTATTAATTTTGAAAGAAATGTTTTTATATGAAAGCTTATTAACTAAGAAGAATGGTGATATTCAGTTCCATCTGTAGTTCATAGGTTTTTTTCTGTTGAGTGGGGAAAGGTAGAAGGGATAGGTCGAATACATGCTCATAAAATGTGAATCTTCAGTTTTACCATTGCGTGAAATGTAGATTACAACCTGTTCAAAACAGTAAAAGATAGTTACGTTAACCGAGTTCCCTGATTAATGTACTAATGGATATCTGCAGGGTTTCAGTAACTTTAATAAGCTTAAAATAATTTAATATCTGATTAATTTTACTTTAGAAAATAAGTCTAATTCAAGACATCTTGCAGTCTGCAAGAGCCTGTAGGGATGCTGAGAGAACTGTGAGGTCTGCAGGTGCTGTAGGGAGTGCAGGTGATGTATGCCTGATGTCTGGAAACACTTCATTTGTATGTAAAGATGTCAACGGAGTGGTGCAGAGGGTGTTAAACATTACGACAATTAGAAATTTAATGTTATTTTTAGCGAGAACCAAAGGCATTAAGAAAGAGAATTTGTTTATTGTATGGTAAACAATAGCAAGCTAATTTTTTAGTGTGGAAGTATGTGATGAAAATGAATCTTTGAATGAGACTGGATGCTAATGGAACATCTAGTTTTCTGCTCCATTAAAACTGATTTATTTTTTCTGTGTCTATAAATCAGCTTTTTGAAAAGAGGTACAATGTAATTCTTTGCTACAATAAATTAAAATATCTTTCAGGGAAAAGTATGTACCAAACAGTATGAGTAATATGCAAACATGCAATGAATACTGCTGTCATCATTTCTAATGTACACTTAGGCTATATATATGAGCCACACTTTTCTTCCCCATTTCATGCTTTGCTTCTGTTGTACCACATGCAATTCTGTTTTTGTATCTTTGTTTGTTTGTATTCATTCACTAGCCACAAATACAATGGCTGTCGAAAGCACTTGGCAAGATTACTTAAATGACACTTAATGCTGCTTTTTATTTATAGATTTCATCTTTTCATTTATTCATGAAATTTAACAAAATGTTTGGGTTATCTGCTTTTCTTGTCCTATGCCATTTCTGCGAAATTTTTAGTTGCTTTTCCTTCAAACAGTATGCATTACTGCTTAATTTATAATTGTAGAAGTGACCCTGAAAGTTTAGCGGGGCCCATCTGCTATATACCTGTTTTAGAAAACCTGCCTGTATAGGTTTTCACTGCTTAACAGGGGATTCTCAGGTGGGACACATCCTTCCTCTCCCGATAAAGTATTACTGGGACCTGTGCATGCATGTTCCTGAAGGGAGAAGCAGCAACCTAAGTTTGCTGTACTTCTCTTTAGTAGATCAGCATTTTTCTGATTAATGATCTTCCCGTGTCTGTCTTGTTACCTTTCCTGTCCTTTGTCTTGCGTTGACTAATCAATACTCTTTGTCACAACTATGATACGATCTTTTGTGTTCCCTTGTTACTGTGACTTCTGGTTTTCTGTGACCCTTTGTTTCCTGGTGTTGGTCGTCGTGCATCCTCCAGGCTAGCGTTGGATGACGCCATTCGACACAAGCAGCTGAACATATCATCCCGTTTTTCACCCAGGGTGGCAGGGGAGAATGATTTCCTTCAGACTGTTATAAACAAAGTGATTGCTGCTAAAGAAGTTAACCACAAGGGTCAGGGTAAGTATTGTTCTTTATATAAACTGGCATGTAGAAAACATCTTACTGCTTGAATTACAACATGTGATTACTTTAATTTGGACTCCAGGGTGCATAATATTAACTTCAAGTTTTTGCTCTTCTTTAGTCTTAGAACATGTACTTGCACTGTTTTTTTTTCCCACTCTTTCCCATCCGCTCTGTACCTTTTTGCTATTCCCTCCTGCCCTCTTTATCCCCCCTCTCCAGTGTTAACTTGCTCAGCTGAAGTTGTCTGTCCTTCCCCTGCAGCGTGTGTGTAACGTGGACATCTTAATGTTTTTACCCTCCCCACATAGTATATTTCTGTATTTGAAACAGTGATTGAGGAAACTGGCTTTCCTGCCCTTCAGCTCTGGACTTGGGCCTCCACATGTTGAAGGAAGGAGTACTCCTTCTCCTGCCTGTTTTTCCTCCTCATTTTTCCTGTTAGCAACCGTGTTCACAGCAGTTGCCTCCCGATCAAGAAGACAAGGGAGTTACTGTCGTCAGAGCTGATACCAGTTTGTGCTCCAAGGTGGTGAGGACAGCTGCAGAACAAGACAACCCTGTTGATTACCTTGTCTTACAGGCTGTTAATGTCACCGTTCATAATTCAGTGTATGCTCTGCTGACATGAAATTGTGTTTGCTTCCAAAGTCTGTTTTTTGCATACAACACTTCTTGACTGTGATATGTCTCCCAGTTAAAGGGAGCTGTATGCTAGTTAACACTGTATTGGCTTTAGTCTCTTTTTGGTTTGGATTAACATCCTGTTAAGCATGCAAATGCAGAATTTCCAGTTAACACTCCGTATGTGAATATCTGTGTTGTTTGTAGAGGGTATCTGAACAATAGATATAAGGAAAACCATCTCCTTTTTTGTTGATTTTTGCTAATTTACAGTAAGGAAATAAATCTTAAATTGTTGATTCCTTATATTATCTATTAGCTAAACAGGAAAATCTAGACGTACTCTTTTTTTCCTATTTTCAGCTGCCACTGATGAATATTGTAAGGGAGAAAACTTGGTGAGACTTCTTTGATTCATTTCAAATTCTTTTCCCCCTCCCTCCAAAAAAAGAAACAAAAAAGGATGAAGCATAGTTGCTTAGCCAGTCATTGTAGGTACAGTTGCTATTTAATGAAACAGTGGCTGTTGGAGCTCTCTCTGGCAGCAAGTCAGCTTTTACAGCCTTTTATAAGATATTTTAATAGAAAAGAATGTTAGCTGCCAAATGTATACAAAATGAATGCATAGTTAATTGTGTGTGTAATGGGACAACCCACAATTTGAATGATGAAGACTTTTATTTTCATAGATCTTATTTTAGGACTTTTTTTTCTGAAAATTGCTGTTACAATTTTCGTGCTCAACTTAATTGTCAGCCAACTTTACCAACTGTGTAAGAAATCATTCCTTTGTTTCTGTATCTCTTTCTCTGACAGCTATGCCTGATGTTAGCTGGCAAGCAGTGGCTTCTTAGGGACACTTTCTGATAGTAAAGTGAAAAATGTAAACTGTGCAAATTGCTGTAGGGGTAAATTACTTTTTTGAGTTTAGTGCAGTAAAAGCAACTTACGTGGGAGGGAGTGATGAATCAATTCAGGGTACATATAAACTGTTGGTGCTGTCTTTATTGGTAACTAGATACTGGTTTTAATATTTCTTTAGTTCTTCCATTCTAACCAATGTTGCCACTTCTGTGTTTTTTTTTTTTCCCTGCTGTGGAAGATAAAACATTTCATTAGAAGGAGCTCCTGAGGATTTCAGAGGGTAGATACAAGCTTGAGGCAATCCTATTAATGGCTTAATAACCGTATTTCTACAAAACCCTTTGAGTAAGACTTCAGTGATAAGAGAGACTGTTTTTCAAAATACTATGAGGAAGGGGAATTCTTCTAGGGATGCTCCAGCTTCATCTAAAGGGCACTATAGGCTTGCTTATGTTCTTCACACTGCAGGCTTCAGTCTGTCCAGCTGATATCTGAAGATTTCAACTTCCTTATTCCAGTTTGCATGATCTGACAACCTGGTTTTCCTCTGAATTAATACCTATTATAGTGAAGCCATTAGACTCTTACTGAAGTCTTTGGCTTTAGTAAGCCTGTGCACAGGAACCTGCGTGCATCTGTATTTGAATATGCTCTTTCACTGTGACCTGACTGTCTTGCCAAGAGGCCTCCTAGATGGTATTGCTAGAAGGTGCATGCTACAGAGGCATAGCTCATCTTGCACAGATTTTCAGCTTCTCTGTGGGTGTTATTTTTATTTTTTTATTTAAATAGCTTATCAGCTTCAAGATGTGGATTTTTTTTTCTTTTCCAAGAAGTTTGCTATAATAGAACTATAGGTTAAGTGTACTGTACTCATATCTTGGTTTGAAGAGTTGTATTTGTATTTTGAGATTTTTCTTAAATGTGTGCTTTGAGTGTTGTAAAGTGTTATTTTTGTAAGGTAAAAATATTCGTAAGTGTTTTTTCTATAATAACTAGAAAAAAACACAAGTTTAACAATTGTGTTCTTTACACAACAGGTCTGTGGGTGACTTTGAAACTTCTTCCAGGAGATATTCATCAGATTAGAAAAGAATTTCCACATTTAGTGGACAGGTCCACAGCTGTGGCTCGGAAAATGGGGTTTCCAGAGATTATTATGCCTGGTAAGTATAAACTACTGGATTGGGATCCTAGTAAGAATAATATTTTCATATCAGTTAAAATAAAGATGGTAATCCGAATTACATAACTTCAACAACCTCATTTTGTCACTAAAATATTTTTATTTTTGATCACTTCTTTTTTTTAAAAGAAAAAGATTTTAAAATGTTGAACACTTACTGAAACTTACCTATGTGCACTAACAAGTCAGCACAATGTTTTTGTGGATTTATTTCATCTGTTTCTGGTTTTTAAAATTTTGCCCGTGCTGTAGTTGAATCTTCTTTACAATTGTTAAAAGTTCAAAAAGAGCCAGAGTAAAGTGTATGTTCAAGTGGACAATTAAATGGATTCAGCATTCATTGTAAGTGTATGAATTGTGTGCCGTTGTGCTGAATTAATTTTGCTTTGTTAGCTTTTAACCTTCTTTAAATATGTGTACATGAAGGAGCTGTGGTGAGGGTGGGGAAAAAAGGAACCAAGGTATGATGTACATTGGAAATACATCATCAAAGGATCTAGTCTCCTTTAATCTGCTTCATGTTATTTGCTTAGCAAGGACTTATGTAAGATGCATCTCTTGCAATGAAGCAAGACCAGAAAGCAGATGAGGTGTTTGGAGGGAATAACTTGATTTAGAGATACACAAGTGACTTAAGGTTGTGCTAGATTTTGGTAATATGTTTGAAAGAGCCGTGTGTGTGTATGCAGAACCGTATAGTTGCTACCTCTATTCTTGTCATTTTAAATATCTCTTGTTTTCAAATATATCCAATACGGTGCAAGTGTCTCAACATCTCTACTTGTTATGATGGTATGTGGCATGTAGATCATCTGTCTCATGAAATTACTGAAAGTCACCTATTTCAATGCTTTCAGCATTTGAATTGAATGATGATGTAGTTGGAGAGTGTTTTAAGACATAAAGCTAAATATAACCCCTCCTTGCATTGCCCCAAGCAGCAAAACTGTCAAGCCATCTCCCAACTTAAAAGATTAAGCAGACATCTGTATTAAAGTACCAGTTGTTTGGAATAAATTAATGATAATACTGAAATTGATCCTTTCAAGATAATACAGAGTTAAAATTAGTGATAAAAAAAAGAAAATGGAAGTTTGATGAGATATTTTTGGAGTAATAGGGTATTTGCTGTTAATGACATGACCTTCTTTCACTTCAAAAACACTTGTGGATGTTTTGGCTTTCTGGAGTTATCTTAGTTCATCTTGGTACACCATGCCTTGATAGGTCAAATCTTAGCAGTCTTAGCCCAGTTCTAGCTAAACATACCTTTTTTTCAGTACTATTTGTTGTGCATGTTCAAGATGATGTGGCTTTTTAATATTTTGCTATATATGTGTATAATTATCCTTAAAATGCCTTGGGCATTGGTTCCCTGCGTTGTTGGTTTCACAAATCAGCAGGTGCAGTCTGTGAAAATCACTAAAAGCTTTGTCCTCTCTTTTCTTTTAGGTGATGTTCGTAATGACATCTATGTAACATTGGTTCAGGGCGATTTTGACAAAGGCAGTAAAACAACAGCAAAGAACGTGGAAGTTACAGTGTCTGTTTATGATGAAGATGGCAAAAGATTAGAGGTGTTAATGTTGTTAACATCTGTGGGGTGGTTGTGTGGGTGTTTTCTTTTTCTTTCCTTTGAACTTCTAGTGTGCTTCAATTTGAGCCTTTTCAGTGTCTTTCCAGATATTTGTCAGCGTGTTTACTTTGATTTGCAACAAGGTTTTGTAACGTTTCATAACTAAATACATTTTGTGATACTAATACACGCTGTTCAATACGCATTTTAAGAGGAGCTCTGAGTGTAGGCCATTCTGTCTTATTTTGATCTACTTGCTAACTTTCTTTTCCTTCTCCAGTGAAAAAATGGAGTTTAAGATAGGTGTTAACACTTTCTCTATTGTTTCTATTTTCAAGAGTGTTATTTTTCCTGGTGCTGGTGATGAAGCCATCTCAGAGTACAAGTCAGTAATATACTATCAAGTAAAGCAGCCTCGCTGGTTTGAGACTGTAAAGGTATGTAATAATACATTAACTTCTCAAGTTAATCAAAAGTATGAATATAATTTTTTAGAGGAAAGATCTTGAAGCACAGAACTGGGGTTGTTAATGATTGTGACCATGTTTAAGAGCAGATAACAGGAAGGCATTCAGAGGTTGCTAGAAAATAGATTTGACTTTTATTAATAATTTTATCCTTTTGATCAGGAAAACTGTTACAGGGGCATTCAAACATTTGTTTAGGAGTGAATTTTCTTTATTTCAAAGACTGACATAGAGAAGCAGCATATTGAGGTTAAAATGTGATTTCCACGGTGATGAACTCATCACTGTTTTGGATCTGGTTGATTGTGCTTTAAACTTGCTGAATTTGCTTAGCTTAGTAACACTTAAGCTAAAGCACCAGGCTTTAATGGATGAGGCTGATGCTAGCAGTCTGAAATATATTATGTCTAGCTGTAGTCAATGGAAGCAGTGCTTCCGGATTGAAAACCTATATTCTTACCCACCCCTGCATGCTTTTCTTTCAACACCAAAGGTCCTCCTCACGGCATGTGGAGCCAGAAAGTGGCTTCCAGGGAGTCACAAAAACCTAGGTGTGGAGCTGAGGGAGCAAAGGCAGTACAGAAACTGGAAGTGATGGAATTAAGAAAATAAGACAGCTCTAGCAAAATACTGAGGGGGACAAGACTGTTGGTTACATCTCTGTTTTTTTTATTTTCCACATCATTTTTGGAAGTTAGTGGTTTTCAACAACATACGCAAGGTGAGAAGAGAAAAGAAGAGGGAGAAGAAAAAAAGACGGCAGTTTGTTGAGCTGAATTGATAGGGGTTTCTCACAACTGTTGTCATCAGTAGTTATGGGTGGATCAGATGTCACATCTCTGTGGCCTGGAGTATCTGCAGATCTTGTTGGGGAACTTAGCAAGCTTGATTCTTTCCTTGTGTTTCTGCAAAAATAGTGATAATTTGCCCCTCCCCCCCCCCCCCCCCCCCCGGGGATTTGTGACCTCTCAAGGTCTTGTATGCAAAGCTAAGGCTGGTCATCCTTAACACTAATTCATTGGAAAGAGCCAAGACTCTTATTGAAAAAATATGAGAAAGCTAAAATAGTAATTGAAGACGTAGAACTGGCTTTCAAAGCATCTAGATGAAATTTGATAGTGGTAGAAGCTGTTTGAAGATACAGTACTCAATGTTTTTTTTTCTCCTTCCTGTTTCCTCCTTTCCCAATATGTGAAGGTTGCAATCCCTATTGAAGATGTGAACCGTAGTCACTTAAGGTTCACGTTCCGCCATAGATCATCGCAGGACTGTAAGTATTTCAGCCTTTTCATCATGATTCTTTTCAGCGTCCAGTGCTAATGTCTGCAGAAATGGGCATAAAGTTCCTAATTTGTACTACACTATTGTAATTGCTTTTAGTATAGGGATAAGATGTGTATTTTTCCTGCTTGTTTTATATTAAGATCTGAACTTCTTTTCCCTTTACAGCTTCTTCCTCACTCTTAACCTTTGGCATCGTCCTTTTCCTTTCCTGCACAGTTAGTTCTCTAAGTCAAATAAAAGGGCTAGTGAATAAAGCCTTTCAGTTAGCAACTGGAAGGGCTGTGGTATTGCATATCTGAGAGGTAGGATGAGTAGGGAAATAATAAAGAAATCTAACAGTACTGTGTTTAAAATGGAACTCCAAAGTGAGGTGACAGTAGGCTTAACATCAGTAATTGCTGTGCTGGCTATTGAGAAACTTGGTTTCCGCTTTTGGTTCTGACATTAACTTGTGGTTTGTTTTGAAGTAATTCGGATCTAAAGATATTTGAGAGCTTGTGGTTCACCTTGACTTTCTTGTAATGTGTCTGGCAGCTGAGATCCTTTGAGTTACTGAGGATCAAACCAAGACAGCTAGACAGTTTTTTCATTCTTTTTTTAATAGTTGCTTTATTAGTAATGTTTGGGAGTTGTGATTAATGTTCATTCAATGTAACCATTACATTGCAGTTGTCTTGAACGCCTTTCAAAATCTGCAGCAAAACTTTTTACTGTAGAATAAGTGTTAATCAGATGTCCACTGGATGAATTTTAGGGTTTGTAATGCTTTCCATGTATGCGTGTGATGTGTTATTCCATTCTAGTTATTTAAAGACGTATGTTTTCTAAATTGGTCGTTAATCAATGATTTACTTTGCTTTCAGTAGCAGCTCTCATTCCATTAAAGTATGTACAGAAAATGAGTGTCATAGTTATGACTGAACTACAAATTACTAGAGTTGGACAAATTTAAATGATGATGCAATAGTTTATATTGGTCTCAATTGAATATTCATTATAGACTGTGCATTTGGGTCACAGTGCTGTCTCGTAGGCTCCTTGGGCTAACTCAAGTTGATTGTACTTTCCTTCTCGTTTTATTTCTTACTGTACTTCGTGCTTTCTGTTTACTCCATTGCCTTTTTTTAAAAAAACAAATAAACAAAACAAAACAAAAAAAATCTTGGCTGTGCCACTCCAGCCGTTGTTGCGGATCAAATTCCTGTTTTGGCTCTTGGGTTCCAACACTAAATGGCAGATGAGGTCCACATTGCTGATCTTTAAATCCTTATTCTAGTTACAGAGCACTACCATTTTTTTTAAGTCTGAAAAACATGAGCATTATAATTGCATCAGATATTTTAAGTTGCCTCAATTCAGTGCTTTCAGTAAACAGATTTTAGACATATTAAGCGTTTAGCTGCTCCTGGTGCGGTCAGGTTCTTATGCATTTATTTTTCAAATTTTTGGGTTTTATCTTATATATAAAAGATCCTCTCCTAATTTCTTATACATTTTTCTCCATTTGAGAATCTTTACTGTGGTCACGCACTTACAGGGTGTTTGTTTTTTGAAATTTAGGTGAAGTGTATTTACTGAATACTTAACTATGTGTTTGTTTATTTTTAACAGCCAAAGACAAATCTGAGAAAATATTTGCCCTAGCATTTGTGAAGCTCATGAGATATGATGGAACAACTTTGAGAGATGGAGAACATGACCTTATAGTTTATAAGGTAGATTTTTGAGATACTTTAGTCTTTCCATAATAGCCAGATGAGTGTGAGGATTATTTACTTTTAGTGAATTACTTTTGTTTTACATGAGTTTCATTGTAACTGCATAGAAAAATACGTTACAGAAATTATCAGGCAGATAAATACCACTTACTATGCAGTTGGCCTATTTGGCAAGTTGATGGTCAAACGTTGAACGTGATTTTCTGGGAATGTTTTAGTGGTTGAATTTCCAAGAGTTGTCACTGCATCTTTCTTATATGGATTTTCATGGCTGGAGAAGTTGCTTCTCCAGCCCTCTAAGTGTCACTTCTTGATGGCTGCAGATGGATTAGTGATTAATTCTTACTCTTAAAGCCCACTGGATACTTCCAGTTCTGGAGCAAACCTAAGAAAATACACTGTAAAAACAAACTTTTATTATTACCAGGGCTTTTTTCAAGATTTTTCTTAATTATGTTTTGTATTGCACTTAAAACACTGCTGCAGGCAGAAGCGAAGAAGCTGGAGGATGCCTCAACGTATTTAAGTCTGCCATCCACTAAAATAGAATTGGAAGAAAAGGGACACTCTGCTACAGGAAAGAGCATGCAGAACCTTGGAAGCTGCACCATCAGCAAAGACTCCTTCCAGATTTCCACTCTAGTTTGTTCGACAAAGCTTACTCAGAACGGTAAGTTCACAGAAGTGCCAAGCTTCTGTTCCTTGCAATTTGAGTGGAGATGTGTATGTTGACTTTTTCTGTTTTTTCTCTCCTCCTTCACCTGTGTGGGCTTGTCAGTTGTGCAATATGGAGCGTTGGATGAATTGTCTGGACACGATACAAGCATGTGCCGAGAGCTCGGTATCCAACCTGTGCTCTGCCCATGTACTTTCTTTTGCTTAAGAACAGTGTATATCTGTATGGTAGTGGAGTGTTTCTGTATCCATTTGTCACGTAGTTGAAACTTGCACTGAATTATACTGAACACATACTCTACAGCATTGTTTTTTTTTGTTTTGTTTTGTTTTTTTTGTGGATGTCAAATAGCACTAAGGACTGGTGTTCCCTTGTGTGCTACCTCCCAAGAACAGGTAATGCCATGGCTGTGGTCCCAAATAAGCTGTTTTGTGAGATTTCTGAGGTCAAATATTCTGTATTTTCTGCATGACCTGAAGAAAGCTTTGCCATCATCTTATGTTGGGCAGAAGATACATGAGCAGGAGAGGACAGGAGGATTTAGAGGGGCCTCCACATAGCACAGACTGCTAGGATTGGAGTTGGCATGTTCCTTTTAAAACTGCCTTACATATATTTTTCATCTGTCAGCTGGCCGCCTGCATATAAAGCCTGTGGAAACTAGAGCTCATGACAGCCACAAAGCAAGTATTTCACATAGCCAGCCTGTGCCTTCTCTTTCCTTTCTGTGCTTAGTTGCCATGGAGTGATCCCTTGTTCTCCTTGCTGCTCCAGAAGGAGACTCTGGAGTGTGGGTGGGTCACTTAGAAGCAAGTCAGTCATCTGTGGGAAAGGGATTGCTCCTTGGTGATTCATGAAAAGTGAGGGCTCTGGACAGAGGGAGCAGCTGAGAGCATCAGATGTCAAGGCTCTGGGTGCGAAGGGTTTGGGATGGGGGGTAACTGCTGAAATTAGTGACTTCAATGGCTGCTTTGTTCAGCTCTGTCCACGGAGGATGTTGACTGTGCTGATACGACCTCCTAGTCACCTCACAGTTTTGCTGCAGTCTTTTCAGCGATATCTCTATTAAAGCACATTCTAGCTATTTTGTATTCAGAGCACATCGGATTCACTGCAGTCTGGCAGTCTTATAGCCTGAGAGGATGCTCAGCAAAAATTCAGAAATAATTTTGGAATTCCATTGCAAATATGGAATCGTATCTTGAGGAGAAAGCAGTGATTTTTGTGGTTTGGTACAACACAGAAACCAGCTAGCATGTGGAATTGAGCTGCTTACTGCTTTTTGTTTGTCACTGAGATTAGAGGTTTTTCCCCAGCGTTTCCTAATGCTTATTAGTATTTAGAAATATTTCACAGTGGTCAATGTATTGACTTTGCTTTCACAGAAGAAATGTTACTAAAATTAAGACCAAGAGAAGATTTTTGTGTGTTATTTGCATATCATTTTCTTTGGACTGCTGATCGTCATTTAATGTTATTGATAATTACATTGTCTGTGAAACTTCCTAGAGGTGAACCTTTCAAAGTATTATGACGTTACTAAACAAGATCACCAGTTGTTCTTAGGCAATTTAGAAAGAGGATTAAAAAGTATGCTATTAAACCCCTGCAAATCTCGTTTATCACCTAAAAAATTGGCAGTGCTGTTCAGATTGTAGTTTCTGAAGCTGATTTTTACTTCTGTAGAATTGTTAGCTGATATTGTTCCTTTTAATTTTTTAACAACAAAAAAATCGTGATTATGCTCATTTACCAAAATGGTGATCAAAAGGAGAACATTGTGTTTTGGGCCATCTACATTATTTCTTTCGCCTTTGGTAAGCATTTTAGAATTGGCTTTAATTTTTTTTTTTTTTTGTAATTTTGAAAGTGGGTAGTAAATCATATTTTTCTGTGTTATATTTGATGTTGCAGACTGTCCTATGTATAAGCTCTTTGGATATTCTTGATTTTTATTCTTTAAGAACAGTAACCTGTAAATGTTGCTTTTCTGGTAGTATCTTGTGTCCTTAGCATCTGAGAAGTCTCCTGAGTAGTAAAATTTGGCACTGATGAGAGTTCAGCTAGAGAGAACAGGATTTTTAAGTTATTTACTTGGTTAACATTTGAACAGGTGTTCGTGATTCATGGCAGAATGCATTAGTAGCAACAAACTGTCTGCTGGCCTTTTCTTAGGCTTTGCGATTCATTTTGAGTAACAGTGTAAGTTCAAGAGAAAATAATAACAAAAAAACCCTCCCCAAAACAAACATTCCCCCAACCCCACCAAACAAAACTAACCAAACAGAAACCATCCTTCCCCCACCAACCTGATGAATGAGGAAGCAAATCAGGTCTTTGAGGCATGGGAACATGCTGTTCAGCTGTTTGATTCTTGATGAGACTGCCCTCCCTTGTCACTTGAGGCAGAATCTGCAGGACTCAGTCAATATATGCCTCTATTTTTATTCTGCGCTCAAGACTTCTTGACAGAGATACCCTGTATGGGCTGAAGAGCACTGTGATGTGAACACCAAGTGTATTTTTACGGAAAGCGGTAGAGTCTTTATCTTAAACCTCTAGAACTTAAGGCAGTGTGAATCTTGCGTCAGAAAAGAGACCTGTTCAGGTGGTGATCAGCAATGTCACGTCACGAGTGTCTTAGCATGCATAGTGGCACTGGGTCCTCTGCCTTATCTGGGGGACTGACTGTCTCTTTGATGCCTCATGTTTGCTTTGTAGCTGCTGATGTGTTGGGGGTTCTGACCGCATTAGCGGACACCCCAAGGTGGTTTATTTTAGGCTGGAAACGAAACTAGATCCAATATGTTACGGGATATCCCCTTGCAATTGGGAGCATCTCAGTTGATCTGTTTGTCTGGAGCCAAGGGACTTTGGACCTTCTGTGCTTGAGGTGGGTGGATAGCAAGGTCTGCTTTGGATCAATTCGTGATGTCAGGACCAGGTCCTGACATAGATGTGTATTTTTGCTTTCCTTCCAACTGCCCTCACTGAGTTGCGACAAACTGAGATCTTGTTTACTCCAGCATAGGCCGAGGAGTTTTGGTATTTGAGTCATCTCATTCTGTCAGTTAGAAGCAAATACAGAAGGAGGAACAAAATGGCATCAAAAGCAACATCCCCTTCTACATGAACTGCCTGTGGATAGTATGTCTGATCAATACCTGTTGTGAGATCATCAGGACGGACGTTGTTTTATTATTAGGGTGATAAGAGTAGAACTGGAAATACACTAATGACTTTGGCTATTGGTGTTCAGAGGAATTTTTCAGCAGAGAGTTGTCTAGTGGTTTACATGTGTGTTTGCTCTTGTGAAGCATCCAGAGAGTGTGTAATGCTTACTAAAAGCATTTCTAAGTTTCCCTTTCTGCCTGAAAGACTCTTAAAGCTTTAGATAATAGTAGGTGTTACTGATCCAGAGGCATGAGCTGGGAAATGCAAAATTTCGAGGAACCAAGGAGACCAGGCTTTTGTAGAACAGTTTAGAAAATTCTGCTTAGTCATTTAATCATTCAATTAATAAGTAATGACTAAGGCAGTGTATACATGACCAATTCAGGTGCTAGTGTGGCATAACAATGAAGGTGATGTGAATACAAAATTAAAATAAAACAAGTCATGAAAAGAAGAAAATCTTAAGAGGAAAGATTACTTCAAAGGAAAGACATTGGAATTAAATAAAATAAAGCCTTCATCTCTATTAGGCATCATTGTACAATCACAAATTACCTTGATCTGAATGACATACAAAGATGATGAAGGCAGCTCGTTTTGATTTGAGGACTGCTCAGAGGGGGAATTATCCTATGGAGAATTGCAGCTCATTCCACTAAAAGTAGTCTTATTTCTTCTGTTGAAGCAAACATCCTGGGGAATGTATAGCAGCTGCATTGTTTCTCCATATGATTCATAGAATAAACACGCCTCTGCGGTTGCAGATTTTCCTAAGCATTTTATTGCTTTGAATGTTTGAATAAAATACATGAGGGTGATTGGTTGGGGTAAGGTATTTGTCATTGCTGGTAGGAGTTCCCCTTGGCAGAATTCACATAAGTATTAACCATATTTTTGGGGATGCGGGGAATGGTCATAGAATCATAGATTCAGTAAGGTAGGAGGGGACCTCTGGAGATCATCTAGTCCAACCTCCCCACTCAGCAGGGTCACCTAGAGCATGGTAGACGGGGCTGCATCCAGGTAGGCCTTGAAGATCTCCAGAGAAGGAGACACCACAACCTCTCTGGGCAACCTGGTCCAGGGCTCCGTCACTCTCACAGGGAAGAAATTCCCCCTCACACTCAGGCGGAACTTCCTGTGCTTCAATTTCTGCCCATTGCCTCTTGTCCTGTCACACAGGACAACTGAAAAGAGTTTGTCCCCATCCCCTTGACACCCTCCCTGCAGGTACTTGTACACATTGATAAGATCCCCCCTCAGTCTGCTCTTCCCCAGGCTGAAGAGGCCCAGCTCTCGCAGCCGTTCCTCCTAGGGCAGGTGCTCCAGCCCTCTGACCATCTTTGTAGCCCTACACTGGACTCTCTCCAGTAGCTCCATGTCTCTCTTGTGCTGGGGAGCCCAGAACTGGACGCAGTACTCGAGATGAGGCCTCCCCAGGGCTGAGTAGAGGGGCAGGATCACCTCCCTCGACCTGCTGGCAACACTCTTCCTAATAGAGCCCAGGAGACCATTGGCCTTTTTGGCCACAAGAGCACATTGCTGGCTCACGGTCAACTTGTCATCCACCAGCACTCCCAGGTCCTTCTCTGCAGAGCTGCATTCCAGCAGGTCGGCCACCAGCTTGTCATGTGCCCTAATAATCTAGTGGCTAAATTAAAGGCAGTCTTTAAAACCTCTTTTCTCTCTTTGGCTCTTCTGCTGAGAATGAGTTACAGAGAAAGTTTGTGTTGCGCTGAAAGGAGACCTTTAGTGAGGCTGGGAGAAGTGTTTCTTCGATGCTAGGTTCACACAGGTGGGGCACGCATTTCTAATAATGCTGGTATGGGTATAACTTACTGGCATTCTAGTGTGATCGTTAATATTTACTAGCATGGTTATTTGCAGATGGAACACAATTGTCCGTGGGCAAATACCTGAAGGATACTGCGAAATGGTGCTCTGTTTCTTTCATGACTAATGAAAGTTTATTTTCTCTGTTCCCTTAGTTTCATTGAATGATAAAGTGACATGATCTTAGCAGTGGGATTGTAACCTGGGAGCAGGACTACTTTCACCTGACTTGTTTCGTAATCTGATCTGTTTTGTGTCTTAGCTGTCCAGTACTTGGAAGTGCTCAAGGAATCTGGACATGATGAGTTATTAAGCAGACAGCTTTCCACTGAATTAGCTTAGTTTGCAACTGTTTGCCTTGCCTTTTCTCTTATTTTGTTTTCACTTTATTCAGCGAGAGCAAGGAAGCTAGAAACATGAACGCTCGAAGAATTGCAACCATGTAGATATCACTGTGCTGGTGGCTGACTAATTTCATTTTGGCTGCTTCTTCTAAATACAACTGTTGTGTACAGCAGAATTAAAACTGAAGGATCAGACTTCCTTGGCCTAGATTTTAATGCTGACATGCCAAAAGCAATCGACTTTTTTGAAAGCCTTTCAGAATTCTTTCATGATAGAAATACTGTACTTGGTTTCTGCAGTGTAATGCATATAATAGAAATATATTATTGTCCAGTAGGAATGACTAACCTGTGGAAGTAAAGATTTTGTTTGTCCTGAATATAGTTACAGTGTGCGAGTAAAAGTAGCTATCCTGCATATGATTTTTTTTTCTTTCCCCTAGTTGATCTCTTGGGACTTCTGAAATGGCGATCAAATACAAATCTGTTGCAGCAGAATTTGAAGCAGTTAATGAAAGTTGATGGTGGTGAAGTGGTTAAGGTAATAAGTTAGCTCCTTTAAAAATGAATTTGATACTGTAATTTTGCTGTATCCTGTATTTCAAAGTATTCTCTTCCCCCCTGTAGCACCCTGCACAAACACATAGGAAACTGTAACTAGGTGTCTCTGAGCCTTCAGAACACTAACCTCCCTCTCCTCCCTAAAAGAATACATTAGATGTTGAGCACTGTTAAACAGATGTACAATGCAAATTTCTAATAATGTAGGAATTATTCAGCACTTCAGTAATTTTTTTAAGATATAAATACGCAGTGGTAAAGAGTGTTGTCTTTGTAAGGTTAAAATATCTTAGAGTGATTACATGATGTTAAATGCATTTTTAATATATGAATGTGGAATGCATACATCTTAATGTCTGCTATGATTTTTGATAATTGTATCTCCTGAAAATGATTTAGTTGAGCCCAGTTATTTACATTGGCATGAGTGATCATCACTGAGTGATTATAGTGACCTGCATAAAGGTAGATTTGTTTGTGGAAAAGAGTAGGCTGAGACTTTATTGTAAGTGTTATACTAAATGAAATCTAATAATGTGTCAGAAGATGTAACGTTTTGGGGATAGTGACCATTAAGGGCCTGTATTTTTTTTTTTTTTTTTTTTTTGGACTTAATTTGGATTTTAATTTGATTAATAGACGCATAATGAATACCTCATCTTGAAGGAATTTGAAATGTCTGAGACCACTGACACTTTATTAATAGTTCTTTAATTCTTCATTAATTATTCTTTATTAATAGTGAGGTGAAAACAGCATTTTGCATATGACTTATTTTTGAGAAAGGTTCTATTTACTGCTGTTTTGTTGTGGATCATTTGATAGCTAAAAATGTGACAGTGATACTTGTGACAAGTATTGTCACAGTACTGTCATTGGTAATTTTCAGTAGTCTCCAAATGGCATCGAAGAGTATACAGCAGATTACTGCTTAGTGGATATCAGTGATCTTAGAAACGTCAACAGGATGCAGCACAAACAAGGTTTAACTAAAGACAATATTCGTATGAGTTTTCCAACTATCTACATTCCTGTCTTTCATCTCTATATAGCAGAACTCATGAAATCTTTGGCTTGCTGCTCCCTTTTCATTCTTTTACATAGGAATCTGACCAAAGGTTAGTTTATGCTCACAGAAGAAGAATGAACATTTAATATTGCTCTTTTTACTATTTTCATTAACTCTTTGTTTAGAAGACCACTGTTTACTTTATCCATCTGTTACAGTAATATTCAAAATTTTTTCTTTATAGACTACTCTGCACATTATTAATAACCAGTTTGTAACTGTTCCTTTCTATTCTTTCAGCTCTTCATCCTTCATATTTTTTAAACAGTACCTGATACAGGCTATGGATATCATGAAAAGTACATTTTTTATTAAAACAGTCAAATTCTCTTTTAAATTATTATTATTTTTTTTTTAATGCCAGTAAAATACCTCTACCTACTGGTGTTCATTTATGATTAAGAAGAGATCACACAAAGATACTTGTTCTGATTATTTTAGTAGTACCTGGAAACTGTAAATGTTAACTTCCTTTGATGGAGGCTCTGACTTTAATAACATTAGCGCATATGATCTGTGAGGCTTGACAATGTAAATTAATAATCCGACTAGTCTTACTAGCTCCCTACCTGAGAAATGTTTTCCTGTGACTCTTGATGACAAGAAGTAATAAACATAGGTCACTGCAATGGCCTATATACTTTAGAGTATTCTTTTGGTCTTTACGTAAAGTCATGGTAAACATACTTAAAGCTTTTAACGTAACATGAACTCTGCCAATGGAAGTCCATTTTTAATAGCCAAATGTGATATAAAGACTCAATAAGTCACAGCACAGGCCGTTGCCCTTGTGGAAGGGACTTTGCAAGGCAGTGTTTTGGAACAGTCAGCGTTTCTTCTCTTCAAGGTAGAAAATTCTCTTGTAAAAGTACATAACTGCTTTACTCCTTCCTTATGCAAGTTAATGCTTATATATTTTAATATAAACTTCCATGCGTCCTATGTGCCCTTTAATTAAATGAATGGGATGGCAAGATGTTTATCACTTTTTTCTTTTTTTTTCCCTCAAATCCTGTTGTGACGTTGAGATGGTTCTCCTGCAGAACTGTAGTCTATTGATGTAAAAATTTGGCTACAAGCATTTTGGCATCTCTATTTTTTATCTTCAAATATTAGTAACATGGATATGCTCCACATTCACTTCTTTTGAGGACTGTTTGGCATTCAGCAGTGTTTAGTTTAGCTGCTAAATGAAGGTTAATTCATGAGACTGAACTCTGAATTAAGTAAATAGTCCACATAATCACACTTGGTCTAGCAGACTCTTTGTATATACAAGATGTTTTCAAGGAGGAAGGTGGGAGTTGCTGGTTTTGCATCACTCCCACAGTGTGTATAATTTCCCTTTCTGGTTGTGATCTCTGGAGACATTTGCCTAATGCTTGTTCCCTCATTCCTGCCCCATTCTACTTTGTCTAGTTTACCAGGCAAAAAATATTTTTACTTCATTTGAGATCAGTAAACTTACTAGAATAGTGTGCATTGAACCCCTGCCTAAACATAAACAAACCCACTCTGTGGCAGTAATCCATCCTCATCCTGCCTGGGAGGATCCCATGTTTTTGTCTTCTGACAGAAGAAAAGGCACAGATACAGAATTCTTGGCTGGTAAAAACCAATGGTGTAAATAAGCATCTCCAGTCTATGCATGTGCTACTTACTGTCCCTGGGAAGAAATATTGTGATTATACATGCACAAAACATCTTTTATCACTCTTCTTAACTTGGGCCCCTGGCACTAATCTGCTTTTGCTTTCATATTGCACAGATCAGGGTATCCAGCCAACTGGCTAGTGAAGAGCCTTCTCTGTTACAGTGAGAGAGGCCTGTAGGTTTTGGGCTGGGGCAGAAGGTTGTGTGTTTTTTCTTCCCCCTCCATGCCTGCATGGATGCTGTTGTTTAAAATTGTGGATCTGAGTATATGCAGTCGTGAAATGCTTCATGCTGTGCATTTGGTATTGCTCAGCTGAAAACTACTGAGGATGACTTGATTTATTTGGCATGAGACTGAGTTGCTTGTCTGTTCTGTGCTCTGAAACATCAGTTCTCAAAAACTGCATGATCCTGTTAACTGTACATTGATACTGAAACTTGAAATACTTTTGTTCATTTGCTAAGTTAAATCTTTTTGTTCAGGTACCATGTGAGATTTCTTTTTTTTTTCTTGAGGTTGTGGTTTTTTTTTCTTTTGGAGTGTTCATGAGTTATAGTCAACTAAAAAGTAATTCACTGAAAAAAATACATATTCCTTTTTCTAGCTAACCTTTAAAAGTTTGTACTGTGTGAAGTATAAATGAAAGCAAACATGTCTAGATTTATGTGAAATCTGAATTTCATTTTTCCTCTAAAGTATGATGACTTGAGTATTTATTTGTAGTTCCTTCAAGATACATTGGATGCACTTTTTAACATAATGATGGAGAACTCGGAGAGTGAGACATTTGACACACTAGTGTTTGATGCTTTGGTAAGTTTGGTTTGTTGTGGATGGGCTAAGCTGTGGATACTGTAATCATTTGATGAATCAGTAAAACGTATGATGTAAGTGCTAGAATGAAATTTATAACTAATAAGATTTGTTTTATTAATTTGGCTTAGAATGTATGGAAGGTGGTTGATACATTTAAAATTTCAGGTGGACTTGATCCAGAAGTGTTCACATCACATCATAGTCATCCTTCTAGTAAAGATGGAAAGAATCAAGTCCATATATTTTAGCAGATAAAGAGCAGTGTGTGGTGCATTTGTAAAACTGTGCGCATGTCAAGAATGAACTTTCTTTAAGAGTGGAGAATTTTTGCAGGAAAGGAGAATATTAAAATATTGAGAGGATAACCAAAAGTCAAAGTTTCCACCTCTTGTTTTTAATGCTTATGTGGAAATGAAGATTGAATGTACAGAATTAAAGATTTTCTGAGGCTAATGCACTAATGCTTGTTTTTCAGGTATTTATCATTGGACTGATTGCTGACAGAAAATTTCAACATTTTAATCCTGTCTTGGAAACCTACATTAAGAAGCATTTCAGTGCTACATTAGCCTACACGTAAATTTGAAAACTACTATTTTTTTTCCTCCCCCTAATAAGAGTCTCATGTGGCTTTTTTTTCCTCTTGCAGCTAATACTGTTTGTTTACTTAGTTGTATAGTTTAAGTAAGAAGTTGCCCATGTATCTTATAGGTGGGAAGCGTTTTTTGGGAAGATTAGGCATAGTATACCTTTCTCTTCTGAAATAATAAAGCCTTCCATTGACACCAAGGTAAAAGTCTTGATTTTGTTGTTTCAAAGGAAGTGACCATTTGGTTTAGGAATGTTTTTCTTATTAAAAATTCTTGCAATAACAATTAGCAGTTATAGTTGAGAAGTACCCAACAGCAGTTCGGTGGGGAGGAGGTAGTGAGGAAAAACAGAAGTTCATTATTTTTGCTGTCTTAAGTGTGCCTCTGTGCACTTTGCTCTTACACAGTCTCTGCTATGTGACCAGAAAACGTTTGGGAAGTGTTGACACTAAAAGAGTGAAGTACTAGACTTTTAGTCTCAGCTCTGATACTGCAGTCACTTCCTGGCCTTAAAGCCACAGCGTAAAGCGGGTGAAGGCTGGAGCAGCCCTCGGCTGGCATCTGGCTTTGTCAGCAACCGCTGGAGGCAGCCCTTTCCGCCGGCGAGCGCCGAAGGCAGGCTTCCCTCCCCTAAATAGGGAGCGAGGGACATACAGAAGTAGGCTTGAGGATGGCGGGAGTGTTAACTGTTTTGACTTGATTTGTAACCATAGGCATGAGTGGTGTCTGCCTCCTCTACCTCTTTATTTATTTATGACAAATTTGTTTACTTAAAGAGAAGTTCTGTCTAGCGTGTACACTGAAATTTGTTGACTTTTTATTTCTTTTAAGATAAATGCACGTCTATCAAGACGCCTGTATACTCAATATTGTTTTCTGTTAGTAGTAGATAGTGTTGTGCTTATTTACTTCTAATGTGCATGTTGGAACACGCACTGTAGTTAAAATGACTTATAACAGAACTGCTCATAGTTGCATTATAACAGCTGATTTATCCTTGCTAGAAGTCAGTTATTTGATATCTTCAAAATATAGAGTAAGAGAATTTCCAAGTACTGTTATATACTTGTACATACTTGTACATGTTATATACATTTGGAAAAATTCTTCACAACTTTTAGCCCCAAATCCCTGGGAAAGCTATGTAAAGGGCAGGTCTTGTTTGAAGAGGAAACTCCTATTTTCTGCATTATAATTCTAACAGTGTTTGTGTTTCATTTTTTAATTTCTTTTAAATATTTTTTAATTGTTATTAATTGCTGTGTCTTTATAATAGCCATTTAGCCCAAATATCCCTAAATATCCAAAACAGAATGAATCTTGCCAAGCCTTGCTGTACCGCCTTCAGAGTGGATGATATGATAGTGTTTTTGGTTTTGCTTTGTTATTGAGAACAGTGTCTCAGGGATTCTCCCAAATTGCAGCTACTCTTAAGCAAAACCGGAAATGTAATGAGATTCATTACTTGCATAATTTTTTTATGCAAGTTTTTATATTTAGTTTTTTATTTATTATTTTATTATTATTTTATTATTTTACTATTTATTTTTTATTATTTATTTTATTATTTTACTATTTTATTTTATTATTATTATTTATTATTTATTATTTTATTATTATTTTATTATTATTTATTATTTATTATTATTATTTTATTATTTATTATTTATTATTTATTATTATTATTATTTTATTATTTTATTTTTATATTTTAGTTTTTATATTTTTATTTTTATGCAAGTTTTATTTATTTTTATAATGATTTGATGGGTATTGCTTGGGTATGTGGCTTTTCTTTACAATCATCAAAGTTGAAATTTTTGACTGTAAGTGTACTTGTAACTTGTATGTTTGCTTTTAAACAGAAAACTCACTAAAGTTTTAAAGACGTATGTTGACAATGCTGAGAAGTGTGGTGTCACTGATCAACTGTTTAAAGCTATGAAAGCTTTGGAGTATATCTTCAAGTTTATAGTACGGTCCAGGATATTGTTCAATCAGTAAGTATGGGGAATGCTGAAACCTCCAGTAATTTGGGGTATTATTTCTGCCCTAGTGGTAATTGATAGTATTGAAGTAGTTCCGACTTTGTTACGCTGATGTGGTTATAATGAAGTTCACATTCTGACCATGCTGCTGGTGGTTATTTACTTATAATATTATTGTGTAGCAAGTTACTGTATTTGGTCCAGCATAAGTCTTTGAGCAATTGTCTCCAAATATTTTCCCCTGATCTTTCCAAGCTGATTTGTACACATATTACAAATATACGGAGGGAGTTGCTTGGTGTCTTCAGTCTATGTTTTGGTGGGTTTGGTAACCAAGGTGGGTTTCAGGTGGGGTTCATAGCTTCCTGACCTCAGTTTTCACTCACTCCAGGAAGTTAATATGTAAGGAAGGCTGATCAGCTGATCAGTCAGTTTGCTGCTCTTATAACAAGAATGAAATGATGACCTGTTCCAAAAAAAAAAAAATTGCCATTCCATTTTTTTTTAATGTAAAAACTGTCAAAATGTTCCCGGGGGAAACCCACGGTTTGCTGATCCTAGACATGGAGAGGGAAGAGAGTAAAATAGACTGATAGGAAGGGCAAAAAAGACATATTTTATATACCTTCTTTGAGATACTTGCTCTTACAAGAAAAAGGTGTTCTTATGGCCAACCTCCCGAGCCTCCTGAGAGCCCCCACACTGAGCTGTTTTGCAGGGTTGTGCCTTCTCAGTGGAAAACTCCCCTCCTTCGTTTTGGAGGGGAGGAGAGAGAGCAGAAAGGAGGACTGCAGAAATCCTCCTCTGAAGGGTGATACTGTTTTTAGTAAGAACCATTTGAGTTTTTATGAAAGTTCTTTTTGCCTCTGTCAGTGTGGAAGAGGCTCTGGGGAGGGGGAGCAGAGGGACTTTGAGTAGGTTGTTTTTTACTTCACACTCGATTTCCTGCATAGTGAACTATACGGTGACTCATTTGCTGTTGACTGAAGCGAGTGTCTATCCATAAAGTCAAGTATAAGTGATTATTCTAAGTTAATTTTGAAGTCAGTACTCTATTGTGTACACAAAATATGAAAAAAAGTTAATCAGCAAGTTTAGTATGTATTTGTCTTAATCTAGATTCAATCCTTTAGTGTTACAAACTGTAACAAACTTACTGCAAGGGATTTCTGTAGAGCTCTGAAGTTACCAACTTCACCAACCTTTCTCTGAATTAGAGAAAGTAATTTATTTCTGTAATATTCTTGCAGTGAGATTCATAAAATACTGAATGTCACTTACGTTATTACTGGTCCTACAAATCATTTTAAAAGAGAAAAAAATAATTATCTCTTGCTGCAGATTAGATTTACAGAGAAAATGACCCTATAATATTGGCTGTTGAATTTCCTCATGCTAAGTACTAATTCAAAGTACTTCAGCACTGGGAAGACAATTCTCAATGACTAGGCTTTAATCAGAGAAGCTGCTGAATGTTGAATGACGCCACGTTTTGTTCTGCTGTAAGACTTAAATCCTGCCTAAAGGGTATGATTGTTTGAAATGATTATAATGTAAAGTGTAGCAGTGTTCTGAAATATTCTTATTGTTAGCATTTTACTGAAAAATGTCAACACACCATCTTTTATGATTTTTTTTTTAAGTGATTACATATTTTGAACTCTTAAGATAGTAATGCAGTAGGGGATTGAATGTATGTAGCATTTTAGAAATATGATGTTAGGCAAGCTTCAATTTTGTAATTTTTCAATTCAGATATCTAGAAGCCTCGTTAATCTAGTTAGTCTGGGAATTCAAGGTGTTGAGTTTGTCAAGGTTTATAAAGGCAGATACTGTAAATGAACTTTAGAAATACCTTTCAGTTATTTGGTTTGCTCAGTAAATGATTGCAGTGGTTATATTACTTTTGTTTTTGTTGCTTTTTTGCCTTATATCTTTGAAGGCAGTAACAAAACCTCTCTGTCTGGTATAATCCTGTTTTTCTCATAATTGGTGCTTTGGTGCATTACCAGGTGTACCGAATAAAAGGACGTTAAATAACTGGCAGTAGAAACACATCTATCTCTAATTTGTTTATATTTATTACAAATTTCCTTTTTGAAACACAAAAGATTTTTGTCTTTGTCTGAAGCAGCTTGATTTATTGGAGTGTCAAGTTTAGTTACTACTTATATTGGTATTAGTTTCACCTATAATCTGTTCAGGGGAACACTGAAATCCAGTGCTGAAATTGAGAGTTAACAAATAATCGTGCTGCATAGTCCCCAATCTTAGCCTTAATTGGGAATAGAAATTTGCACAACAAACTAACACAATTTAATGATTTCTCTGTAGCTTTATTTCCTCTGTGTACTAGTTAAGTAGCTTTGTTAAATATCTGTGGCTCCCACAGAGTTATGAAGACCACACTAAAAATGATATGCATTAGTTTCAATATAAGGCAGCAAGAACATTCTGATTTCCATGTTTCACTTAAAAAGAGAGGTGTCTTTCCTTCTGTAATAATAGCTGATCCATCTGGAGCTCTAAATACACCTTGATTATTTTCAAATATGAAGCTATACTAAGAATGGATGTATAACTAAATATAGTGGTCTTTTTGAGCTAAAAAATCAATGCTGTATGCCACATTCACGATGCCCTTCTGAGAGGGTTTCACAGAAAAAAAATGGAAGAAAGTTTTTTTTTTTTTTTTTTTTTCTTTCTTTCTTTCTTTTTCTTTTTCTTTTTTTTTTTTTTAATGGAGGAAAACCTCACACTGAGAGCTGCTTTAATGGCTCATGGTGCGAAATGTCAAAGCGATGTTTTTAGACGAGCTTCGGGAGAGGCGGTAGTGTTTTGGAGGAGGAGGGCTTAGGCAGCAGTGTTGCTGTTCAATAAAGCTTGAGACACTGAAGTCTAGATGGAAAAGTGTGGAGTTAGGCAGGGAAAAAATCCAGTTGTCTAGAGTTGACCTGGATGCCAGTTTTTCCTGAGTTTCTTTTAAACATGGATCCTTCTTTTTGAGCCATATTTGGACTACATAGCTTAATTTAATTTCGCAGAAATTAGTAAAATCGAATAGTCTGTAAGAAGTAAATTTGTGACAGCCCTTAGACAAGTGAATCATGCCTTTTACCAAAGGGAGGAGAAAAAAGTTAGTTAACTAAGGAAATCACTTAGAAAACCTAGTGATCTTCTCCCCTCCCTTTCCATCTGTAGTGAGAATCATTCTGCCCCTACAATCTGAACATCTTAAACTTATTCAAATTTTCACATTTAAAATACTCAAAGGAGTTTCAGAAGTTTTCATTTATATATATGATATTGTACTAGCGGGCCAAGATGTTTGAGGTTGGTTTCATCTTTGTTCAACTGGTGTTCTTCAGGCATCACAGGGCAGCTTTGAAGTATCTGACCAAGCGATCCCCTAAAGCTGGAAGGTTCCTCCTGGCAGATCAGCTCTGTGGTAATGCTGCCTAACAGCACAAGGACCCTCTTGCCACCTTTAGCTTTGGAGGTGCCTGTGCTGACTGTATGGGAAGCAAGATAGACTAGGCTGGTGTCAGCTCTCTGGAAAGTAGAGGTGAAATGCATTGTAACTTTAGTCCTTTCTTCCCATGAAGAAGAGAGTTTGTTGAAGAAATGGATGATTGATGCACTTTTTTCTTCCTTACATGGGGTTTGGGAAGGTCGCTCATGGTATGTCAGTGGTGGATTTTAATGATTGCTGGCAACTTGTCTGTGTCTGACTGCTTCCTGGCCTCCCGAATTGGAGTGCTCTTTGGCCTTGTTCCTCTTGGAGGTCTTGCCAGCTCTTTTACAGAGTGGAGAGACTCTAGTCCGTTGGTGCTTCAGCATGGGGAATTGGGTCACCGTTGAGGGATTTGCAGTGACTTGAAGGCCTCTAAAGAACAGTACTGGACATGGTGTTCTACATAGAAAGCTTTAAAATATAAACTCCTTGTTCCTGCTGGCCAACCTTGTGTCAGTCTTTTTCCATTCCTTATCTTTCTGTGAAAGAAAAGTCCTGGTTCGTTGAAGAAACTTGTAGAAATTTTAAGGTTTCTTTTTTTTTTTAAAAGTAATACAAGGAATTGTCATCTGTCACATCTTGAACAGCAGACTTTGTGCCACCATTTTTAGCTAGCTTGTGCTTATGACACATGTAATTATTTTTCAGACTTTATGAAAACAAAGGAGAAGCCGACTTCAGGGAATCGTTGCTGCAGCTGTTTAAGTCCATCAATGAGATGATGAGTAGCATCTCAGATCAAACTGTCATAGTGAAGGTATGTACTTCAGAAGTCTGTATCTTGGCTTTCCGTTTGCATCCTGTGACAGCATGATTAAAATGTTTCATCTTTGTTGCATTGGAAAACCATAATGAAGTGGTTGATGAAGCATGTGTTTGCATGTGTATTTTTACTTCAGGTATGGTTAATACTTATGGCTTCTGATAAAGACTGACTGTATAAACAGTGTGATTGATAAAAGTAAACTTACTTGTATCACTGCAGGTATCTCACTTGTTTGTCAACAGCATTTAGTTAGGGATCAATTGAAGTTTTTTTTAACTTCTTTATTGTCAGGTATAATTTTCTTTTAAAGCATTACTTTTAAGATGCTGGTGATGGCACGGATCATCATATCCTTAGGCACTTATTTATATTCTAGGCTGTTCAGTAACTATGATATAATTCTATAAGCCCTAGTTATATGTTTTGTGAAAGACTAGGAGTAATTCAAGCTACACTTTTTTTCTCCTGTTGTCCCTTTAATATGATGCCCACTTTTGGTCCAATTAGCTGGCTCACAGAGCTGGGAAGGTTGTAGCTGACCTCAGATGAATGTGGATGTTAGTATTACAAAGCAGAAGCATTAAATTATAGGTGTTCTAGAGTTTGTATCTAGAATAGTCTGAGGTCAGTGTAGCAGCATATGTGTCAATTCCAGTCTTATGTTCAACTAATAAATCTTTTCCAGTTTGGAAGTGTATAGAGGCTGTAGTAAACAGCTCTTCAGTTACTGTGATTCCTAATAGAAATCATTGAAGTACCTAACTTTTGACCTAGTTGTGCTCCATCAGTTGAAACATGACAATCAGAAAGGGGATAAAAACTAGGGTTGAATTTGGGAATAGTGTGACATTACGGCTCCTCCAATATATGATGGCTCTGAATTAGAGGAATTTTCTGTAGCGGTTGGAAGGCAAAGAAAGGCTGGGACTAAGTGCTGTGCTGTGCAAGACCTTTCTGTTGAAGAAAGCTGGAATGAATACAGCAGAAAGTACGTAAGTTGAAGGCAGAGATTCTTTGTAACTGAACACATGCAGCTCTTAAGCTAGTAATACCCTGCTGAGCTCACAGCAAAAATAGATAGTGAGGATAAAGCTATTGAGTTGGAATATTTTGTTTTGAAAGACAGAACCAAGACTGTAAAATCTGATAACGGAATAGGGTTATTACATATTTCAAGAAAGCTGTGTTTTCATCCCACTAGCAAACCACTATACTGAATGGAAATCAGTAAGCTTCAGTGTCAGTGACTTTGGATATAATATTCAGTGTTTTGATATTCAGTGTTTTACAAATAGAACATTTTCGGATTATGAGAATTGGATGCAAAATATATTTTCCTGAGACCTTTTTTTTGAGGCCCAGTTTAGAAAGGTAGATGCAGCTGAGTTTTTCTTTTTCAGTAGAGTTATGCCTTGAAGAAACCATTACATCAAACATACAAAAAATAGATCTTGTTGTATACAACTGAGATGCAGGTAAAAAGACTTTCTGGCAAAGACTAGAGATGTCACATTGTAGCAGTGTCTGCTCGGGTCTGCATATTGTTTTATGTTTGAATCATTGCAAACTTGTAGGACACATTTACTGTCTACAGCTATCTTCTTGAAGTAGTTAGACAGTAGTAGATAGGTGATGTAGCCCTGTGTGAGGTTGTCTGAAACTCACACTTGTGGACACTTTTTAGAAGTCTCAACAACCTTTCATTCACTTAGCTCTTAGGATATGTAATTATTAGTATTGGCTTTCTGGAGATTATGAGATTGCGTTTGTTATGTTCAAATATCTGCTGAGCACTATTTTTTTCTGTAACTGGGACTATATGATTGGAGTCCATTATAAAGAAAATAAGTATTGACTAGGTGGAGAAACATGAGAAAGACTGAGCATGGCTTCTATAACGGAAAATCTCGCTTGACAAACCTGTTGGAGTTTTGGGAGGATGTCGTTAAGCATGTGGATAAAGTGGATGTGATACAGGTTCAGGTTCAGCATGTTTGTCAGAGACCTGGAGTTTGAAGTCAAATACCATGGCAGTGGTGAGACACCTCAGAAGGACTTCACAAGGCTGGCAAAAAGATGAGCCTCAGGGTAGATGAGTGTAAGGTAATGCATTTTAGTAAATCAAACAATACCTGCAAGATGTTCTACTTGAAGCTGACCATTGCAGTTCAGGAAAGATACTTTGGAGTCATCACTGACAGCTCTCTGGAATCCTTGCTTCAATGGGCAGTGGCAGGCAAAGAAAACCAAAGGACATTGGATGGTAGCTGGAAGGATAAGGGGAACAAGATAGGGCTGTCATTTTTCTCCTGTGTAGCCATGGTGCATCCACATCTTGATATTGGGTGCTGTTTTGGTGTCTGTATCTCAAGAAGTATTTACAGATGTGCAGAAAATCGTGATCAAGGAATGGTGCAGCATCCTGGAAGGTAAGCCATCTGTGAAACTGTTCTTCACCAAATTCTACAGTACAAGAAATAGAATGTGCTCACTGAAACCAGTAGGAGGTTTAAAACAGGTAGAAGAAAGTTTTTTCTTCACTCCTGAAGCTTGCTGTCACAGGAGGTTATGGAGATAGAGAGGATCAGCAGGCTCAAAAAGAAACTAGGCAGATTTATAGACCACAAGTTTGGTGTGAACAGGTAGAGATGCACTCTCTAAAGGATGCTGGAGGTGTCATGAGGGGTGTGGACCAGAAATGGCCATGCTTGTTCTAAGTGGCATCTCCTGTGGCCACCATTGTTGGGGACGGAATGCGGGGCTGGATGAACTGTTAGTCTGATGCAGAAGACCCTACTTATGCTGCCGGATACTGAAGATTGGCAGATCTAGCTATAGCAATTTTGGGTTATGTGGGTGTGGGTTTTTTCTTTTCTTTTTTTTTTTTTCACTTTTATTTCTTTAAAATGTTTTGGGCAAGCTGAATAAGTATGTACAAAGTCAGTCTGTCTGGAGAGATAAGAAGTTGAAAAGACCTACGCAGAAAACTAAGGTGCTTTATACCTTGAGAGAGAGGTGCTTAATTCGTAAATTTAAATATAGCTATTCCTTCCAAACACTATAATCTGTCATGATAGTTTATCAACATGCAGCAGAGCTACTGCTGGAAAGTTCTAAAATCTTCAACTTTTCTCTGTGATTTGGCTATACTGAAACTTCTTTCAGCCTGTCAGTTAAGAGGAGAGGCATTCAGACTGGCGTTGTGCTGGGGAGAATGAATGACTAGTCTTACATTCTTTGCAACAATTACTTTTTATCTATTCAAATACTTACGTCCTTGTGGAAACTGATGAACTATTTCTGAACTTAGCTCAACTCTTCAGTTACTTAATATTTTGCATTTAAACTCTGTCTTTCTCCTTCCCCCGCTCCCCCCCCCCCCCGCACGAGGGTATGGGTACGTATAAAAATAGCTTAAAGAAAGCTGAATGAATATATAAGGATTTAAGGCTATAGAATGCAAAAGGAGACTTTGAATTTATTACCCTTTTAGGTTTATGGCTATTTTAAATTTCCTAGTAGAGGAGAATTTGGACATGTGGCTGACTTGCACAGATGACTTGTTTCAGCCTGTGAGGATACTGAAAGTCAAAAATACTTAGCAGTTTTATTAACTAATTGTAGGGTAGCTTTACACAGATTAAAACTTTCTTGAGACTTATAAAAACAAAAATGACGGTAAAGTCCTTTACTGGACCAAAGTCATGCTTTTCGTTACTGAGGAGGGTGCCTTGGTTTGCAGTCTTGCAGCTGGTAAGGGCATTGGCTTAGCCTTCTGCACAAGGCCCTCTAAGATGTCTTGAGTTGGCCTGGAATTAGCAGCGTGCTTTTTGGTGTCCACTGCTTGTTCTTCACTGCTCCAGCTTCCTCTGACGGGTATTGGTCAAGGAAGAGGGCCCCTGAAGTTAAACCCAGTGCTGGCCCTGGCCTGCTTTCTGCTTTGTTAGGTGTCACTTAGACCGAAGATCTGATCACTGAACTCTTAATATATATGCTTATAGTTGTTGGCTAAACATAGGCATTGAAAAAAGCTACGTTTCTTTCCAAGAGTGTAAAGATCTGTTTCATTTTGTGAGCTTTTGGCATTGCAGAATAATAATGGTTTGAAAATATTATTAGGAGTTCATTTTATAATTGAGTTGTAATGCCTCAGCTATCTATAGCGAGTAGTTAAAAATCTTTATTTTTGCATCACAAATTGGACAAAGATTTGTTAGCCTTTATATCTTTTAAAGGGTTTTTTAAATACGTTGCTGTGAAAACAAGCTGGAAGAATGAACTTTTCATAATAGGTTGCAAAGGCAGCAACAGTCAGTGCTATAGCTTTGAATTTGAAAAACTGGCATGGTATAAATTACAATGTATAAAACAACATAGTGTTGCTAGCTAAATAGCATTGCTTTTTTGTGTCAGTGTTAACCCCTGCTTGGCAGGAGGCCACTTTTTACGCTCTAAGCTATGTTAGAGCACGTGGAATTTGGAGTTTGCTTCTGAAGGTGTGTGGTCGTCCAACCTGGAGAGGGAAATTAAAACACTGTTTTAAGCTGACAGATGTTGTCGCTCTTCTAATTAAAATATTTCTGGCATGATGAATGGTAGTGGGCTGCTATAGTAGCTTGATATGTAGAGAGATTAAACTTTATTTTTTCAAATATGTTTGATTTTTTTTTTGCTTGCTTGCTTCAGTAAGGTATGCAGCATTTGGCGCATATGAGTGTTTTTAATGGCTACAAGTGTAGTGAGCTTTCCTCTTTTTTTAATTCTTATTTTCTGCTAATTGGTGCATGATAATTATTTCCATAACCTTTTACTGTTTAAGCATGAGCTCAGCTGAAGCCTAGCATGATGTTTCAAGTTTAGATAAAAATGCAAATATTTCCTAGTAAATTATTCTTGCATTTCTTTGAAACAAGGGCAGTTGAGCCAGCTGCATCGAATTTATGAGGATTGTCTCATTTAGTTTGTGTTTGTATGAGGGAGCTGAACTATTCTCAGTAGGGTTCTTGCAGTTTGCTAGAATGTTTGCTGTTATGCATGGCTTTTTTTCAGTCATCCTGAATGCCAGTACAAGACCAATAAATGAGTTCTTTGTGCTTTTAATGATCTTGATAAAAGTAGATGTCAATGCAAAATTATCCTGTAATGTGACCAAAGAGGACTGGGGCAGAAGAAGATAACATTTCATTTGTAAGAATTTACGTGGTTGTGTGTGGGCTTTTTATAGTCCTTGTTGCTTTTGAAGCCATAATGCATATTCTTCGGTAACCATACCATATTTTACTGTCTTCTGATAATAAGCATTTATTGCTAAAGCTGCTGAGAAGAGATTAAATCAAGATACTGAAATACATTACAAGCTACTCAGATGCCTAGACAAAAAAAAAAAAAAACAAAAAACTCTCAACCCGAACAACACCTCCCCCCCTCAATAAAACAGGAGCAGTAGTTGTGCAGGGATTTTCCAACAGGTTAATTATTCATAACCATCATTTAAAATAAGTACCAAAATGCAGCCCTGGGCAGAGGTTTCCCTGTTTGGGGAAATCTGATACACTAGTAACAAATACAATAATCTCTAGAAATAGGCAATACCATTTTGCTGGTGATCATACTTTATGCAGTCTTAGACTTCATGCCAGAGGCAGTGGCTCAGTTGTGATTTGGAATGAAAGAGTAGTACAGGCTGGAGCCATTCAAAAGCAGTGTTTAGGCATTCCTGGAAACTGCTTTATCCAGCTGCTGATGAGGCTTTATTTGGCTGGGTTTGAATTTGATAGATTTGCATCCAAGGATAATGCTCATGTAGAAGGTTTGTGTTTTGTGTTGAATGACATAGAAGATGAAAATAAACATTAAAGTCATGCACAGGCTGAGTCAGGTAAAGCAAATTTATTGTTTCATCATGCAGAAGAGTTCATAAGAATATGTTATGCTTGGCATTGACTTTTTTCTTATTTCTAAGACTAGATGTGTAGTTGAACTAAATGAGATTAGTAAATGACATTTTTAAGCAGGTTTCATGCTTAAAAATTTTGTTTTTATGTAGTACAAGTAGTTGAACTTAAATGCTAGACAAATCAGGTAGTGTACTATTTGGAATTTGTTCAAAACAATCTTATTACACCCTTCAGTTAGTATTGCAGTTTTTAACTGCTCATGTAGAAAATCTTTTCTTTTTTTTTGCCATTTTCTGGCATTCCTTGTTGGCATAAACCCAAGGAAGAGTAGAATAAAACTTAAACTTTTCTGCTGTAACAAGATTCTTGTTATACTCTTTACTGCTTTTTTTGTCATCTACTTACCGTTGATTGTTTTTACGATCATAGTTAGTAATTTCTGTTTTGTATTAATGAAAGGATTACTCGTACTCTCAACTGCATAATAAAAGTAAATTAATAAAACTCCTGTTCTTTTTATCTGTTGTGCAAAATTATCAAAAATGATCTTAAGCTACTTTAGCCATGCAACCGTATCTAATTTTCAGTGTGTTTTGATATGAAAAAGTGTTCATGCAGACTGTTTTGTCTTCTAGCAGTAGAAGGATGCTGTGATGCAAAATAGTGCCACATTTTTGATCTTTTAAATGTAGTTTTGTGTTAATACAATAATGTCTTAGATAACTGGTGATAAAAATATTTTTTTTGTGTAGGAGAATATCGTTTTTCTCATCCAACAAATCTGCAAAGGTACTAAATGCCGCTAGGCTTGACTAAGGAATGGAAAAGGAGATGTACTTACAAACAATTCCTGCTGAAAGCATAGATTACAGCATAAACTTTTGTCTTTGAGAGAGAAGACAAACTTAAGATACTTACCCAAACAAAGTATGCTTCAATTGCACTAATCTTGTGATGTCGCTTAAACTGTTTGCGTGTGTTTCTGCCGTTATGCATGTGCATAGATGTGTTTGTGGCTTGCTGTTAGGCTACGCTGGCAATGAAACACATAGACATCTATGTTATGTTTCACAAGGGGGGCTAGAGTACTTTGGGGGATGGTGACCTTACACTTAAGGTAATTCTTCTTTTAACAAGTGAAGCCTTCTCCTAGCTTAAAATTGTTTTCCACTGTAAAATTAGGGAACACTTGGAGTAACGTGGGTTGGGAGGATAAGCTTACACATTGTCATAGAGAAGAATTTGTTAGAAGGGAAGAGGGATTCAGATTTATTACAGGACTCCAGCACCTACAGCACAGTAGTGCATCATCTTTATTTTAATTTCCTGAGCCCTAGCATGAATCCCAAAATCTAGCATGTAGGTGCTTATATTTGCCTAAAGATAAGAGAAGGCATGTATCTCCCATCTTCCTCTGGGAAGACTGCTGATACATGCCTATTTTCATTTGGAAATGAAAAGCTCAGGAACTTTTCACTAAGGTAGCTCCGGCAACTAATGTTGGGCTTTCCAGAGTTTTATGTTCTTGTGTGTTGTTGTTTTTGTTGCTTTTAAAGGCATACTCTGTGCACAGTTGTAAGTGTTTCAACAGTTGTTTTTGTCTTTCGTTTCCCTCCTCGTTATGAGATCCTGAAGGTCTCGAAGGATGACTGCTCTAGATAGTGAGGTAGTTGTGATAATTTAAGGAATAAGTTGCAATTATTGTGTGAATCGAGAAAACCTAGGAATTTCATCCTGTGAAAGGATGTGCAGAGAACTACGACCATCACTTACCGCTTAATTTATTCTGTTTAAGCCAGAGCTTTGACTTTTCTGGACCTTATTATTTGTACTTAGTGAGCTTTAATTCTTAAATATATATTTGTAGTTTAGTACGGCATTTTCATATGTGTGTACTTCGGCTGTGAATGTAACACCTTTACAAACATATGGTAATTGTAAAGGGGAAAATACTCATTTTAAGTGTAGCTGTGTGTGTATGTGTATGGAGAGAAGAGAAATATTATGAAAAAATACTTTGTTAATAGGCTAACCCAAACTGCTGACTTCAGCACCACCTTGACTGGCACTTGAACTGCATCCTGGAAAAAAAATCAGTAATACTCGCTGTTACGTGGAATGTCAGGATGCAGAAAAAAGTTTAACTCTGTAACCAAAGAATATATTCATTATTCAGATAATGCCCTCTCTCATTTCTCCTTTTGTTTCTTTTTATTTTTCCTCCTTCCTAGTTTACTTGTATTTTTTTGTAATACTTGCATACTTTTTTGTAACCCGATTGTAACCTAGGGATACTTCTGTCACTTTTGTTTTCCCTAGTGTGAGAAGTCCTACTTAAAACTGTTTTTCTTTAATACAAGTAAAACACTTAATGCAGCCTAGCTTAAAATTATGCATAATTGTAGCCTACGTATGTGAGAGACTAATATTTGCGGTTTGGGATGTATATTTAATGTGATCTTGTAACAGTTATTGCAAAATCCTTAAAAGCCACAGAACTAACAATCTTTATTTTTGTATTTTATCTATTGCTATTTTTGGTATATTTAAATGCTTTTGGCATCGTTAATTATGAAGTTAAGATTTTTGTTTAGATTGTCATGTACTACTTGCAGAGAATGAGGAATTTGAACTTTTGTCCAGTACTAATCAAGACTGGAAAGTGATTTAATATATTCTTTTCTTTTTAAGCACTGAAAGAAGTTAACAGGTTGCTTATTTGTTTGTTCCTGATCTTATATTAAAAGATGAGGACTGTTCTTTATCTTCTGAATTTAATATTCCTCTCATCTATATTCCAATATCCTGAGAATAACCAGCATTGTAATTGTGCTACTGCTAATAAAAGACCTGCTTTCAGCTGCAAATTCTAACAGAATAAAAGTATAGTCAGAGCTGGTCTTTTACAAAAGTAAGTATACTTGCAGAGATGCAGGTTTATTCTTGTGGCTACAGAGCCTACTTGTACTATCATACTACCTTATTTGTAACTGCCTGTTGTGATAAGAAATTAGAAAGTATATTTTCAAAATTTACTTAAAAATTTAAGATATTTAGCCTCATTCGGTTTGTCTGTAAAGCAAATCTTAAATAGCTGATACTTTACTTACGTAAAGGCACTAAATTGTGTTGTAAATAGCTTTACCTGAAAATACTTTAAGTCATTAAAGCGTTAATTTTGATTGTGCCAGCACAGTGTGAAATTTTAATTCAAAATATAAAAGACGAGCTCTTTTTTACTGTGTGTTGCTAAACATTTATTGCTACATGCGTTTGAATGATAAGCAAATAACAACACAGCAATGGCTGCACTTTATAACTGGTCATTAGAGTCCTCATCCATCAAAACACATAAGCGTGTACATAATGGGGCTATTTGCATAATTACAGCTCTGAGCTTGATTTCTGAGCGTGTAAGTAGTCCTTTAAGCATACGTGGAAACACTTGATGATCAAGCTTGATGGTTTAAACGGACCATGAATAAAAACTGAAATGCTTTGAAATTTGAATCTAACTTACTGGCAGTTTTCTTGTGTTTTTGGTTTTTTCCCCTCTTGTGAAACTGGTCAGCAACCATTGGCAAATCTTCCATGTTAGTTACTAGAAGTTATTTGATAGATGTCCTCCTGTAGTGGAGAATTGCTTCTGTAGGAGCAAAGGCCTGGTGCCTTTGGAATTCAAAACCGATTTTTCTCCAGCCTCCCCTTAAACCATTTTGTCCATGAACACTTCTCCAGATGAACTCATCAGTTATTTATTGCTTTTTATTGTTTATTTTTTAGAAAAGCAAGCACCAAAATGTTATCAATACTGTGGCAAAATTTTTATATCTGAGCAAACACTGGTAAGAATTACTGGGTATTTAATGACTTCTATTCAATAGAATGAATTTGAGAACAAAATCGAGCATGTGCTATAACAGTTTTTGCCTTATGAATTTCTTTTTTTGTTAGTAATATTTTTATAATAATGAATTCTCAAAAACGTGTATCTTCATATTGCAGAATATGTGATCCAATTTGAAATTGACTGTGCACTTGATGGCTAAGCACACACTCAAACTTTTATTTAATATATTAATTTGAATTTTGTTCAACTGCTCCAATCTGGTTTCTTCATCCAGACTGTCCAGGACATTTCCAGGACCATATTCTTTGCTCATGTGGAGTCAGTTGTGTAATCCTACTAGATTTGTTCGCGTTTATGTAACTGATAGCAAATTGTTTTGGTTTTAATTATGAGAAGAGCCTAGCTGTCATTATTTGTCTCAAGGCTTTGAAATTTTCAGGAGAATATATGCAAAAGCTTGATTATGAGCAGCATTTAAGTTCTAATTCTTAATACCAATATGAATATGTTTACAGCTATCCAGGGAAATCCTTCTCTTTTGCATTAATGAAGGCAGCATCCTAGGTCCCATTGCAGTGAAAGGTGGCTCTGGAATTCTTCCTTACTTGATCGACAGTCCCTCTTGCCTACTCTCCGTTACCTAGTTTGTAAAAATGTGTTGCCCTAGCTTCTGCCTGTTCCCAGCAGAAGCAGCGTGCGAGGCAGAGGGATCCAGGCAAGCAGCTGAATGCGTTAAAGTGTGGAGCCTGCCTTTGAGTCCTTGGTTGTCCTTGGCACTAAACGAAAAGACTCGGTAGTTAAATCTGTAATAATGGTAGTTGCTTCCTGGAGGGCAGCGGCGGCTGTCAAAAGTTGCCGAACGGTGAGCTGGTATATCTGCGCACTCGCTCGATCAACTGCTTTTTGTGTGATGAGACCAAAGGGATTTGATCAGATAATACATGACAGGTAGGTAAACAGTTTTACAGGTAGTTCTTGCCACTTACATTGACACAAATATCAAAGACTTACACCAGTCTGTGTTGCTTTAAAAAAGAAAAAGAAGAGAGAGAACTATTTACTCTTACTGCCCCTTACTGTTGACTTAGTAAACAAAAGCCAAAGTTACAGAGCTAGTAGGCTACAGCTGGGAGGTCTCCAGTCTAGTTTTCAGCAAGATATAATAAACTTCCAAAGACTTTATTATTTTTTTTCCCAAAATTCATGATGGAGTTTTGACCAATGAGGCTTTCACCTCTTGTACATATGAAAGTAAACTCCCCACTTTAAACTTTTTTGTAAGTTTATTTTCATTGTCATGCACGCAGTCTGCGGAAACAAAGCAGTTGAAGGCAGGAACGAAAACTTCAGTTTGAAAAGAGGGAAATGTCAGCCACAAGCTTAAGGCTTGCCGTGTTTGTGAGCAGGTCCTTCCCCTTAGTTTTCTTAGGTGTTCCCAGTCTTAATCCCTCACCGGCAGACAGGCTGCTGATGCACAGGATATATTTGGGCTTGACAGTTGCTTTTGTCTCAAATCAAGTTAGTTTTGTGAGTTCTGTTTATATGAGAACATGCTGCAGCAGCAAAAAAAAAAACCCTCTTCCCACGCTGGCACCCCGGCTACGCCGCCGGCATCCCTAACGCCCCTATTCCGCGAGGAGCAGGCGGGAAGGAGGCGAGGGCTAGGAGCAAGCGCAGCGCTGTTGCCTCCGCCCCTGCGGAGCCGGTTGGTTAGTAAATGGCCCTTGACTGTCTGCAGGGAAGAGTTGCCTGGACTTGCGTTTTTGGGGATGTTCGCGGACGTGGATACGCCACCTTTACCCACCTTAGCAAGCTCACTTTAATCTGCAATTTATTTTTTTGTGAGGAATATGTAAATTAATGACTGCTTCATACATTATTCAGGGAACTACTTATTTTGTATCACTGATACCTCTTGTAATCTTACCTACAGATATGCAAATGATTTAATTAAAATAATTATTCTGTATAATATACCTGAACTTTGCTCTAAAATAGTACATATTAATCATTAATGGTACTTGTATTTTTAGCTGGAAAGACAATTAAAATATTTGTTTGATAGTGGAGTCTGAGCTAAATATTTTTCTCCCTTCTGCTTTCCCTTTTCCCTTTTCTGCTTAACTTTTGGACTGAGGCAGCACTTGTGACTGTAATCAAACAATTGACCTGGCACGTTCAAGGACAGTGTAATTCGATTTAAAGTTACTAGGGTTGTGGTAGAAATGTGTAGTAGGTTGAAAACACACCAGTACTACTGTATTCCTGTGAGGTAATATTCCTTGATTCACTTTTTCTGTGGCTCTTCTTACTAATACAAGAACTATATTGCTAAATAGAAGCTCTCCGTCTCTTAATACCCTTCTGACCACGGAGTTGGCATGTGTAATTACTTGCGATATCAGGGATTTCGGACTGGAAAGGAGCTGAGAAAAGGAAAAGCCTAAGGGCTCGTCATCCTTCTGATTTACGAGCTGATTTCAAAGGGCAGCGAGCGCGTGCTGCTCTCTGACGGAAACCGCAACCGCCAAGCGCGAAACCAGCAAACCTGCCTTACGTGGGGAGTGAGTCATTCTGCTTTTGGGGGGCTAAAACCCGGCTCTAATCAAGCTGTTCAATATTCTTAATAAAGTGCGAAGCAAAGCAAATCTGGCTGTTGGAGGCTTTTCTTGAATTACCGTGTTCCCCTCTGGTCTTGCACAGTGGAGGCAAGAACTGGGTGAGCCTCAGTAAAAACGGTGCATGTGTGTAAGTTATCGCCTTAAATAGTAAAACACAAAAAGACTTTATGATTTTCTTAGGTGGAATGTCTTTTCAGCTCTGCTGTTAAAATGAGACTGAAATATATCTTACTGTGGACATAAGATAAGGAGGAGAAGCAGGATGAAATGTGACATTGCAATCCATTTACAAATAGAAGCTGGAAGAAAAACTTGATTGAGATTACTGTTTGCATGGACTAATTTTCTTTCTTTTTTTTTTTTTTTTTTTTAGCTTGGGTGTTATTACATGTCAGCTTACTCTTGCTGTCTAACCAAAAATGTATTCTAATACAATCACATTAGAATTGTTTGGTATTAAATTGGACAGTGAGTTTAACTACTGGATTTTAATTACTGGATTTTTTTTTATTGATAATGCAAGCGAGAGAACTTTTCCTTTGGAAATAAATTAAGAACTGTGGTAACTGTTACTAAGAAATGGCAAGAACCCTAAACCTAAAATAGTTAATATGGATGTGAATAGTTAAGACATTCAACCCGTCTGTGTAAAGATGTGTATCTTATGAAACATTGCATTATATACCATGAAATGGAGTGACCGCGGAAGCTCAAGGGGAGTGAGGAAGAACTGCAACTTCATTAGTGGTTACTAAGGATTTATCGCAGGCAACGCCAATAACGGTGCATTTCTATTTTATTTTTAAATAGTGGAGGCAGATTTAAACCTAAACAACTGTAGCATGGCTGATGAGGATAAGGAGAACGAGCTTTTCTAGCTCTACAGAGTTTTTCCAGCTCTGCAGAAAAAGTGTTTAGAGAAATGTGTCTTAGGAAGCCTTGTGCACCAATTCATTTTAATTGAGTGTTAAACTTAGGCAACTTATCCCTTAGATAAATTATGCTGAGAGTGAGTTACAGTGGTTCAGCTGAAGGCCTAGTGAGTAATTTAGCCAAAGCAACGTACGATGAGATTCTGTTCTTGTAACCCTTCCTCCAGCTTTGAAAAGGTGTGCATTTCAGTCTTGTTTGTTTTTATCTTTTAGGGGGCAGCACTTAAATACTTGCCGGCGATTGTCAATGATGTGAAGTTAGTATTTGATCCAAAGGAGCTTAGGTAAGTAGAAATAATGAAATATGTACTGTGGTCTAAATTATATATTTTAGCATACAATTTTTAGTATATAACTTTATTAACTACACCGGTGACTTAAAGCTCTGATACAATAAAGTTTAATCACCTGAGATCCTGTATCACTTTGATCAAATTTCTTTGCTGCCACAAATGGTTGCAGGGCTACGTAAGTACCCTGTTTCTAAAGTAAAATGTGTAGCATGGAGGTCTGATGTTTCTTGGCAAACCTTGCAAGCTTGCCTGGTAAAATCATGTAATAAGATGCCAAGAGTTAGCCGATCAAGTAACTGACATAACCCCTAAGTTATCACTCTTTGAATTGTGAATTTGTTTTAAATCATAATAGCATAATAGCTCTGTTACCGTTCATTGAAGCCTATTTTTGGAGAAATTTCAGTAGCTTAGGACCACATAAATGCAGGTAATAGTAAATAGAGAGGATAATAGGAAGGAGTTAGAGAGATACCCTATTGAAAACTAGTATTTTAGCATTTTTAATAGTAAAAAAAGGTGTGTTTCAACCTTTTAATATAAAAGCATCATAACAGGACTGTGAAAAACAGTGAATTTTTATCTAAATTGATATACTCTTGTATAGGTTATCTGTGTCCATTTCTCTGTTGTGATGCCTCAGAAAGAGGCAGGGGGAATTAAAATAGAAATGAAGTAGGTGAGTGTAATCTTACTGTGTTAACACTGTCATCAGGCAGCTGGAATTTAGCTTCTAGTCCTCTGTACTGTAAACTTTTAAAAATGTATGTTTATGCGTCCTTTGGGACTGCAGAGTCTATCTGGTACACAGTTGCTCGACTAAACCACAATATTGATATGAAATAATAGAACTACTGGGGAAAAAGCTACCAAATGAGAAGTACCAAGATTTGGCCCTGATTTATCCTGAGCAGTACATTTTTTTTTTCCTCCCATTGTTTATAATACTAAAATTGAGATTGAATAATACTTTTGAGTATAGGCTTCATAAAAAAAAGCGAGCTTTTGGGGACTAGTAGATAATTATTGGGACATTTTAAAATCTGTTTTCCAGGAGCTCAGCTGATAAGTTTCAGACCTTATCATCCTAAAATATATGCATTTCTGTGTGGGGTTTTTTTTGTTAGTGAAAACTTGTGACATATTGTAATACTCTGTTACTATTTTTCTATTTCTTTTCTAGCATGGTCATTATTATTATTCTGTTAAGGGTATGTGATGATTGATGTAAAGAGGCAATGTTACAGACAATTGAAACTTAAGATGATGAAGCATAAATGAAACTGAGAAACTCCTGTATAAAACTGCAGTAAAAGGGAGAGGCAAAAGAAAAGAGAGAAGAAAAAAAAATAAGAAATGTATTGTTCAGAGAAATGTGAATTGCCTAACTGTTGAGTTTGAGGAAAAGGAAAATTGAGTTTTTTGTCCAAAAGGATTCAGTTGTTTAGCTGCTACTATGCTATTGGATATATTTTTATATATTTTGGAGAGATTAATAGATATTTTAATTGTCCCTTTGTACCTAGCAAACTTTTTACTGAATTCATCCTAAATGTTCCGGTGAGCCGGCTCACGATTCAGAAGCTGTACTGTCTGATAGAAATAGTTCACAGCGACCTCTTCACACAGCATGGTAAGCACAACCACTGGAGCTACAAAATTGTCATGGCTATCACTGTCTCCAGACCTCTGGTGGTAGAAGGTTTGTCCTTGCTGCCAAAGTAATTGGCTGTAACCAATTAACCTTGTTCCATTTGAAGGACGAGAAGATTTAAAATAAGCAAGGAGATGCTAATTACGATTTATTGCAGGTCATAAATTGTAAAGAAATGAAAGCAAAAACTTGTAACTTTTAATTTAAAAAAGGATCTAAGCATCTAGTGTTGTTGGTGTATTCTAATTTTTAAACTATAATATAGGTTTTCTCATAAATTATTATTTTAGCTTTTGTGCTCGGTGAAGCTTTACAGGAAAGGGAAGTTTTGGATGTCCGTTCTGTTGAAGCATTGTTCTTTCCATATAAAGCTATCTCATACCTGAAGTAAAACTATATAAACCATTTAGTGTGCCATGCATCCGTACTCTCTCATTTTCTCCCTTTAAATTAGCAGGCAAGTGAAAGACAAGTTCAAATGGTTGTGCTGCAGCTATCTCAACTGGTAGTAAAACACTTCATTCTTTCTTACATGACTGTAGGTTACAGGAACCGAAACTGAGTGTTTACATGCTGCCAGAAGAACATAGTGAGGGGCCAATAAGCAGTGATGGTTCAGAAATAAAGGGAGTTTGAAAGATTCTTCTGTCAGATCGAGAATGCTGTGGCCGTGTGATGCAAAGCGCTGATATAACAAACTTTATTAAAAAATTTCTGGGTGGATTGGCTTGGTACTGACAGGTCAGATAATGGCTGGCCACATCTGTGTGACTTTGTCCTGGATCTGCTACCATCTATTTTTTTTTATTTTTTTTTTTTTTACAGTTAGCAAAAGAGTAAAAAGCCAAAACAATCCATGCTGCGTATGCCCCTTAATTTCACAGGGCCCGTTCATGCCTGATGCAGTTCAAATCTGTACTCCTGAAAGATGTGGTATTGCAGAGTTTGATACTAGCAACTGTGGATTTGTGTTCTTTCTGTACCTTTGCTTGTGGTTTGAAGTTGTCCGTCTGATTTTGCTCCGGTACCAATAAAGAATGATGTTCAAAGAACGAACCTTACATTTGGATGGTATTTTTCATTCAGACAGAACAAGTGAAGTTCGTGAATATAGTTTAAAACACTTTCCAAACACTTTGGGTCTCCATTTATCTTTTTTGTCTCACTCTTCTCGTTCTAATTTCTCATTCTTGTGTTCATAGGTGATGTATTTCATGAAATTTTTTGAGCAATGGAGAATTCTCCAGAGATTTAAATAGCAGTGTAATACTTATGCAGATGCTATTTTATATTAGAATGTCTGGATCAGACACTGGAGAGGGCTGTAAGGAAAGGTCCAGTCTTTTCACTTTCTGATCTGTATGAAGCAATTCAATAAATATGACCACTGCTTAAAATTTCAAGGAGCTTTATAAGCTCTTTAAAAGTCCCAGAAGGGCACTTTTTAATGTAAAGCCTGACAGCCTCAGCATATAATTTATCTACTATTTAAATTATAAAATGATAGATTTAACAAGTTTAGTTTATGAAATGAGCATTGCAAGGTGATTGGAAAAAGATTATTAATGTGAGAAGAGAAACAACAGGAATTGAAGCTTTCTAGACAGCTTTATCTTCTGTTTATTTTATTCAGTAGTATAGACAGCATTCTGAAAAATTAACAAAGCTTGAGCATGGTGATCAGTGGAGAGAGTAGTATGATCTTGATAGATAATGCTTACCCAGCATTGCAAGCTGCCCAGCTGAGAAAATGATGAAGTTAGGATTTTAGATATTGTTTGGAAGAAACTGTCACGTGCTACTTGTTGCTTTTCATGGATTTTGAAGATTTCAGTGGCTGGGATTTATCAGAAGAGGTTTTGGGGTTTTTTATTTATACGCATGTGTATGTGTATTTGTGTGTATGTGTGTGTGTAAAAAAAATGCATATTAACAAAGTCTTTTGCTGGTGTAAGTAGAGGGATCTTAGTCTTTATGTAATGTGTTAATTATAACACTTTCAAACTCAAGCAAGTTTGTTAGTAATGGCGTAGAACTGGAGCTAGCACCGTTTACGTTAGGATACGCATTTCTACCTTGCCCTCCCTTTTGCAGAGTTATATATGGCCTCAGATACTCTTCTGTGTTGATAAAATAATATCTCAAAGGCTTCGCTTGCCGCTGATAATTCTGTACCTTGTTTGTGACTAGAGAATGAATTGTACAGGAAAACTTTCAGAAACACTAACATTCACTTGAAAATAAACGAAGCCGATAGCCACATCCATTGTTAAACTCAGATTTTCCTCGCTCTGCGGGTCCAAGTTCTTATTACTGAAACAAGCTTATTGAATAAATGAGAAGGAACAGAAGCAGTACAACTAATTTTAAACTGATCAGATATTCATATGTAAATATTGCTTACTGATCCTGTATTGTATTACACAAATGAGGTTTTCTTTCCTGAGGAGCAATATGCAATACAGGATTGTGGAACTGATAGAAAACTGGAAAACATACAGAAAATTGGATAGCATTTCATCAATACATTTGGAGAAAAATGCTCCAGCCCTGTTCCTTGGGAAATTAGGGAGACTTTGTGGTGTTTTGAGAGGACTTAAAATTCAAAAGACAAGAATTTATCAAGCTAAAAGGATTTTTGGTTGAGAGAGGTAGGTGTGAGAGATTGCCAAGACAGTGCTTGTACTCGAAGTATGTTGAGTAAGGTTGGCATCTTGGATAAGAATGCACTATAGTATTGTGGTTTATATCTCTCTTAAAAGAGGATGTTGTGAAATATGGTTGTAAATTTAATTCATTTGTTTTCTGGTTATGTTGTGGGCCATGCATTTGGTGTGGAGAATTTATTTCCTTCTCAAAATCAAGATAACTTTTCTCCTTTGTAGAACTTGAACTTACTTTTAATAAGCTTTCTTCAGCCCTGGAAGGAAAATCCTGTATAATCCTAATACTTTGTTGCTTTTGTCCTAACAGTGATTCATAACTGAGCCCTTTTACAGAAGGGAAAAAGATAAGTCAGTGTGTAGCTAGTCAGTCAAAGCAATGTAGAACAGAGTGCGTATGTGTATATTTGATAGGAAAATAGTAGTCAGATGACTTCCAGGAGCATGTTTTTTGAGGCCTGTATAGAGACCAGCTGTGTAGATTAACTCTGTAGTAGATCTTCATGCTTCAGACTTCTGGCCTTGAAATAGCGAATATTCAAATACCACTGGTGGAGAAGATTCTCTGTTCTGAAACATTCTGCGCTAATACAAGGACAGCTGTTTCTTCCCATTTTTATGGTTATATTCATTGAGTTCAAAGCCTGCTTTGTACATATTCGATGATCTGCCTTTTCTCGCCCTCCATGTTTGTATCAATAATCTATTATGGCTTCCAGTATTATGTACTGGAAGGTTGTTGAGAATGTCATTTGGTCATGGTTGTTGAAGTTGTTGTAGTGTAAAACAAAACTATTTTCAAGAACTGAATCACAGGGAAGATATAAGTGTTCTGCCTGCCTTTTGAGAGGGTTTCAAGAGCTAAACTGCCGTGTTCTTCCGTGCAGTATCTTTTTAGACAATTTTTTTGATTGCTCTTTTTTGCAGATTCCAGGAGTGGAGATACCGGGGGGAAGCATAATCCTGAATAAGGGATTTTGTAGTCTGTGCTTTGGATTAGCTCAGTTGACTCGTTCTCACTCTCTCTCTGCTTTCTGTAGATAGGAATATTAATTGCCAGAATTCTTCCATATAGAAGCCGGGCACTTAACTTCTGAAGTGCCTTTGAAAACCTGAGTGTTCGTCTACGCTGAGATGCAATTTTTGCATGTTGTAAAGCGTTTGAATTCTCAGTGGTTAAGGTCTTGATGCAGCAAGGTACTTAAAATTAAGACTTGAGCCTTACAAGCACGTGTTAAGGCAAGTATGTATGCACACATGCTCAGCTGTAGCAGTATGTCCTTATATATGACTGCTAGATGTAATATTTTAGATCTCTCTATATGACTAGTAAGTGTGTAGTAATAAATATGTACCTATAGATGTCTATAAATATGTATATATAATCCTCCATATATATATATATATATATATATATATATATATACACACATATAAATAATATTTATTACCACTACTGCAGTATTTTACCTAGCTCTGTGGCATATACAGAAAAAGGTATTTTTGTGTGTGTGGAGCAAAAAACTTGTGACCATAAGCAGCTCTGCTTCCTTTTATCTTTTCATGTCTTTCTCACCTCCAAAATAACAAAAATTGCCGCAGCGCCCCCTTCCCTTCTCCCCGCCCCGCAAACCCAGGGAACCTCTCCTCTGATTAGCGCCCGACACAGTGATGTAATCAGTGTGTGTGTTATCTTGCAAGTATGTCTTTTGTAAGAGTGTGTACAAATACATGTATGAAATTATAAATTGTAGTAAAACAGTTCTGTAATAACGCAATTAGAACTGTGAATATGCACTAATCCTTGCAGTTCTTAGTTAAATGAAGTGTCTTTGAAAATTTGAAAACTTTGGTTTTATGTAAACAGTGATCTCTTTGGTCCTGTAGAGATGTTTGTATTCTCTGTTGCTTTGTTTTACAGATGACTTCAAGCTAATAACAAAGTGAGACATGTGACTACTATATTCTTAAATAGTTGGAAAATCAAGTGATTTCTCTATTAGAAAATTGTTTTTCTATTAAATACTAGTAGAAAGCATAAAGCATTTATAAGATTTCTTACTGTTTAATTGTCACTGAAATGATCTTTGTGCTGTGTAAAAGGAGCAAGGTTACTAAGCATAATTTTTGTTTGTCTGCATTAACTAAATGAACTGTAAAACAAAGAAGTGCATTTATGTGTCCCTACAATACTGGCAAAAATTTATTATGCATATTTAGCTGTAATGTAGTTCCTATGTGAGTGTTCCATTGAAAACTTAACTTGGATACTCCTAAGTTGATAATGCCTCCTGAGCATCCTTTTATAAAGTTTAATATTTTATTCTCACTGCATATTCTTGTGACATTCATCATTGTGTGTTGGACTTGTGCACTAAAGGATGGAACAGATGTTGAATTACTGTTGTCTGTAGTCATTGTGTATCATACTTATGAGCAATCTTCCAAGCTGACTTTTGAACAGGAAACTAGTGTTATAGACTGTAGATTTATCAAGGTTGCCTATTAATCAGTGCTGGGAGGTATTTGTCACGGGCAGTCTAATGAAGGTTAACCTTTCCTGTTCTGTACTTCCAAATAATCAAAATATAGTTGATCAACCAATTTTTTTCAAAGTAGTTTTATAGCAAAAGATGCGTGCTACCATAGTATTAATCTGTTTAAAAATATATATTTATATAAAAATATTTATATGGGTTCCATCACTGGTTTTCACTGCCTTCTGGTTCTTGTGCATTTCATTAGACTTATCCGGAAAGCCTCAAAACAATCCATAAAATTGAAATGACTGTTTCAGTAACTGAATTCAGTAGCTGTTTATATTTCAGTTCAAAATGAAGCCAAGATCTTTCAAATTTTGTATGACATAAGAACCAGTGGGATAAAGTTACTGATCTACTGGAATAACTAACAAATGCCTGACAGCTAAGTCATGTGGAATGCAAAAGACTCTACTTGGTCCTTACCTCACTTGATCTGGTAATTTTTTGTCACCAGGCTCTGTTCTGGGGTCTGCATCTGTTTGTCCTAAGTTGAACCAGCTTGATTTGAAGTGGACTTGAAGTGGTATTCAGTGATGGAAATCCTGCTAGCGTTGAGTTACTGATCATCTTCCCCTGTGGTCAATTATTGGGACTGATCCTGTTCAGTGTCTTCAGTAACCTGGGCAAAGGGATGCAGTGTGCCCTCAGCAAGCTTGCAAGTGACCCCAAATCGCTGTAAGGCAAGGCTGCCATTTGGAGTGACCTTGACAGATGGGAGAAATGGGCAGATGATAAACTGATGAAGCTCCCCGGAGACGCATGCAAAGCCCCTGTACCTGGGGTGGGATAACCCTACGCAGCAGTGCTGGATGTAGACTAGGGCTAGGAGCAAGGTTGCCGGAAAGGAGCTGGGGTTCTGGTGGGCAGCAAACTGAGTGTGGAGTTTGGGAGGCCCCGATGCCCTGTTCAAATGGGGAAGCAACCCTGCTCTGGACTGGAGGTTAGACTAGATGAGCCTTGGAGGTCCGTCCTAACCCAAATTATTCTGTGATTCTAAAACTAGGCCTTTAGTGACCGTAAGAGTTAAAACTTGCATGTAAAAATCATCCAGTATGTAAATGTTTCTATTACCTGTGCGATGCTGATTAGCACCAATTTTTCATTTGAAATGTAATCATAGCTTTTTCTTTCCTATTTTCTGTTAGTGTTTATTCCTTTCAGGTTATTTCAAAGGAAGTGTACCACTAGTATTTCTTCTGTAGCCCAAAATTTCCAGTAGTAATTAAAAGGACAGATAATCTTTAGAAGGATTTCACAGTGATAGTGCTTGCATACTTCTTTGGGTGACTGGGGTGGTAATCTGAGAAAGATTGGATCTTTAAGTCTGGGAAAGCTGTCCCCATCTTAACAGGAGAAGTTGGGAGTACCTGTAAATTTTTGATTTACTTATTCACGAGCAAATCACAACGTTGCAAGATTGGGAGTATGTTTGATATGTGTGTATTTTTATCAGCACTTGATTTTTTGAGGAAGTCCTGAGATACAAATAAATGCTGGATCAAATAACTGCTACTTCTGGACAAGCTTTCTTCCCCTGTCTGTGCTCCAGGGATGTGTATTCAATGTTCCTGTGTCCTGGACACCTTGACCCTTTGCTTTATCTTCCCATGTTATATAACCTGTAAGAGTTGCACACCAAACAGCAGATAATCACAAGTCTGATGTTTAGGAAGGCGGAGACAGTAAAGTGATGGCTGAGGGGTGTTGTCAAGTCTGTCCAAAAATCTTAGTCTTTTGTATAGATAGTGTAATTCCAAATGAAGTATTATGACAAACCAGTTAGTTTCTCCTTGCTCAAAAATTCAACTTGAATACCTTCTCTATTGATTAATTTGTACTGCAGACAATCCCTCTTAAAGGTTACATAACTGCAATTTTTGCTTTCTGCATGCTTGCAGATATTAAATTGATCTTTGACCGTTCTCTAGTAGTGGGACTTAACGGGGACATGAAGCATTTTCAGAGCTCTAATTAAGGGCCTTTGTAAGTCATTAAAGATTGATTCACCTCCCAGGCTTTACGAAGCATGTCTCTGCTGAAGCACTTAGCAACTATGTGCCAGAAGGGTTCCTCTCCCTTGTATTTGGTGAAAAGAGGGGGCTGTATCTTTCCATTGTGTCTTTCTTAATCTGCCTGTTTTCTTTGATAGTCAGTCAAAACCAATAAGATGACACAACCTAAAGTTTCACTTTGATAGATGCTTTCCGATTGCAGCACTGTCCTCCACCTCTCTGGGACAAGCAAATTGAGCTGAACTAGGGAGTTCGTCGTACTTAACGTTATATGGAAAATAAGCAGTTAATTCTGACCTATATCTATCTGATGATTCCTCTTGCCTTAGATCCCTCTAAGTACTTAGACAAAGAGGGAAACCAATTTTGGGATAGGCATGAGTGGTCAAGGACTGGAACAGCTAAAGGAGCTGCTTTCTTCAGGGACAGAAGTTTAAAATGAGTATAAAATTGGTGACACTAACATCCATGGTGAGTCAATATCTAAAAAGTCTTTATGTAATAGCTGGATCTTAAATGAGAAATTTTTTTTCTGCTTGAGGAGGTACTATTTTTTAGTTAAGATTATGCATTTAAACTATGACATCAAATTACTACTTTAAATGTACATATTTCACTGCCATATTAAGGCAGTTATGAGACTTCATCTTTGTATAGATAATTTAATGAATATTTCTGTAAATAAGGCCTTTCAGTGGTACCTGCTCTGCTTTTATACTTCTTGTCATAGTGTAACAAAAAGTCCTGTTTCTTTTAAGATTTTTCTTCTGATTTTTTTCCCTGAATTTTTCACTGCAGATTTGATAGTTCTCTTTGGCCAATAGCAGAGATCACCATCCACTTTCACATTTAGGATCTATGTAGATCCAGAGGTAATGAATAGATAAAAACAAATAATGGGAACTTAGGATGAAGATGTGTCTCTGGTACCAAATTTGGTTGTTTTGGAATGCAGTTCTGTGTTAAGGGCAGGTATTAATGAAAATGAGTATGAGGGAATGTGATGGGTTCATGGCTAGACGTATTTCCCGATGTAAATGTGTGGCAAGATCTAATGCCTTTTTTTTTTTTTTTTTTTTTTTTTTTTTTTTTTTTTTTTTTTTTTTTTTTTTTTTGAGGCGAAAACTTCAACTTGCACTGACTTCTCCCTTTTAGAGCTATAAAGCTGAAGGTTAAATGACCAAGAAGCATTAAGTAGAAAATTCTACGTTGAAGAAACTGATCTTCAAAGTAGTTTCTTTCAATGAGAGCCCATTAAGGCATTCCTAGTGAACTTGTTCTTCTGTGAGTTACTTGAAACTGAAGAATATTTTTCTTGAAATACTAGAAATTGGATGTGCTTATACACAGTTGCTTTCATTTTTCCTGGGTGAGCTTACAAGGTAGATGAGGCTGTTGCTGTTTCAGTCCCTCTCTGCTATCTTGTCGAGATGGAGCCGTCTCTATCGTGCACCACAACACGTTGTTTCTCGATTGTTCTTAACATCAGCGACGCTTTCCCCACTGTGCAGTTTGTGTGGCTCCAGCCTTTGTGCAGGTACCTTGCCACAGAGCTGAGGGATGTGGTCCTAGCCAGTGCTCCACCTGGAACTCCTTCATGTCTAGCATGAGACCAAATTCTGTGGTCAGCTGGGAGTGCTGAAACTATAGTGGCCTGTTCAAGCTGTTGCAGTTGGACTTTATGGCACTGGCTGAAGGCTTCTGGTAGCCTTTGATCAAAGACTCCTTTCTTATGAAGCTCCCTCCCCTCCCTCCCCCTCACCTCCCAAGGGGCAGAGATGGAAGAGGCTGTTACTGCTGGAAGGTGTAGGAGCATCAGTCCTCAGTTTTTACCTTACATTCTTGATTTCTCGGTCATCATCTTGCCCTTATTTCCCCTTTCTGAAATAGGTGTATGGTACAGAGCTTCTACAAGCTACAGCTGAATATGAACATAAAATACCTTTAGAGCATTTTTGGGCAAAACCACTATAGCATCTGCTAAACAAGATGTCTCTCTGACTCTTCTGATTTGAAGGAGATCTTCTGATGTATTCCTCTGTCATCTTGAGGATACTATTCCAAATGATCAGCTATATAAGTATAGGGACACAGTGTGCTACTGTCATGAAATGCTTCTGAAGAAGGCATGGAGATGAGAAAGATTCAAAAACACTCAGTTGAATGCTAATCTAAGTTGCATCACACGTTTTGGTAAATTATGTTTGTACTCTTAGACTACGTTGCCTTGATTACAAATGCAGGTAAGGTGAAGAAAGTGTGACGTGCCTTGCCAGCATTCATCCTGTGGAGCGAGTGTGAAGCTGTGTTTATATGTAAACTTTGTGTAGTCGTGTTTTATGGGTCTGATTAATCGATGTTCTTAAGCACAGGCAGTCAACAGCAGCGAGAGACTACTCAAGCACTTTGCTGAATTGAGGCCTGCAGGGGGGAAAAAAAAACATACTGTTTGTCCAAGCATTCTTAACCTAACGACTCTATTTTAATTTGCTTGCAACTTGAAACTAAAATTTTGTCTTTTATAGGCCCTGAAGCAGGTTGTATATTTAGGTGATGCTCTGAAGTTATTTAAAGCTGTGCATATAACCTTGTATTTTGTGTGCAGATTGCAGGGAAATCTTACTGCCAACAATGACGGATCAGCTGAAGTATCACTTGGAAAGACAAGAAGATCTGGAGGCTTGTTGCCAATTGCTTAGTAACATCCTGGAAGTGCTTTACAAGAAAGATGTGGTTAGTATTTTGTGTTTGTGTGATGATTAGCACTTAAAAGAAATGTGTCCTGGTAGGACTGATTAAGTAGGTAATCACTTCTTATTTTTTCTCCCTTCTCTTCCCTGCCTCTTCCTATTTTCTACTAGCCTCCCTCCCTTTTTAAGATCTCTTTTTAGATATACAAGCATGTGTTACCTGGTTGTACCCTCTCATGGTGTTCCCTACAGTTTTTGAGGTGTCTCCCTTACAGCATTGTCATCCAATAACATTTTTCCAGACATTGATCAGACAGCGAGTTAAGCCTCTTTCTTGCATGGTGTCCACCCTCTGCTAGGTGAAAAATGATCAATTCTCCACAAACATTTTGGGAAACATACATTTAAGGTATATTGAAGTTGGCCTGACATGTATGAACACATACTTCATCGATACAGTAAACTCATGCAGCTAGTTAAAGTACCATTTAAAGTTGTATAGTAGACTTGGCCACATTAGGAAGAAATAACATGAATTAGGATGTGACTTCTTTTGTATGAAGGTGATAGCTAATATAGTTGTCTTAATGTTCAGAATATAAAGGCAAGATACAGCTGCACATGAGAACCTGTGTTGCGCTGCTATCTAGGTATGTATCTTGCATAATAGTCTGTTTTTGTCTTTTCTTGACTTCACACAAATATGCCAATATTGGTGCTTTACTGGAAAACTTTAAGAACTTGATGCTGTCTTAGAACAATAAAGAAGTATGGGCCGACGAGGCTGCTGTCTGAACCGTCAGTCCTGTGTAGAATCGTCAACTGATTTAGTGTGAAAGGACCTCTGGGGTCAGCTAGTTACATTGCATCTTTCTTGACTATGTTTTTGGATTGTTTCTGGTTTTGTTTCTTTTTTTTTTTTTTGAAGTAGTCAGACATAGCTGCTTCAGGGAGCAGCTTGTTGTTGTTGTTTCCTTTTTTTTAAAAAAGGAATTCCTGACAGCTTGGCTGGTTCCTGTCACTTTGACTGCGTTTCTTGCAGCAGCAGCAGCTACTGTCTTTCCACTCTCCTGCTTACGGAGGTGAGCCTGGCTGAAAAGTACTGCAGGAATGACGGGAGCAGAGCTGAGAGCTGGCCACTGCCGCCTGTCAGCGGCCGGCTGTGAGCCGGCTGCAGAGCATCCAGGAAGGAGAGATCCCTTTGCCAGTAGAGGAGGGGGATGGAGAGGGAATGTGCGGAGAGGAGGCAGCCACTTCAAGTGAGAAGGGACATAAAGACGTTGAAAATGGACAGGACAGCAGAAGAGCCAGGAATGCAGAGAATCTGAAACTCCTAAGAGAAAAATCCTAGGAGAGAAGGGAGAGCCAAAGGGTGGAGAGGAACAGTGTACTGAGACAGAGATGCATTTCTCCCTGAAGATGCTTTTGTATTAGAAATGTGAGCTTTATTCCAAAGACAGATCTGCCAGCAGCAGGAAGAAAAGTCTATATTGTAATAGTAGCTGTGGATGATGAAGGATTGTTCTTCAAATATGCAAATACATTGTTTTCATATATGCAAATGTGTCTTTGATACTTAAGTATAATCTGATGATCAGCCGGGGAGATTATTGCATGGATGTGAAGGCGAGGAAAAAATTGGTTCATCAGAAGTTTGTATAATGGTCAAGAAGCAATGCAAAGATACTGTTTTTTCTAGATAGTTATATAGGAAAATGCTTCTAAATGTTGGCCATAGAATTTTTTCCCTTCCTTTCCCACACATACCTCTGAAGTCTACTCCTTTAGACTAATGAAAATTGTGAAGAAGCCTGTTTATAAAGGGAAAGCTGGAATGAAGCTCATTGTTGTTGTTGCTTTTCCCCCTCTTCCCCCTCATCATGTTTTTTTGGCTTCAGCTTCTGTAGACCTTGTTCTGCCTGAGGTTCCTGAACTTCTTAAAAGGCTAGTTGCAATGAATATATTTCAACTCTCACAGAAAAATAGTGGCAAATCACTTCTAATATAAAAATATTATTTTGAAATAATTGCCTGAAATTGAGGCTCCTTACCTGAAATTTTGCTTTGTTTTTGTTGTTTTCTTATGGTTGAGTTGAATCTCTGTTGCAGAATAGACTGCCAAACCTTGGTGATGACTGTAGGCTTTTGAAGTTGGAAAAAATGACTTTGGAAAATGAAGATGTTAAGTAACTAAATGTCTTAGGCTTGCTTTTCATTTAGATAACTGCAACAGTACACCTAAATTTGAGTAGCATGTATTAATAAAATAGACTTTGGATGGTCTTTGTTAAAATCAGAGACTAATTTTCTCCTTTTTGATCAACAGCAGTAAGTGATGTTTTATTTAACTTTCACGAGAGAGATGGCTTTAAAGGCAAAGATAAATATTTGAATCATAGTGGTGTATCTTGTATCTAATTACCATCAATTTATTCTTTTTCCTTAGGGACCAACACAACGACATGTCCAGATAATCATGGAAAAGCTATTGAGGACAGTAAATAGAACAGTCATTTCCATGGGACGTGATTCAGAGCTCATTGTAAGTGTCTCTTGATGTAAACTTAAATACCTTTGTCACATCTTTTTGAACCTGAGTGTAATAGGATTTAAATCCCAAGTGATGCAAAGCAATCAAAACCTCTGTAACAGTCTTTCAGTGTTTGGTAAGCTGTAAAATGTTGGCTTGTAATTTTTATGTAACTTACATAGGGGAGAGAAATTACTTTAAAAATATTGGTGACCAAGTGATGAAGCAGGTTCGAGATGTTTGTTAACCAGAGTGAGGTATTTGTAATTTACCAGCTGAAAAATGTGGAAATGAAACAGCCTTGCATGTCTGTTACTCCCTTGGCAATCATTTGATTCTGCAAGCGTTTACTTGCTTTTTTGACTAAGACCCATCTAATGTGGATAGCTGCAGTATTTGAATTACTGTAGACCCCCAAACTACTACTTTTCTGAAAATCCAGAGAAAAGATTAATACAGTAATTGCAAGTTAGCACAAGACTTTGCAGTGGCATGGCTTATTAGAATACTGTGATTTAGAAGCCTGTTTAATTTTCTAGCTGGGTCATTAATATTGGGCTAAGTAATGGGGAAAACAACCCTGTTCATATTCAAAACAGGTAAAGACCATTAGCTATAGACCTCTAGATGATGGAAGTGTGTTCTGGGGAGTCTCACTTTGTGTTTGCCGTGTCCCTATACTCTTAGGCATCCACAGCTGGCTTTTAATACACAGAAAAGAGGTCAAAGTGGGCCGGATTTTTCATCTGTCTGAGTAGCTGTCCTTATTTATTTGATCGGTTTGGATGTGTTTGGGTCTACCTTCCCCCTCGTCCCCTATCTTTTTAAGCCCGGCAAAAGCCATGCTCCTTTCTTCAGAAGTATTTGTCACATCTGAGTGCATTAGCACTGTCTGTCTCCTTGTCCACTGTTTTTTCTCCTATGTTATTTCTGCCAGTAATTAGGCAGTGATATTTCCCTTTTTATTATAAGGTTGTCTGTCCTCAATCCATCTTACTTAGTTCACCTATTGCTGTCCCTTTTACTTGGCATATATTTGTGCTGGTGTCTGCAAGTATAATACAATTTCATTGTCTTTCAGTGCTTCATGCACTAACATTTTTCCTGTCTTCTACTTTCATCACTCTGATTTGCAATAATAGTTTTTGTCACCCAAAAATGATAATAGATCACCAGATCCATTGTTGGAGCAATAAATAGTTATAAGTAGCTGTCATTCTTTCAGACTGTTAATGCTGGAATCTAGTAACAAGAAAAAAAAAGTCCAAAGACTTAAGTATTGTCACTACTTTTTGTATAGATAACCATAGAAATTATTGATAATACGTAGAACAGATACCTTAAACTGTCTGTTTTGTACAAGAGTACAAAACTTCTTTCTACTTCTCCCATCTGTGAAATAGGACTTACAAGACATGAATACAGGAAGTTTCTACAGTTATACAGTATGTGAATTAATTCCTGTTTTGAAGAACATGATTTAGATATTAGTTATCCCTTTTTAATTTAGCAAATTATATTTGAAAATGTCTCCTGAATATATTTTAAACTCAATACAATTGTATTAAAGGTACACACAGTGATCATGAATATAGCTTGAAATGATTCTTTCTGCAGACACTATAATTAGGTAATAAGTCTTAATGGGACTAGGTATCTTCAAGGAACACTTACTATTACTTTAAAATTCAGTCCATTGCTGAAAGGATCCTCCTGTGATCAGCTAGTAACGCTTCATTTTTGTGGTGTCAAAAAGTAGGAAGAATAAAATGCAGCTGCTAGTTCGGGAGTATAACCTGACCCCTCTTGGATTAGCACCAATTTGAGTTTATGCATGAACTATTCTTTTGTCAATGCTGGCATTGTTTGACCTGGAATTGAAGAGAATTAACTCTACAGGACAAGTAGAAGGAAGCTATTTTTAAAATAAAGGATCTCTTTAGATCCTTAGAAGGATCCTTTATCTTTTAGATGAAGGAGGCATAGTTCGAGTAGGGTTTACTTTCCCCCCCGCCGCTTGGTTGAAAGGAGTAAAACACAGAACTTTAGCTAAATTTATATATGGAGTAAATTGCTTACATTGATAGAGTAAAAATGGCATGTCTACACCTTGAAAAAGTGCTTAGCTATGTCACCTTTTCCAAAGCCTGACATTGTTGTATAATGCATTTTAAATATAGAAAAGGATCTTGAGAGAGAATACTGAAAGATTGGTATTTACTGCTTTAAAATTGCACTACATATCCATTAAGATATCAGCTGATGGTTTCAATCTGGAAACATTCCTATGAGGATCTTGCTTTGCAAAGCTCTAACAAATGCAAACAGCAATCCTTTTCATCAGAGATAAAACTTGCTTTCTTTTAGGTAGCAATGCAAGAACATAAATTCATAATCTGCTTACAGTGTTAATAAAGTTTGTTCAATTTCACATTCCTTATATAATTTGATTCTAATCCCTGTGGAACTAGTGACATATGGACATTCATGAACTGTATAATCACTAAGGGTAAATAGCTATTTTTATCTTATACTTTCAAATGAGAATTATCTTGAAATAAGAGCAATTACAAAAAGGAAAAGTAGACAATGAATAAAAGAGCGGGAAGGAGTAGAATAAAATCTGTTTTGACTGTAATCTTGGTGGGAGTTGGTAGCAATATATTTGTTAAAGTTAATATTTGTGACGTTGCTGTCTGTCTTCTAGCCTCTAGGACTTGTGAAAATATCAATTTTATGCTAGTGCGGAAGAGCGTAAGTATTAGTTCTTTCAGAACTAATCAGAAGAACGTTAGTATTAACTAAGAGTTAAGCACAATCTGACTGACTTAGTTGTGTTGTTTTCAATGAAAGCAGTGGATTTATATATCTGGAAATTAGCATTACTTCCCAGCCTGCCGTATCAAATGATATCAGAGAACACCTTTTTACAACTTTAGTACTAGCTATTTTTGACTACATTTTTCCTGAAATTCTCACTTTGATTTTACTTTATCTGTTTGCTAAATGGGTAAAAAGGCTGTATTTAGAGCAAAGGCAAGAACTGGATATAATTTTTAGCAGTTGTGCAGTTTATTGCTCAGTTATGTGCAGTCACTAGAATAGGGAATAAAGTGCAAGCTTTGTGTGAGTACTCTGACCTTTTTATCAAAACGACTTTGAACTTTGCCTCCTTCCATATTTTCATGTGTGCGTTCTCTAGTGCCGTCTGTGACCATTCCTGGCTCCTTGATGGTCTATTTTGTTTTATTCTGGAGAAATGTGCTCTAACCCTTGTACTGGTAGTGGAAGCAGCAAGGCTGCATTCTGAGTTGTCTGATGTGCTTAGAGTCAGCCCTGCTTTGGTTGCAGTGAGAATTTACCTATACCACCACCACCACCTCTTTCGTAATGGAAAAAATGTTACTTGGAAAAAGTATAGCAAACATGCTTTGAGTCTTCCCTAAGTATAATTTTAAATCTCTTGTCTAGTGACTTTTGAAAAATGTTAGGTTCCCTGCAAGGCAACATATTAGCATCCTTCAGGAAATCAAAGCTGACCGGATAGGATGTTAAGGCCAAAACGGATCATGTGGGCTCCCTGCTTATTTGTGGTCAACAGCTTGCTATGTTTTTCATTTACAAAGCCAAGAAAAAAAAAACTCAGTTGCTGAAGCCTTAAGTTTCAGAAAGTTCACCCAACCTGGGGGTTTGGTTGCTATATATATACCACTTTTGGAAGATGCTTCAGTTGGCAGCTTTGTGTAGCTCTGGGGTCATTGTTTCTTACAAGATAATCTTGATTCCTTCATATAGTGGAACAATTCAAATTCCACTGAGATGCCAGACAAATGCCAACTCAGATATTTAGAAGCAAAAGATATGGGAAGTAGCTGTACTCCTGAGAGATTGTCCTTAAGAGCAGTGACTCTGAAAAACGCTTAGTTTAGTGTCCATGGTGACCAAATGAAGTGGGCATGAACGCTCACTGCAGGAAAAAAAAAAACGCTTTTTGGATTCTCTGGACATGTATGAACAGGACATAGTGGATGGGAGAGGGATTTCTTGGCTTTATTGATGAATGGGATGTTTTTCTCATTTTTTTCCCCCTACATTTTAAAAAGAATGCAGTAAGATCAAAGTTGAGTAGCTGCAAAAATTACCAGAAAGTTAAGTGGGGAAGTAACTAAGGATAAGAGAAGTGAAAGACTCCAGCCTTCCCAGGTGACTAGAAAGAAGATGTAGAGGTGCCCCTTGGTTGTACTGAAGGGGAATTTCTGTGGTGTGAAAACGGCACCTGTCAAAGGGGCAAAGAAAAGAAAATGACTGATGGCATGGGAAGGTGAGAACTTTAAGCACGCGCTTTGGGCGTGGGAACTAAACAGTGGAATAACCCATCAGACAGTGGTGGGTGCTCCATTTCATGAGATCTTCAAGACAAGATGCTTTTCTGGAAGGAGTAGCTAAGAGAAACATGAGTTATTGGTGGGGACACTGGAAAGAGTTCTACAGCTTGCATTATCTATGAGTTCAAACTAGATGATGTAATTTGCCTTTCTAACCTTAATTAAGGATTTTAAGGTACAGTGAGTTCCAAGTTACTATGTAGAATGCTTCATTTTCTTCACTGCACTTTCACGATGTAAGAAATCATACTTGTATTAATTTGCGTATTTTCCTTCCTTGCAAAAATGTTTGAGGTTGTGATGCTAACTGATGTTGCAGAAGTTGAAGTGATATTTGAATGATGGTAATGATTCTGTTCCATCACTAATATCAAGGCTTTTTTACGTTGTAAAATGAATAATATTGCGGAAGCAGCAAATGGGTATGAATATGCTGTACCAATGTTTATCTAAACAAACTGCATTCACCTTAATAAAATGGCAGCCTGTTTCTAGCACTCCAGTTATTTTAATAAACAGCAGTTGTATTTTATGGATACTGAAATAATACTAAAAATTGTTTCATGCAATCTGTTTCATTTTGCTAGAACAGAATTGTGAGGTATAGCAGTAATATTTTTGTGGCAATCCAGTTAACAAATTCAGGTAGTAGTACATAATGTGTGCTATCACACAGATGCTAAAGAAATAGTATAATCTCAAACTGTTCTTGACTTCTAAAGTGTTCATGAAAATGAATCTACTTGACTTTTAAAAAGTGATTAAACATTAGAACATAGAGCAAAGTTAACAGCATAGACGATTGTTTTGCATCTGAAGCAAGAAAAAGCAAACACTTTGTACTTATGATATGATTTTTCGGTTTTAATCATGGTTTTTTTCAGGTAATCCTGATTTTTTTTAAATTGCTTTTACAGTGATTCTTTAAGGAAACATGTGATACTTACACGAAGTGTGTTTCCTAGTAGTTCTAAAACAAAGAATGTAACTGCTTAATGGAAATTGTTTAGACTCAGAAAATAGCAGGTAATATAAAATCACTGCAGTATTTATTGACTAGAAAATATTTTAAGCATGATATGGGAGCAGTGCACATAGTAAATTGGTGTATGAAAGTGCATGATACTGTAGTGAATTCAGTGAAGCTGTGTTATGTGCCACATTGAAAGTGAAGATGCATTTTCTCTGTTATACCTGCATTCTTACAAGATCTACATTAGGGTAAAAATAGCTCCAAGTCAGTCACATTTAACTAAAAGCTCTAAAGAATTAAATTTCTCTCGATATCTAACCTGAGCCTGAGTGATCCTAAACGTAATACAATATGATACATTTTACACACTTGCAAAAACATTTTATTACAAATTACATCGTATGGTATGATATAACATAATATGTAATTTTAAGCAAGACTATATGTATGTTAGCTTTTTCATTTTAAAAAAATGTAAAAAATTAAAAATTTGCAACTTGTTTAAGAAAATAGCCTGGACATGTGTAGAACACTCAGTGAGAACCTTCACTTTTAGCTCTTAAATGTTTCACCAGTGAAACTTCCTTTGTCATTTTGAACGATTACAGAATACTGGTCCCTGGAGGAATCAGTAACTACACATAAAAACATTTCAGAGTTTTGTGCCGGAGTCCCTGCACACAAAAACGCTTAGAATAGGTTTATGGGAAAAGCTGCTGATTAGTTGATACCAATTATTTGTAATTGTTCCCCATTGAGAGAGGTTTGATTTTATTTTCTTAAAAGGCCTGGTGTGTTTGCATGCATGAGTTCATTAATCATTGCCTCTATTTTAAAATATTGAATACTGTTGTATTTTTCTTCTTATGTCCTTATTTGATATTTCTTTGTTTAGGAAAAATACTTTTTTTTTTTTTTTTTTTTTTTTTTTTTTTTTTTTTGGTATTTGGGTTTCTAAAACATGTAAGGTGGGCTGTTTTGTAAACAGATTACAGCTTTAATTAAAAACGATATAAAATACATGAAACATTTTTTCCATATGAAACAATTGCACTTCCTTCCTGGTACCCAGGATCACCTTTTTGAATCCTTTAGCTTTCACAGAAGTATTTCAGGATATTGTTTACTTACGGATGAGAACTTGTAGCCCTCTTGAAGTTTACTACAAAGGAGGTGAGTTCTTCACTAAAGCATACTGAAGTTGGTTTTGAAGTGGACATAGACATCTTCCATATCTGTGTTCTTGTATTATTTTTCTTATTTTTTCCCCAAAGCAAAGAAAAAAAATTCCTTTTTTTTTTTGTAAAATTAGTCGCTGATTCGATCTTGAGAGGAAAAATAGCATAAATGAAAATATTTCAAGTTCTTAGTAAATGCAAAGTCTTCTGTAAATTATTATGTTTCTTCCACCTTTTTTTCCTCCACCTAAAGACTGAAGAATAAATACCTTAATGATACTGTGGGATATGAAGTATCAAACCCAATATTTTTTGAACCAGTTTGTCACATGAGACTGTACTACTCAAATTATCTTCTTTTAGAAAAGAAAAGGCAAGATTCCCACTCCCTAGCCAGTTCTAGCATTAAGCATTTTTTCCCAGTTATTCTACATAAGAGTTTAAAAACACTAGCAAATACATAAAGAAAAGGATCGCAGTGATTCAGAGCAAGATTTTAAGTGTCATTAAAAAAAAAGGGAAAAAATTGATTCACGTTTCTTCCCTAAGAGTATTGGCTAGCAAGTACAATTAATAGATCATTTACATATGAATTTATAATATGTTTGTTGGGAAGCTCATCTTAGAAGTCCAGCTAAATAAATACCCTTGAAAATTGCCTCATCCTTCTAAACAGGTTTCAAAGCATAATGCATGCTATAAAATTTCTGGTGCCTTCTGCAATTGTGTACAGGTTTTCCAAAGACTATTACAAAAAGATACTAAATTATGGTAAATGCCAACCACTGATAGAGCATTTTATTATAGTATGCTTTTCTTTTTTTCTTTCTTTCTTTCTTTCTTTTTTTTTTTTCCCCCTGTTCCAGAATGTTTCATTTAGACCTTTTGGGTACCAAAAGATTAAAAAACAGATCTAGGACATTTTATTGTCTGATAGCCTTGACCCTGTCAAATTGATGTGGTTAAAGGCATGTCCTTACTTGGGAGACTTCTACGTGCTTACCTACTGGAGATGAACAGCAAACTTGTTAGTCTAGTGATGAGGTCATAGCTAAATTAAAAAAGATGGTATAATGTTGAAATGTGATAACTCTGAATTTCACAATACATGAAGGCAAATATACATATAGTCACGTCTTTGAGATTGATTATTCATGGTCTTAGACCACATGAAAAATTGTGCTTTGTCCAGGTTATCTGTGCTGAAAATCTGCACTCACCGATCCACATGGATTTGTAAAACTGAAGACCGTTGCAAACGTAAGGCTTGCCTCTTTTTTTTTTTTTTTTTTCCCCTCATTGGTGTTCAAAGACAATAAAACAAACCCCCAAAAGGCTTCAAAACAATAGTGATATTTAGCTGGGTACAGGATGATAGCCTACAATTTAACAGGTTAAAATGTGATGCTTTAAGATCTAAAGGGAAAAAAATAGTTTTACTTTCCATCTTTGTACAAATTTCAATTCAGATTTTATATCCCACATTGGTGAACTGCGAATAAAAGTTGGCAAGGTATTACTCTAATGCCTCGCTCCTGAACCGTAGTTTATAGGTACAAAGGCCTTTTTGGTACATGTGATGAGAACTGACTGCTGCCAGAATAGTCAGAACAACATTGGCTGATAACACTGATCAATTTACCAAGATCCCATTTTAGATGATTGATAGGATTCCATATATTTCTCAAAGAAGGCCTTGAACTCCATGTGTAATGGACTTGGTTAAAGGAACCAGAGTTTCCATCTTCCATGCTTTTTTGATTCAGTTTTGGATTTTTGCTTGGGAGTTGAGGAGTAACTCTCCTGAGAATAAGGCAAAGGTGCAACCTGAGTTTCCTCAATGGGATGAAGTTTTCTCAAAACTGGCTGTAGTTTATCTTCTTGCTGCTTAAAATCCAATTCCACGCTACAAATGGGGGAAGAGAAAAGCAATTAGCTACTGAATTATGGTGATACAAAGATTTCTAGTAAGACAACATCTGACACTGATATGCAAGGGCTTAATTTATTAAAATTAAATACAAACTAAATGTTTAAATCAGATCTCTGCAAGTCTTGCAACAGAAGTGAAAGCAAGTAATAGAAGTCTGCATATTGTAAAATAAAAATGAGAAGACCTCATTGTACTGGATTGCACAGACTCCTTACCCTCCTTGTTAGGAGGACCTGGAGGGTTGCTTGGACAACTGCTTGTTGTCTATCAAGATCGATTTATTTAGCTTTGTGGTTTTTTAATGCAGCTGTTCCTTTCATGCCTTTCTTGCAGACTAATGCTTTAGTACATACCTGTTCACTGCAGTAAAAGAACAAGATTTTTCTCTTATTTTTCAATTTTTTTTTCCCTAAATACAGTCTATAACTGACTTTAGTTTTGGTGTTTAACTTTCTATTGAATGTATGAAGTACTATTGAATTCATAATTCGTAAGCGTACATATCTGACTTTGGTTAAAGAAATGAAGATATTCTGCACACAGTTACATCTTTCTAATTCCCGCCTTCATGGACTTTTTGTCACCTGTCATAGATTTGACATTTTGTTTTCCTTAGTGATTACTTTTTGCACCTTAAGTATCTATAGGTTTCTTCTCAGTGACCTTTGCTTGAAATATTCTCTGTACCTTGTAGTACTTCTCACTTTCACGTTCTATTTTCATCTCTTCTTTGAGCCTTCCCCACAATAACCCCATAAACGTAATTAAAGTGAGGACTGTATTGTTCTAGCATTATGCATGATGGAGCTTATTATTGGTTTCAGAAGGATTTCTCCTTAGCGAGGTAAACCTGAGGTGACAGAGCAAGTAGACCTTTCAGCAGCTACAACTACAAATGTGAATAAGCCCTCCAAAAATTAGAAGAAACTAAATATTACCTATGATGCCAGTAATACAAGTTATTGCTAGACTTCCCCCCCCCCCCCAAACAACTAAATATTTACATGCTTTACAACAGAAACTGTACATTTTCAAGGGAGCAGCCTGTGTATCAGTGTTTGTATATATGTCATTCCTGTGAAAATTTGGCCGACCATGTTAAAAATGATAGGCCTTTGAGGATTTTCTTTTGATATGCATATTAAACGCTAAAATCTCTAAAATTCCTTCGCACTGAGCAAATTCTGAGCCCAGGACTGAGCAAGATTGCAACTGCAGCTCTAAACTATGTTAGGTGGTGCTGGAGCTGAGCCCCAAAGCTGAGAACGCGAAGGCTGCTTTTCCTGTCTTGTTTCCTGCTAGTGACTGATAGCAATGCAAAGGGAACCCAAAATGTGATTTACTTCCTCCCCCTTCTCAGGATCCTTATTTATTGCGCAGGGTGGATGTGCAGTAAATTGACGGATCAGCCTAGTTGAGACATGAACGAAGATCTAATTTTGTCCGCCGGAGGCATTACTCATTTGCTATGGAAGTTGGATTTGTGGTGAACAAGGCAGTGCTGCAAAAAGAGTCGTGGGCTAACAGTAGAGCACTTGAATGCTGCCTTGAAAACTGTTTTCCTCCATGGCTGTTCCTTTCCGAATTGAATCAGTGGGAACCACTGTGGGGTTTCTCTGTTTGTTTTGCTCTGGGTTCAGTGTCCCTCTGCTTTTTTGCATTTGTCAGATGGAATTACTGTGTTCGGAAAACAATGAAGCGCTCGCACACCCTAACAATGTGTACCACAGAAAAACTTGTACCAAAATTAATACCGTTTTCTGTGTGGAATTTGAATTGTATTCAGGAAATAAAGAGGAACAAAACATGTTGAAAAGCAGCTCATCAGAGGAGGACCGTAGAGTTAGTACGTGAAGCCCTAGGGCGCCGGGGAGGGGAGTACGGAATTGCGTGACTTCCGAATTAAGCCCCGGCGGTGCGCTAGCGCCGATGGCAGCGCGGCCCCTGGGGGCCTCCGGCGTGCTCCAGGGCAGACCCCTTTTCGAGAGGGGTCGGGGTGGCGTCCGCGCGGGGGGCAGGCGCGCGGTGGGGCAGCGCTGCCGAGCCCCGGGTCGGTGGGAGCAGGGTGGCCAGCCTGGGCGCTGCGATCCAGGGGCGCGCCTGCGCTACCTCCGGGCTAACGTCGTTTTTCTAAGTCCTGGACTTAGCGCTGGGGATTAGGGTTTTGGTGTCTCTGGGGTTTATATATATATGTGTGTGTTTAATTGTGCTAATCTGTGAATAACTGAGTTTATTTTTACATGCCGATGAACTGAACTTTAAGCTTTTTCTAACTCTGTCGCTGTACGAGGCATTGCGCGTGGAGCTTGAGGAGTCATAACCACTTGGTTCGAAGCATACGGAGCGTGGGAGGATATCTAGCAACACGCTTAGATACTCGGACGGGTTTACTTCTCTTTTAACACCATCGCACAGGATTAGTGGGCCTCGTCGGAGCCCGTCCCGCTGCTTTGCCCCTTGTGGGGACGCGCTCCTCTGTTCAACCCAAACCCCTCTCCTCGAGGCTGGCTCCTCCTGCCGCCGGCGAGCCCGCCAGGCCCTTTCGGCAGGGCTGCTCCCAGCCGGGCAAGCACCCTCCCTTCCCGGGGGCAGGGCTATGCATTTGTCTCTGAATTTGTTGATTTTATTTTATTTTTAATTTCCGTTTGCCATTTTATTACCTTGTTGAGGTAATAAAGGCGTTGAGGCCCAAATCCTGCAAGCATTTGTACAGTGCCTTAAATCTGCATCTCCGTGGGCTAGGTGAAGCAGGAATTAAAGAGCATCAGCGTGTCTTGTTCTGGGTTGCGTTAATTGGATGACATGGAATTAGTGCATGCTATGTCTTGAAAGAAGAGGATCCAGATAAGCACTAATCACCTGAAAATGGAGGTTAATACCCCTTTGCAACAATCCTCCTTCTAAATTCCCCGTTTTAACCTGAATGTCACTAACGTCCAGGATCCAAAGCACTGTCAGTGTTTGCAAGCCCTTAAGATGCACTTTCTTCTACTAGGCATCTTAGAGTCTAGAGAAGATGAGAAAGAAGGTAAGTTTTAACTAATGTGGGTAGGAAATAAGAGACTGAATATTACTATACTAGTCACACTTAGTTACCTGTCTTTTGCTATACTGGCATCTTTGGCGTTTGCTTGTCTTATTTTTACTTTGTGTCCCATACCTCTATAATAATTTTCCTAGATTATTAGAGATGAATTAATTCCACATGGACTGTGATATAGCTAGGTAAATTGTATCAGCATGATTTTAACCTGTGAGCTTGTTTCGTTTGGCAGTGTTGGATTGAGAGAGTTACAGTTCACAGATTCTAATAATATTTGCAGTGGAACAGTTGGAGCATACCTCAGGAGACCTGTAATATCAAAGATAAAATTAAATACTGAAAAATAGCAGATAAAATTTCAAAGGAGTAAAAAATACCCAAATTAATGGTTGATACATCTTTGTATCTTTTCTTTTTTCCAAGAACTATGATAGCATAATCTTGACTCAGTTTGTGTTTTCTGCCCTGCAGCAAGTGACTCATGATCTTGTCTAATGAAAACATAGTTTCAGAAGCTAAGGAAACTTTATAAAATACTGCTGAGTATTTCTGACTTTTTTGACCAAAGGTGAGTCTGGTTTGAATTTTTTAAGATGCTCCTTCATGGAGGTAATTCATGGTAAATGCTGCAGAATAATGCACAAACTATTAAACAGAAGACTCATTTTCTCCTATAGATTCCTGTTAAAGGATTAAAATTCACAATGGATGGTAATTTAAACAGGAATGGAAAGGGCAGTTCCACTAAAAGATAATCACCGCATAAAACAGGCTATGAAGATTTTAGTCCGAGTAGGTTTTGAGTGTGATAGAATTTGTACAGTTTCTGCATACCAATGACATTTCTTCTTAATAGTAAGATTTTACTAGACTTAAGTATTGGGGTTGTCTTTGTCCTGACAATGTATCCTCATAAAAATTACTTTCTATCCTTCTTAAAAGTTTCAGTGGGGAATCTACATTAGTTTGTAAAACATTTTGAAACTGTATTTTGTTAGCTCAGATTGAATTGTTCGTACTAATGGAATAGATTAACATTTGACATTGATGTCAGTGGTACCACAATGGTACCATTTTGTCATTTATTTTTACTACTTAAAACGACTGTTTTGGACTACTAACTTAAATACTGTCTGGATGACATGATGCAGAATACTTTCTACTGACTGTGTTAAACTATTGTTATGTAGCTGGGACTTCATACTCCGTTTTTAAACACTATGATAATGATGGTGTTGCTGAATAAAAATTTTGTCTTCCTACTGTATTTGAGCCTGGAGCTCCATCAGATGTAGCACAATTATCCTTATCGGAATCCTTGTGATCGTATGCCTTTAAAACAAACCTTCGGGGTGATTACTCAAACAACCTCATACTCTACTACTAGACTTTGAAAAAGTACTGTTTCCTTTGCTCAAATGTATGAAGTAAATGCTTTTTATTACAAAATTGTAAGGCTCAAAAATAATGCTTGCTTAGTTTCCTATTCATGCGAAAGAAGGAAACAGTAACTTTTTTACTTTTTTCTTTGATACCAGGAAATGTGTTACGTTCAAAATAAACACAAAATAATAAAAAATATTAGGAATCCTAAAATGTAAATTCCATACGCAAAATAGTTGTATTCTTAAAAAATCTGTTTTTAGAATTTTAACTAAAACTGTCAGATCTTTTTGATCATAAAACCCAACAAAAATAATGTATTGTGATCATTTTTGTCTCTTTCCACATAGTCTTTACCTCTTGTGTTGGATCACATTAATATTCTCAAAATGTTTTCTTGAGGGAAAAAATTTAATTATGTTGTTTCTCCACTCTAGCTTCCCAGCTATGCTATACTTGACATTAGAGGATGCACTTGGGTAGTCATTAGGGCAACTGATTCATTCCTCTGAAGATGCTGATTCACTTCAGCTTCAAAAAATAAAGGTTTGAAAGAGCTCTAAACACTTTATACTGTTACTGTGTTCAAAGTGGAATCTGTTACTGCACTAAAACGTTGGGTACAAAACCAAGTTGGTCATGGAGAAATTAAGGTTCTTTGTCAACTTTTAATTTACCCTGTAAGGGCATTGCTTTAAGCACATTCTTTGCTTTCTGTCTGTGATACCATTTCTTCTCACGTTGAGTGCACTGGCTGAACTCAATGCAAATATTTGGGTTTTTTTTTTTTTTTTTTTTTTTGTTATTTCATTAGCATTCTTGTGTCTTCTGTGATGTCCAGTAATTGAACACTGCTTTGAATCCAAAATTAGTTTCCTTTCATTTTTAGTAGTGCCTCATTGTTGCATGTCAATGTTTTAATAAATTCATTTATTTTTATAATAATACTTTTTTTGTTATTAGAAGCTATTCTCTCCATTTTGCAAATGAGGCCTGTGGGGGTGAAAAAACTGCCTATGGTCATAGTGCCTTCCGGTGTGTCTTCAAAGGTGACTGGAAGTCTGAGCAGACCCTCTGGGGAAATTGTGAGGGCTTTTAAAATCTCTGAGATTGAGGAATGGAGAGACAGATGGGACCATTAACACAGGACAAATAACTTTGTTTCATAGAGTCACAGAATGGTAAGGTTGGAAGGGACCTCTGGAGGTCATCTAGTCCAACCCTCAGCATAGCCTGTACAGGGATTGAACCTGCGACGTTGGCATTAGCAGCACCACGCTCTAACCAGCTGAGCTAAACCTGCCCCCTGACACCTAGTAATACAGCGATACTGGTGCAGGCCTGCAGAAGAAATGCTCCAGCTCAGTGTGGCAGACCTTGGAGGACGTGTTGTGTCTCTACAGCCTGGGGAGGTCTACCTCACCTACTTATTTTCCTTCTTTGTGCTAAGATGTTAAGCGTTGTTCTAGGTCTCCCCGGTCTGCTGCTTGGGTTAACAGGTCCTAAGGAGGATAACAGGCCCAAAATAGGGGCACGCGGGAAAAGCGGATCAGACTGGATGACCCTCGTAGTCTTTCAACTCCGACGTTTACTGACAGCTTACAGGTCCAGCGATCTCAAAGACATCCAAGTTTTCAGTGCACCTTGATGGGTTTAATGTGATTGAAAGCAGGACAGGTTTTAATTTCTGTTGCCGTAAGGTCTTGTGTCTCAAAGAGAAATCATGTTAACTGTAGTATTCGTTGTGCAGACTCTCCGCAAAGGTGTTATGTGCGTTATTGCATGCAGAGTTCAGAGTTAAGGGTAACTTCAGCATATTTGCTAATGAAATGCTCCATTTTTATTCAGAGTTTTCAGTATTGTAGTATTTGACTTGTGGAGGAGAAGATGATGCTACAAGGCATTCTGTCTTAGTTTTATCAGTGAATTCGCTTTTATCCCTTCAGGCTACTTATCTTGTCTTTGTAATTCAGTCTCCTAGTTCCACTGTTTTGCACTGTTGTCTAGTTCTAGGCTTCTTGCCTGCAGCATCTATTCCCCTAATTTGTCAGAGCTGAGCTATTTTTTTTTTTTTTTTGCTAAAATTTCCCCTGGAAACATTGCTTTAGGCAAATGCCAAGCATTGAAAGCTTCAGTCCAAATGGCTATTGCAGTGGGAACCACTGAACAGCCAGAACTTCCAACACAGTCAGTGTTTATGTAGGGAAATGCTTCAAATTTGCATTTCTGGATTAGTTTCATTTGCTGTAAGGGTAAGAGGTAAAAACTCAGAGAAGGATAATTCTGATACAAGTAGATGACTCCTGTGCCACTTTAAATCGGGGTATAGGTGTAAGACATCATGGGCTTCATTTGAGACTCATGCACTACAAGCGGTTGAGCAATGCGTTATTATTGTAATACTTCATAAGGCTGTTAATAACTTACTACTGTCACACTTTCCTTACTTATTTTCAGTAGTTGTATATCAAACACAAATTCTATAACTTGCTTGGCTAGCAAACAAAAATTAAAAAAAATTCTGATTGGATCTTTTTAGCTGGGGAAAGAAAAAGTACCCCTATTCCTATAGCATACTTGTGCTATGCTGCAAATGCCCTGAGAAGGAAACTGCTCAGTGGCCTGCCTCCAGAGGTAAGCTCAGAAAATTTGTGGCAGAACAGGCTTTTATCCTTTAAATGTTTCTAAAGCTTGCTGCAACAGAGAAATAAGTTAATTGGTTCCTCCCTCTGCATGGAAAAGCATCCTTCTGCTTTATAGCCAGCTGGCGGAAAGGATGGAGTTGAAGTTCTCTATCCTTTTTTCCATTCACTTCTAGGCTGCTAGCAAATAATGTATAAATGGCTGCAGGTCTTCTGCCTGAATCAGAGACCAGGAAGAGAAGTAAGGGGAGGAGGGGAGAATCCTGTGTTCTTCAGCCCTGGCCAATATTTGTATCTTCACTTTAATTTGTTCTTCACTGTAATTCTACGTGCTAGAAATAGATCAGGTGCAAAAAGTAAATTCAAAGTTATTTCCTTCTGGAGAATAAACTGTGCCAGGTATTAAACAACAGAATCTTAACAAAACCTTTAAACTTTAACCAGTTTGTCATTTTGCATCTGACACTAAAAAGTTCTATATACTTCTAAGGATGTAAAAGCCTGAGTAGCAACATTGTTTTACTGACTAAAAACAGTCACTATCTGGTATCTGCATCTGGTTAGTATCTTTGCTGTGAAGTATCTCTCCCAAAAATACTTTCTGAGATATTGTCCAGTTACTGCGATAAAAAACAATTTGAAATATACTGATGTGTTGGACAGAAAACGCTAAATATCTTTAGCTGTATGAAAATGAAGTTCATCTTACACTTCCCACCCATGAGCTACATCAGTGCTACTGACCAAAGTAATCTGTTTTGGTCTGTAAATCTTAGGCTTGGCAAACGGATGATGAGTAACATCTCTGTGCTAACATGGAAGGTGCATGACGTATGAACACCGTGAGCATAGAAATTATTTTGCTGAGAAGTAGCGATGTGTAAAGTGAGCTCTGGGAGTAGGTTCTGTATCCTGAATGTCTGAAAACATCTGAAATAGTTATTTTACACTAAATTTGTCAAGAAGCATCAGAAGCAACTCTTTGAATTGCTTTCACTTAAACTGTGGAGTAAGTTGAAAGACACTTGACTTTTTAGCAGTATGGGAAAGACTTAAAAGATTTATGTGGACTTTGCAGTAGTCTGCAACCCAAGTAACTGAGGTGTAAAGTCCAGATTAGGACACTAAATGCTCTTCAGAGTACAAAATAGCGAAAGAGTTTTGCAACAATTGTTGTAGAAGCTGCTTTTCCTGAAATGATGCCTACTTAACTAGCCTAAGTAGCTGAAAACTCACTCTATTCTGGAATGACCAGGTCCCATTCCATTACCATAACTTCAAGAAAGCCTCTTCCATAGCTTAAAATAGACACAAACAGATGCTGCTAACACAAAATGTTCTCCTCCTTGATTCCATGCAGAGGAATCATGTATATTCCAGCACGTGCAGAATGCTTCTTAGACCTGAGTGCTTCTCCTAGAAGGCTGTATTCACATTTGACTGTATAAGCAGCCAGCAGAATGCTTAAAGATGCAAGATAAAATTATAAACTTTCCATTTGCAGTATGCTCTTTAAAAGAGTAATTTAGAGAAACAAAATAGAATTGGAAAGAATCTGCCTCATGCATGGGCTTCTGTTGCATTGTATTTTAATGTTAATATTAATGCCAGCCTGTTGAATTTCGTGAATTTACTGAAGGAAAATTATTTATTTTTTTTTTTTTTTGAACTGCTTTCATGCTATTGAAATAGTTTAATCAAGGCTAACATTTGATCTTGCATTATTGAATAAATCACTATTTTTGCTCAATGAAAAGTGAGAATATTAGTGTTTTTAACTTACCTGTAGATAATACATGCACTGTTCCTGCATGTGTCGCAGTTAGCTGTGTCTTGACCAGTCCGATATGAAAGCCTGCAAGGAGAAAAACCTGAGATCATTAAGAAGGGATTTGTTTTAACATGTGTTTTGTTTTTGCCCTTCATCGCTGCTTTTTGTAGTAACCAAAGCATCATTTTTTAAGATTTTAATACTGAATATAAAAAATCTAGCCATTAGGAAATCGGGAACAAAAAATAGTTCAACTTCACTGAGCATGGGAAGATGCTGGTGTTTAGAAAACAAGTCTTTAATGATTGGAAGGAGAAAATACAAAGATTTGTTTCCATTACCCTTTTGTAAATTAAAAAAAAAGAAGAGAAAAAGAAAACTGTGAGGAAAGATTGTGAGCCTCTATTTAGACAATGCTTCTGAGTACTAAAATGATGAATCATAACTGATGTTTCTGCAGACATAGCAGTGCTGGTTTGATGTTTTCTAGTTTCTTCTCAAATACGTAAGTCTTTTGCTAGTTATTGGTGGATGTGTAGACTATAATACTGGAAAATGACTACTACTTAGAAATTTTGTCCTTCAACAATGAAGTCAGGTAATCTGTTGTGATGGTGTTTATATCTTAAGAGGAAGAAAATGGCACTTAAATGAATAAATTCTTTATTCACCTAGTCTATAGCTGAATTTACCCTTTGTCTTGCTTTGGCTTGGAGTATCTCTTATTACTGAAATATCACTTGACTTGTTCAATTGGAAAAAATACTTGTTATATACAGATATTTTTCTGCACAGACAGAAATTTCATAAGAGGTGTTAAATTAAAAAATACAACTGCCTGCATCTCAAAACAAATGCTCTTCTGTGCATGCAGATGACTTTAAAATGAACAATTTCTAATATTTAATGTAATAGTATCTGTTTTGTTTTTGACTCTGTAGTTTAGTATGTGATTTATTCTCTTTAAGTTACGTTTGGTTTGTGTAAAATACAGACTGGTATCTGTGAAGCTGCTTCATAGTGTGCTTTTAAAATAATCAGGAAAATACCTGTCAGCTCCCGGCCCGAGCTGCACTGGCTGCGGGCAGAGGGAGCACCTTTTCTCTGCTTCCCTGACAGCCAAAACAGTAATGAAAAATCTTAATGTTCCCACAGACGCTTGTTCAAATTAAATTCTCGCGTGACAAAATATCAACCCCATATAAAATGTTAATAGGAAAAGGTATGTGTAATGCCTCTGTCCCTAAAACGGAAAATCAGCATTTCTTAAATTCTTCAGGCTATTTAATTTTCTTGGTGAACATACTGTCAGGGACATTAGTATTACACAGTCACAAAATTTGTCCCTGTTTTATTCCTTCCTTTCTCTGAAAACTGTCATCTTCTCCTGTGCCACTTCTCCTGAGTGTTTTTAAATGCTTGAATATGGCTTTAATACTTTGAATATTGCTTGAACATTACTGATGTATTTTATATAAAATTTGTGTTTTGAAGGAAAAAGAAATTTATCAGTATGAGCTTTGAAGGCAGAGAGCGGATTTGAAGCTTATTAAACCAAGATTGTCTTCCCAGGTGACACTTCCACTATGATTACTTTGATTATAAATCATTTGGGATGGTGCCACAGCAAAGTGTTCTGGGCCTGTGGATAAAGCTCCTCAGCCCAGTGGTAGCACAGATAATAGTTAATAATAAGGTGAATCTACTTTTTTAATAATAAGGAGGATTTCTTTTTCCTTTTGAAAGCAAAATGCAATCTTGTTTTGGTTCTATTTTCCTTTGTTATTTTAAGAGGACTTGGAACACTATGGATTTAAAACTTATGCCAACTAATAATTCAGGAGCCTCAAAAATACTTCTGATACAGAGGAACATACCCACATTAACTAGACTGCTAAATTTCAAAGCCAAATGAGCAGAAGAACTTCAACAGAAGCAGAATTTCTGTATTATTTCTATACTATTCTGTACTATTCCTTTTAGAAGGAAAATACTGATTTGTATTGGATTGTTTATTTTATTGTCCATACGAGGGATGAATTAGTATCTGTTCTTAAATTTTCCTTTCAAACTGTTTTAGAAGCTGACATTACAAACTCACTGCGGCATTGACCTTGCACACTTAAAACTGCTTTTTCCAGGCTGTTAATCAACTACTAGAAATTCTTATTCAAGGTATAACATTTAAAATTTAAAGATTGGTTGATGAAAGCCTTTATGTACTGAAACTATATATAGTATTTAATGATTCAAGTTCAGAGGAATACAGCACAGTTGTCTGTATAGGTAAAGGCATAAACATAGTGAGTTGGATGCCACTTCATTTTTTCATTGGACTTCAGTCGGGACAGTTTTATTCTCTTTGTATGCCTGCAAACTGCCATTCAAATATATTTAGTCACCCAGCTTGTAGACTTTTTTGTAGACTTGTAGACTGGAGTAGGGGTGGCTCTTGCCTCCGAGCGAGAGCCCCCGGGTGCAGGTGTGTCCCAGCGGGAGTGCGGTTACCTGGCGCAGCGCTTGGAAGCGCTTCCGCCAGAGACCGCGTGGGATTAGGCATCCCAAGAGGCATATTGCAACGGGAAAACTCTGCTCTGAATAGTCACCCTCTCTGTGCGCTCACATCTGTAAGAAAGGAAGGTGTCGTGGTCACAGGCTTGGTTACCTCGCTGGCTTAACAACCGGTTTGCACCACCGGCCCCCCACCTTAGCAAAGCAATACTACTTAGGATGTATTTAGTTGTGATATACCCACCAAAGCCTGGTAGGATGGTTACTTGCTTAACAAAAGCTATGCTTTATGTGGTCTTAATGTGGACGTGCCATTTCAGTCGTGAAGCGTAGACCTGCTCCCCTAACTACCACTTAAAAAACGAGACATTTAGGTTAAAAAGCTATGATCCTCAAAATTGTTTTTTTTCAGGATTTTATTAAATTCATCTCTGAAGTATACTGATTATTTTTAAATGCACAGTAGTTCTAGACTTTCAAGCACTTAAAATATATTTTCTAAGTTATGATATTAGGTAGACTAGTTAAGCTGCTAAGGTAGACTAGTTAAGAGCTCAGATAAGAGACCAGTTCTTGCTGCTGTTGGTGATGCTGCGTGGACTGCTCATTTCAGGTCTCCTGACTGGGTGATTGCGTTCCTGTCTGGAAAGCTGGACAAAATATGTGCTCTTTGATAGTTTTCCTTCCAAAACAATAAAGAAAAGAAACTTGAGTGATAGGAAGTATGATAATTATTAAAACCTTCGATCATATAGCAAGGTAAACCTGGCTCTGCCCATCACCGATTTGATGGGTACACGCTGATCTGCAAAGAGTGAACTGAATGCAGGTAGCAGGCTGCATCACTGGCTTCCATAGTATTCCTGCTATTGCTGTGTTGCATGTACTCTAGTACCTAATGTGCTTTGATATAAACTAATAAAAAGTCCTCAAACAACTTAATTCTTTGATACTTTCCATTTTCTCTTTTCACGCAGATGGACGCAGCTGGGCCTGGTTAGCCCTATGTGTTACAGTCTAGATACTGGAGAAGAGAAGGATATAGGTTAGTTGTATTGCTGTGTCTGCGTCTAATTCACTGTGTGACCTTGGGAAGGATAGCTGATCTCCCGAATCATTTCTTCACATATGCCTTCTATCTAAACTGTGTATTATTTAGAAGAGATTTTCATTTTAATGTCTTTAGCATTCTTGGCGCAACCTGAGCTTAACCTCAATTAGCGCTTCCAAGTATTAAAATATTATAATGAAGCACAACTGTTTTGCTGACATAGACTGGCAGTGACTAAGAATAGGCTGCAATTTTCAAAGGAGCCTAAGGGAATTACACCTTGTAAATCCCTCTGAAATGCAGCTGAATTGGTGCACCTGCTTGAAGCCTCTTTTGAAAATACCAACTGTAGCACATCAGAATCTTCCATTTATTTGAGGTGTTGTTTGCTGGTATGAATTGGAAACCCCGTTGAGCTGAGAGGGGGAAGCTTAAATTTGTATGTTCTGAAATTTTCTATTGTTCAGTAGGTAGCGAGTGAATGGCACTAATTCAGGCATCCTGGGCATCTACTAGAAACAAAAGAAAATCTTAGAGAGCCATCTGGGAAGGCAGTTTCATTACATCTGGATATCTTCCCTTATACTGTTTCCTCTCCAGGATGTAGGGAATACTGCGTATTAATTGTGTTATTTTTGATGGTGTGATTTTACAGAAGTGGCTGTGTTTCAGAGCATGTTTATGCTTTGATCGGTATGCTCTTTAGATGATACTTATGTTCAACGTTCTTTTGATGTAATACCACCAAAAAGGAGGATAAATAGACTTGTTCAAGATTTTTTTTTTTTTTTTTTAATTAACATATATTGAAACAAATTATCCGGGCCTTTGAAGTTGTCTTGAAGTGAAAGTTTTGGGCAGCTCTGAAGAGCTGTGGAAGTGTGGGCCATGGTTCTCCTTAAATCTGTGTATAAATGGGTATTATGTTTCTGTGCATTGCCTAGTTCTGCTGGGACTATTTACAGTGTAAAGAGTTAAACACACTAGTATTATGTGTCTTTGCAGGATTCTGGTTTAAAAATAAATAGTCCAGTGATGAACTTCTCAAAACCATTGTTTCCCACTGCAAAGCACTGAAAAGCTAATGCTGCTCAAAAACTGTGCTTCAAGAATTGTCCATACTTATCATTATCATTATTATTGCTTGTTGTCAGAGTAAGACGACTATGCTGTGTGCATTCTCATTAGCCTCAGGACTAGAGTATGTCATGTTCTAACTATGTAAACAATGGGAAAAATCACTTGTATATGTTTTGCAGATTAAAACATTTAGTTACTACTAGTAACTACTAAATATAAACTATTTAGTTACATAGGTTTAGCCTAACCTAGGAAACATTTGCCACTGTAGCCACATGGAAGGCTTTCTGGCATAAACATACTTCTATCAGCAAAATTTTGTTTTTGTTGGATTAATATCTTCCTCTGGTGCCCTTAAGAACATACACTGTGCCATCAGAGCAGCAGATTTGTCCAGGTATAACATGTCTAGAATCAGCCTTCTGCTCACAGAAAGAATTTCTGAAAAGTCACTTGCCCAGCAGGAAGAAGAGCTTCTAGAATTGCTTTGGCTTTACTGTTGATATTGTTTGATTACATTCATAACTACTAGTTTTCATTTATAGATGGTAATGGCAGAGTTGAATAAAAATCAAAATCAAGAATACTGTAATGCATTGGTTGTGTTCTGCAGAATTATCTTGAGGCTTGAACCATTTTGTTTGATGTCTTCCCCTGGATGCAAACACTGAGCAGTTTCATGCTATTCAGAGGTGTTTTGCCCCCCATCTTCCCCTACCCTCATTGTCTTGGCTTTCACCTAAGAATGTTTTTTTCCATAGTTTGACCATGACTATTATTCAGTTTCCCTATACAAGCCCTGGGAGTATCTCACGTGTTCCTCCTAGTAAACATGGGCCTCTTACTTGTGTTCGAGAGGATCTGTTCCCCATCCTATGACTAGGTGTTAGCTCCCTTCACAGTGTGCAAGTCCTCATAATATTTAGAGCAGGTAAAGAGGTGCTTTAGTGTTTTTAGTATACTCTCATTTAGGTTGCCTTGCACAGAGTTTAATTACATTTGCAATGGACTTGCATGTGTTGTTATTATCGTACAAGCCAACTCTGTTACTGTTCTGCAGGTCTTTGCAGAGACCCCCAAGGCCTGCTGAGCTATCTGTGCACTTCCAGTGCTAACTGGTCCAGGCAGCACAAAGCCATCCCCTGACTTCTTTAGCAGAGTCATGCTTCTGTGTAGTGATAATCTGCTTTCAGAGTGCTTCTTTCCCCTGCTGGTCTAACTTACCAACGTAACTCTTCTGTGAAGCATCAGTACTTGGCGTATTTAGCAGCTGCAGCTAAAACCAGTGCTCGTGGATGGGAATACATGTGCAGGAATCCTATGGTACACAGTACAAGCAGAAGCTATTGTGGTTCCTGGGTAAACTGGGCAGTAGTCTCAGAGCACTGCACAGATCTAAGTAATGCCTGTCTGAACTGTGTCACTGTGCAATGACACTGGGTTGTAAGACTGGACAGATGTGCATGAGCACAGCTGGAAGGAGGAGGGATCATTCCTTGGCTGAGCTGTGATTGAGGCCATGCAGGCCCTGGCTGTCGTCAAAGTAGTGGGGAAGACCACTGTTGCCACGCTGCATACAGGCATGTTTTAGCACCAGCAAGGCGTAAGTTTTCTTTAACTGATGGTGTAATGGGTGGAAAATGAAAGCAGATATACTGTGATACTCTAAAATGATATCAGAATAATTTTTTACTGTGTTTTTTCATCTGCCATCTCATTACAGGGCTGCAATTATTCATTTGGTTTCTGAAAATACTTTGAAATGTGCAGAAGCTCAATGGTGAGATTTTTAGACTGTTTCCAAGGCAGTAGTTTGTTGTCTTTTTTACTGAATCTTGACAGTTGGAAGCAGATGACTAATTTTCTTTTGGAGGTATTTGTGCTGTGGGCGTGTGGCATGACTCCCAAGACAGCAATTCAAGTGCTTTCACCCTGTAAATACATTTTATATTATACTAGGGTTAGTCAAGGAGTGAAGGATTAAAAAAAAATTATTTTTTAATAGGGCTGCATATTGGTTGAAAAAATGAGAATCAAAAGAATTGAAAAGTATCTCAAATCACAGAATTTTATAGGAATTAGGAGTCTATGAGGTCTAGCACATCTCTTAACTATGTGCTTTTGTCTCATCAGAAGATCAGGAGGATAACTAGTGTCATCTCTGGGCATTAATAATAAATCAGTGAATTTGTCTGCTCTAGTTGATTAGCAGCTCTGTCTCTGGCTAATAATTCTTAGGCCAAATACTTTCAGCAAGTTATCAGGGAGTTTACTCCAGTAGTTGCATTAAGATGAGGTCTCTGGCTTTACCACTTGCACTCTTGCTGGCAGCTATAAATCTCTCTCTAGTGATTTGCTTCTGACCTCAGCATGTCGTTACTGATATTCCCTCAGACCTATGAAACTGCAGCTCATCCACAGGTCTGCTGTACCTGTTCTTTTCAGAATTACTGCTGCTTCAGATGTGCTACTGTCCTCTTCCGGGTTCCCATTCGTCCCTATCACCAAATTCACCTAATATTAAAATGAATTTCTTGTGCATGTAATTTCTGGGATTAGCTGGGACAATTTGCTCAAAGGTATGGTCATTATGCAAATCCATGCCTATAGCCTCATGCCCTCATAACTGTCTAGTGCTCATGACCCCTAGCTGAATTATTTCTGAACTGCAGAGTGATTATTCAGCTCCCTGCACTGGGGCTAATAGCCCTTTCTCGGCCATACGACAGAGATTAATAACTGTACAGTTTTAATGCAAAGGAAATCCTCTCAATCAGACCAAAAGGTTTTTTTATAGGTGTGAACTAGTAGTACATTTATGGGTCAATAACTGTATTAAAACACAACCTTTGGATTTTGCTTGGCTTGGCCCAATACTTGCACACAGTGTTTCTGTAAAGAAGGGAAGATATTAAGTCTAAGAGTATTAAGCCTTGGGTGTTTTTTCCTAATTTCAAAGAGACTGAGATGCATGCTCAAATACTTTGTGTGCATTACGCATATAAGCCTATACCAGATTATATTAATAACTGTATAAGCTATACTGTATGTTAACCAAAAAGAGCCAGCTTCAAATTCTAAATATGACACAGTAGCATAAAATTAAGAAGAGAGAGTACAGTTGCTGGCCACTGCTCATGCTGATTATGTAGTACTTGCAAGAAGGCTGGTGGATTGTATGGAGGAAGAGGAGCCCCCCCAGAGGAAGGACCTTGGAAGAGCAGAACCTTGCTCTGTAGACATGTTACAGCTTGAATAACTCTTTGCAGGTTTTAATATGTTGTTTCCTCATTTCCTTAAGTAATGGTAGTTTTGGATTCTACTGTGGTAAAGGAGCATCTGCAGAGAAACAGTGCTGTGTTCACTTGGGCTGTGTACGTACACAAGTGCTCGGGGAGGTCCTCTCCCTAGCAATTTCTCTGACCTTGTGCAGATGACAATGAAGTAAACCAATCTCCTCTGAAGTACCAAAGAAATGATCTAAGTCATGCCAGGTTGAACTGTTTTGAAGAGCAAATTGCCTTGTTAATATCAAAGTATCTCTGCTCATCTCTACAGTCTGGTCTCTCGTTCTGAGGGCTAATAATTCATAGATACTGTTGGCTTCTGTAGCATCTTCTTAGGATATGGGAACCAAGTGGAAAAAACTTGTACACTCAATACAATGCTGTCTATCTTCTCTAGCACGTTGATGCAGTAAGTGACATGGCAAAAAGCTGCTTCGATCCTCTTCTCTCTGAACAAATTTGAATTTTAAGAGAGGGCTCAGTACATCTGGGGATGCTGCTTGGCATGATTTCCAGCTTTCCTGAGAATGATTGTTTCTCTTCCCAGCTGCCCCATGACACGGCCAATTTATTCGTTCCTGCTCAGTGAGAGGCAAAAATGAACAATCACAAACTTCTGTAGAAACGGGAACTGTTCTGAAGTGTCTCCATTTTGCTTAAGCCTTCTATTAAATTTGCGTTTTTCTAGTTGCTGTGTGCACATAACATGGAGAAAAATGACAAAGTGGCAGGGAAGAATAACCTAGTGGTAGACAGCAAGTATGCATCCATGCCCTTTGTGTTGGACCACTCTGCATGGTTTAATTTGGTCATCTATTTAGTCATCTATCTTTAAAATTCCTCTGTCTGCAAAGCGCCAAAACAAAACCACTAGGAGAAGTTAAGAAACAGTATATTTTCTTTCTTAGGAACCGGTATGATTTCTTTCACAGCTGGGAAGGCTCTGATCTGAGAACGGTACCTGAATCTGTAGTTGGGTCTTAGAAAGGCAGCAGTGTCAGGGAGATGGCATGCAGGGGACAGGAGGGGCAGGAACATGGCTAGCAGCTCCTCAGCCTGCAAGGTGCTGCCCTCCGCTTTCTGAAACAGTCCATGTGTTTTTTTTTTTTTTAATTTGGCTCAACTCTTCACTGTTTCTGGATGCTTTTTTTTATTATTATTACTATTTTTTTAAAAACCCTCTCTTCTGTGAAAGCCCAGGAGCTTTTTCAAGGTTGAATTGCTTATTTCTCAATTCTGGACCTGGGTAGTCAGGAGCCTCAACAGTTTAAAAGCAAAGCACTGCTCTTCAAGCAAGACCATGTACTATAATAGTTAAAATCCATTTTTCCCGGTCAGGATAAGAGAGATGAGTGTATCTTGGTATATGCACAAAGGCTCAGAAGTAGGTGTCAATTAGAAATCTAGGGATTAATCTCTTGGAGAACCAACAGCAGTGAAAAATTTCACACTGTAAAGCTCATTTTGTCTCATTTTTACATGACTGGATAGATATCAGGCTCAATGCTCTTGTCTCTTTGGATTTTTCTACTACTGACAGTCAAAATGCAGTTATTAAAGGATTATTCTAATTGTGTAAAGTGAAAACTGGTAATTCAGTACCTAAATAAGATCTTCTTTAAAAGACTGATTTAGCAAAAAAACTGTCCTTGCAGGTATGTAATTTGGACAGCTCAGTGATAGCTGGAAAAGCTTCCCTTATGATCTGTAGTACTTCATATGGATGTATTTATTTTGCTTACTTTCTTTTAATCATTCAGTATAAGACTTCACTAGTATTTCCAGACTGAAACTGTAGGCGTGAGTAATGGAGAACTTTTTTGCTTCTATTGGCCTTCGGGTCACTGTTGTCAGCGTGATGGAAAAGTTTGGAGCCTTCAATTCGCTGCGCAGCAGGAAGCGCTGCTGAACACTGCTGGGACAAGCCGTGGGGTAGGTAACGGGGCTGCAGCTTGTTTTTAAAGTTTGAATAGCACCTACATATAAATCAAGTGATTTTTTTTTCCAATACTTGATTTTTTTTTCCCCCCCAATTGGGCCTGTACAATATATGTCACTAAATAGCTGCAATGTTTTAGCAAAACAAGTTATATATTCTGAGACTCAGACTGTTCCTAATGTCATTTTCGGAGAAAACAGAACAACTGTTCAGAATATCAGTAACCTTGTTAAAAGGATATTGTTTATTTTTTGTTTTGTTTCTTCCAAATCCTGAATGTTGCTAACAGTTCATTTTTTCATTTTTGTTCGACTGTTCTTACTGAAAACATCCTACCTCTACCTTCCTACTGAAGGATATTTAATAACTGAGAGCTAGAGATTATGGTAGGATTACTTAAAGCAGTACTCTTTATCTTCAATATTATAGTATCTAGATATTCTGAATAGCTGGGACATGCTCCAAAATGTCTATGAACTGTGAAAGTTTGCCCTTGGTTTTATCCATCCTGACAATATGATCGCAAGTTTGGATCACAAGCAATGGAACAATTTTGTCCAACTGTTATGAAAAATCCTATCCAAAACAGAAATCTCATTGGGTTTGGAAAGCCGTAAGCCTTAGTGCCATTTGCATCAACATATATAGACAAATGAAAACGCGTTTTTTTTTTTTTTTTGTAGTATGAAATGCTCATAAGTTACCTGCCCTTACAGATGCAGCTGGAGGTTGGATTTGAGTAATATAATGAACTTATTCCAATGGAGCATGTATCCAGAGCTGTGAGATACATGAGTGCGTAGCATACAGCCCTGCCATGTCTACTTGATTTGCAGGGAGGGGATACAGGACAGAAAGTTGGGCCATTGCTTTGCAACTTGGTGTTTACTTGTTATAGGGGCAGATAAGTGGGCTTTAATGGACCCTTAATCTTACTTTCAGGGAAGCCTGAGAAGCGAGCAGCTGAGTGATGGCAGTGGGATGAGCTATAATCAGGAAGTAAGCACAGAGCAAGGAGAGAGAACCTTGCATAGGGCCACGTGCAAACAATTAGTCTTAAAACTGCCGTAGTGAAATAACACTAGAGAACCACAAATTTTCATGGAATTGTGGTTGTCTGAATATGGCTCAAAGTATGTAGAGTGATGGATACACTTTTGGGGCAATGACAAAAGAAGCCTCACAGTTCAGGAGGTGGCTAGTGGTGGCTTATTAATAATTAGAATCAACTGCATACTTTTGAAAAAAAAATGGGAAAAAAAAAAGAGAAGAAATGGTAATATGAATGGCCGTAGGAAAAGTAAGAGAAGAATGTTTTGTTGTTGATTGAACTAGAAAATAAAACCTGCCATTACTATTTGTAGCATATGTTTGCGTGCACAACAGGAGTCAAATTAAGGCTGTTTGTGCAACCAGCAAAAAAAAGGATATATATGGATGAGAATATTCAAGAAAACAACAGTCCACTGTCCCAAAGGTTGCAAGATCCACAGAGGACCAGTTGGTGCAAAAAAATTCTCATGTTCCTTGACTGAGGAAGACGTATATGAAGAGATATTCTATCTCCTCCTTAGAAAAGCAAATTGTTACAATCTCCAAAATGTCTTGGTACATCCATGCTGAGGAAAAGAAGCTGTAAACAAGGCAAAGTCTGAAATATGACTACTGAATTTAGGAGGTGGTCTCAATAACTGGAGTGAATCCGACAGCTTCACAGAACGGACAAAACGGTTGTAAAGATCACGTAACTGAAAGTAAAGTGTAGTCATGGTCGTCTCGTCTTCCAAAGGACTGTTACTGCAATGTCTAGAGATTGGCTTTTGCATTCAGTATATGATGTACCTTGTGCATCAAAAATGGAGTTGAGTTTATTTTTTCTGGCTTTCATGTATATGTTTGCAGTGCAGTGCAGTTTATTCTGCTTTTAAGCTTTTCTCTGTTGCTTCTCTCCATTTTCAGGCTTTCCCCTAGAACCAATTTTATTAAACTTCTTGTGCTATGTCTGTAATTAAAGCAAAACAAAACCAAAAAGGGGGGAGGGGAAATCCCAAACACTGTCATATCATTTCTGCAGCTAGCACACTGCAGTGTGCTAGCAGGAAAGGCTTTTTTCAGAGGTGTTTTTCTTCCCCTCCCTCTCCCAGAGGTTTTATTTCTGTAAGCTCTTTGAGCTTACTTTTCTCCTTATGTGAAATAAGAAACTACTCAGCTTTTAAGAGCATCATCTCATGTGTAAAGGTGGATTTTGTTAGACAGCAGAGGTTATTCCCCCTTTATTTACCCTGTCCCCTTCACCTGCACTGAACAGCTCGATTGTACTTGAAGTAGTCTCTGAAAAGGCAAGAGGCAAACATTCAGAGCGATAATTGCTTTGGCTATCTGACTTCAATTTGCCACTGTTCTCGCGTCAGGATGGTAAGTTTATGCTGGGCTCCTGTGACCTTGAGGATGACTGCTTGCAGTATTTGTTAGAGAAGTATTTGGATGAGAACGCTCCCTCTGCACTCACTGAAGCTCTCCCCTCATTTTGGTTTAAACATGCATCCTAAAGCGCAGTTTTGTTTTGCTGCTGCTAAGAAATGTTAATTGGAAGTATTAATTGGAAGGAAATGTGGAGGTATTTAAATTCTCTCCATGGAAAGAAATTATAAACTTCCAAAGCCTCTTTGGAGGAGCTTTCTGTACTGCAGATGTTGCCCTGTCCTGCTCGCTTCATGCACATTTAAGGGCTCTGAAAACTTCCTCAGTGAAGACTCCACTGTCTGCTTACAAATGAATATAAACTCTCTCTGAATATCTGTTGTCTAATGTGTAGTATTTGGCCTATCAGAGTCCAAATACTGTTGCTGTATTTTTATATGATAAATTGAAAACTTTGTTAAAATAGCTGATTTACTGAATAATGAGAAGAGTCTGTATTACTGTTACTTTTCCTGTTATGGATTTTAAGTTATTGCTGTTCTCCAGTTGCAAAGCATTTTCATTTATTTGTTAATCTTCTGAATGCCTCTGTTACGTATTGATAGGTGGTACTGAGTTAGCCAGGTTTGGGGATTAGTGATTTACAGCTTGCTTTCGATCCCATTCGCCTTAGTGAGGCTTCATAGGCTCTTAGCGAGAAGCAGAATTTGGCTTAATAAACTGAATGCAGTGTGTTTGAATATAGACAAATAACTCTGTAATTTATAGAGATTGTTTTTAGTTTACTAGATGATAAAGCAAGCACTTATCTAGAGCAAAAACCTATGGTGGTGGTGTTTAAAGCTGCACTTTGCATCATGCAATATTCAGCATGTTTTTGCCCACTTTATGAGCTAGAAGTCTGAATTGAAGCTGTAGCTCTGTTTCCTCTGTTCATGCATGAGTTAACACAAATGTTGTTGAACACCTTTTGCTGTGGTGTATTTTTCTGAAGTCTTTGTAGAGGCTTCTACATAAAAAAACAGAATTGCAGCATTGCCAAAGATGAGTAAATGATACATGCAAGAAATACAGTTTTAATAATCTCCTTTGAGCTGGGGTGGGGTTGCAAGCTAGCCATAATGATTTCTTCCTCCCTTCTCCCCACTCTGCCAAAAAGATCTACTGCATGTTCTTTAGGTAGATGTAGCGCATTAAAACTATGTAGTGCCTGGTAGGAACAGGTGGCTTTCCTGATGGCCCAGATTTTGCACTCTGAGTAATGCGTGGGCCCTGACCTAAGGCAGAGAGAGGAAGGTCCCGGTGCGTCCCTGGAGCGAGCCCTCGACCCTGTGTCTGGTTTCTCCGCTGCTCTCCTCCCACTGGTTTTCAATTGCTTTTTAGCAGAGCCAACTGCTGGATGTCGTTGCTAATTGGAGATAATGTAGCACTGACATTTTAAAAAGTATACATGGATGATATTCACCCAAAGGATGATACTACTATCTTCACAGATGCTGATACAATTTTTGCTGGCTTAGACTCATTTAGTGATGAATCGCAGTAATAGCAGTTCAAGACCTACAGCATATTAGTGAAAATGAATCCTCTGAGCACTAGTCCCATGGCACAACAACAGCACTTAAACAACCCTGATTTTCTTGAAGAGAAAAATCTGACTGAGAGATTAAGCTGTTTTTTTGCCAGCAATTTGTGTTGTTTCTTGATGTGTATTATCATAAGGAATTTAATATACGAAAGAAAACTAGCAGGGTGCTATAAGCATAGAACATTGGTTTTTGTTTTAGTAGACGGAAGGCTTGCATGTCCTTTAGTAAGCAGAGATGCAGCAGTAAGCCTTTATTCAATTTCTTGTTAAAAACTGACATAACACCTGATTAAAAAGGGAACAAAGACCGATAGCCTAACACTGGGAAGTTATCTAATGGTCAGCAGGGACATTAGTTGGTCACTCCGGCAAAAAATATTGTAGAACTGCATGCAATCACGTGGAGGAATTATTAGAATAAAAGGATGGGGCAACCTATTCGTTGTTATACTGGAGGGAAATGGGGACGAAGATAGTCCTTAGTGTTAGCAATGCACTGGTGCTTTGCAGGAGAGCCGAATGTCCTTTCAGCTGTGGAATATAATATGGCTAGCGGAGAAGAGAAACATTCCTGCGTGCGGGTGCCATCTAATCTTTTTTAAGATTGCCTAGGCCGGGGCAAAACAAAAATAAATAAAACTAGATGGATCTAGAACATAATTCCTAAAACGAGAGCATATGTAAGTATGGATCTGCTGTCAGCACCTTCCCTCTCCCTCCCTGGCTCTGCAGCCCTTATGTCTAGCTAGGACGAGGCATGTTGAGGACATGCCTGGAGCACTTGGAAGTGCAGCTGAAAGTGCTTAAGGAGAAGCAGCCTTTTTCTATTCTTGAAAAGAAACAAAGCCCTTATTTGAGTCTTGCGCTGGTTTGTAGATGATGTGCCTCAATTTTTATGATTAGCCTCTGCCACTGGTGTGATTTCACAATTAACATCAGCTAATTAGTAAAAACATCTCAGTGTTCTCTTCCACACCACAGGATATGTTTGAAATAATTTTAAAATGTGCAGTGCATCTTTAAGTGATGAAGAAGGATCACTTTACCGTAGCCAGGGAAGCCTATGCAGGGGGGGGAAGAGTAGAAGAGTAGTAAGCAGTCTGTGATCAAATACAATTAGTGTTGCAGACTAATACATGAGTCTGTGTGTACATAAGAGTCAGTAAAGATACCGTGAACAAATGGAGTGTGTGGATCGATTTCCACTATTGTAGGACGGCAGTTGGCTAGAGCTTTGGTTGACAGCTTCCAAAGGGTTACGTGAAGAGACGAGTTTGGGCAGGATCTCTTTTGTGCTGAAGGCATGGGTACAGTCCTCATGTTGGCTACTTTAGATGGATCCAAGTATGTGAAAACGAAAAAGAAATGTATTTGGAGAACTGTGCTCTTGAATCTTTAGACAAAGGATGAAAATTGATATGAAAATGTATGGAGAGAGTGCTGGTATTTTTAGCAGATGACGTTGCATATGTGTGTACACACACACACACAAGCACACATGGTTCTAGATGGCTGGGTGATGATCAATGGTGAAATACCTTTCTATATTTTGTGATTTGACAAGCAGCATGTCCTTTTTTTCCTAATTCTATTGCAATTTCTGTAAGTTAACAAAAGAGAAATACTGAATTATTTCTATTCAAAAAAAAAAAAAAAAAAAAGAAAGAAAGAAAGAAAAAGTAACAAGCCTGTGTTTCTTGAAGCTAGGTGAAGCAGCTTCCCAGTCTAAAGATTCAGGCACTAACAAGATCTTCTAAAAATACTATACCCATCTGTAAAACAGACTAAAAGGGGTAAGGCTGTGTTGACAACATTGTCTAACACTTAAGATCACGTCTCATGAAATGCATTTTGAAACTTTAGGGTTAACAAGGTATTTTCTATATTCCTAAATTAAATCTAAGAGGTACTTTTTTTGACTGAAATTAAAGTATGTACTGCATCAAACAGTTAGCAAGAGCTATCTCTGTCTGTCAGATTTCAGCATCCAGGTTTATTCTGTCAAATTATGATTTCATTATAGAAGTTCTTAAAAGCACAGAAACAGTGCACTGCATTTTGAAGTGTATCGACTAAATAAAACTCAAGTCAAGGCAAGTAAGTCTTAAATGTTTCTGTTAATGTAGAAGACAAAAATATAGAAGCTGAAATATCTAGTTAAAGAGTAAGTGTTAGGTGTTGTAATAACTTACTTGGAATGCATGTAGGTAGATTTAAGTAACTTAAGGTAAACATTTTTCTGCACTTAGGAGTTTGGCATATATCAAATAGAGTGAATGCTACAAAGGAGACTTGATATTCAAAGCTTTCACTGAATTTTGCACTGAAAGAAATATAATTAAAATGCAGAAGCTGAAAGTAAAACAAACAAGATTCATATGCCATTAATGGGATTATACTAAGAGTTGTAATAATATCCCTTAATCTTAAAAACATGAGTCTCTTACAGGATGATGGTTTTCTACCACTTTTTATGCCATGTGAGGTATTACAGTTAATACACGCTGCTGATGTAAAAGCCTTCCAGATAATCCCGTCTCTGAAAACGGTCCGTTCTGTGCACGCCAGAGAAAAGGTGCGTGCAGCAGCTCCGCGCGCTGCGAACGGAAAAGCTGCTGTAGGTCTTTCACCACCTAACTCCCTAACTGTAGCCAAGTCAAACAGCAAATCAGCTTGCTTTTTCTTTTTTTTTTTTTTCTTTTTTTTTTTTCCTGGCAGGTTTCTGTAGGACTTACGTCTAAAGGAGGAAAAGTTAGTACACGGGAGAAATACAGAGTGCGACACGTTAGTGTTCGGGGGAGGAAAACACCAACTTACATTTGCAAATTGAAGTGCTGGTCTTGCTTTAAAAAAGAAAAAGCATATTTAAAACGCCGTAGCTTATACTCACCCTTCTCTATGCGCTTCTCCTTTCTCTAGCTCCTGTATAACCCCCAACAACACTTTAATGGTTTCCTGACTAGAGCTGATCAAATTCTCCATCATCTGAAGCTGTGCTTTCAAGTCCACCACTTCGGTGTGAGGCACGATTTGCTGGCACTCCTCGCTCGCCGCCACCGCCGGCTGGCAAGGCTGGCTCTCCTCCGTAGGCGCCGCGTTCGGCTCGAGGGCCCGGTCCCGGCACTCGGGGGCCGGGCACCGCGCCGGCGGCGCCGAGCAGGCCGCCGCGTCTGCCGCCGGCGGCTGGACGCCGTTGAGCTGCGCAGTCCTCTTTCCCCCGTCCTCGGCGGCGGGGAGCAGCGCCCAGGCGGTCTCCGCCGCGAGCTGCCGCAGCTCAGGCTGCGCGCCCTGGGACGCGGGTAGGTAAATAGTCGCCACCTCCGTCTTAAACACCCCGCCGGGGGCGGCGCGGGGAGCCTCCTCGCGGCCCCGCGCCCCGGCGGCGGCGGCTTCGGCTCCGGGCTGCCGCGGCGCCGCGTCGGCCGAGTTGAGGAGGGCCGGCGGCTCCGTGGCCCAGCCGTGCCAGGCGGCTCGGCTCCAAGGCTCGGAGCCGCGGGCCGCGCCGGCGCGCTCCGTCGCGTGCGAGATAAACTCGGCCGTCTGCAGGCTGCCCCCCTTCTTGCTGCGCTGAAGGGCCTCCCCTGAGCTTCTGCCGTCTTTATCCTTAATATCTATCAGAAACCCGTTGTTCTGACTCTTAAAGGTGTCGACAGCTGAGGCGCTTTTAATAATATTCCCTTTTTTCCGGTCCAAAGGAAACGTCTGGTAACACTTTTTAAGGTCCGGTGAGGTCTGGACTCCTGTGCTCTTGGTGACGTTGGGTATCGACCTCCGCGCAGGCACCGTCATGTACTTGCGATAGGCCGTCTTGTAGGAAACGGGCTTTGCTTCTCTTTTCTCTGTATCCTGTATTGTAGACAGCTGTTTGTCCCGCTGTTCGTTTTGGGCCTCGCAGATATCTTTAAACCTCACCTGGAGGGCTTTGTTTCTCTTCTTGATCTGCCGATTGGGATCCAGTGCGTATTTCATCTCCAAGGCGAGCGAAGCTGCTGGCTCGACTTCGCTTTCCGAGGTGGTGAGTAGGCATTTGTCGGGCTCCTTACTCACCATGATGCCTGCGTTCAAAAACAGTTCAAAAAAATCTTTTGTTACACCAGAAGCACTGATTTAGCTCAAATATATTGCAAACTATGAGAACACTTCCCGGGCTTTGACGGAAACATCTGCCACTCACAGCGGTTTTGCTTGATTCTTTTAATTAAGTCATAATCCTTGATATTAGACTTCAGTCTTTTGCTAGAAAAATAGTGCCTCTTTATCTCAGTGTATTTTGAGATTTATTAAAACCTTCTGCTACCTAGAGAGGTTAAGCGTAGGTAACTCCTGTTTTATAGGCAGAGGAATTGGATTGTAAATAGGCCGAGACTTCTGCAGGGTCGCAAAGCAAGATGATACTATGGTATCATCAAAATAAAAATAAAAATAATAAAAAAAAACCACACCCAAACAAACAAACAAAAAAAAAACCCAAAGCCAGTTGTTTTTGTGGCACTCCAGAGCTGCACCCAGGCGTTCTTTGTAGACCTCGCTGCAGACCCGAGGCAACCCTGCTGCTGTCGGATTGATGGTGCCACTTCAGCATTGTGACCCCTCTGGAAGGGAACTTAAGCCGTCAGGAAGCCAGTCATATAAATTTACTTGATAATTAACAAAACGCCTGGGGAAAATGAATAAAAAGTCTGTCTGTGCAAATCAAAAGCATATAGTTCTGATCATCTTTAATACTCCTTTAGTGCAAATATTTAATAGTAAGATTGTGGTACTGTTTTTAACAATACTTGTGCTTACGAATCACGCTTCCCCATGTAATATACTCTGCATCTTTGCAAGTAATTTATTTAATTTGCCATTAGAGGTGTAGGTATTCTGTGGAGTGTTGTTTTTTTTTTTTTTTTTTTTTTTTTTTTCCTTTTAAATCTACCTCATAGTTTAACCTAAAATCTAGATGAAGCTTAATTACTGTTAGCAAGTCGTTGGTACGGCTGTGTGCATAAAGATTATGAGCTATGGAAGGTTGTAGCTGAAGTGAACAGTGCATAAATCAAGGTTTTGCTTTAAACACAAAACAACCCAACCTTCACTAGAAGCATTAATATCCCTTTATAAAAAGAGCTCCTTATCCCAAAGGTTCCTAAAACACTTTAGAAAGAAAAAAGAAAAAAAAAGCAAAAAAAAGCAACTCGGATGATTCACAGAAATGGCTTACTCTGCTATTGAAACATAAGCACCTCAAGGATGAAAAGATGCCAACTGCTTAACGCAGCACGTAGCAAAAAACAACAGCTCTATCTTTGTGCAGATCATATGGGATCTGCAGTAACTATGAATGGTTAAGACCTCCTTTTTACACCTCACTTGAAAGTTGTCATTTTAGTCTCCTATTGCACAAATTTCCCTCTAATACTGGAATTTGCTGAATTACCTAATTCCCACTTAATCCAAGTAGTCTGCATATGTCTCCTATTTAAATGCTGATGTACCCTCAAAGGGACTTGGAGCACAATGCAATATGAGTAAAGGGACTTTCAGATACTGCAACTGAAATAAAATTTTGATAAAAATAGTTTTATTCTATTAAATAAGAAGTATGAAACTCTTTAAGAGTTAAGTGCCACCACACAGTTATGTTTTGAAAATCAACCCTAGTGGCACCAGTGAGTGATTTCTTATGGCTACGCTATATTCAGTTCTCATTTAGGAAAACACAATTGAGAAGCTATTTTCCATGGAAAATTTAAAATATATAGTTGTTTTTTTTTTAAAGTAATAAAACCATTTTCCAGAAGTTACTACCACACCTGTCTACCTGCATGGTGGACAGCCTGTATCCTGCAAGGTTTCCTGGGAGCAGTGGTCTATTACACTTAGAAAAGAGGTTATCTAGTGTACCACACACAGAATTTAATATTCCTTCAGTGTCAAGGCCAAGCAGGGAGATCCAAGTCTTGGCTGAGTGCTTCAGCCTGAACTTGTAATCTTCTTTATATTGCCTTTTATCGTTTGAAATATTTCTTACGTGTCAGCTATGAATGGTCGCACAAAAGTTTGATCATGTCAGAGCTTCAGTTTCCAGGCTATTTTTCACTCAAAATTCTGTTAGGAAATTTAGCCTGAGAAAGGGTGGAACATTATTATATCTCTAAATGGCATTGTGCAATAAAGGGGAAAAAGTCTGACATCTAGGAAGAGCAAAACTTAACAGCTCAAGCCAGTGACCCTAGCAGTACGGAGCTGATTTTTTGGCCTCCTTTTCTGCTAGAGAGCCTAGGTGTGAGCTGGCTGCCGCAGCTGTGGCACAGGCTGGGTGTCCTGCGGATTGCAGCAGACTTGGCCTCCTCTGTTAGCTTGCTGCTTGCAAAATCTCTCAGGCAAATCTGCCATTACTTAAATTTTGTCATGTTTTATTTCCCTGGTTCCTGTAATTTGTAAACAACCGAAGTATTCCAAAATCTGTAGAGGTTTAATTTTTCTTTTTGTTTTGTTTTTAAACCTCCTTTGTCATGTTCAGGTTGTTCTGATGAGAAACTGTCCTTTTAGAAGAGGAAGTTTCTGCTTAAATCGATCTGGATGAGAAACATCCAACCTGAGTAAGTCTGTGTGAACGGGTAGGGGAAGAGGGTGGAGAGAGCCAAAAGAGAGATGATTTGGGACCAAACCTCTCAAATAACGAAATCTTGCATTGCTACGTGGTAGTTCCCACACTAAAAATGTATGTAAAAGTACAGCATCTGATACAAGGGTGACCAAGTTTCTTTCTTTTTAGAGGGTGGAGGGCGTGGAAAAATAGCTCCTCCTGTAAGTGAGGAAGCTATGAAAGACTGCGGAATGCTAAAGGGAAGCCTGAAGATAAAACTTCAGATTACAGCGATCTTTCGTCCTTTGCGCCCTACTGGCAGGCCAAGATCAGTTCAGTTATCCATATGCCTTTAATCTATGATGTACAAACAAATGGTAGATTTTGCAGGGAAAAAAAACAAAAACAAACAAAAAAACCCTATTCTGAACATTAGGGAGTTCTTGTTCCAGAGGAGTGCCAAGATAAGGGGTTAGCCCAGCTTTGTGGGAAATATTAGTAACTTGTATTTGCTGCTTTGGATTATACCGACGTTGCAACAAACATTCAAACAATTAAGTTATGCCTGTATTTGTGACATACTCTGTATCCCACTGGTCTGTCCCATTGGTTGACAGTTTCCAAAGATGGTGATGGCAGGAAATATAAGTATTTATCTATCCATCTTAATATATTAAACTGGAAATTCAAAATGCTTTAATGAGTAATGAAATGCTTTGTAAGATACAAAACTGGCAGTTTGAAATTTGACAAATGTAACGTTGTAAAAAAACTACCACTGAACCCAAAACTCTGCACTTAACTTCCTTATTTATGCAAGTGTTCCATAACGATTTGCTAAACCAGTGAGTTTCCTGAAAAAAATGAATACACAAAGGTAGTAGCCGTTGTGTCCATTCCCTTTTCCAATCTGCTAATGTGAGTCCTTGCACTGCTAAGGAATTGCAGCAAATATGAGATAGGTTGCGCTTAGATGTGAAACGCTCAGTTATTATGTCTGAAAGGCAGACAGACTTCTGAAGCATAAAGGCAGATTACAAAAACTGCTCCTACATCTGGAAGGCACTTACTGAAAGCGTCTCCTAGAATTCCATGTGGCTCTGGAAGCTCCTGGAGTCATGACTTTTCTGGTCCTTTGTCCGTGAGCACAGTGGACAAAGTATTCGCTTGATATTTTGTTAGCACACCTCTGAACTGAAGACACTGCCTTGATTTTCAGATCCCATAATCTTTGGGAATGCCAGATCACTGGGTTAGTTTGGAATGACATAACAGACAAAACTGAGTCTTTAATACAGATGAAAGCAGGAGTCTGATGATATTTTACAAAATTGAAATAAGATAAATGATGCAGTGTAGTCTGTGATGCAGTTAATTTTAAGTGTCTTTAATAGCCAATAAATTGATTCTTCAGAGATGTTCCCACTTGCACTAGCCTGAATGATTTAGCTAATCTAGAGATTTCTATTCCCAATAGTAGCTTGGACTAATCATTTTCTAGATATCTGTCTTTAAGAATGGTAACTATCAAAAGATAGTTACCAGATTTTTACTAGATTTTTTTTTAAATCTTTCTCAGTTCTTGGTGTTTCCAATTATAACTATTATTTGCACATCTGATAGCAGAAGGGTTGAGAAAACAGTTGATTGGGAGCTAGTATCTAACACACAGAAGTTTATATGGGAGTTTTTTTGTTTTTGTTTTTGTTTTTTTTTTTTGTTTTGTTTTTTTTTGGACAAGGTGTTGACTTCAATTTTCACTAACTTAGGCACTACCACCCACAACGTACTCTCCTGGGAGGTCTGCTCAATCATTTAACCTGCGTTTGAGATCAGGCCTTGCTAGAGGTCTGCCCCGTTCCCACTTAAGTCAGTGCCAGCACTCGTATTGATCTCGTGGGGAGCAGGAGAGCATGCCACGGGCACAGCCTGGACCTGGGCTGGCAGACTGGAAAAAGAAACTTCAATTCGTTCCCTCTGCCTGCATGATTTCTCTGTAATTCTCCTGCCCATTACTCAACCCTGTGGTGCTTTCTGGAATACAAGCGGAGACTGGCATACAAATGCGTGACTGGGAAATACGAGGCAAGTGCCTGGCTTTCTAGTACCTTAGGAAACTACTGAGCTGGAGTTTCTCCATTTGCAGAGCACTGCAAAGCTGTAGCTTGCTGCGTCAGTGGAGTAGTAGATGCTTTCAACAGGAACTTAGTTGCAGGTTCCAGTGAAATACAGACAATACAAGTAATTTTTTTGTCTATAATTACCCTACTAAGAATGAACCCTGACTGCATGACCTGATTTGCCAAGCTTAAATATTTAAGTGATCACAGAGCTGATTTTTCATTTTCTAGCCTTGATTTGTTTTAAAACTCCTGGCTGATTACCCTTAAGCAGTGTTCTCTTATGTTTGAATATGGAAATAATCCATTAAATGATAATAATAGTGATGCACAGAGAAGTCTTAAGTCAGTAAATCAGTCTTCAAGGTAAGACAGGGAAACCACCACCTTTATTATTTCAGGATCCCATAGCATGTTTTATTCACTTAAATAAATCCCTCCTTTTTAAATCCTCATTTAGTGACATTGATGTCCGGATTTCTTTCCCTCAGTATTTAGCAATGGCATGCACGCTTCTAGGAAAGAGGCCTATTTCATGATTCACATGTTAGTTATGAAGAGCAGTGGGTACTGAGCTGTCCTGTTCAAGTCAGTGTCGGTAGGAAAAACTGAAGTAGATATGCAAATCTTTACAGGACCACCACTCTTAATCCAGAACCTTGCACAGTCATGGTACTATAAGGTGAATTACCCTACTGAATTTCCGAATTGATTTGTTAATGAAGAAAAAGTTGATTTATTGCTTACCTAGTAATTTAAATTTGATTGCTGAGTTTTATGGTTTAGTAATGTATTTAAAGATAAATTTGTTATCCGCTATGATTAATCTATTAAAAAAATTCCATTTTCCAGAGGCAGATGAAAGGCATAGATTCCAATCTGTGTATTTGCAGGCCAAATGAAGGCTGTATCGACTGTAGCTATAAACTTCTGTGCACGTACTATGATCACAAAGATTTTAATGCATATATTTAATGGCTTAAAGTAGAAATAATGCAAAGGATTGCAAATAATTGTGGTTTACTAGGTAAAGAAAAGGTGGTTAGTGATATGAAATGTCTTTAGGCTTCTGAAGAGATCAAGGCAATACTTTCTCATGAGAAATCTCCCCTGCCCTGTATGCTATTTTTATACGCCTAAATATTACCATAAAGTTTAATAATGCATGCTTGTTTTTGAAAAACAATTTGATGCCCATGAGGCTTATTTTAAGTACACCTAGGAAAAGCATAGGCATTTACTGTTAAAAACAAACATCTGAAAGAAGCTTGAATTTACTTCCTGTAAATAAACTAAAGGTGGAAGCCTAGCTTTACATTAATTCTAAATATACCATAGCATACAGTACTAACAGCAATCTAAGGATGATGTACATGTAATCTAAATGTTTTTCTTAATTTTGAGTTAACTAGAGTGCTGTTAATACTGTGTTATTATTTTCCCACTTTCAGACATTCTATTCAATTTATTTAGAAGTATTTTCAATCTTTTGAAAGGAATCTAATTGTTAGAATAACTGACCATGATGTTAAGATACAAACTTAGAAATCATATGGTAGTGTCCTAATTGTGGACCAGTTGTAAACAACGTCCAGTAAACAAAACCAGATTGAATAAAAAAAAATACACTAGAAGATATTAATCTTATTAGTTGTTGGCAGAAACTTTTCCTGTGTGATATGAATATTTCAGAGAGTTTTAATATGCAAGTATGAGGATCAAGTATGATCTGCAATACATTCAGGGGTGCTTATATGCCAAATTTTTGTGTTTAAATTAATATCCATCTATAGATGGATATTATTAGGAAAAATTCCCACTGTACTCTAGTGATGTACAAAACTGATGTGCTAGACCAGCCTGTCATCTGTGTATCAGAATTGTTCATACAAAGTCACAGAGCTAGCAGGTATGGTAAATATCAAACTAATACTTTTTTTTAAAATCTGTTTTGAAACCCGAAGGCATTGAACCTGATTTTTTTTTCCTCTGAACTTCCTTATTTACAGCTCAATACTGAATTCAATCTTATTGCTGCATTTACATATTCTGTATTTTACCGAGTAGATTGTTGTAGCCTTATAATTCTTCTGTTTTGAGAAGTTTGCATCACTCCAAGGAATTACAGAGTGTTCCTACCATTTGCCTAAACCAGGGCTTTTCAGCCTGTGGTCTGTGGAGACGCTTTGAGATTTCTCACCTATCTTATTTCTACATAGGCCAGAGAAGAGAGCTTGTGGGTGCTACCCAGCAGCCTGTGGGACTGTAGTTTATAAAGGGTGGCTTTATTTTCCCTGGAAAAAGCTTCAGAGGTTCTGTAGATGGAAACAAAGTTGAAACCCTACTAGCTTAGAGTGAGCCTTTATTTTTTCAGTTGTTAGATTCTGCTGCAAAGAACAGCTGGGGGATGCATGATTTTGAAATAACACATTGCACTCTAAACTGCAAATACTTGGTGGAGTTTTGGTGGTGTATAGTGCAATTTCCAAAAAAGGATCCAACCGCCTGGTTACAACGATGACACGAGAGCTTCTTCATTGCCCTGAAAGTCTTCCTTTGGAGTAAATACGATCATGTGGCATCTGGTTGTTTCCCGCTCTGTTATGCGGCTTATTGTTTCTGTGAAAATTGGAGGAAACGTTTACCAGCGCTGTTGTGCTACCCAAGTCTGCAACTCCTTGTTCTGTCAGTGCTGCCTCTGATACTCCTCGTGTGAGAGCACTGGAGATGTTCTGGTTTTGGTAGAGTCACCAGTAGTTTTGCACATGCTCTGCTGGCTTACAGGAGTCCAAAAGCCGGTGTACTTCACTGGGAGGCTTTTTATAGGACTTCTTGTTGAATACTTTTAATGGCTTGCTATGTAAATTAAGAGCTTTATGTCAGCTTGGTATCTGCAGTATTGTGTAACACTAATTTTTAACTGTTCTCAGTAAACATCAATAGTTCTTGGTGCTCATTAAAAAACAAATCAAATGATGACAGAAAAGGCAGTTCTGTTCTTTAGCTTAGGCCAAGTGCGGGACGTCCAGAGAGGGTGATTGGGGCACTAGGTACTGAGCACGCTTCTAGACCTCCAGCATCTGCGTTCAGCGTCGCTTATTTTCGGTTTCTTCTTAGCTGTGTAAATGTTGGGTAGGTAAAGAAAGACAGACAAGCAGGTTCCGGCTCTGTATGTCAGTCTGGCATCTTCCCTTTCACTGCTGCAAGGTGCTGGAGCACTGTCCGCTCTTTCAGGTGGGACTGCGGTTGCACACAGACGTGTGAGGGTGGTGTGAGGTAGTGTTTAAAAGAATGCATGTGGGTAATTCAGGTCTGGAGCCTGACGTCTGTAGCAAGATATTAACTGATAAATAACATCAATCTAGGACATTTGTATTTCCATTCCAGGGTTGTCAGCAGTCACCAGGAAATAAATGACATATAATTTTCACTTTCTTGAGGCAGACGTGTGAACGTTTTTTGGGTTCACGTGGTCCTGGCTCTGCTGAAATTGTAAATTAACAGTGTATAGTTAGACCTGACCATGCTGATATTGATTTCTGTGATGGCAAAGGATGGTACAAAAACCATCACTACTTGGAAAGAGTGAAATCAGTACAGCAAAAAGCTGTTCTTCAGTTGTTATACAGTAGATGTGTGTGCTCTCTAATTTTTTAAAACTTCTTTCATGAAAGCTGGTTCTGAGATGCTTTAGAAAAAAACGTGAAGGAAGAGCCACAAACTTGGATGAGAGCGAAGGCTGTCTTAAACTTGAAATTTAGTGTGAAATCCCCAAATCCAAAATCCAAAAGCCTCAGATTTTCATCAATGTGGAACTGAGGAGGAATCTGGCAGAAGGGTCAGAACCAACAGGTAACACAGACACAAACAGGCTGGTTCCAGGTCACCGAGGAAAAGGTTTTTGACTCAATTTGGGAAGAATTGTATGGAGAACGGGAGAGGAAAGCGATGACAGTATTCAAAGATAGTGTGGAGAGGTGGAACAGATTAGTTTCCATTTATGTGGACTCGGGAGACAATTTTGAGAAAGATTTGGAAATAAATAATCTGATGGTAGTATTTCAAGATAGATTATTTTATGCTATGAATGACTGGGAAGTGTATTAAACTAATTAAATATCCTCTAAGAATATTCATATCCCCATTTGTCAGCTTGAGTTATATACTCTGCTTATCTAAAAGTGTAGGATTGTAGCTGAGAACTCCCATACTATTAATAAGAATTGCCTGAATAAAGCTCCAGGCACCAGAATTGCCTACTAGTCAGATAATTTGCATCGTTTTTATTGTGGCTTTGTGTGTTTAATACTACCACTAGTGTGAATGCAAGAGTATAATACACTTTTCTTCCACCAACTTGTGCAGCTAAGACTGCCTAAATACACAGGTTCATCCTGAATTCAAGAACTTAGGCCCAGTCTGCAGAATGGATCAATGTTATCAGACTTAACAGACGGTTCAAGTGTAATGTAAACTGAGTTACGCTCTCCAGTACTTAGATGTTTTATCTGTCCATTTTTCAGCTCCTCAGAGATACTGCTGTATTTTATTTGCTGATGGCCTGCATGCACAAAAATGTATTAAACTGCTTCATAACTTAAATTTCTTCACTTACATCTCCTCATTCATTTCCAATTATATTTGCTGGAGAAAATAATGAACATAATATCAAAATGGGCGTGAACAACCAATTACTAATGATTTGAAGGAGAAATGGGGCTTGCTATAAATTTCTTACCTTATTCATATATAAATGCCCAAACACTATTAATTTGACTGAATTGTCTCTTCTTCCTTGCTTTTTCTTGCATGAAGCAGCTAAACAAGACCCAAACCAGTTTTCACCTTGCTAGTCTTAAAGTATGGCTTGCGATCCACACCTGCTTGAGTGGTTTTGTGTCAAGCACATACAACTTGTGTTTCAGTTTTCAGAAGAGTGCTGCACCATGGTCCAAATGTGTGAGGCTAGCTGGGGCTGCGTAACTAGATTTTGTTTTCTTTTTTCCTTCTGTATGGCAAAGCTTTTACTGCTTTAAGTTCTATGGCTATGACTTGTTCCAGAATGTCTTTTTTTACAGTGGAACTACTGACTAGGTGTCTGTGTTTTTCCTGAAGGTTAAAAGAAAATGAAGAGGTGAAGAGGGACTGGTGTAAAACAAGCAGGGAGAAAAAGAATGAGATGAGCACAAAACATCTAAATCCTACTTTGTTATTTCTTGACAAATCTTCCTTGTTCTCAGGCCATATATAGTGATTTTCCTTTACCCTTTTTTTAATAGCTTAATTTCTTAACTATATTGGCATTATTTACAAGCATGCTAGTGCAATTACAGAAATGCAAAACCAAGACAAAAGCATTTGCTTCCCTTCTCAAAAAACAGCTAAGGTTGAGATTTTTATCAGCATTATTTCAGTACAAATAATAAGGAACTCCTGTACTAGATAAAATGAGGGGGGAAAAAAAAAGTAAATACAGAAGGAGGGAAATGTCTTAGATGGTGCAGACTACTAAAAAGATGTTAATGGTCTCTCTGGAGATAGAGAGAACTTCAGCTTTGCATCTGAAGGAGCAGGCTGTCCAGGTGGAAGTTAATGAGGGAGAAAGCATTTTTCAGAGCAGAAAAGAAATGCTGAGAAAGTATGGGGGATCCCTAGACAAGTCAGGCATGAGGAGGTTTGCATAGGGCTTCAAAAATATTTGTTTGTGTTAAATAGCAAGTGTGCCAGCCACATTACTGCTTCTGTAGATTCTGTTAAATCAGGTGCAAGGGTCACCTGTGTGCAGGTTCTTGGGTTCACCACATGACTGTATTTTTAGCTTGTTTTAATGAAAAGCTGCTACTAAGGGAAGATTTTAGAAACGTGAGGCCGAACTGGTAGCGTTTCTGCAGGAAAAGCTGGTGTGGTGAATGGTTTGTCCAGGGTTTTTGTAGTCACCAGCTGATGCGTTTCTTTTTGTGTCCTGGCTGGTTGCTCCATTCTGCTCTCCTAAACGTAAAGTGCAAGGTGAATATTTTGGTTTGTTTTGTTCCTTAATTTTCAAACAGTGTTATTCTATTGGTTATAGTCTCTGAAATTTCAAATACTAAGATCTCATTTCAAATAGGAATCTCCTCATAAATTTGCTTGCCTTAGCCATACAGTTGAATTTCTCTGTGTACATGACCATATTGCTGGCTAGCATATTAACGGCTGTAAATGACTAGTCTGTCTCATCTAGTAGCTGCAGGATCACATGTATTTGGCCATAATGACATAAAGCTTGAGATATTTTTAACTTTTTTTTTTAATGGACTGAGTTTTGGGCCAAATGCTCAGAGGTATCGATCAGTGGATTTTAAAAATTTGGCATACAGTACAACTTCAGCACTACTTTGTAAGAACAAGTCTCTTCTTGTAATGATATATTAAGAAGCTCTGACCTTCATCTATATGTTGTAGGGCTTGGAGGCCTCCAGGCCCAGGGTTTGTAAATGGATCTCTGCTTAATTCAGATTGTGAAAATGGCCCTTATGTGTCTTCTACCCTCCTCTGAGTACACCTAGCTAAAAAGCAGGTGCTGTGCAAATGTATAAGCAAGTATAACCCTTTGGAAAGTATTAAGGGATCAGTAGTGTGGCTGTTTCTGTCTGAATGTAGTGAAATAGACTTCTGAGTGGTGATGTACCACTACGCTAGGAGAATGCTCTGATCATATTCTATGTAATCACTAGTAATTTAGAACTGAATGCAAATACCTGGTAAATTTTACCGGTATTTTCAGAGGTTTCATGGTATTTTTCCACACAGAGTAAGAGCAAGCTCCTATTTTTAAAAAGCCAAACATGGAACTCCCGTTGAATTCACCACTTGGAGATTTCTCCTTAAAATATGCATACTATCTAATTTCCTTAAAGCATGTATAGTTTGAAAACTGAGTGCACGAAAATACAGATGAGTATTAGTGCTATAAAATGAATTCGTTGCTTACATGTTTTTAATGTCTTGCACAGACTTTCAAGATGTTCTTTAAATAGGGGCTGTGATAAAGCATGAAAAAAGACCTTTTGAATAGATAATTTAAATCCTAGATTTACTGTAATTTCCTCAAGCATGCGTGATTATGTGACTGTGCCTCCTAACTTCTCCCTGTCCAAGCTGCCAACGACTGGACGAGGAGGTGCCCTCAGATGCCACAGCCCCACTGCTTTGCAGAGGTACCCTTTTACATTTTAGCAGAGATTTCTGGCAAGCCAGTAGGTTTCACTGGCTGTCACTGCCACACTGGTCACAGCAAAGGACTAGTGTTTTATAATAGTATTGAGTTTGGTTTTTCTGTTCTCCGGAGCAGGCTAAACAAAACGTTATGATTAATCCCTCCCTGTGTCTTTCGCCCAAGCTGTTGCTGAGGTTGGGTTCCCGAGGAGCGTAGCAGCGCGTTGCGGTGACCGGCAGCGTTGGGTCCCCGGCGGCGCGTGTCGGGGAGCGCGCGCACGCGCCGGGCTTAGCCGCTCGTGCAGCTCGACCTGTTCCTTAGCCGTGTTCTCCTCCTGTGTGCTGATCTCCTCCCTACGTTCATTAGATGTGCTGCGCTTCTGTGGTGCAAAAAGGCCTCTGTCACTGAAATAGTTAACCCGGAAAAAACGCAGAGATGCTCCTCTGAGCTACTTGCTTGTGAGCTTAATTAGCAGGAGGGTGCACTGAATGTTAAGTGCTGTCCCCTCTTGATGAGTAACTAATACTTTCTTTTGTGGTGCTGTTGCCCAACTGGTTATTTTTCCCTTTGTGTCAATGGGGGGCAAAGTGATACTGATTTCATTCAAGATTTGAATTACTTTGACTATCCTGTTAAAAATAAACATCATTAATAATTGTGGAGCCCTAAGGAGCACATATCTTTCATCAAGGGCATCATGACGTCCTTACACCCAAAAAAAAAAAAAAAAAAAAAAATCTTATTTAGAATCAGCCTTCACCAGTGAGCCCATTAGATGAAGGCAATATGCTTTCAATGCAACAGCACCTTAAACTCTTGTGCAATAATTTTATTTTACAACTGTTCGGTTTGAATATTTGGATTAGCAACATAAATCATATCTTTTATTCAAATCACTTAATATAAATGTCATCACTGGATAGAATAAGCCTGTAGATGATAAATTAGTAATACCTGAGCACTGAGATACTTTCATTGGGTCTGCTTATATATAGTTACAATGCTAGGGGAAAAAAAATCCAACTTTTAACTTCAGGCTGTTATTTGTACTTGAAGAGAACAGTATTATTGTAGCAAAGAAAGATATTAGCATACTGGTGGAGCACCGATAAGCTTAGCACTAAAAGTAAGGAAATATGTTGCTTATTCTTTATGCTCATAATTTTTACTATTACTGTGTTTGCTTGAAATTTATATTGCTAAATTATTGAGTGTGTGGCATACCAATCAGGATGGTTACATGTCAGTTTTTTTTTTTTAAGCTGGTAGTTTTTCGCCTAGCATCTAGATTTTAACCTTGATGCATACAGCATTTCTGACAGCATTGTACATATGAACGGTAACCACAGTGAAACACTCGGTGAAACAGAGGGAATAAATCCCCCATTTACATTAGACATGACCTGTTACTGCTTTGCCTTTTGTTACTGTTTTCCAGGGTTCAGCTGAAAAATTACACAGTTCTTGGAGATCTGGCAAACAGGTCTTTGCAAACTTCCTGATCACAGAGCCTAATGAGTTAAATTTTCCTCGGCGATGTTTGTGCAGGATTTTAGTTGCTTTGACATACAAGGTCAAATGAAACTGCTCCATTACCTATTCCGCCTCATGGCCGGGAGGGACCACGGTCCTTCTGGGACAGATCCCTTGGGAGAAAGGGCAGCGGCAAGGGAAGATGCTCTTTGCTTTCGGCACTGCAAGATGTCCTTATTTTGTTCAGGCTTGCCTGCTTTCTCACATGCCTCTCAAACGAATCTAAGCTAACTGCAATCCTGCTTCCCCCGTATTGCTGTAACTCCGTGTAAACACTGTATTAAGTAGCGGTGCTGAGGTCACGGGGTTTTTACGGGTGACTCGGCCGCGAGGCGGAAGCCCGAAGCGTGCCGCTCTGGGTGCCTTGCCAGCCTTGCAGGATGCCGGCTGGCTCCAGCACCGGCTGTGACTTTGGTGCTCGATGCGTGCTCCCTTTTGTCCCGTTTGCCTGCTGCATTTTTCACACCATCGCCAATTTGAATGTGTTCGACTGACGATGGTGGCAGGGGACGGGAGCGGGGGAGCGGAATATTACATGGGGAGAACCACTGGTTTTCCATAATAACAGTTCACAGAATGCCAGCAGCTTCAGACCCTGAAAAGGATTAAAAAAAAAAAAATGGGCTGCTGTATTGCAAGTTACTGGAATAAGAGCAGCCACTGTTTTTGCACTGCCGTGTTTTACGGACACTTCATCGGGGCTGCGTTTGGACTTCAGAGCACCGAAGTTAATCAGCAGCGGTAGGTGCTGGCAGGCGACCGTGTGAAAACCTGAAGCACTTGGTGCGGCTTCGGGAGAGCGTCCCGCTCCCGCTGCCCCCGCGCAGCCCGCGGTATTTTTCTAGAACCGCGTAGCGCCCTGGCCGGCTGCAGCGATCCCTCTCCTCCCCTGCCGCCAAAGTTACTGGAGGCCACAGCGGTGCTCGCGGAGCCGATCCGCTGCTGCGCAACGCGCCCGCTCCGCGCGCGGAGGGGCTCGCCGGGCTCCGCCGCCGCGGAGGCGGCCGAGCGGCCCCGCGCCGCCGGCCTTACCTTGTGCTCCCTCAGCGAGACGCCGAGGTGTGCGCCGCTCCGTCGCGCTGCATCTCCCGGCGCGGGCGCGCGGGGCGGCGATCCGCGCCCGCGGAGGCGCATGGGCGGCAGCGCGGCGCAGCGCCGGGCGGTGCCGCCGGCCGGGCCGGGAGCTGCTGCCGCCGCCGCCGCCGCCGCTGCTGCTGCCGCCGCCGCCGCCGGCGCCCGGGCTCTGCGCGGCGCTGCGCGGAGCGGCGGCGGCGGGGAACTTGTTGAGCGGCCGCTGCGGGTGCGCGGCGCGGGGCTGGCGCGGCTCCGGCGCGAGCGAGGGCGGAGCCGGGGCGGAGCCGGCGGCGGGGGCGGCTCGCCGCGCCGCGCCGCGCCGCGCCGCGCCGTGCCGCGCCGTGCCGCGCCGTGCCGCGGAGCTGCGCGCCCCGCGCCGCGAACGGGCGCGGCGCAGTGGCCGTGCGAGCAGGTGCGGCGAAACAAAGCGCCGTTCCCGCCGCGGGTGCGTTAATAGACGTGCAAAGAAAAACAACAGCGATTAAAAATAACGAGGGAATCTGCGCGGCTAACCTCCTTACGTGAAAACCTGTCTTTGTTCCGGTTTTTCCTCTGTGCACGAACTCAGTGATGACAGGTTTTCAGCTAAATCTCCCTGCAAGCAATACACGGGTTGCTAATAGGTGCTAACTGCCCTGGTTTCCCCCTTGCACTGCTGAAACCAGAACCACTGGACCCGATGCAGAGTGGGTGGTTTGGGGGCATTGGGAATTTCACCAACGCAAACGTTTTAAAGTGACGTTTTATTTGGGGGGGAAGCATTCAGTGTACTGAATGAACTGGTGCTTCAGTTTGCTCTTAAACCTCGAATAAAATGGGTGCAAGTTAAAAGCAAAGCAGTTTGACAAAGCAACAAAGATTAACAAACGTGATAGTATTTGTAGAACTTGCATCCTGTCTTTGCACCTCTGCTCTTTAGCCACCTTATCATTTTACAGAGGGCTTAGCAGAGACTAGGTGTGTGCAAAAAGAAAAAAAAAAATTAAACGGGTCAGCTCATTAATCAGACCTGTCAGACAGGCAGGCGTGATAGACATGGGAAGTCATCTGTTGAGAAGCTATTGGTCAGTCACCTTTCCTGTTGAGGTTTTTAGTAGTATTCCTCTTTAATAAACATTTTTTTGCTGCTGCACACAATTCGCTCGCTAGCCCTGTCGTCACGGGGTGCAGACCACGTAGGCTGGCTGTAGTGGCACTACTTCGCCATGGGTAGCACTGATGAGAACTGATCTTCAGTTTTACTAACGGGGCCCCAATCTGAGGCGGAAAATGAGTTTGGCAGCCCAGCGGGATGAGCTGGAAAAGCCCTGGCAAAAAAAAAAAAAAAAAAAAAAAAAAAAAAAAAACCTCGTGCTGCCTGGGTTGAAGGTGAACAGTGCAACGCGGCACCGGGAGAGACACCCGAGCTTAGCGCTAAGCAGGTTAGTGCAGCTGCATAGCAGCATGCGGCAGCAATACTGGCTCGAGTCCTGGGCGGCTTTTTAGAGTTAATTAGCTCGAGCAGACCATTGCCCCGAGGAATACATGCTGCGGCCGGATCGAGAGCGCCTTACCTGGTGCCAGCTTTGCTGTCATTGCACAGGGCTCCATTGAGCCAGCGGTGGGTAAGGAAATCGGTCAGACCCTCTTGGCATGTAAACATCAGTTTAGTAGCGTGGAGGATTCACAGCAAATACCAACTTAAAAGAAAATCAAACGCAAAATCGTGATTTTTATTCATTTCAGCAGCGATGATTCCTGTATGCCAGGGCCTCTGTGTTTTTCTTTGTGCTAGACTGTTCTTGGCTGCAGTCTGCGTGTAGGCACGGGTACAACTGCTACGTGATCTGGTGACCACCTTTTGACTAGGTATGCTACTCCGATAGGAGCAAACAGCTCAGAAATAGTAGAAGCCATTACTTTCAGCTGCTGAACACATGAACTGTGTAGGTTACATCACAGAACATAGTTGCTAAAAGAAAATATTACTGCTCTGTAACTTTTTAACTCTAAAAATATTTTAACTCTGTAACTCTGTATCTTTATTAAAATAAAGCAATTGAAAAAGCCCTCTGACAGTAAAAGCAATTTAAACAGCATTTTTTTTACCTTTCCTATAATCATACTTAGGCTGTTGTCCCAAAGCTGATTATTCTTGCACAGCATTATGCATATACCTCGTCTATAAAGCTAGGTAAGTATACCTAGATTTTAAGAGAATTAAAAAGTTGTGTACCAGACTCTTTCTTGTCCTGCACCTGTATAATTATTTGTACAATTGGTGTAAAGTATTAATAGTTAGTAAAGAACATTTTAATCATTTTTGTGAAAAATAATGTGATTTCTGATTATCATGATTGTTATGAAAACATATAGCAATAAATACATTGGGAGAGTGGAGACGCTTCTCCATCCCGTTTGCCAGTTTTCCAGCCTTTAGAAGATGCTGAGTGCAACTGTTGTGTGATGAAATGTAGTGTCAAAGTGACACTTGAAAAGGGAGAGAGACAGTTCTGATTTCAAACTGGAAAGGGAAAAAAAGACGATGTATTAATAAAAAGTACACCTTGCAGAGGAGTGTTGTAATCTTCCTATTTGCTTTTTTCTTCAGCTGTTTGCCAAGGAGCGGCGAGCGCTCCTCAGGTCTCCGGGGGTTCGCTCCCAGCATGCGTGTGGCTGTGCGGAGGAAAGTCCTCGCTGAAGCTTTTAGACTGAATGATACAATGTTCAGGTTGTTTTTGAGAGGGGTAAAATAAATTTTTAGCGGTATCTCTGCGGAAACGGAGAACTTGTGCAGTCAGGGGTCTATCTTACGCTCTGCTAATTTCACACTAAATTTGGGGAGATGCGCGTGTATTTATGAACACGAACGTCCTTGCGCAGGCTGGCTTTACGGAGTTCAGTTTTTGCTTCACTTTTTTTCTGACGTTAAGCCTCTGGAAGAGCGCGAGGAGGCAGGGCGCTGCCGAGCATCGGCGGTCCTGCCTCTGTGTTTGCACGGGGCTTTCCGGCGTGCATGCTCACGGCTGCCAGCGCTAACGCACCCGCTGCTTGCAGCGTCTGGCCTGGAGGGGGGGGTTGACCAGGTGTTTTGTGCGATTATGCTGTGCTAGAGCACACAGGTCCTGCAGCATAATGCTAAATTTTCCGGAGCGCTGTGAAGCTCTCGTTAGCCCTTGAGGAAAGGCGCTCAGATCCAGCTCAGGGAATAGCACGTGGCAGCCAGAGCACCCAGTATCTGCCAGGTGTTTCGGCTAATGCCAGCACGAAAGAGATGATAACCAACACCAAAGTCATTTTCAAAATCAACATCGAAGCTGGTACTTAAACGTACCCTGCAAGGCACCAAAACGGGCAATGTGCGCTGAGATACAGGCTGAGGAGCGAGTTGAGTGCCCTGTCGAAGGGGAAGAGGCCAAACGTGGTGCGGTGCTGGGCGTAGGAGAGGGTGTCCCGTTTGCCAGGTCTAGCTTCGGTGGTCGCTTCTCGCCTGAGCGTTGGCCCCGAGGGCGAGGATGGCCACGCAGGGCTGCTGTCATGGGCTTCCTCCTCAGGAGAAGAGACCTTTCCTGCAGGATTTCTTCTTCTTCCTTATTTTTCGTCCCAAACCTTCGTTCGCATTTGACAATTGTCATTTTTGCTCTGTATTTTCAGACTGAAAGTGCTAGTCACGTGTTCCAATTTCTGCCTCAATTAAGTTGCGATATGTCAAGTGTCAGAAGGGATTTCTCCTTCCGACGAGACGACGACCGTTTCCTAGTTTTGTTTGTTTGTTTGTTTTTTATATATGGGAGATTTTATGCCTGCTGTGTGGTGCAGGGTAAATGACTTCTAGTAGGGGGACTAATTTGATTGGTAACAGTAAATACTTGAGCAGGGTTACTATGAATATATCATTGTTTAGGACTAGACTAATTTTTTCACAGTCTCTTACTACCTACCTTTTATTCAAAAGAAGAGTGAGTTTTGCTGGATTTGAAACCGGCAGGCATGAGCAATGTTGTGCGTTTTCTCTCTGTAATCATTTGGGACAAATACTGTGATTATATCACTGCTAAAAGCGAGTATTTCCATCTTACTGAATCTTCACTTGCATTAGGTCATGATTTTTGTGGCTTTATACGATAGCTGCATTGCTCTCCTCTTGTAAATCTCTTACTCAAAATGGCAAAATGTTAAATATGCTGCTTTCCTCCAGCTGAGGGGAACGCAAACTTAGCTTGAATTTCAAGTAGACCATCACGCAACGAGCTCCGTGGAGATGCGCCCTGCTCTGCGGAGGGGCATAGCCGCTCGGCTAGGATGGCAGAGAGGTAAGGTGGCTCAGTGTCGCATTAGGCAGAACTTCGAGAGATTTAATTTTACATCTTACTCCACGACTTTTTTTTCCATGATCTTGGACAACTCATTTGAGCGTGTGCTTGTGTCTGTTCTCTGTCTGTAAAGTGGGAGTAATCGCACGTCTGTTAAACACTTAGAGGAACGTTTTGAAGATGAAGTGGATTTAAGATTATGCGTATGATACCCATAATACCTGCGTGCAGTTAAAGTATTAAATAGTGGATTGAGTGAACTGCGCTTTATGGGTATTCTGCTCCAGGAATGAAAGTGCTGAGCAACCTCGTTAGCTGTGATAGTTACTGCTGCACTTCACTGGTGTAAGTCGGAGCGGGATTTGGACCTCTTTTGTTTTGAGCAGATCATCGGAAGAGATGTAACAACAAATCTCATCAGATAAAAAGCTGATTTTGAGTTCCAGCTGAGTACTGTCTCATTAGGAATCCAAAATGCTGTACATGTTAGAGTTTAAATTATTCACATGAATGAAAAAGTCCTCGTTTTATTGAGATAGGAGGCTTTTTCATATCTTCTCTGTGTCTATAGCTTAGAAAAGTTAACTTTGAGAAGACAAATCTGACTGGGAAGGGAGCTCACCTGCTAATTTGAAATGCTTGTTTCCTTTTCAAATGATTGGGATTATGAAATAATCTGCTGTTCTTTGTACAAGTTGTAGAAAAATTTATCTGATAAAGATGTTCTCAATAGATGCAAAATTTGGCACTAGTTAAATTATCATGCAGGCTGTACAGTTAGGAAATAAATGAGGGTCTGGGAGACGGGGATATGTGATACCCTAAATGACTGCATTTTGTTCATGTTTGAAAGGCAGTTTAGCTTGTCGTCATTACTGATGATTTGTGCTTTTATAGCCCTTCTCTTTGCATTTCAGAAATCCTTTGTGCCCATCTGAATAATAAATCACCATGTTTGATTTGCTCAGTAAGAGCAAATGTGAAATTATGTTCTTATTAAGATGTCTCGAAAAACTGTAAGTGTGAGTAAAATTTTTTTAAAGGAGTATTATGCCAACTTTGTTAGTATTTTATTTAGTCATCTTTATTTCATTATCTTAAATCACAGGGATATATCTCCAACTGTTTTGTGGTGAAGGGAGAAATACTGCCTTGTTTTTTAAAAAATCTGATCATAGTTTTGCTTTCAAACAAATAATTTCAGATTTAGGTACCTAATGAAATCTGGAAATAGCTTCAATTCATCTGCTTCGTATTTGCTCTTTGGTGGAGCAATATATCATTTATATGACATTGATTTCATTAGGAGGAGGATTCAATGCAACTTTTCCATCAGAATGGAGAACCGTTAAGTTTTATAAGGTACCGTAAACTGCCAATCCCTTAGTGAGCTTTTCTTCATTGAAAGGTTGAACTATTTCTAATTTGAATGTGACTTAAAAATACAGGGTTTGGAGCGCTTATGTGTTTCTTTTAATGTTAGAAGCCAAGATAGCAGTCTGGCAGTCTGCTGCTAATGTGTAATACTGCAGAGGAAAAAGAAGCAAAAATAAAACATGAATCAAATAAGAAATTAAAATAAGATAATAAATGAATGAAGGGCATGATAATATGAAAGTATGTTCAATTTACTTTCTACAATTTATTGTTCGCTTTTGCTTCTCTTACAAAATTAAGTATTTTTGGCCTTGATGTTCAGACAATGCACTCTTCAAGATAGCTTCCAAACCCGTATGCAGGCAAGCCCTTGTGAAACCTTATTTAAATGAAAGCATTAGATACTCTGGGAGAAACGGAAGGGGAAGAAACAAAGTCCCACTTTGTTAATAGTGTCTGACAGTAGCACATCACATCAGAAGGCTTGAAAGTATTTAGCTTGAGCAAATACTGTTGCTACTACTAATGTCAAATATTTATATAAGAAAAATCTGTTAAGCTTTTAGTGATGCCAGTGCTCCAGCTGAATGATTTTTTTTTAATAAAATAACTTATGAACTTAAGCGTTTTGCAAATAAGGACATGTTAAATTCATAGTTGACTGTGACTTAATTCTGTTGCATAGAAAAATATGTAAATAAAAATATATTTGAATATTTTCGTTAAGAAATGAATATAAAAACTTATTTGTAAAAGTATGAAGTTCATAAAGGCACAGAATATTTTGGTAAGTCCTGTTATCCAACAGTCTGATTACAAATATGGAAGCCTAATAATGATATTAAATGATTTTATTCATGACAGTGGAGGTCAAGAGAAGTCCCTTTTCTGTAAGCAACTTTTCTGTAGCAGTACAATACAATAATCATACTTCCCCACCATGCCCCAAGTGCAGCAGTGGGAATAGCTGGTAAAACTCACGCCGGTGGAAAGTGCCGTCTTGCTGGTGATGAACTGCAGCCAACATTTACAATATCTTGAGTTTTTTTTCTGAGAACATTGACAAGAAAGATCATGAATGTTAATGTGGTTAATGCTAATAGTGGTAATTACTCCTCTTTATTTTCTTTTTATTTACATAACTCAGTGGAGGCAAGTGACAAGGTCACCTGAAGTCTCAAAGTTTTTGTCAAATATTCTACTAATATTTGAGAAACCTCTTTCTTATTAAGCCTGTATGACTAATGGGATTAAGGAGAGGTGCAGGTTACACAGTTAGCACTGAATGTAATAAAAACTAGGTTTTTGAGAAGAGATGCTGGTGAGCATGGGTAACTTTTTCTGCAGGTTCTCTATATGTATAACTGAAATGCCTGAAAAACCCAGAAATAGTTAGCATTTACTGTGATTTTTTTAATATTGTGGTGAAACTTATTTAGAGAAAATCTGTTCTGGCTAACAATAGTCACCTTTTTTAAATAGGAGTCTTATTCTAATTTAAGGATTTCAGCTGTATTATAGAAATCAGATGAAATAAAAAGATAATGTTAAGATGTGCGTCTAGAATCAGAGTGGTACTCTTTGCCTCTGATATTTGAGTCTCTTCTTATTTTTCCCTTCTCAGCACCCTAGCTTGCAAAATGCTTTTGTTTGGTTACTTAAAGTAGCATTAAAAGTGTAAGCGGTGCCTTGTGTGGTCCATTTAGGCCAGTGTTTTGTCTCTGACAGTGGGAATAGGTGATGCTGCTTAGAAATAACACTGAAGACTGGCCATTTTCTGCTGTCAGTTCCCCATGTATCACTCCGTGTCCACAACTGTTGCAACTGGGAGTTGGTGCATTGCTTTTGGTATCCGTTTATGAGCCTGTTGTCCAAGAATCTGAACCTGCTGATACTTGCTGTGTTAAAAAAAAAAATAGAGTAGTTTCTCTTAACTGTTTAAAAATCATCTGTTGTTTTCAGCAACTGCCTCCTAGTCCTAATACTGCAAAACTGGTGAATAACAGCTCTGCATGCATTTCACCCACCTCCTTTGGGATTTGGAAACCTCAGCTCAACCATATAAATCCATCCTCAGCCTCCCTGTCTCTGCTTGAAGGACTCTTGGGCATCTCCATCCCTTTTTGGAGGCAGCTTCTCTACCCGCTTGACCCCCTTCCTCTGCAGCTCCCATATACCCTCCTTAAGCTGGGCAGCCCATACCTGTTCGCTGTGAGATGATCAATCAAGGATTTTACTGAAATACATTAGTAACCACCATTGGATGGGTGATGTTTTAAAACTTAGCTTCCACCATCTGTGTGGGCTGGATTTTCACTTAGGATGACGAGTTGGGGTGAAGAGCTAGCGCGGTTTGTTTTGATGTGCAATTTTGTTGTTTCCCATCAGTTACAGTATGGCAGATAAGCTGTATGGCAACTGATTGTCCGAAAGGTGAGTTGATGCCGGTGTCTGGTGGCCTGGGTGTGATGCTGAGGGCACAGGGTGGCCTCCTGTCACGCAGTCATCACTGGACGCTTTTGTTGGCTGGTACGAAAAAACACCATTTCTTAAGTGGGGGAATACAGGGCAAGGTAGCCAGCCTCGTGTTTGGGGAGTTGCATGTAAACATCTTTTCTTCTTCTGGGGCTTCTTCTGTCTTTTGACAGGTCTGCATGTTTTAACAGGCACTTCTGCACTTTCTTCGCACACAAGAGTTAATTTAATCTTTGTGAGGTATCATACCCCTCGCAGATACTTCGAGTGATTGTTTTTCATAATATTTTAATTAAACAGAATTGAACTTGAAGAGGTAGTAGATCTTGAAGAGGTAGGCTTAATCAGACCTCCTTCCTTAGCCCTGCGAGAGAGTTTGTCTTACTCTAAGTAATTTTCTAAGGTATATTCAAATTATATTGAATTATAAGATTATAAATTATAAAGTTATACTAAATTATATATATATATTTTAAGTATCTTTAAGTTTAGCTTCTCAGTAGGTAAGCCTTAATGTTCAACCATAGCAACAGAAGTTACTTTGGATCTTTTTTTGGCTCTTCATGTGTGGAGCTCTGAGCATTGTGTATGTGAACTGAAATACTTGTGCACGATGTGACAAGTTCCGGTCACTTTAGGCTGATGTATTTTCCCTTCAAGGTCTGCTCTAAGGTGGCAGAAGGAAAGGGGTAGGAATGTGTCTTTTATGGTGTGGCGGGCCTTGAAGCAGCTTGGGCGAGTGGTTGGACCCGGTGGAAGCTGAAAATATTTTCAACTGAAAGATTTTATCTTGTTGTTCGTATTTTTAGTATATTTGCACCGTATCAGAGAGAATATTTATCTCTTGTGATCCTAGTGAGGTTGTATGTTAATGATATGGTAATTTTATTATTTTTAATTATGGTAAAAGATAAGTGTGGCAAACTTGCTCATATCTACATCATGAGTAAATTGTTCTTGTGGATTATATCAAACTGAATAGTGTTCGTAGAGGAATACAAAAGCAGACAGTTAATTGTCTATTGTTTCTAGGAAAATAATAAACTTTTAACACTAGCTTCTGATAATTATTTTTGGTTCATTTGAATAAACCATGACATTCAAATATGTGTGTGAAAATCTTGTCAAAGCAGCAGCAGTCCCCCCCTGTGTCTTGCCTCCTTCCCTTTCCTCAGCTTTTCCATGTGCATTTTCAGGACAGTTCCTTGCAAAGAGATGACTCTGCTCCCAAAATACTGTTCTTGTCCGAACAGAAGCAGGATTCAACCTTTCCCAAATAACGAGGGATTCGATAGCCCTGCAAGGGGCACGCTCGTGGCTCGAGAACGGAGCGCTTTCGGTATGCAAGCTCTTTTTACACAGACACGCTTGAGTGGATAGCTTTGCTGATGCTGTTTGCAATTTAATTTTTGAGAATTATTTAAACAATCTGAAGAAAAAAGCAAACTTGCACTTTCTTTCTTTTAACTAGTGAGGGCTGTGTAATACTTTACACTGATCTGGGCACGTGAAGGCAGCAGAAGAAAGAGTTGTGCGTAACTCTCTTCGTGCACCCCTTGAGATTTCCAAGGAAATGTGAAGTGCTTCTTTAGCGTCTAACGTCCAGAGACGTGTTCCCAGCAGAAGCTCGTTTGCTCCTTGGAGGGCACTTGGGGACCCGGCAGCCGTGTGCACGTGCGCGGGCTCAGTGCGTCGCCCCGCTTCTGATACGCTTTCTGTCTCAGTAGCGAAACTCTTTCATTTGGACCTCTTCTCCTTTACCTGGAGTGTTGTTTTCCGTTGTCTCTGTTCTGCTAGCTTCCACGCGTTTTAAGGAGGTAATCCTAAAACTTTCTATTTTGACATTTGCAAGCTCGGTGCTTTTATCCACAGACTTGCGTTGTCGTTTTTCCCGCTTTGTAGAGCGTGTGAACTGTCTCAGCCGTGGTACAAGTGCATCAGTTCTTACCTTTAGCTTTTCTTCCATGGGCTTTATAGCTGGAACACCAGCAGCGTTTACCTCAGATGTGCAGCACTGCTAATCCAGAGCAGCTCGGGAGCGTGCAAGTAAGTGGGTCAGAGAGGGGAATCAGACCCGGAGTTTCCCGTGAAACCTCGGGAGTATGTATGAGAATTAAAACTGAGCTAGACTTGAACACAAGCCTAAAAATAGAAGGCTGCAGCCCATCTTTGGCCTAGTTGCCATCCCTTTTGTTCTTGTCCTGAGAAAAAAAAAGAGCTGGATTCGCTGAAACAATATTGAGTTTAGTTGAAGTGTGTAACTTGCTTGATCTGATTAAAAAAAAAAAAAATAATTCCTTTCTGGGCTGTCAGGCTCCGTGACTGCTCCCAGCACTGTGCTCCTGTTGGAGCAAAATAAGTCGATTTTTACATTGGCGTGTTTTAAGCCACTGATTTTAATCTTGTTTTGGATTTAGAATTTTAATTGCTTTTTCATAGAAAGATTAATTCTCATTTAGGTGTGGATATGTAATTAAAAAGATCTCTAGACTTAAGTTGCTTTTGTTAACTGCAGTGCACACGCTGTGTGTGTATTAAAGCAATTACATAGCTGAATATTCATCTAATCCTATTCTTAAGGTTTAAGTGTTATTGTGTTAGAAAATGATAAATGACTTCTTATTTGTGAGAGGATTTACTTTTTTCCCTTATGATTTCAGCCAGGATGATGTTGGAAGAAAATGGGAATTCAATTATAAATTTACCTCAGTGGTAGAAAGCCAGCACTTAAAAACGCTTTGTTATCACTTGAATATGTTAAGTGCGTTGGATACCGTAAGGAAAAACTAGCAAAACATGTTTTGCACTTCAGTCACGTGGAAAGCGTTGCTCTAAAACGGCCTCGGTGGGTTTTGCTAGGCCTGCAAACGCTGCACAGAGGAGCCCGGATTAGCCTGGTCTGGATCCCGTGGAGCTTTCTCAGCAGCCGGCCCGCGGCCCCCGGCTAGCCGGGCGTCAGCCTGCCGCTGCCGGGCTCTGCCCGGCGTTGTACACGGTGAGCGGCCCCAAATCGTCCAGAAACCGCCCCGAGTTTGCCCTTAACTGATGAGGCGTTATCCTCTTGGCTGCGGGCTGTCTGCTTCCTGCCGAGCCCGCCTGGACTACTCGCTGCAGCGGGAAGCAGAGAGATTTACTTACCGCTAGCATCCGGGTGGAATATGTTATGCTGAACTCTGTGGTCACGTTTCTAAATAGCAATTAAAAAAAAAATTGATTTAATGAATTTGTTTTTCCAAGATGTAAAAATTCAGCTATCTTTACTTATTCTAATTCTAATTTACTGATTTCATATTATAGATTGATTTCATACTCTTTCAGTTAAGTGTTTTGGTCCTTTTGTTACTGGGTGTCGTTTAGCAATAGGTAGTCCAAAATGATCCCCAGAATACTGTGGGTTAATCTGCAATGAGAAAGAAATAAAATTCAAATTTAGTAACTTTAGAGGGAAGAGTTATATTATCTTTGAGAGTTGTATTATCTTTGATTATCCTTCTTCAGTTCTGCAGGTGAATCTTTCCCTGTTTTGTTTCAAGTTCTTATTAAACAGCTGTTGTTTCTTGGACTTCTTTGTGTAATTAAATGGAAAGCGCTAAATAGGTGTGTATTTGATATGGTATCATTATGAACTATAAATAGGGCTACTTCTCTGAATATCTGTAGATAGCCTCCAGCATTGCCTGTAGGAAAATATTTAAATCTCAGCTTCTTGCTTTTTCGTTGTCCAGAAGGAAATGCCGCTGAATTCCTTGCAGCTCCTGGCAAACTTTGCACATGTATTAGCAAATATAACAAGCTGCAGAAATTGTATAGGAAAATGTCCCGTATAAGAGGGAACCTCTGCAAGATAAAGAAAATTTACAGTAGGAAGTTCCCTTCAGATAATGTTGTTAATTAAGATTAAGATAAAATAAGATAACATTAAGATAATGTTAATTTCTGTTCCTGTGATCAACTTAAAATACTGAAATTCCTGGTGTTTAGGTGTGGGGTGAGAGCGCTCTGGCCAATGCTGCTGTTGTAATTCGGGCGGTGGCAGAGCCCTGTTCACATGCGGTGCTTGGTTCGCGTGGGACCCTCCGAAAAATGATTTTCTCTCTCTCCAGTTCAGGTTTTTGTGGCTCTTTAACGGCAGTAATGCTTTTTCACATTCCTCTGGTGAATCACGCTCTTAACTGTTGAATGAAAGCTGCAACATACGTATTAGCAGTAGCTTGCCTCTTCCAGGCTCTGTTCTTACATCTGTCCTGATGGAGTGCAGGTGCTACTTGAAAATCAAATTAAAAGTGAAGAGGTAGCTAAAATGAGGATAGTTCGCTAAGCAGAGAAGAACAAGTTCACTTCTGTTAAATCCCTTGTTTACAGCTAGTAGATGTTAATCTTTTGAGCTCCTCTTTTTGCCAATATTGGTACAGAAAATCTAAATTATAAGGTAAACTCTTTGGAAATTGTATTTCTCCTATTTACCATAGTGACCTGTGGATTTTCCTAAATAATACTAATTTTGCTACTATACCGTGAAATGTCACAGAAAACTGAGTTTAAATTAGAAAAGTCATAATAAATGACCGGACATCTGTTGGCAGGGCTGTTTGTGTTGAATCAGGCTTCCGACCCTTCAAGGAGGAGGGAGTGAGAATATTGACTCTAGTGGGGTTTTCATCTGGATAACATGCAAAAGTAAAACGAGCCCTGTCTTAATATTTTGACATTCATTAGAAACTCTTGCGGTTGTTGCAGAAACTCCTGTCTGCAATCAGTACGTAACCTCCTACAAAACTGGGAGTTGGGAAACGCAGTTGTACGTCAGTGACTGCTTCCCCGTAACCTGCTCCCCGTGTCCGCGGTCTGGGCTGCTCTGGGAGCTTGGTAGCAGAGCAGCCCTAGCAGCACGGCTGGGTGGTTTCTGCGGTGGCAAAGCAAAGGTAGAAGCTGGTTCAGAAATGCAAAAGCCTTCCCAAAGAGACCCCTTCTTGCACGTTTCTTTTTTAATCCAAGGATATCCAATTTGTGAGTTTCCATCAATTAAATTTTGATTGCATACATTTCTGATGTTGCTTTCAAGCTCTCCAAGCCCCTCAATAAAACAGTTGTGTTAAATATTTTATATCACAACAGTCAAATGAAAAGCACTGAAAACAGAATAATTTGTCTTAAACAACAACAGTCAAAAATGGCCGTTTCTTTTAGAAGTATATTCATCTAACAAGATCACCTGTCTTGTATGAAGAGGAGGTTCGTATAAAAGATGCATAATATTCCCATGATTTGTCATAGCGATACCTTACTGCAGCATATAAGAACATAGTGTGGTTGCTGCAGAGACGATATCCATTACACCGTAGCCTATCACAATTATTGAAATTACTATAGTTTAATAATTTTTAACATAAGATGACAGTTTTAGCTTAAAAAAACCTTATCACTGTATTTGCGAATCCTAAATTTTGGAGCAGGGAAGATTCTTCATCTGCCCTGTATCATCCTAATCATAGTTTATTTACAGTGTATTCAACATTAATCACATTGAATAACTGCAACTGTGTTACTGGTTGCATCAGCTAGCATCGCGGTTTCCGAATGTGCTCAGCCATGAGTATAATTTTGTGGTATAGGACCCATAAAGTTGAAGTCCAAAATACCTTTGGAAATTTCTTGTTTTTTTTCCTCCGGCCTCCTGTGGGGCGGTTGAGTCACACCGCTCAGATCGGTGCTGACCCCCTTCCGCTGTATTTGTAGCGGGGCCGGATTTACCAGCGTAGGTGGCAGCGAAAAGCCAACCTCAGCGTTGCTTTGGGGTCAGACACGTGGGGGTACTTGCTACGTGTCGGACGATACCGTGCCGGGGCTGCTTTGAGCAGGAGAAGAACGTCGCAGGCACAGCGAGAACGTGCAGTGCAGAAATTACGGGAAGCTGATAGGAAAAGAAGACGCTTTGCTGCAGTGTTTGTGCCTCAGCTGTATTCTTCTCCATCTTCATAAATTTATATTAGCTGCTTGGTGACTTTTATTTGCTCGAGAAAGTTCTGCTTTTTTCCATGTCATTTAACTAACGCTCAGTGCTGTAACAGATACGTCTTTCATTTTGAGAGTACTTCAGATGGTGAGAATAATAATTATAGTTAAATTAGCTTCCTAACAATGATATGAAGCAAGTAAGACATAATTTTGTATTGGGAAATCTAAAATAAACAGGATTAAAGGCTTTCCCTAGGGCAAGGAAGGCAGTTAGTTGCAGGCTCACGTTAGTGTGAGGAACTTCATTTGTCCAGACTGTTAGGATTACACCAAGGTCACCGCGCTTTCTGTTCTCGTGGGCATGCGTGTGGCACCCCTTATCTGAGGACTCTTGGTTTACATATCTATCGCTCTTCAGTGGCATGGACAGAGAGGGGTTGAGGCTCGAGTGAGATGCTTTTGTGTCAGTAATTCCCAAAATGCTGAAACACTTGATGGGGACTTTGGAGAAGTACGGGTAAAATCAGCGCGCGTCCTTATGCATACCGCTGTGCACGCAGCGTAAGGTGAAGCCCCAAGCAGGCGGCAGGTGATGGCAGAGCTACTCAGGTTAGAGCAAAGATTTCTGGCGTGCACATGAAATTTGGAGATAAGCGATCTTAAATTAAATTCCATCGTACGGTAGAAGACTCCGGTTTACAACAGGAGCCGGGGAGCAAGGCGGGGGTGGAGGAGGAGTCCTTCCGCAGAGGAATGTCTCTGAGCAGCAGTGTCTAGCCTGCCGTGGTTTATATTTTCTTGTATTGCTGTGGTTTAAATCTTTGCTAGCATGATCTTCTCATGACGCCAATGTGCAGTAAATCCACCCAGCGCTAAGGCGGAGAAGAAGGTGCCAGTGCACGCAGTGAAGGAGACAGGGACACCCGCTGTAGTTAGCGCATTGAAAGCTCTCCAAACATGCCCTCTGGAAGAAGGTTGCTGATCACCTCGCTACCGTATTTGCTATGCCCAGTGGACTGACGTGTCGGCTGCCCAGGTAAGCAGCGCCCTTCCCCTGCAGAAGTAGAGCAACAGCTGAGGAAATATAATTAAATACATTTAAGAATGGCAGGAAGATCTGCGGAAGAGCAAATGATGACGGTCCAAATTCCCTGTCTTTTTAGACAGTGTAAAAATACTAAGTCCGTGTCTATGCTTTCCTGTGAGTTCACGTCTTCCAAGACTAACTCAAAGCTTGCTGCTCTCTGTGGAGTTCTCTGGGAGTTACTGCTCGTGTAAGGACTGATGCATGGGCACGCTGGACCCTGTTTATCTGCATCTCTTGCCATCTCCTTTCCAAAACATCCTGATAATGGGACATGAGCGATGTGAAAGCCTTTGAAGACTGCCCGTTGATAAGTGCAGTAAAAACAAAGAATTCTAAATCCCAGAATCCTTCTATTCAGCTTTTACAGCTCATATTAAGTGCTGGATGTGCGCAAAATTCTATAAAAACAGATTTTTGTGTGGTCTTTCCTTGAATATTTTTTCCCTACTTCAATGCTAGCCAACACCCATATATACTAGCTTTGTATATTACTTTAGCATTCTTAGCTGTGTGGAACAAGATACTTGAAACAAATTTATTGATGGCAGTTCTCTAGATTTTCGATGAAATCATTTTTAACATTGGGGGGAGGTAAGGGGGGGAAGGCAGTGGCATTTAGGAGAGCGAAAGATAAATGGACTGACCTCCAGAAATCTTAAGTGCCATGATTTCACTTGACACTGAAAATGTGTAGACCTTTTTAAGTAAAATGGTTTTTTATTAAATTAGAATTTCCTTCAAAAAGAGCCCTAGAAAAATGATAAATGGAGTTATTAAAATATTTCATTAATTTTACTTGCCTTTTACAAAAGTTAACGCTTTCCAAATAAGGAATGGGTTTTGTCCTATAATCATGCATTTCATTAAAGTTTTTAATAAATAAGCCTTTTGCAGAATGAATTGCAGTTAAACTATCATGATCTAGTGTACAATTTCTGATCTCTATGAAAGTTTTTTTTTTTAATATCCTATTTATATTTACACCTCTCTGATCACTACTCCTGAAGCAATGTAGCTTGTTTAGCTGTGAGCTTGAGGGCATGTGTGTGTGTATATATATATATGTATATATATGTTCGTATGTATGTATAAAATGATATTATCTCTGTTATATATGTAATAATTATAGCAACTGAAGAAGCTGAAGGCTACTTGTGCCTCGATTGCTTGTTTAATTCATGCACACATTAAAGCCTGATGTAGGCTGTACTTGTCCTCAAAACTGCCTTGGAAGAACTGCAAATGTTACGCTGATAGAGATGTTTGAGCTCCGCAGTATGTAGAAACTAGGTGGATAGTGAGTGTTTTTGGTAGAGGTTGCACTAAATGCACTTAAATAACCAAGAAGCATAACATGAGTAGAACATTTTGACCTGAAGATGTTTGGAAACCTTTGGACTTAGAGTTTCATTGAAACACATTGCTAAGAGCTGCCTTCCAAACTAGGGCTTCTAAATGTTGTCCTGATGAGAGTGCTTGGATACAGCCTTTTTTTTTTTTTTTTTTTTAATGCATAGTTCTTGAACTAGGCTTTTCTGTAAAATATAAAGCAGGAAGCTAAAGTTTCTTTATTAATTGCAAGAACTTTTGTCTACCAAAAATACATCACTGGAAATTTTTGTGTATCAATTTGGTTTGCCAGACAGGAGTCGCAATAAGTATTTCTTAGAGCAGATCAGGGTGGAAGCGCATCCTCCCTTTTCTCCTTTGTACAAAGTGCCCAATTCCCATCGCTTTTGAGTGCTGAAGCGGCGTGGGGCGCTTGGAGGCTGCGGGAGGTGGCGTGGGACGCAGTCTGCCGCCGCCGAGATATTTATATCGGATTATTTAAGGAAGAGGGCACGTTTCATCCAAAATACAGAGAGTGAAGTTTGTCGGATCACAGGACCTTGGTGGGTCTTGGTTTACAAGCGGATGCCTTCGTCGTGATGTTTGGAGCAGCAGGGGAAAAGGTCTTTCGCTTCTGTTGCTACAAATGCGAGCTGCTGCTTCTCGGAGAAAAGCTCGCGTGTTTTATTCCTTCCATTTATTGTACTCAAGAAGGCAGGACTAGGCCAAAGGAATTCAAAAGCAGGATATAGCCGAGGAGGGGAAAAAAGTGATAAACGTTAACATTTTGTGCTTGTTTATATTCTGCTGCCGTACCCGTGAAATACTTTTGCTCTTAAGGAGTTATTGAATTTACTGTCAGATTTTAGAAAACGAAATGTTTGTTTTAATACTATCAGAGCTGTGTGTTTGTTTTAAGTTCACGGTTGAGGGTTTGGAGGGTTTTTTGCCTTCTGGTCCTCCTGTCCTTGTTCATGTGATGATAGAGATAGATGCCTCGCTATTAGCGGCTGAAGGAATTTGTGTCAGAATCATTTTAAATGCTGCCCGGGCTGATACGGCGAAATAATAGCTGTGATTGCAGTCTGCTGCGCACTGACCAGTGGAGAGTGCTTGAGCGTAATGTTCTCCCCGGCGCTGGGAAAAGCCTCTTAGCAGAAATGAGGTTTTATGCTTCTGGGGAACTGAGTTACGCTCGTATGGAGCGATTTCAGTTCTTGGTTTTGGTGTATTTTGCTATTTGGTCTTAACCTTTGTAATGTGTTTTCCGTTACGCTTGGAGCAGTGTGGTATAACCAGGGTTATAGGCTGGTGCATTTTAACCATTAGTTAGTGGTGAGAGGTATACTCTCATTTTTGTTGCTGCATTAATGAAAAAGTAATTTTTACATTGCTAAACATAGCATCATATTGTTTAACGTCTGTCTTGACCCATACTTGAAAACTAGAGTTTCTCCTTACATAAGTCTCTGTTTTAGTAATTTTCAAAATGAGACATTTGTGATCAGAGAGTTGGACAAGTCCTAGATTCTTAAAACTAGTTACTGAGAAGCTGAGATTTGATACGTTTTAAAGATGATTTTTATCTTGTGGTTTCAAAAGTCCTGAACTAGTGAAAATTTCATTAGTAGCTTTTAGAAATTTTAACAACTGACTTTTTATTTATTTTTTTTAATATGTGCCTTATAGTTTTAAGCAAAGAGAAAAGCTACTTCATGGTTACATCCTCGCAAACTGGGAAGTAATGGTGAGGGATCCATTTCACACGTATTTTGAATAAAGTAAGTTCCATGAAAACATTGTGAAATCCCAAACCTAGTGAGGAGTTCTGTTTAATTTTGTGGTCTTTTTCTGTATCTTTTACCTGCTTAGTAGCTTAAGAGCATATAGGAAAATTTTAGTGAAAAATAAATGTGATGTACCGTTTTTCATCTGCTCCTGAGCATCCTAATAAGGAAATGGTGATGACACATCCCTTAACTTTGGGTGGTTTTGATTTCTACTGGGTTTTCTCACTATGCACAAAGAGCTTAATGCTCCCAACTTGGAGCTTTCTCTGGAGGAGAGTGGACAAGGCAATTTGAAATAGGATGTTTTTACCCATGAAGAAAAAAAGGATTGGCTTAAATTGCTTATCAAATGTATTAAATGCGCTTCCCTTGTATTATATGCAGGAATTATTTTAGTCACTTTGCGAATACTTCATTTCCAGCATTTGTTTCAAAATTTGCAAGTAAGGGAGTATGAAAACAGCTCTCAGTATAAACCTTGACACTGTTTCAGTGAATAAATAGCTATTAATCGCAAAGGCAACAGGGAGCCCCCTGCGCTGCCCTTGCAGTACTTGCTATATAAATGTGGGTTTGCAGTTACTACTACAATTAAATTGAAATTGATTTTTTAGAGAATTAGATTTTTTTTTCTTTGTATTGCTTGGAGTGATATGCCACAGAAGATGACAACAGTCTCTGAATCCAACTAAACATTAAGTATCAACCTAGGATTAAAATTTAATAATAGTTTGCTATTGCTAAATAGTTAATGGGCTACGCTAAAAGCACCTACTATACAAATACTGCCTGTAAACAATTACAAAACGTTATTAGGATTGTAATTAAGAACAAGCTGGCTGTAAACGATACCTCACTAAATGCAAGGAAAATTATGAAAAGTGAACACATGACCCGTAGTACACTCTTCCCAATATTTAGTAGATTTTCCTAACCAGCAATGGCTTAAACGCTTTTGAGCAGGGGGGGTCTGCAGATAAATTCTGTAGTGGCAATGCGCCTGTGTTTGGGTATGTATAATGCAGTGGAGGCTTAAAGGAACAATACTGTATCAAAGAAAAAAAGTTGTTTCATTATGAAGACATATTAAGATGAGAATATTTCATTGTTTTATGTAGGGAAGCAGGAAAAAAAAATGTTGATTAACTTGTGAAGAGCCTTGACCATTCCTGCCGAGCTCCCCTTTGGTGCTCAGCCTAAATTGCTGTTACCACATGTAACAAGTTTCTGTAGTTTTTTTTTTTTTTTAACTAATGCTTAAATGTGCATTTGTATTTAATTTGTGTTATTCTAAGCTTGTTTATTTTTCTATATTTATTTGTCCAGAAAACATTCCAGTTTTTAGAAAACTTTCACATTTCCCTTTTCGTACTTTCATACAGAAGTAGAATGTTTGACTGTTGCACATTAAACTTTCATGGGTCCTCTCTAATTCACGCCGTGCGAATTAATAAGATGTTCTTCTGCAATTATCTCTTTTCTGTGACTCATGATTTTCCCTAGCTTATCAGGACAGTCATAGCAATTCCCCTGTGAATTAGCGTGCTGCTGCAAAAAGAGGATTATGATCTCTTGGCAGGAGCTGGAGATGCTGGAACAGGAAGAGAGGGCTCGTGTTTGCAAACATCGATCGTCAATGATGAGCCGTTAAAGAGGAAGAGGGGGTCACAGACAGGCAGGAAGGAAATTGCACTGCAGTTTTTCAGCATCTCTAGCAGTTACTTTATCTAAAAAATGCAATTTTAAATGCATTTAGGAGTTCAAGATTTGCTCCACATCTCTTTATTTTTTTGAAATATAGAAGATTAACAGTAATTAACAGTAATTTCTTCAGGTATGAAATTAATCTTCTGACTGTTGCAGCTGTATACATTAACTTAGACTGTTTATCAACCAGAGATAGATGAACACAGGAATGTGGTCAAAGCTATTAGATATAGAAACTACTTTCTCACAGAAGAGCAGAAGCTGTAAGTTTACTGACGGATTAAGTGAAAAGGACTGGATTTGCAGAAATATGGTTGACATTTTTGTGTGAAGGAAGTTAAGTATACATTTCGGTGCTTGCAAAAACAATGGAATTTACAGATTATTTCAGTAAATGATGATCTGCCAGAAGGTACATTGAGCAGAACAAAGGTTGTTGTCCGTTCTCCTGAGCATTTATGAACCATCTGCAGAACCTCATATGAAACGATGGACTGAATTATACCTTGGGCCTAGTCTTACGTGGCCAAATAGAAAAAATAAAAATTCTGACTTCTGCAGCAATGAAACCTCACCTTGATTTACCAGTACTATCACTGGGGAAAATAGGCCTGCGTATGGGTTACTGAATATTTTCTTAAAGGAGCAAACCTTTTTTACCGTATCTTTTATGTGGAGTGCTTGTTATGTGGTGTTTTGACAATTAACATTTTGCCTTTCCTTTTTTTTTTTTTTTTTTTTGTGAGATTTTCCAGTCTTACTGATATTTCATAGTAGTAAACATTATCTTTTAAGCAGCTGCTGCTTCTAATCTTGTTGTAGCACTCTGTAATAAAGTTCTTTCGATGTCGTGGAACAGTAGCCCCCGTCGCCTTTCCCTTCCGTGTTTATACCATTAGCACATGCCAAAAACCTCTCATCAGGTATGTTTGCGTAACGCAGAAAAAATAGTTCTCCAGCATGTAAGACAAAATCAGCTGTGTAGGAGTTGAGATATAAACTCCCGTTACACAGCAGAAGAGCATGTTCAGGGAATTAATCTGGTGGAGTTTTGGGGGATCACAGTGCAAATAAGGTGGCTCATCAAGCACACAGAAAAGCTGATGTCATTTGGCGTTTGATCTCAGTTACTTGGACTGATACAGCAACAAATAGTTAGACTGCAAATAGTAAAAATCTAAAATGTAACGAGAAAAACTCTTTGCTGTCTTAGAAAGAATAGAAAATTCCTGCGTGGTCTGTCACACTGTCCGTGACGTGGAATTACCTTGAAAATATGATGGAAGTACGCATTTACTGTTTTATCTGACTGTGTATAGAGTGGAAAAACATTCCAGAGTTATTTTCTGAGTTATTTTGTTAAGTTTTTCTAAAAATTCTTTTCTTCAATAAATATCGGAAAAGGTATGGACGGTATTACTGTCATCAGTCAACATATTTTTAGCAGATAGTCTTAGAAGTCATAGGAACAAGTAGAATTTGCCATTTATTGTATTGGGACTTTTATTAGCAATAGCAGTGTTTTTTCTTCTAATATGGGGTTTGGGTACTCACAGTGATGTTTCCGTGTTTCAGAGTGGAAGACTGAAACTACTTTTTGTCATTTCCTTCTTTTTTCATGGTTTGAGAGAGATACATTGGATACTGCCATTTCTGTGACAGCTACTGTTTTTCCTTTGCTCTTTTCTAAGCATCACCATATCTGAACATACCACTTAATGAAATTAAAACTTGGGGTCTGAGTGTGGAGTTCACTCTAATTGATTTTAAGGCATTTCTTCTCTGAACACAGTATTGACTTTCCAAATGCAAATACTGAAATTGTGTTACATTTTTGGCAATAGTATCTATTACCTTCCAAAGCCTTTAATGCCTGAACAATTTTTATATGAAGAGTATGTTACATAAATCTTCAGTGAAGAGGCTGGTAGAGCCACGAAACCAGTAAATAGAAACTTTTCAAGAACGAAGCTTTGAAATGTGCTTTTTATTTCCTCAGCAGAATTTTGAATACCCATTAGCGAATTTAAATGCTAGAATTATGTCCACTATATTAATCAATGTTCTCTAATAACGGTATGTTTTGATAACAAGTATTAAGTTGCCCTATCCTAAATCATTGTTTTGTTTATATTTCTATTTTATAGGGAAGTTTTGTTGCATGCATGACAGCCATTTTAAGGCAAATGGAAGACTATCACTATGCTCATCTGATCAAGACTTTTGGAAAGATGAGGTCGGATGTTGTGGTAAGTTTAACGTGCTTTACCTCTTGATAGCATATTTTAGTTTGTGGGTTTTTTTCCTGTTACTGTTTGTTAATTACACATATGAAATGTCAATAAAATGTGTTTCAAATTGCATGATATGAGGATAGTTATTAAAGTGCTTACTTTTTACATTTTCTGAACTTCTTAAGCTTCCTACTTTATATAGGAATTCAGTTCATCTCTGGAACTGTTGAATATTTGAAAACAAGCTCTGAGATACTAGATTTAAGGTAATTAAAAGACAGTGTTAGGAAATAGCAATGTTAAGTTGTTATTAAAACTTTTGTTTAGGAAAAAGAAAAAAGGGAAAGCTTTCTTGAGGAAAGAAACTTTTATTATTAAATCTTACAGATGTCCCAAATTTGTTCATTTGTTTAAATAATTCTTATTTATACAAGTACCAGCTTTAAAAATTGTACAAAACTTTTTAACCTTAAAGATGCTCTCAGCTGTTAAAAAAGTAATAATAATTAAAATTTGTCTCCTTAGAATCGTTCAGTAGCCTAACTGAGCCTGCAACGCGACTTAATTAGAGCATAATAGAAAAGAGTTTATAGCTAAGGAGATAACTCTCTAATGACCTGGAACTATCATTGCCATATGGCAAGAGCATGCTGCAAAGTAGCTACCAAACTCGTTGGCTAAGATCCATCAATTAGCAGCTGACCTAAAGCCTGATGAGCTGTATTACATTACCCAGGCTGTTACTAGGAATTCTCCTAGGCTCTTTAAGCAGCTTTTTTTTGGTATTTTCATCTTTGAGATGGCCATTAGATATCCTTTCTCCTTTCAATTCCCAAACGCAGCAAAACACAAAACCATGGTCTTTTATTTGTGTAATTACTTTATGTTTGGACTTTCCAGTTTCACCTTTTGTCTTTAATATTTTCTTCTTATTTCTGCTTGTATTCTGTAAGATTTGAGCTCTTTGCCCTGTGCCAGGTTTCAGGTAAGGTGCTAGAGTCTCCCTTGTTCTATATTCTTGTGCCTGCTCCAGAAGAGATGATGTTAAGGAAAAAGCTGGCAATGGAGGTGATTCAGGACAAGGAAGACAAAGACTCGCAGCGAAGAACTGCAGCAGGACATCACAACATTGAAAGGGTTGCTGGGTGCAAAAAGTGACTAGGGACATGCCATATGTAGTAAATCTAAAGCGATGCCTACAGGGGAAAGAACAATCCTCGCTTTACATAGGCAGTCGTGAACTCAGGGTTGAATCTCAGGCATCCAGAAACGTAATTTAACTCTGGGTTGCCGTAGCTAATTTTGTGCTTAGTGTATGAAAGAAGACAAAATGAACATGTTTGTTTGTAATTATTAGGGGAAGAGAAACAAACAGAAAATAATGTTATGCCACTTCATAAATCAGTGGTTCACTCGCATCTAAATTACTGCATCCAGTTTTGGTTGGAAAAAGATGTAGTAAAATGAAGAAAGAAAAGAGAAGAGTCAGGGAAGAAACCTTAAGGGCCATTTGCCTGATGGGGTGTTCTATAGGTCTGTTCTTCCTTGGCAGAAAGAAAGGGAGTATTTATGAATTTAAAATTTGGTAACTGATCTATTTATAATTACTTGTTTTAAGAGTTTGATTAATATGCTTTGTGGCTGGTGGAGAATTACCTTTTTTCTTTTGTCTTGATTCCCTGTATTTTCTTCCCATTGTGTATGTTCTTGGTTCTCGTAGCTGAAATTATTCAGTACTCTTAAAATGTTATTTTCAGTCAGCTACGTACTGTTTTCCACTACTTGCTTTTCGCAGTTAGGCCTCTTAACTATGGCTTGTCATTCGCAGATATGCGAATCCAAACTTTTCTATTTGTCAGTTGCTGTAGTACCTTTTATATCTTTTACTAAAATGTAGCTTTTAAACATTTTAATACTGTTATTGATTAAATGATAATGTATGCTAATGGGAGCTAAAGTACCTGGTAGTCTGGTAAAACATTAAATGGGTAATACGTTAATGGTAAATAATGGTATCTTTAATTTTAAACTATTAGTAAAACAAATGGAGATGTGGAGATGTAATGGCAACACATTGTAAATCCTGCTATAAAAGGAAACTTCAGTGGGTAAACTTTTTCTTCTATGAATAAAGTTAATTGAATTATTACCTAGGAGGTAATAGAAGATGATGATAATAACACGTTGGGTTTTTTGCCTCTGTTCCTCTCCCAAGGCTTTTGATTCCCTTCCATCTTCAGAGCAGCAGCGCTATTGCACTTTACTGTGTCTGTATAGTCCTTGATGTTATATGCTTTTCATGGGAAAAAGCTCCTTCCTTTAACTTCTTATGCCTTTTTCGTTTCTCTCTAATCTGACAATTTCCTTGACTCTCCTACCAGTGCCCTTTGACTCGCCTGCTCTTCAGAGCTGGATTAAGAAGCAATTTAAGTCTAACCCACAAGTCTACATATGGAGGTGGTATCTGCATCTGCCATTACAGAGGTGTTAGTCTTATCACGAAGGCATAAAGACACAGTTATTTAAAAGTGAAACTAGCATTTCAAACAGAAATGTCTTTTTTTTTTTTTTTGACATGTGAGTGAAAGCGCTTAACTGGAAACGGTGATTGCTTCTTTACATCTGAAACCTTTAAATCAAAAGTAGATACTTCTTTCTCACCACTCAGCTTTCATAAGCATTCATGCTCTTTCTCAACCAGAAGTTACAAGCCTGGTGCTGGAAATGCTACAGGAAATTTTATGGCCTGTATTACGTAGGTGTCAGTTCTTCTGGATTATTATAGTGATTGTCTTTGTCCTCAAATATCCGTGAGGACATGAGCTGGGATGCAACAAAACCAGTCTTATAACTCCTTATGGAATATGTTATTTTATTTAAGTTTAATTTTAAAAACTGTTCAGATTTAGGAATTTCTGTCAAAGAGGAGAAATTCTTATTTCCAAGCCTATTATCATCCTGACATGAAATATCACCTGAAATCAGTGAGATGATTTCTGGGGCTAAAGAGTTTCTTTCCCTCCCGCCCTCTTGTCTTTTTGGGAAACTTCATATTTAGGTGTTTAAGATCTAAATAATATTAGTTGACAGCAAAACCTATGCTAGTGTTGTTCCACGTGAAACATTTCGTAACTGTTCCTCCTAAAGGCATTCAGGACAGTGCCGTGAAGTCAGTGAAATACGTAGAAGGGCAAGCTCCATATGGCTTTTTAGATTACTTTCTTCTGCACCTCCATCTTTCTTTCCCTGTAAAATGTTGCACTCATAGGACCTTTGATTTTAGCGGTCGTGGGAGAAGGTGGTTAATATTGGCAAGTTTAGCTAATCATTGATGTGAGTGGCTCATTATATGGCTTAAGCAGGCTCTTTCTGGGACGTGATGTGAGATCTGCAGATTAGGGGATGCACTGATGCAAGAGCTGCATTCTTTCTCATATTGACTTCATGCATATTTTAGTAAGCTATTTTTATTAAGCTTGAAAATTTATTGAAATTGAAATCATAGTCATTAAAAAATGTAAATGGTATATCTGAATCCCTATGTGATGTTCAGCAGTCGGGGGGGGGGAGATGGGCTTGTCTAACCTGCCTCTGGTTCCACCTCCCCAACTGCAGGGCTGGGGTCACTTTGCCTCCCCTCCGTAATTGAACGAGACCCATCTATTTGGGAAATCTGCTTCCCTGGGATCTCAGATGGGATTTGTGTTTGTAGCTGAAGGGAGATCAGAAGTTGCATCCCTTGCTCCTTTACTGTGGCTTTTCTAAAATCATTTTTTAATGACTGGAACAGTTTGTGGTCTAAGTGCTGAAAATCTGCTGTCTACACAGCCTCTATGGGAACACACCTTGAACTCACAGCTCCCCTTTCTACCTCCACTCCCCCAAAAAGCTGGGGTTTACTCATAATACGAGGTTAACTTGTACCAACCAGTTGCTTCTCTGTGAGAAGGATAAAATTGGAGAGAGAGCAATGTTGTAAATACATAAAATGCAGGTAGGCATCAGAAGCTTTCTATTTTGATGAATAATTTGATTAGTTGTTACACTGGATTATTTTTAAAAAACTGAGTGAAAACAGGACTATTAAAATGTAAATGTCAGTAGATGAAAGCGTGGAGTTGAATCAGCAAACTAGCTGAAATCACGTGTGGCACAACCTTCAGGGTCAGTAAAGACTGTAAGTCATCAACAAAGTATAGGAAAATTCAGCCACCGTCGCATGCAGCTTGATCGGCAGAGTGTGCAGAGGCTCACCAGCTGAAGCCCGTGACACAACAAATGAAGTATATAGCAGAATTTATTACAGGAGATCAGGAAAACATACATCTGTATTCATAAAATATTAAGAAAAATGACCTGTGTGAGCTCAAATCTGCCCTCTTGGATGGCCAGTGACCCTTCACACGGGACCACTTCCACTGAAGTCTTGATTATTGAGCTCTGAAGCAGGATCAGTAGGAAAGTGCATGCAGCAGAAAAAGCATGTAGTTGAATGAAATAAATACTGTGCAGTGCTCGGTCAGCAAAACATGCAAGGTGATTTTTAAAATCCTGTAGCTCGTTCACCAGAATATGTGAAAATTAACAGCAGACTATGCAGCTTGATCTCTTAAGTGAAAATCCATTTTCCTGAGCTGAGGGAAGAATATGCTTAGAATGAATTTTGCCTTCCGCAACAGTAACATCTCATTAACTGCTAGATGTTCTGAATTTTTGTCAACCTTTTTAACGTCAAAACATCTTTTTTTTTTGATGTTGTGCTGTGATTTTGGTAAAAATATGCAGGAGATCATTTACTAACGTGGTTGATTTTCTTTAAAAATGTAGCTTTTGTGGCTGCTGATGCTTTGTTGGACCTCTATGGCTCTGTTGCAGCTGCACCTACAGATGATCTAGCAGATTAAAGAAGTGAAGGGTGTTTTCCCGTGGTAACGGCGGGAGGCTGCGTTAGACATCCGACGCCCGGCATCCTCATGGTCAGCTCCCACCTCTCCCAGCCTCCCCTGTGCCGGCTTTGGGCTCTCCTCATTCGCGGAGCTGGGGCTGAAAGCAACGTTTATGGCCCAAACAAGGGAAAGCCGACTGTCCTGGAATAAGCATTTCTCCGAGATATCTGTATTGTGTCCTCAGGACCTGTGCAGCTCCCTCATTTGTACCAATTTAGGAGCCAGGAAAAACATTTTAAAAGAACACTGAATCAAGAGAGAAAATCCGGCAGAGTTGCTGGCTCTCACGTATGAAGAAATTCTTGTGAGAGCGGTAACTTCATATTTGTTTTTCATTGAAAAGGTTATGTAAAAAACAGCCTGAGTCAGAAGTCCAGTGAGTGTAATATTTTGCAGTTTTTTTTAGAATTTGACAGTTTAGAGGTAGAGGATATAAATACAGTTACTGAGAAGCTATAGCAAAAGAAAAGTGTTCCAAGCTTGGACAAGAATAAGTTCTTATTCCTATGTGCAATGGATAAAGGACTTTTTGCAATATATTCTTTCCAGCTCTGTTTTTTTTTTTCCTGAGTAATTGATACTGCTTAAAATGTTAGCTAGTTATTACAGTTTCCCAAATTGTACAAGATGATTTACATTGTAAAGTACATGAGGTTTCTGTTCTAAAGTGATGTTTGTTTATATCTGTGCAGAAATAAATTGGTTTATGCTACTAAATTAACTTTGTTCTGGGTCAGGTTTTCACTTGCAGAAGCAATTACTGGTAGTCCAGTGTTGTTTCTGAGTTAATACCATGGGTTGTTTACAATGTAGGATTACTATTATTACTATTTTTGAAAAGTTTAAATAGAATAATTGTGGAATTTCTTTACATTGTATATGAATGTGAGTTGGTTGTATTTATATATGTTGTATATGAATAACAGCTTTTGATCAAGCAGAACGATAGATGACTTGAATCTAGTCGGTAATAACTGGCTTCTTAATCACATATATCTTTTGATCTAGAAATGTGACCTTAATTCAAGTATTTTCTCTTATTTTAGGATTTTCTGATGGAAACGTTCATCATGTTCAAGAATCTTATTGGGAAGAATGTCTATCCCTTCGACTGGGTTATAATGAACATGATGCAGAATAAGTAAGTACAGAGGAAAAGTGCTGAAGCTTACTGAGATGGCTGTTTCATGTTTGATCTGAAACAACAGTGTTGCTTGGAAACAGGAAAACACAATGCGGCAGCTAGGGTTTTTTCTTCTTCTTCTTCTTCTGTGATGCAAATATTTAAAACTCGTCTTTGGAGATTGCAGTGGAGGGTTTTAGGAGATTGTTTTGGGGCTCTTGGAGCACACCACAAATTAAGGGTAGTGTCATTCTGGAAACCAAAATTGTGGTTTTCAGCTGCAGATGCAGTATGGTTCCATGCATACACCGTAATAATAAATACATTTCTTCTGAAATAAATGATGTGGTTTTCACATGACCTTAGAAACTGGTGGCTGTCATTTGCTGATGTTGAGTTCTACATATAATTTCAGTGGTATTAACAGGAAAGGATTGAAAGGGCATACATTTTAAAACTAGATCTCATCAGCCTGATAATGAAGTGACAGGCTGTGCATAGTTCTAATTTCTGGGTTTTGGTCAATGATTGCAGCATTGTCGTTATTTAACGTGACTGTAATATTTTGTTTGTGACATTTATTAAATCTGTCAGGCACATTTATGTGTAATATGATGAAAGTGTAAAGAAAAAAAAAACGTATTTACTAGTTGCCTGGAGAAATCTCTTATGTGCTTACTGCTAGCTACTATGGCTATAAAGTTGTCAGTGTTTACCTAGACAAAATCCAGTATTACAGTTCCTACTTTTATCATAAAATCCACTGTAACTCGAATCTTGACTTCTGAAGTTGTCCTAGCCGTCTAATAAAATCCATTCTTAATGAATATGAGTTAGATTCAGCCGTCTTTTGAATTATGCCCATTGATTGTGGATACTTGCTTCTGTGTGGCTGTAGCTTGAAAAGCACCTGCTGTTTTAAATAAAAGGCCCGTTGAGATTAGTTATTGAGGAAAATCTAAAGCCTGTAGGGTTTCTTTTTTAAAATTTTGAAAGTGGTTCTTGTTCAAGAACTCCAAGCACCTTGAGAGCTTTGTTGCAGATGCTTTGGAAGCCCTCACAGCGCATGTTATCCGGCATCCTTTCGACAGGAGAACACTTCTGTACTTGGCTGAATTTTTTTGGAAGATTGAAATATGAGAGGGAAGGTCTCAGTGTGAACGCTGTTAACATCAGTTAGCCAGTCACAAAACGATACGTGTGGTGTGGAGAATCTTAGAGCAGTTCTTTCCCCAGATCTGATTGGGGATGGGTATTCCCGGTAAGACCCTCACGGTGTTGCCAGATAAATTCTCGGTGTTCATTGCGATGGGGTTTTGACCTTGATTGCTTTCTAACTGTGGCACTAGGCATGTAAGAGCAAAAGTGTAGAAAGTGACTTCCCCTCTCCTCCTCTTTTTTCTCTCTTTTTTCTCTCTTTTATCTCTTTTTTTCCTCCCCCTTAAAAGGAAAGGGTGATTCTTAGGCATTTCCTCCTCCTGCCGATTTGGAGCATTATGAAATGCAGCGGTCCTCGGTTAGGATATGTGTTTTGTTTTGCTGCTCCTTAAACGTATTTTAAGTCCATTTGAGTCCTGCAAAGGACAGAAAAGAGATTTTCTGTTGAGCTTGACTCCTACTGGATAGCTTCAGTACCCAGAGGTTATTTGGGTAGTAGTTAAAGCTGAAAACAGTAGTGCTTTTCAGGTCATTCTAGTGTCGATGAATATCCAAGGAAATGCTGAAGAGACTTGTTCATCTCTAATTTACAAGTTAATTTTCATTACACCAGCTCATGTTTGTAAAAACTTTTGAATTGATAAGTGGTTTTTTTTCCTGTTGAAGTTAATGTGGTTTCAAAAACCAGAAAACAACAGCATTTTAGATTTTTTTTTGTCTTTCTAGTCGGTTTATTTTCAGCCCTTTAGCTTTCATTAAAGGACACTAGGAAATATTTAAGAACAAGTTCCATCTGCTAAAAGTAATGTCTCATCTCCCTAGAAATATCTAAGTATGCCACTTTGTCGCTCTTGCAAAATATTTATTTCTGCAGATTGAGTATTGTTGTGAGATGAAAAATAGGAGCCATTTTTTTAAGTGAACTGATTTTTAACTATGTGCAGACTGTGAGTTCATTCATTTCATTCAACAGGATATACATGGTAGTTTGAGACAGGGGAAAAAAATCTGTTCATCCAGGTTTAGCTGCTCAGAAATTAGACCCCCCCGCATTCAGTGGAGAGAGCCCTCCAGCAAGCTGGCAGTAGTTTTTCCAGCCGTGAGGGAGGTGGGATCCCAGAAGAGATGCCTTCACCTTCACTACAGAGAGGGCCTGGACAGCTTCCCTCCGCGTGATGATGGGCCTCCTGGTAGCTAACAGGGGTTAAAATACTCTCACCGAGATAGAGTTGTAAATATGAGGGGAGGAGGGAAATGGAGAAAAGTGTGAATGAGTGCATTTACAAGGAATATTCCCAAATATGCGTTTAATTAGACATGTACTACTTTCAGCCTTACTTTACTAGTAAGCATGTATGCTCAGCAGGCGTTTGTCTAAGTGATACAGATAACCGTGCTGTGTTGCCACAGAGCATGCCAAAATGAGCACAAAACCCTTCATACTCAATGAAATAATTGTTACTTTTTTGCTCTTGGATGTGTGTCACTTAATATGCTATTTACAGACTTCCCTGGTTTAAGCCTGTATAAATTACTTAAAACCAGCATCAATTATTGTAGCAAAACAATTTGTTAATCAGGCGTCAGGGATGGAGAGTGTTACTGATTTCGTGCGGGACTCTGTAATCGGCCGGCTCGCTCCCAGTGTGCTCGAGGTGGCATTTGGTTGGGGACCGCTGATCGGGCCGGAAGACATGATAGTCACCGGATAGATTCGTTAGGTGCTCTGCAACGTGCGGTGTCAGCAGGGGAAAAGGAGAGAACAGCCAAGGTGACAAAAAGGCTTTTCCTTTCGCTGTCAAATTGAGGTCCAGACGAGCTGCTGGTTACGGCGAACAGCAATATCCAAGCTGTGGAGCTGGAACGAACTATCGATGGCAGGAGGATAGACGTGAGTAAGGGCGAGAGCGCAGCACGCTCGGGCGGGTGCTCCTGGGAGGAGAGCTACGGCGGTGCTGGAGGCCGAGCTTCCACCCCGCAGCAGACCGCCCCGCAGGCTCGTGCTGGCTCGCTCCTTTTGGAGGGGATCGAAGCGAATGTTCAAATAGTATATAATGGACGTTGAGTGGAAATGGCCTTTGCTGCTGGATTAATCTACAGAAAAGGGTCTTCAGATGCGTACAACTGCGGCGGAGAGGACGGGAGCAGTCTTCTCCTTGTAGCCATGTTGTATGGGGAAAGAAATACGGGTCTTCAGCTGCTGCAGGGGACACTCAGGTTAGATGTTAGGGCAAATCTGCTAGCCCTGAATGCTGTGCGGGGTTGCCTGGCGCAGTTGTGAAGTCTCCAGCAGCAGGGAAATTTAAAAACAGATAGATGAGCACCTATTAAGGCACCAGTTACGATTTGGGGAAAGGAGGGTTGGGCCAAGTGACCTCTGGAGAGTGCGTGAGCCCTGGGGTAGTGCCGTACGAGCTGGCAGCGGGACGTGGGCTTTGCGGCTGCACACAGAAGAAGAGTTTGCTCAGTCTGAAACTTCGGTGCTGCGAAGGCTCGTGTCGGCACTTGCCGCAGACCCGTGCGCCCGAGCAGGGACCTGGAGGACGAATCCTGTGCCTTTTCCCCTTTTCCTGGTGTGTCCGCCTTTGGGGCGCTCCAGTGGCTCTCTGGCTCTCAGCCCTATTTCTCCGTGGTGTCCTAAACTAGCCTGACGTCTCTGTTGACTCTACCTAGCTTTTCACCTGGGGCTTTTCTTCTTCAGCAGTATTTTAAAGATGGTAAACTTTTAGCAAGTGGTTCCTAGCTGCATTCACAATTACAATGCCTAAAAATAGAGATGAGCTAAGGTAACTTTGAAAGCAAACGCTTCTTGCAGTTTTCAGTATTATTGTTGGAAATTGTTAATCATTCTGGTTAGGGTACCTGGGCAGTAAATCCCGTTTACTGTAGGGTTTATATGCTTTCATATTTCAGGAAGAGTTATGCCTATGGAAGTGAAGGCTATCACTAGATGAAAAGGAAGTGTTTTATGGGCCATGTTGACAGCGTCTGTGATGGCTGCTTTATGGCTATCTAGCAGATACCTGAGAAAGAAATTTAGGCCTAATCTGCAGCTCCCACGCTATTTCTGTCGCAGAGTTCCCTGTGATAAAGTTTGACCGTTCTATTGAACGGTTAAGAGGTGTCAAGAGGTCTTCCTGCGTTTCAGAGCAGGAACTGGGAGGACTTTGGGGGCAGATTCTTCATGCCAGTGATCTCTTCCCAAAAAAAGGAACTCACAGTTTTGTTTTTTCTTTCTTCTTTAACTATAAAAGTAGTTTTTAAAAGTTCATTTGCTGAAGAATCGCCAGGGATTTTGAGTTTACGGTTTTTTTCTTCTAAACCAGGAGGCTGGTTTAGGAATTGTTATCTTCTGTCACAAGCAGACAGTGTGAACTTAGTTTCATCTTAAACAAATAAGGCAAAACATCAATTGAACTGCTTTATGCTTTTGTAAGTTAAGGTCAGTGGAACACTGGTTTCACTGTTCGCCTTTGAGAAAAGGTGTCGATTCTGTTTGTAGATATTTTAATTTGTAACTCTTAATTTCACCTGCAACCGTTCCAATGGTTGGTTGCCTATGAAAAAAGGATTCGAAGTTTTTATCCTGTTTCTTGCGAATCCTGCCCACATTTACACAAACTGCCTGCGTTGCTTCTCTGCTGAAGGCCTGCGTGCGGGGAAGAGCAGGGATGAGACGCTTCTCGGTGAGAGTGAGGTTTCTTGGGCCTGCATACCTTTTCTGGGGGAAACATGTTAAACTGGTTGAAGTGGTCTGGAGACCGTCGCCGCTTCTCCTTCCCAGGGCTGCTGAGCGTGGAGCTTTCCTCCTCTTGCTGGCATGGACGGTACGTGCTTATTTTTGGAGCTTTCAGGGAAACGTAGGCTGTACTGCTGCATGGTTGTCATAGCAGTACCTGTCAAATGTGCCGTCTGCTCTCAGGAGTAACTTCAGCTTGTATGTGACTGTGGATAGTGGGAGGACCCCAAAATGGTTGTGGCTTAACTGTAAAGCTTAAAAGGTAGCATGCACAAACCTGCTTGAGAGTTACTCTGACATATAACACAAAGTGAGAATAAAATGGCTTTTAAGATTAATAAATTTTTGCTAAATTGCCATAATCTGCTATATTTTGTGTATGCAAACACATGCATGTGCATGCAAACTCCTTTTTTTTAATGAATGTATCAAGCTGAGCTCTTCCTATTTACCTAATTGACCAGTTTAGTTGTGGCAAATTCGGTGGAAGTGCAACAGCTCCTGTTTGAAGCCGGGCGAGGAATTGCTACGGTCCCTTTTGGCTCAGTTTTCAAGATCTTTTAATACAGCTGTAAAATAATAATAATAATAATAATCAGTCCAAAACTATTGATGGAGTGATAAGCAGTTTTCAGAGCTGGAGAAAACAGTCCAAAAGAGGGACAAGTATTTGCACAGAAAAATGCAAAAAAATACAGGTACTCAGCACAGTTTTACAGGCTATCGAGTAATATCAGAGGTATAAGGGGAAGGAGCACAAAAAAACTTTGAAATCATTGCTTCATTTCCCAAACACCTGCATTAACACGATGTTCAAAGAGCTGATTAGTAGGTGTGACTTGAAAGCTTGTGTTTATAATTGGGACACTGATCATTAAAATACATAGCCAGCGTGCGTTGTTATGGAATATAGGTACTGCTTCACATTTCCAAACAGGATATTACCATAAAAACTGTTTGAAGCACAATTATGCATGAGGAGGAGAAGTGACAGATTGTTTCCAGATGGGAATGGAGTGTGACCAGGAAAAAAAACTTTGATTTAAAGGAATTGATGTTACTGTTCCTATTAAATTTTCCTTATGATTCTGTCCTTATCTGTATAGTAAAGTTTAAGGGCCTGGACATGTAACTTGAGAAAAACAAAATAATTTTATTTAGGAGCGGAACGAGCAAAGACTTCAGATGCAAGCAGTTCTCTTCCTTAGTGTCATGTATTTCTCTGTACAGAAAAAGCTGTTTACACTGTATACACTAAGGATAAAATTTTCAAAGCCTGCAAGTTTCCTAGGATTCAATTTTCAAAATTAACTTCTGTACTCAAAACATCTGCCTTCGCTTTTGGGTAGAACGGGCAAGTGCCCATTGCTACACGGTAGGCAGATGCTCGCAGGTCTGTGTTTCTGTGCGCGGAGGGGAGTTCCTGTTGGCTGGGGAAGCTGCTTGCATAATGTCCTGACCTTTTCAGTAAAGGCCTTGCAGGACTTTTGGTTTAGTATTGTGCCTGTCAAATTAACTGGACTTGGAAGTGAATTGAATGGAGTTGGCTATGTTTAAAACCGGCACAATTTTTTTTCTCACTCACAAGGCTGAGGTTCCTTCGAGGAAGGGGCTCTTTCCTGCCGAGGGGCTCCCCGAGTGAGAAGAAACAAAACGTCCTCCATAGCGCGGGCTGTTTAGAGGTGTTGTGCCTAGCGCAGGTGACTGATAATTTAAGAAAATATAAGAACTTTTTTTTTTTTTTTTTTTTGGCAATCTGCTCAGTCTGACAGATCGGTTTGGCTCGCACGTTTCTATTCTCTGTGGCCGGTTCCAGAAGCTGGACGGGCCGGCGTTGCAGATACGGGCAAAGCGACTGAACTCGCTCCGTCTCCCTCCAAGAAACAACTGTTACTTTTTGGAGTGCTCCCCCATCACCTACCTTGTTTCATGATTTATTGCTTCTGGGGCCTAGAGGCGCAATGAGAATTGTGCATATTAGAACAGCAGTTTAATCGATGTGTATTCTGCATTATGGATTTCATGTGTTTGGAGGCAGGTTGTTCCTCCATCGAGGCATCCTGCAGAAAGGTGGGCTGTGTTGCTGTTTTGTGCATCCACTGCGATTCCCTTGCCTTCTTTTTTGCATCCCTGAAGTCTGGATGGGTTTTGCTCTCCTCCTGGGAACACAGATCTCCCTACCATGCCATCTCCGCATTACCAGGTGAAGGCTGTAGCAGCTGTGGTTCATCCTAAAGCGGGAGGGAGACCATGCCTTTAACTTCTCTGGGAGAAGAATAATTTTTATTTGGTAGTTGCTTCAGAAATATCAGTGTGGAGCATTGGACTCGTATGCCTACATTCATTGTTCACTAGTGGTTAGTGCATTCTGAAATATTTCTAAGGTATTTTACGAATATTATGGTGACTTTAAAGAACTGAATTTTTAAGACTAGTAGTTGGGGAACACCTCTTCCTGCTGGAGGGAAAAAAGTTTTTGAATAAAAGGATCCCAACTGCTAATATTCTTAAGTTTTGTATGTAGTGGGGGGGGGAAGTATTCTGAGCTGAACTGAAACTATATATATATATGATATGTGTGTGTGTGTATATTTATAAAATCTCTTGCAAGACCTTGTTTGTTTTTTGTTTTTTTTTACTTTTTGCAAAGTTTTTAGTAACAAGGCAGTCTTAAGGTTTAGAGCTGGAAATATTCCTCTTCATTAACTGGTTATCCTCCTTTAAGACTAGGGGAAGGTTTAATCCCTCCCAGACATTTTGATCCTATGTGAATCTCTACAAAGCAGAAGAACTGTAAAGAGATTTATGAAATTAGAGTAATACTTAGCCCAGTGGGCTTCCCTTGTTATTGTTGTGGTTTTTACTTACAAGTAATTTCATCTGGCTTCACTGTTGGGCAGCTACTAGACCAAAAGTTGGCCCTGCTGGTCATCTTCCTTCATATATTTTACTGACTCTTAAATGTTCATGCTGCAAACTGGTGATGAGCAGTAGAGAGGCCCCTCGCAGTCTGTCGTGCTTGTGAGCAGCTCAGAAAAGTGATGCTTGTGTTAGAAGAAATGAAAGGAAAATTACATCACAAATAAGCTGTTTTTTTCTTTATCACGTTCTGGAATCATCATCAAAAGTCTGTTGTGGATGTGTGTTTTGTTTTCTTTTGTTTTTAGACAAGATACTAAGAAAGCCAAGCTGATTATTTTGGGTGCTTAGGCTTTTTTCCAGGTTGCTTGTATACGATGTTAACAACACCCTTCTTAGTATGCTGTTCTGAAAAAAGGCTGCAAGAGGTTATTAGGCTATGCATCATGTAAAAAAGTAATCAAATCACTAGTATAAAAAGTAATCAAGATCTGAAGGAGCATTGTAAAATTAAATCCAAATGGAAAAGAATGATTTAGATGTTATTTCCCCCCCTAGAATTTAAACTTGAGTTGGCATTAAAATATTTCCTGATAATTGTGCTCATGAGTGTATTATACCAAGCAATGTATCTATCAGTTTGATTTGTGTGATACTATTTTGGTTATCAAACGGTCCAGTTCCAAAGGAGTACAATATATCCACTAAGTAGTGAATATTAATATTTTGTTCTGTATATTTGTTTGTTCCAGCTATGTGCGGTTTGTACTGACATCTGGTTTGTGCTGTTACTGTGTCACAAGTAATAGAAACCCTTAGCGATTAAATCAAATAGATACTATCGTGGAAGAGTTCCTTTAATTTTAAAATTTTTAACTCTAGATTTTCTAATTTTAATTTTAAAAACCTACATTTCTATTTTAATATGTATTTTCTAATACTGAAAGCACTTTCTGTCGCTTTTGGTGTCTGAGTTAGATCGCAAAGACCTGGCACATAGCTAGTCTAAGTAATAAGCTAGGGAGAAAAAATCCCCCTTGCTGGGATCTTGGCTAGTCATCAGCTACTTCGCAATCCCTCTGCGGAGGTCGCAGCTTTTGCAGCAGAGAGGGAATGAAGTGCCCCAAAACAGGGTGCTACCTTAATTTCAAATAGCAAGGTTAGACTGGGTGCCACTCCACTTGTGGGGGTTGAAGTAGCAATCTGGAAATACATGCATTAAAGTATGCCTGGAAATTGCCTCAAGGACTGGTACCCAACCCCAAAAGTCCTTGTGCAGGAGTTAGCAGTGATGCTACATGGATAGGCTGGAGATAGGAGAGCTCGACTGCAGTTTTCTGTTAATAGTGTTTTAATTAAAATTGGCGGCTTTTTATAACTAAAAATTCTCGTTGAAACTCATTAAAAATTTCTTGCTGGGCTAAGAAGTGAAGAAGCTATTGCCCGTGGAGGAGGTTGAGTTCACCTTCAAGCTCAGAGCTAAAGGCTCGCCCAAAGTGTGTAGAAAATCTAAGTTTAAGCCATTGTGCTGGCTGACCGGGAGCACAAAGCCGCCCAATGTCCTAGGTGAATTCCCGATATTCTGGCGCAAGTGCTGATCTTTCTGGGTGTTGCACCTCTCCGTGTACTTCTTGGGCCAGACAGAAGAGCTTCGGAGCAATGCAGAAGCTGAACTGCGACTTTGCAAGTGCGTCCCGCAAATAAGGGGCTGTTCTGCTGAAATGGTTTCTTTCTACCGTTTGCGTTTTAAGAAATGTCTCAACTCTTCCAATGCAAAATGGGGGAAATAGTTTGAAAAGCCGGAACTATTCTTGAAACTGGAAATCTTTTTCTGACCTGCCTTAGAAACTAGTGAATTATGTGCTTATGTAAGCTACCTATGTGGAAAACTGAGTTTTTCCAAATGACAGATGTATTTTAAAATTCTGCTCTTAAATTATATCTGAAGATATAAAATATCATACCGCTTTTACACGTCTGGAAAATAGTTACACTTACCTCTGCGCAGCCAGTTTTAGTAGAAGCTTTTTTCCCGGACCCCGTTTCTCCATGATGAAATAAGGATATTCCAGGTGTTCATCTCCAAGTGCTGAGATGAAAATGAAGAGATGAAAAATTATCAAGGTCAGTAGTTACGGCCACCGTAGAAATTCTGTGGGAAAACCATTCTGTCTGAAGAGCAGGGTTTGAAGGGGTGCAGCAGGAAAGGCTGCGCGAGGAACGGCAGCAGGAGAAAACCAGGACTTGCTGGAGAGCCGTTCAGTGAGCGAGCTAGCTCCATGCAGCCTGTGCACCGGGGGAAGCCTGTTAGGGAAAGGAGCTATGTTTATGCAGCTGAAGACTTATTCCTGGTGCGTGCCTGGCTAACCTTAATTCTGGTATTTCTCACCTGTCCTATGCTTGACTTTGCAAGCTCTGTGTTACTTTAACATAGTTTATAAAACCATTAATTGTATTTTATTATTATTTTTTTATTGTTTTTGAGGTGGAATAAATGTGATAGCGCACGATCTCGGCGCTCACGGGACAGATTATCAGTCAAACGTGGCAAAAATCTAGACTGAGAAAATTATCAAGGTGTCCTGTGGTGGGATGTGCTCAAAGATCATTTAGGAGTGTCCCAGTTATCCGGCTCTCCTCGGGACTCGGTAAAGGCAGCGCGGTGCTGGCAGACGGTTGCGTCTGGAAGAACGCACGTCTCGGAGGGAGGCAGGGTTGCAGCGGGACAGCCGTCCAGCCCTTTCGGCCCCGCTCCTTGCGGTGGCAGCCCGCCAGAAGCAGCGGAGCGCTTAGCCATATGGAGCATCCTCGCGCTCGGTGGAGCAGCAGAAGGACCATATACACGTATGTAGATATATAAATACATATATATATATATATATATATGCATCTATATACAGTAGATACACAAGGACACATATCCTAGTGGAACGTGCTGTTCCATTTACTAATTTAAATTCTGGTGCCTTGGCAAGCAGCCTGTACTCGGGTTGAACTACCTGAATAAATAAGTTCTGCCTGTTCAGACAATGGTGTGGAGTGAGGTCAGCATCACGTATCAAAATAAGTGCCTCTTTTGGGGAGTTTTTTGGGCACAAAATATATGGCGTGAACGAGAACGTGTGCATCGTTGCTCCTTATAAATGCAAGAGCGTGAAGTAGCTAATTAAATGAAGCTGAAGGTGTTAAATCAAAAAGAATGCAAGCAGTACTGAGTTTTTATTAAGAGTAAAAGCTAGTGTCATGTGATACCTATTTTTAAAACTGATGGTGTAGCAAATTTCACTTAAAATTGTTATTTTTCCATGTCAGCTTCATTTGAAATAATACTGTTACACAGTTAAAAATATCTAGGCAGTGATAAATGCGTTGCTCGTTCGCACTAAGAGTTTTGTTAATCATTTTCTCTTCCAGTAGGTAGAGGGGGGAAGAAAAAAAACAACCTTTCCATCTTCAGAATTAAAGCAAAGTGTTTGAAACGGAAGTTCAGGCTTATGTGCTTCTCTCGGCTGTTACTCTGTAAGAAGGATTTCTGTAGTTTTTGGAACTGGACTGTAAATTCCATAGCTTTGGCCATGAATCAGTGACTTCATCGTTTTCCACACTTGAAAATGAAAGCAACAGGAGTGACACTTGAAAATGAAAGCAACAGCAATGGGAGAGAAGATAGGCTTTGAGCTGATCAGTCTTATTTTAGGAAGTATTTTGCTTGCTTTTCTTGCGAAATCAGTTGCATTGTAGTTTTCTCCTTGTGTTTGCTTAAAACCCCCAAAACTTGGAAACTCATGCCCCATTTCCTTCCTTTCTTCCTCCGAACAAGTGAAAATCCAAGCCTGTTGATTTTTGGCTAAAAGGGAGTATTTAGTATTTTGAGGTAGTGCAATAAGAAACTTGAATAACTGGGCAGCTTAAAAAAAAGAAAAAAGAAAGAAAGAAAAGGAAGAAAAAGAAAAGGAAAAAGTGTGAACGTCAGAGTGTTGACCCCGTGCTGGAAGTGTGCTCCAATATCCTTCCCTTGCCAGGTTACGAAGCAAAATCGGCAGCGATATCAAGGAAAACTTTTTTGCACTCACTTCCTGGTGAGACAGGTTTTTCTTTTGAAAGAAATCTTTAATGTTACAAAGCAAAAGGACACATCCCTCTTCTTATGCGTGAATAAACATTGCAGGAAGTACTTTAGGATGTTGGTTCTTGTTGACGCACTTTCGTAGCCACTCAGCATCCTTGCCCAACGCCAGGCTGTTCTTTCTGGCTGCTTTCCATCAATCACCTTTTTTGTGATGCCGGAGTGAAAATTGTGCGTACCGATTTCGAGAATGCTCACTCAAGAAATGCAAGAAACACTTAGCGTGACGGTGCGGCTAGATGTCAGGAGGCATTAAGCCTGTTTTATGCCTCAAACGGTTATGGACAAGAAAAGTCAGCAGGGTCTTGGGGAATTTCATCCTTCACATGCTAAATCAGCGAGGCCAGTTGTGTAGGTCTAGGTGTAAAGAACGCATCAGCTTATCAGAGTTTCAGGGTTATTAAAGTTATTTTTGGTCTGTTTGGTTTGCCTAGGACATGCCTTTTGGAAGTGGTACTGCACACAGAGCTATCCTTTCTGCAATCTAATATGATTTCTCTTGCCAGGAAATGGCAACTGGAAAATGTGTAAATCGGGTTTATACAGGCTCAGGGGCTGAGCTGAATCTTCTTTCAGAAATAACAGGCTGAAAAAATTCTGCCCAAATGTAAGGAACAAGGTTTGGAGCCGCTTTCTGTTGGCGCAGACAAATCTGTCTACGACAAAGGACAGAAGTGACATCTGGAAGCTGCACAGGTGGCTGGGTGCTGAGATGGTCATTGATTGCATGGAGCCCAACGATACAATATCTCATCGCACCTGCAGTCTGTTGCCTTGCCAAAGATAGATCGTCAGAAGAGGCCAACCCTTGTGACTCCCACGCCTCGTGCCAAAGTCATCGTCTACCCCAGAGCCTATTTGCCTGCCTTTTAGCGCTGTGAGAGTTGCATTAGAGGTGAAATGTGGCAAAAATTGCCTGTTGGTGTTGCCAGTAGGTTGTCAGACTTGCCCGAGAAATAAGATTAGCATGAGAATATGAAATAAGGAGCACTGGCCACCCCACATTTCTTCCTGCAGGAGCAGGCTTCTCAGGTGCTTTAGTGAGAGCCAAAGATTTCTGACTCAAACTGAATTGTCTTGCTCTTCATTTGGTTTATATTGAACTATCACATTTAAGTGATTGCTACTTGAATCCTGATAGATTAATTTTAACCTCAGTGGGTAACGAATCTCTTAATAGCCTTCATTTGAGGTTTTCTTCGCTATAAAATTCCTATCTGGCCAAGGAGAGAATGAATAACAATTTCAATTGTATTTCCTTCTGCTTCCAATTTCCTTCTCCTTCCATTTGAAGGAGAATAGACTTGTACGAGAATAAAAGTAAGATGAGAATATTGATAGTAATTTTACTGTATCATTTCAGATCCCTCTGTTTTCACTGCAAGATTTTTCTGCCACGCGTTTGTGGCATATTAAATGAATGTGGTAGGAGGAGTAGCTTGATTAAACAGCAGTGGTTTATGTATTATAAAACAGCATTTTGCTGTTTATGCGTGAATTTTTAATAATTCACAGAAATAGCGACCAGCTCAGTTATGAGTTTAATCTAATCTTAGTAAAAAGTGCCCAAATCTTTATTTATTTTTTTTAACCTGATGACAATGTCCTTTTCTGCATTTTTATGACAGTGAAGTCTGTCCCGCCATGGGCGGGCAGAGCTGCCCTCTGCCCCTTCCCAGCTCGGGACGGTGTCTGCGCTGAGGAGCATCTTCGCTCTTCCTCCTCTGACCTTTCCCGTCCCCGCTTGACTGTTTGTCGTGTCTAAGCCCTCGGCTGTCTTCCTTTGCGGGAGTTGCTCGCCGACTGTCAGCGGCTTTACTGAAATGCAAAAATTTAAATAAAAGGTTGCTCCAGAAGATATGAAAACTGTGATTTCTAAAGGGGCAGTATGATTATCAGTAAAATAACAAGAATACCTTTAAGTAGCTTTAGCGAAAGGCGAATCGTTAGCTTCTGGTTTTTATACCCAGCATCTCTGGCTGCGTTGTGACAACTTGTTAAAGTTCGTTTCAGAGCTCCTACTACCAGGGGAAAAACCCTGCATCTGCCGAACGCGGAGCGCTGCTTTGGTACCAAATCAGCCGCCTGATTAAAATTTTTCATGTTTTTTGACGGTTTAATTTGTATCGGCAGGCTTTATGCCAGCCCAGGTGTCATCTGTCTTTCCGCAGCTGGCACCTAGCCAGCATTAGCGCGGCGGGCTGCTGCCCGTGCCGTCTCTCCTGCATTAAAACCGTTGAAGGTGATTATCCTCCCGCCTGGGTGCTCGCAAACGGTGTGGTTAGGCAATGCGAGAAACGCTAAGTATTAGTAGGAAAAGACAGGACCGAATACAGACGTCTCGCTTAGCAGTGCGCGCAGGCGACGTGCCCCGCTCCTGAAAAACGGGGCCTCAGCACAGAGACACAGGTAGCCAACTAGCCAGCATAGGCTGGTCCAAAGGTGGAAGCAGATGGTCCCAGGAGAGGCCTGCTTGGGCACCTACCTAAAAAAAAAAAAAAAAAAAAAAAGTATTTTGTCCCCTGCAATATTTCTTTCTCGCCATAGAATTCTCCTAGTCTCCATAAACTGGTAATTTTCACTGCTTTTTGACAGCATCTAAGGATTTTTTTTTTTTAAGGGTTATTCCGCATCTTTTCCAATTTGTCCAAATTTTTTTACTGCAGCGGTGCCAAGAAGCGAATGTCCTTTTTGAGGTGAGGACTGACGAGAGCTGTAGGGAGGGATCGTTGTGTTTCCGCTCCTTGCCAGTTCAGACCTGGAGTACATAAGCACAACTCCATTAAAGCCAGTGAAGTTCTGAATTTGGCTTTCCTTCAACTGCTGCTTCTATATTTGCCTTTGTGGCTCTTTTTTCACCATAACTGTGCTTTGATATCTTCAAATCGCTAAGAAAGGAAACAGGCGTTCGACAGTGCTTTGAGAACGTTGTTCTCCTCTCTAATACAGTTTCTTTTTAAAGGCTGCGGATTTGCTTTCTTCATCCAGCTCGAGCACGGAAGTGTCTCTCAGAAGAAAGGCACAGCGATGCAGCAGGAGCTTGTGTCCTATTTACTCTATCCGTTTCTCTCGTTGCTCTGAGGTTCGGGTGTCGTAGCTCTTTAGAAGAGGGAAGAGAGGGCTGGGAGCATCGCTGCTCAGTCAGGGGAAGGAGGAAAATAGAGGGGTGCAGAATACCCACACCACAGCTGTGGAAGAAGTAACCTATAGACAAAAAACTTAAAACTCATTTTTCCATGTAAAGGTGGAAGAGGTACCTCTTTAATCCAGCCCACAAAATGGCTAGCAGTCTTTAAGAAGAAAGAAAAAAAAAAAAAGAAAAAGAAAAAAAAAAGAAAAAAAAAGTTTGCCGCCTTTCTGCAGGAAATTCCTGTTTACTGGAGGAATTGAAGAAGGTTAAAATCTCAGTCTCTCTTTCTGCGCTGAAGTGAAGCAACTCAGTTTGCAGAAAAGGTGAATTTATAAATGGGAAACAAGGATTAAACAGAAAACCCTAGGGAACTGCAAGATGAAAATGAGTATCAGGGAGGGAACAATAGATACAGGGTGAGTTGATAAGCAGCTGGGCAGAGGGGTTTTTAAAATTCTCTGTATTTATAAAAGGCGCTTGCATGCTTTTGACATGCATATTGGGTGATAAGTATATAGCATGTCTGCTTGTCAAGTGTCGCTGCAAGTAGACAGTTGTCTTAAATTAGAGTGACGTTTTTACAGCTTCATATATTCTGCTTCCTGCAAAGACAACTGACAACAAAAAATGAGAAATTTATGAAGAATTCATGAAAAATTTATGCTGGCATGTGTGATTAATTCATCCAGCATATAAAATACATGTTCAATTCCAACATTAAAGTTCATAGCTGCTAATAAGAAGTTTAGAAATGAACTAAAACTGTTGGTACTTTTGTATGAATATACACACTGCATGCTGGATTTTGATCCTATGAGACTCTCCATTTGATCTACAGCGAAGCCAAAGTGAGTTTTAGACATTCAGCACTTCTAAAGAACAAGACTTTGTTTCATTGCTAGTCAGGATTTCAAACTATTTATTTATTTAAGAAAAAAAATGCACTGGATGCAAGGCAGACAACTAGACTGCTACCAATCACAAACTTAACGCTAAATCCTTCCATATTACATCCTAAAATAACCTGAAGTGCCCCACTAAAGGAATGCAAAGTTCTTTTTTTTTTTTTTTTTTTTTTTTTTTTGGTTTTTGTTTTTTTACTGAACAGTTTTTGGATATTATCTTAACAGAGTAGAACCCTGTGGACATGCACATCACAGAAAATAATACTCATGTCGCTCATTAGACTCACTTTGGTTAGACTCATTTGCATTAACTTCCTTAATAACTTCTGACACTGGTAGTGTTAATTATTAATTTGTTTGTTTTGAATGTTAGGGAAGAAATGTTTAACCCCACTGAAGTCAATGGCAAAAATGCTGTTGCATGTGAAGAGGTAGCAATTCCCTCCTGTGGTTCTCTTCATTTTGTACTTTACTTGGATTTGCTTTAAAGTTTGTAAACTTTCATAATACAGCGCTCAGGGTTTTGAATCAGAGTATGTTGTCCTGTAAAACATCTAATCTCTTTTGCTTATGTTTTTATTAAAACTGTTCTGTTGTTCTGACACAGAAATCCTACTTGTACAAGCTTGATAGATAAAATACAACAATTGTCTTCATTTAGTGTGGGGATTGTGATAGCTTTCTTAAACCTGATAAACAGCAATGTTTCCTGTTAAGCAACTAGATGGAGATTCTAGACAGAGAAGCACTAGAAGGCGCAGGATGAACTGTTAGACTCAACGGTTACGAGAATTGTTCTACAGATCTATAAAGCGCTGCATTTACAGCCCCCAGAGACCGAGGAGACATGTCACAGGAAGCAGGTGGAATACAAGAGTAATAGGCCATGGTCTTATGGCGAGACAAAATTTTTTTACATGCTATTTTTCAAAGTATTTCAGCTAATTAAATATATTATTTAAATAATAGGAGATGGGTTTACGTGAATGTATGCAGTCCAAGGATCATTATAATTCTGTGGTTGAAGGCTACGCTCCTGCCTGTAGTTGCTCTGCGTGATGGGAGCACATCTGTGGAGCAGAAGGACTCGATGGCTGTGCAGCAGGCTTCTCGGGGGGCTTCCTCTGGACTCAGTCCGTTCTGGGCCCGCGAGCTCTGAATGCCCCCATAGTGTTTGGAGCACTGGGGGTGCCTTGGGATGACTTCTTCTGGGGCCATTTATCTAAAGGGAAGCCAACCGGTCTGCTCCGTGGTGTGAGCCAAAGGTTGCGAAGCAGGACACCTGGTGACTTGCTGTTGGTTCAGAGAAGGCGTTTGTGTTTCCTGTGCAGATTGGTTTGGTTGAGCTGTGTTTGGTGGGTATATACGTGAGGGAGTGGATGAACTCTGCTGTGACTTGGCAGGTACTCACGTGGCACAAGACGTTGGCTCGGTCAAGGAAGAGCGAAATGCTTCTCTCCACGGTAATTGCCTGACAGAGGGAGAGGTGCGTGTGGTTCGTGATGGCAGCCTTTCACCAGGTGGCATGGGTTAGGAGGAGTGAGTGACATGTGCTGGGAGAATTATCACCAGATAGTTTCCAGCTGTGTTATTAAATGAAATTGCAGTGATACTGAACCAAGATCTTTTTCTTTTCCTGCCTCCCAGTGTTATTTATTAATAATTATATTCTATCTGTTCAGCGAATAACCTGTTTGGGATGGTAACTACTGAAAGACGTCTTGCAGAACCAGAGATCTTTCTGGGGAATACTGCAGAATCTAGCGAGAGCTTTAGTCTGGGAAAGGAAAAACCCCTAAAAGCCTTTCTTTTGAAATAAAAAGGGAGATGTACATGCTTCTACCTATCTTACGGAGCAAAGCATCATGTAGAGGTTCTTATCTTATGTTACTCTCTACTGTTGCTTTCCTAAATTTGATTCATTAATTGGAAGATTCAGTAGGAAGGATCTTTGAATGGAAGTTTCATCAATAACAGAAGGGTTTTTCTAATCCTGGACGCCATCTAAAACCTGTGTTAGTGTCTTGTAAGAGAAAAGTGTAAGGATTTCATCTTTTGTTTTCGAATTATATTTTCTTTGTAAAATTTGTCAGTTGGAAACAGACCCACTTAAATGTATTATTAATGTGCTTATCTAAGACTACTGCACATCTAAATTGCCCTACTCAAATCCTCTTGCAAATTCCTGTAGAGTATAAAGGGAAAAAATTGCCCCTATTTTTTTTTTCCTCCAGAGATTTCCAGATTTCCATTAGCCTCACTGGAGCAAGAGCTCTGGTTGAGGTGAACAGATGTCTGGAAATCCTGGGCATGACCACTGCTCGCACGCAGAGCGATTCTAGGAGACCTTGCGGCAAGTCCAGCGTGCTCTGGATGCATCACGCTTACCGTGCGTTTGCAGGCCATCTGCGCTGCATGCGGCACAGTGCTCCTGGATCTGGTGGATTTGCCGGGCATGTTTGGTGCAGCATATGCTCTGCGGGGAAGCCAGAGCTGCAGGAGAGCTGTAGTTTAATCTATAAATTAGTAATTAATTTGAGTAAAGTACTTTTTGAATTTAAAATATATATATACATTATACATACTTAAAATTTAAACGAATTTGGAAAGCACTCTTAACAAAACATTTAAGTTTATTGATCTGTAAATGATAGGGTAATTAAAAACCCATCTTTATGAAAGTGACTTTTTTTTTGCTCGTGTGTTTTGCAGTCTGATTAGCGTGTCTCGCGTTCCAAGTTAATATCCTTCAGTTCTCCTTGACTGCCATAAGCAAGTGCTTCAACCACTGTCAACTTCTAAAGCAGCTCCTCTAACCATCGCCGCCCTGCGTGGCATCGTAAATTGTCTGGCTGCTGAGGGTGCTGTCTGCGACGGGGAAGTGCTCTGCCTCCGAGCTGAGCAGTGCTGAACGGCGCAGGGAGTCGCAAAAAGTGCAACTCATTCTCATTGATTTAAGGGCAAAATACCTGGCATATGTATTTTGGTTATTTATATCTCATCCAAGGCAGTTCATATATTACAAAGAAAGAGGAAATTAAAGCCTAGATTTTCAAAAGAGCAGAGGCAATTTGCACGCAATACGATGACTCCACGGCTCATGGTGTGGGGGGTATTTTTTCTTGTTCTTTGATAGGTTTTCCAGCAGAATGTTAACACGGTTATGGAAGTGCTCTACTGATTTAATTGTCTTCGTAGTTCTTAAATGCCTGTTTCTTTGGTCTCTGTCCTCTGCTTGCGCTGATAAACAGATATCTGTGGGACAGACTGATCAGAAAGCAAGTTCCTAGAGTTCACTGAGATGAAAATACTTGCCTAATCCAATTGGTTAAGCTATGTTATTTCTTGCTTCAGCTTTTTTTTTCTTTTGTTAAACATTTATTTTAAGCTAATCTAACCAACAGATAAGGAAGATGGTGTGAGTGAATAATTTCAGTTTTCAGGTTTGCCCTGTCTACCATGCTCTAGGTGACCCTGCTGAGCAGGGAGGTTGGACTAGATGATCTCCAGAGGTCCCTTCCAACCTTACCGATTCTATGATTCTGTATTTTTTTCTTTATGTTTGTAACTCAGTGTCAGTATTTTTGTTTTTTCTGTAACTAGATTTCTGTGGGTTGTATCAATGAGAAGGGATTCAAAAGTAGCAGCAAGTCTCAAGGAAAGATTTTTTTTTTTTTTAATGTATTTAGCAGAGAAAGTGCTAAATGGAATATGTTCTGCCATGCAAAATACATTCATTAAGTAGGACATAAAATTTGTGGAGCTTTTGTGCTCTATTCCACATTTCAGAGTCCTTAAGTCCATTCTGGAGCCTCAATCATGGCAAATACAAGAAAATGGCAAGTCTAACGTGAAAATTCAGGTATTTCAAGGTAGCTGCACACTCAACTTGTAAGCGAGCAGTAAAGGGGGCTGTCAGCAGTAAAGCCTGTACGTGGAGAAGGCAGACCACGTTTTAGAGGCAATGCACTTCATTTCTGAAAGTGCTGAGGGCTGTAATAGCCATATGCTTCAAAATAACGTGCATAAATTGGATAGACAGCTGGCCTTTAGGCACAGGTGGTGGTGGTGGAGCAGCGTGAGCCGGTGCTCGGGAAGAGGTGCTGCTTTGTGCTCTGCTTTGAGGACTTGCACAGTACAACGAGGAAGGTTTTCTTAAGGTTTATAATCGCTTCTCCTTCTTCGGTACATAGGATGCCAGCAGATATCGCACTTTGTTGCATCATGTGGTCTTAAATTATTTGAAAATAAACACCATTGCAATGTTTGTTAATGTATTGAGTACAATTTTGATGATTTTAACTTAAAGCTTCACTGTGCTTCAGTCTTTGATTTGATTCCCAAACCACAGCCAAGTGCTGTGAGTTACCTACAGGTTAAGGATTTTCCAGAAATCTTGTGCAAGTTGAAGATAAGAAAATCTTATCTTTTTTTTTTTTTTTTGGCCGGGGGGGGGGGGGAGGAGAATATGTTATCCGTACATTATATAAATACTAGTTAAAAATGTGCCAGTGACCTTCTTTAGGTAGCATTTTATTTGTTATTGAATCTAGTTTATCACATAGTAGAGTATTTCTTGTGCTTTGTGTGACATTATAAGTTATATATGCTTTTGATCTTCCATTCATGATCCTCTCTGACTGTATTTAGCTCTGCAGTGTTTGATTTAAATATACTTCTGGCTTGAATACAATTAACTTAAAATATTTTTCAAGATTATTACAGCACAAATCTCGTTAGCAAAGCGGCCCAATTTACTCTCCTGTGCAAGCACATACGTCTTCTGTTGTTTTACTTTTTAATCATTGAAATCGTATTTTAGATTTGTTACCTGAACAATTTGGGCATTCTAGGCAAATTAAACATCTCTAACTTGTGGTAAGAATTGGTTCAGCTCATTTGTCGGTGCCATTGTCACAGATACTTTATTTGCCATAAAGTAAGATTGACAGTGCCAGTTTTATGTAGCAAAAATAATATTAATTTGAATTATTTTTGTAAGAATCTCAGCATCTGGGGAAGACCGTCTGCGTTATGTGGACCTTACAGATGTTCAAATTGATTCAGGGAGGAATTAAGTAATTTGCCTATGTTCAGGAAGCGAATAACCAGCGGGGAAGAGCACAACTCGGATCATACATCATTTTCACATGAAAAGTTCTGCTCCATTTCAATAACTAGTAGATTTAGCATATGAATATTAACCATAACTCTGTTTGAGGTAGCACAGCCCACGTCTTTGGTGCGTGAGTAGGAAAAATACTCCAGATTTTAATACAGGCGCCGCCGGGAGGTTGGAGCGGGTTGCGCTTTAAGCCGTGGTGCTGATAACCCTGGGCCGAATTAACAGGAAGCAAGAGATGCTGAATCCTGCTCTGTCGCTGGTTTATAGTGGAGTTGTTGATGGGAACAACTTTTCTATCCGTTTACGTCGTGATAATTCCCTAACCCGTTTGTATTATTTAAGCTGCGTGTGTGGTAAACGCAGAAGCAGAGGACTTGGTAGGAGAAACAGTGTGTAGGACCTGCTCTCCTCTCCTAAAGGGCTTTCCAAATTGCTTTGCTTGCAGCTGCAGGGTTTACCGTAAAGAGAGATTTCTCATTCTGATATTCCGAAGCCACGGGAATGGTCACGTCACTGGAAAAGGGACTGCCTGATGATTTAAGACTATTTAATGCCCCGCTTGCCGTGGAACAGAATAATGTAGACCTTGCTGGCCTAGCAGAACATATTACTGCAGTTTCCTAACGCCCCAAACAAGGATATTGATTTATTACCTATTAGGTCTGATTAGGTCCTGTTCAGAGGGGAAAATGAGCCACTGTAGCTGGATGGCAGAAAATTAATTTGAAATAAAAAGTTATCTAATCAAGCTTCTTCAGTCCTTTGATCCAAGTCAATCTCTGCGGCTTCGAAGCTTCTTTTACAGTTTTGGTTGGTTTATTGGAGAGGTGTGCGGGGATAGTGCCGAGGGAGCTGGGACTCTGATTGCTTCGCACAGATATAAGCTAGTTCTTCTTTGAAACAACGTCTAGGATGTCTTCATGAACACGCTCCTTACCTGTCTTCCCGTGAGTGCTGTGTTACAGAGGGGCAGCTGGCCCGGGAAAAGGGCAACACTCGCGCCGGGGTGTTGTTCAGGGCACCGCATCGTCTGGGGAGAGGGATGTTTGTATTCCTTAGGTTTGCACTTCGCAACGGAGGGGACTTAGCTGTTAATTTTTTCCCACAGTGGATGCTGAGATGCAGGATCTGCACAGAAATTTATGGGCTAATAAAGTGCAGACATCTTTGCATGGTTGTTTAAATTTTTTGAATGTTTGAATTATGCCTTTTTTTTTTTTTAATCATTGTCACAAATTCTGCGCTGGTTGGAAATCGCTTAGGAAATGACAGTAGAGGCATTTTAATTTCAGTGCCACCTCTATGCCTACCTAAAGGATTTCTCAGCTGGAGCAGTTCTGCGTTTAGCAATGATCAGGCAGCGTTATTGCCGGTGGAAGTGCGGAAATGCAGTTTTACGGAGGTGTGCTCGTTAGGGAAAGCATGGGCTGCAGAATGTGAGACAAAACCAGACGAGCAGTTTTTACTAATGATATCAGGTTCAATTTACTTCAACTGGTAAGAATGCTAGTCTTGATCTCAATTTACTTCTTGTTGTTAAAACTAGTTTGAATGCAACGTGAAAGCCATCTCTCAAGTTAAAAGGTATGATTGCAAACCACTGGTAATGTGGAGGGGTTTTCACCCCATGTTTGCCTTCAGAAACAACATCCCAAATGCCGTTGGAAAGATACTGTTCTTTGTAATCCCATGTTGTAAGCCAAATGGAGAATAAGAAAGCCTTCTGGCTTTTGCAGGCCGCTGCCCGTGCCGTCGGAGTGACTGTCCCGGGGGGACTGTGTACAGGACAGGGATAGCACCGTACCCTTGACTCCTCTTCAGAAAAAAAAGGAGAAAACACTGGATTTAACCGGTGAAGAAGTAGGGAAGCATAGATTTGCTCTTTGCCCAAATTGGTCATATTCTTCCGGGTGCTGAGACTCCCTAAAGGGCAAGGAGGTGGAGTTGCTCTTGCTTTCGGTAGCAGGAGCAAGAAGTACCTTTGCAGCTCTGCGTGCGTGAGCGGCAAGTGTCATATATTCGCTTAACACCAAACAACGGGAAAAATGCTCGCGTGCGAGCAGGAGCCTGGTGTAGTTTGGGAAGCACGGCAACGTCCAGATGTTCTGCAGGTTTTCTAGGCAGCTAGAGCAGGGGTATACTACGATCTTGTCTCACATAACTAACGCGTTCGTGCTATGTGAGGGGGGAAAAAAGCAGTGTCTCAAGTGAATTTGCCAGGCATTTTGACACAGTTTCTCCTTGCTGTTGTATCTTAGAATGGCCGAGTCCCATGGACGTTAACTCGCACCGTGAATCGCTCCTGGCGTGAACGGTAGCTCGCGGTTGTTCGGTCTCCGTATAGCAGCACGCCCTCGTGCTCCTTTCTGCTGAACCCAATTTGGATCCTGCCCAGGGCGGTTTCTGCTTTGAGTGGGAGGATTTAGGCACCCCGGACTGCGTCAGCAAAGGGTCTCCGGCCCCGAAGACGAGGCCAAACGCGGGCCGTGCTCCGAGCCGGCCGCTCCTCCCGCGCCCGGAGCCCCTCGGCCTCCTCCACTGCCCGCACAGACTAATATTTGCTTTTTTGACTAATCTAAAATGCTCATTTCGCTACATACAAATTCAGTCTAAAGCGGAGCGTTGCTCTTTGAATGCATAATTGCAAGTAGGATACAAAAATAATATGCATAAGGTTAATTTGGACTCGAGCTTTTTTCTGTTTATGTACAATTACATAATTCTACTGTAGCATAGAAAAATAGTCAACATGACATTTGTATCTGGGCTCCAACAGTAATTCTGATGGAATTGCAGAAACATCTTCAATAGACTTTGTTAGTAATATATGCTCCAATGAAACGATAAATATTGGTGATTTGGTTGGCTGTTTGAAATGCTCGTTCGGTTTTGGGGCACAGTTTGATCACTGTATGTTTTGTGGCTCAGTGTATATTTTCTTTTCGTACCTAAGGGATGTGGATGGCATACCAAGCCCTGCAGAACACCACAGAATTGTAAAAATGTTGTCCGCTCCTGATGCTATATGTATAATGTGTTAAAACGCATAACATCTCCTGCCTCCCTCCAACAGATGTTGTATTTCTTTCCCTCATTTGCCAAGAAAGCTGTTAGTCCAGTCATTGCAGTTTGTATTCTTTTCTTTTCTTATTATTTACAAGAAAAACTTGGTATGTTTTATGGGATTCAGTAAATGTATAACCCCTAGGTATGCCTAAAGAATTTTACTGGTGCAGTATAGAGGAGAAAATGTTAAAATATGCAAGTATATATAGTATAAACATACAGAAATAATAAAAATATAAAATAATCATAATGTAAAAATATATCATATGTAATAAAAAAAGATAATAGAAACCCTTTTGCTGTTTATCCCAAGTAAAATTTAAATTGCATGACCTAAATAGCAGGGGCTTATTATTTCCAGTAAAGCTAGAGAAAAGGAAAAGACTCTCAAAGCGTGGGGAAAAAAAAGTCTTTACCTCTGAGTTGGCATTTTTGGAAAAACATTGTTGAAATTATCTCTGCAACAGCATATAAAATATTTGTTGCATATTCTTCCTTCTTCGTGATCAAAGCTGAATACTTTTGCTTTTGCATTGGTGATATAATCCTCAAACTTTTAATTGAAAGTGCTGTAAATTCTCTAACAGTTTTGTATACCCCTTGCAGCCCACTTTTAATATCTTTGGGATTATCAGTGATCAGCAGAGCACAGGTACTTACTTTAAAGCTGAAATCATATAAATTTTAAACAAATTTTGCACCCTTGCAGTGACCCACCACATATCCTTCCCGTTCCCCTTTGTGCCACCAGGGTCTGTCCAGGCAGGAAATTCCCCTCCTTCCAGTTTGGTAGCATTTTCAGTGTTGCCATGTCTCGCATCCCTTTTTTTTTTTTTTTTTTTTTTTCTTTTTTTTTCTGTAATTGGAAAAGGCGGCTAGTATTATTTTAAAAAATCAGTAATATCCTGCCCTCTTTAAAAAACTGAGTAGTTTCACTGTGGTCCAGATCACTGGACGTTTTTCATAGGGTAGAGAAAAGACTTCTACATAACAAAAGAACATGTGGCTCTTCTAATTACTGTGCCTAGTACATATCCTGTTTTTCAAAAACAAAGTAACAAACTGTTTCATTACATAATGTGCTGTATCAGGATTAAGACAGCTTTAGATGTTAATACACTGCTGCTGCAAAAAGTGCTGTTGGGTTAAAAAAAAAAAGCCAACTTCAACATGGATGTTTTTGTTTGCAGTTTTTTTCTACTTTTACTCCTAGCGTTGGGGCTAGCGCAGATGCCCTCCCCGCTTGGTTTCCATTGCCCACGTGAGCCCATAAAATAATTAGAATTTGCTCACAGAGAAGCCACTCAGTCATAGTGCCTTTGGCATCCTGCACGCTCTGCTCAGAGATGGCCAAAACGTGAAATTCAGGCCAGAAGAGACTGTAAGAAGAGCATAAATGGTGCGTAAATGTTACATAGGCTCTTTGCCCAACTATGCTTCGACCCAGCCCGGGAAAATTGGCGCAGGGACACCGATGGTTGTGCAATGACTGGCTGCCTTTCTTGTCCTTGCAAGGCTTAGAGGTACGTCCACAGCACAGGAGCGATTTAGCGGTGCTGGCACTTGCATGCTGTACGTTTTACCATCTGCTGTGCACTGTTGGGATTTACGATCTTCCAATTTGTTAGTGTCCCGCGATGCTCCTCAGAGTCAGGAACTTTCCAAAGCAGGGTGATTTCCAAATGCAAAGTGCTACTTTCTGGATAAAGTAAATAGAGCTGGCTTAGCTTTGGGGAAGTGCTTATTTCTGCGTCCACACTAAACTAAACTTTTGGGATGGCTCCGTCTCAGCAAAGACCAGGATTCAATGTACTGCAGCCATATCTTGCAGTCACTGTGCAGTCTTACGAACTCAGCTGTTAGATACAAAGTTTTAATCTTGAGGTATACTAAGAGAGGCCTTCCAAGGTACTGTTTATATTTCAAAAGGTAGAATGGCTTTCTGCAGTTTAAAAAATACTTTATGCATGTATAGCATTTCTGTAGTTTGAAGAGCTTGCTGAGGATTAGGAATGACAGATTGGCGTATTGCGTAAGTGTGAAAAGTTGTGCAAAACGGTGCTTCTGCGCAATCCAGGTGCAAGGTCTCTCGAGACACTGCTTTTAAAAAAAAATGCTGATCTCGCGTTGGAAGGCAATGGTTTTCAGTTATTCTACAGAGAAAGCCAGTCTTCCCTGGAGAATGGGTATGCTTTAGTGGCACGTTACAGCTTCAGTCTTCTAAAGTTCTTAATTCTCTAGGGAGACGAGAGCAGTATTTGGAAACCACTGCATACATGTCCTCTTTGGGTGCAGGCAGAGCAGGTCTAGTTCTATACGTGTTACCTGTTTTGACAGCCAGTGAAGGGAGCTTAATGTATTCTATTCTAAATGTTTGGTAAATTTGGTTAAGCTTCTTAACAAAATGAAAGATAGATTTGGCTGTACTTATAAGCAATGCTGTATTCATATTCCGTGGTATATGTATGCACAACTGTACTTCACAACTTATTTAATACAAAGCTACTTCTGGCAAAAACTTTTACTGAGATGATTAGTCGTTTTTTTGCAACCCTGACTGCGCTTGCCTCCGAGGCTTCGCCTTTACTGGGTAGGAACTAATTAACAGCTGTAAAATTCTGAGGAGGATTGGCTCATCAAAGTAAATACCAAATCCTCCGTAGCCTTTAATATGTCTGAAGACTACAAACTGCAACCACGTTGTTTTAGAACGCTTTGTTTTAATACAGAAAGTGCACGTGTCAGGGCTACAGATTGGCCTGTCCTTAGCGTCAGACATATTCCTCCGTCGAGCTGGACTTTTGTTGAAAATGTTGTGTGATTGGTAAAATGGTAAGCAAAAATGTTTTTAACCGTCCAGTTTCATTGCAGGACAGGTCATTTCTGTCTGCAACATTGCTTAGCTATTCTGAGTTGGCAAGAGCAAATGGATAGCAAGGATGAAGGAACTGCTTAGATTAATCACAGGTAATCGTAATCTTTGGGCTTTGCAAAATAAAGAGCATACCAAAAAAAAGTTATCAAGTTGTAGGGATTTGTGTGAGAGGAGGCTTCGGGGGGGTTGCACCCGAGGTGGTCAGCTGCAGCAGGGCTCAGCGCCGGTGTGAATGCCACGCAGGAAAATTGTGTTACGTACCGGAAGAAGAAATCGTAGGCCCCTTCCTTATTTGTGGAAAGTTAGGACTCCTGACTTTCAGCGTTTCAGCAAATGTTTATTAAATAGTTTAGAGAATTGAATCTGTTACCTGGTATCTTTGATCCTTGTGGAGCTGCAGGGCCCAACTCTGCCAATGTTCACTGCTGACCTGTCAGACTAGTTGCTAAACTAGAAGAATATAGAACAATTACATTAAAAACAAGAGAAGCCCAACAGAGGTTTCAGAATTGGGCACACATTCGTACGCAGCTCTGTAATTTTTCCCTCGTACCCAAGCACGGCTTAACCACATGTTTGCGTTTAGATAAATGGCTTTCTGCTCCCCTCTCCGTTCCTACTGCCTTCGAACGCACCTCAAAGCCGAGGTGATATCTCCTGTTTTAATCCCTCCTCGTCCTGGAAGCACTGTAGGGAAGCATTTATTTCAGTCCTGTCTCCTTGCTACAGGCAGGATCAGACACGTGCCTGCAAGAGAAGTTAGAAGCGAAGCAGACCGCTGGTCTTGCCCAGAGGTTAACAGTTAGGTTGCCCGAGCAATGGTCTCTATGGGAGATGAGCGTTTTTCTCATCTCCTTTCCTTCTTGCTCTCGCATAACCCGTTACCTTCCTAAAACGTTGTGTGTCCCTTCAGTATCTGAGAGCCATGCTTTGGATCATATGCAGGCCTGATTAAGCACCCTCAAGCACCCTGATTAACTTTACGTTTTGGGTAATGGACAAACAAAAGAGCAAACTGGGCTGCTGAGACGCGCCTGATTTATGACCCTACCACCATGGAAAGGTGCTAAGCTAACCTTTTGGGACCTCCTTGGTCTGCAAGTTGCTTTCTTGTTCCTCATTAGTATTCTGTGATGGCTTTTGATGAAGTAATTAAATGCCCATAGGAAAAATTAGGGTTATTTTTCCAGAAGCATTATGCAATTTAGTTAGCCCTCAGCAATTGTCTTAACAGTTGATTGTGAGATTGATGAAAACGTCAAAGAAACTGAAATGTAGGGAATCAATTCTATTGATCTATCCATGATTACCTGAAGTAGCTTTCGTCTGTACACACATCTAGATATCCATGGAAATGTATGAATCAGAGGACGGTGCTGTCAGCAGGAAATGAGAGCACTTCCTTTGGTGCAAATGATGAGATGCTGTAACAATGTTTGAAAACTTTTTGCCAAATTCATAGTCAGAACTTTCACGCCGTCTTGGAAAATTTGTCTACAGTGGACTTTCCCACACTTCATGTGAGTTTGTTCTCTTCTTTTAATTATTTCCCTTTCCAGATTAAATGTTTCTTTAGAAAGCAGAACCCTAGGAAGTAAACATCTTTCAATTTATCGATTCTGCTGCTGCAACTACTGGCTGAATTGCGCTTTTACTCCGCAGCGTTGGAGCGGTAGCGAGGGTTGGCAGTTACTGTACCGAATGAATGGTCGAGGCAGCAAGGACTGGCTGTCGGACTCGTGTGGTGCGCTAGAGTGCTGCATAGCAAATACCTGTTTAAGAACCTCTTCCTGGTATATCTGCACGTAAAGCCAAGCAGATATTTTGTGTAACGGCAGACAGATATAGATGCTGCAGCAGTATTCTCCAGCCAAGGTCAAGTCAAAATAAAAAGTAAGAAGACTTCTTTCCGGAGACTAAGCTCTTGCATTGTTTAATGGCCCATATCAATCTTGCACAGAGGGACCATCTCAAAAGCCATCTCCCTTCTCAGTTTCAAAATGTAGAGATCTGTTAAGCATCTTTCTGCACCCACAGCTGGTGTTTGCTCAGGAAAGTAATAGGCTGCCTGGAGAGCTGTGTATTGGAGCCTGGGGGGAGAGAAGTCCACCAGCCATGGACAGCTGGCTTGGCAAACGTCTGAGAGCACACAAAGCTGTCCTCTGTGGTCCACAGTTGCTTGGAAGTCATATTTATGGCAAATATACTGGCCAACGGAAGGTGGTGATATGTGTACCTTAGTGCAGACTCTTTGTGTGTTAGAGCAGCACGTTATGATGAAAACTGTTTAATAGCTAACCTCAATGCAGAAGCATCTTCCAGCAGCTAGAACAAATTATGTTTATGTTTTAAATGGAAGATCTATTGTAAGTTTTTGCCAACTTGCATAATAGAAAAGTTACTTTAAATTCACTAAATCTTTCTTAAAAATATTAATTTTTGGAAAAAAACACCCACTAATACTGTCAACATGCAGTAGATCCTGGGTTCTCAGTTTTAGCCTTAGCTAAAAACTCTTCAATTATATTGTCTGCTAGTGCTTCCATTAGAAAAAACTATTTCCAAGCTTTTATTACCCTGCCATAAAATTCTCTAGGAGGTGAAATTTAGTACATAAGGTTACATCTACAGTTGGAGTTGCATCTTAGATAAATTCGAGGAGGCAGAGTTTACTGGTGCTCTTGAAAAAGAATATAGAAATCTCAAGCTTCTTCTTTCTTGCACTCTGGAAGTCGTCCAGAAGTCACACGCTACACTTTAGAGTAGTGATGAGGAAAGAAGGGCACTGGGCGAGGCTGAACACGCAAGGAACGGGTGGCCCAGAGAGGTGGTGGAGTCTCCACGCTTGGAGATACTTGGCACCCCACCGGACATGGCCCTGTGCAACCTGCTCTGCCTTGACTGGAGACCTCTGAGGTGCCTTCCCACCTCAGCAGTCCTGTGCTGCTACGATTCTGTGAAACGACCCTTAAGCGGGCAGCTACTCTTTGGGCTAAGCACTCCACTGACGTTCACGCTCTTCTCTTCCCCCATCTCCCAGTGAGAGAGCAAGCAAGGAAGCCAGCCTGTTCGTGATTTACATGTTTAGTCAGCTGATAATTAAATTCCCAGAGCAGCGCATTTCACTCCCACCCTGGCTCCACACGTGGCTCCTGTTGTTCCAGGCATTATGGGCACTGTCTGCAGAAAAGGTCAACCTGGATTTGTGGGCGAGCAGGAAGGGGTGATGCTGAAGCATTGGCAGGCATCGCAGCCCCAGGAGTTCTGCGCAGACCACCAAATCCAGAACATTTGGTTCATCAGTTGATGGAAATTTTAATTTTCACTTTAAAAGAAAAAGTATTATGAATTTAACTTGCAGATGATTGCCGAGTTGAGGGAGAGGATGCAGGTGTTACTGCAATAGTACTAGGACCAGTTCTGCTACCTCTACTCATAAAGATGCCTTTCTTGCCAGGAAGTCCAATTGATTTTAAAAGGTGCATGAAGTGCATTTTATACTCAATGTGGATTCATCAGCCTGTTGGGTAGGTAAGGTATATACACCAGGACACTTAGATGGAATTTAAATTCGACCTTTTTTTCTGTAAACATTTATCACTTTGTTGTCCAATGGTGTAACTGTCTATTTCCACAGATTTTTTTCTGTCAAATTGATCTGAAGGAGCAAGTTAACTGTACTGTAAAGGTTTATTTGTGGAATAATACATTGTACATATTATGAGGTATCTACTGTTGATAGTCAGACCACAAGATTGTCCTTCAGAATTTCTTAACTTGCAGTTGTTTGTCATTCATCTGTCTCTGTTGTTTTAGAGGACACACGGTACAGAATACAAATTAGGAAGGTGCAGTCAGTGATTACAGATAATATGTTGAAATGGTTTCGGAAATATTTTTTTAGAAAAATATTTTAGTAGCGCGTCTTCATTGGGATTGCTGTATGCTGTTATCGTAGTCAGCCCAGGAGGGAACGTGCGTCGTCATTCAAAAGAAAGCAGATCATCGAGGGTTTTTTTTTTTTTTTTTTTTTCCTTTTTTTTGGGGGGCGGGGGAAGTGGGGGGTTGTGTTTTGACTGCTGTTTAGCCTGGTGAATTAGAAAGACCGTTGTGCAAATAATCTTTTTAATAGATTGTTAAAAAAATGGAGAAATAGACTGGACTGAGAAGTACCGTATGCAGCAGTGCAAAATAAGAAAGGGTTTGGGCAACCTTAATGTGGACTGGGCGGTTGTCGTGTTGGGAAGCGTGAAAAAGGGTGAACAATAATACTGCCTCAGGAAAAGAAAAGAGACGTGGAATTTGGGAAGGGAGAAAATTGCAAAGAGATGCCCAAAGGCAGATACCTTCATACATGCACGTTTCTGTTATTTTTATTTGACTCTCATTTGACATAGAGAAAATATGTATATGAAATCATAGCATGAGGTCACTACGTATCCTTTGCGTTCGGGTGTTGAGAATCACCCTACTTGTGTATGATGCCAAGAGGAATGTGGTCATAGCAGTATATTAAAATGTAAATTTTAATTCATATAGGATAGAAAGTTTTTAAAAATTAACTGTGCTTTACAAAACTGAGAAGTTGAAAAAATAATCTGAAGGTATTTGAAGTGATTGCTTCTTAAAAAAAGACTTTGTTATTCATGCTTTGGTGAGCATTTGTTCAAGTTTGGGGTTTTGCGCTGGGATTTCAAGGTCTAGGTCTGTTGTTTCATACGCAGTCTGACAAGATAAGAGTAGTCTGTCTCATATATGCACAGTAAATTTGTCTCCCAGAGAAGCAAAAGCTCAAGCATGCAAGGAATGGTGATGTGCAGGAAGGCTGATGAGCAGTAATAAAGCATTCATTATCCTTCCATCTAAATTAACTGGAATAGCATCGTAATAGTGCCGGTGAAGCCCCACTCCCAATCCCTGCCTTTTACTGAATTATCAGATAAACCTAAATTATTCTAAGCTGCATCTGTGTAATCTTGCTTGGATAATCGTTCTATCATTAGGGATTCTCTCACTTTCCTTCTCTCTCTTTTCTTCTGCCTGTTTCTCTCTTTTTCTTTCTTTCTCTGTTTCTTCTTTTTTACTGCTTTTCCTGGGGAACATATTTGTAACTTGTATTGTTTTCATATTTTCTTGTGAGTGTTTTACAGAACTGCAAATTCTGTAAACCAGAATCCCTGGATATTAGAGCTAACTAAATAACGTACAAAAAAGAGTACATTGTAAGAATTTTTCTACTTTTGGAATGTCTCTCTGTAGATTATTTCTGCAAACAAATGTTTTTGCAGAGATAGTAACTGGACTTCTAGCGAGTTTGGTTTGTGTGCGCGTGGTACCCCATGAGCTGGGTGTGTTACAGCATCGTGCGACTTCCAGCTCTCCTTATCTTTTCTATAGTCTTTTTCTCTTTTTTTGTGAACACTTTCAGTGATAAGGGAGGCTGAATGGAAGCAAATGGGGCAAGGAATATTTTTAAACGTGGGTGAAGAAGCAGATCAGGGCACCTGGTTAGTTATTAGGGAGAATGGAGGAAGCAAAAAAAGACCATACCTGAGAAAGAGGTATGAGACGTTTGGCCTGGGTATTGCTGTCGTGCTTGTAAAAGGAATCCTTTTGTCCCTTCATCATATATTATTGCCATTTAAAGCCTAGGTTCTTCTTTTTGATGTATAGGAACAAATTCCTGGATTCAGTGGGGTGGTTTGTAGGAGAACGGATCTCTCTGCAAAGGTAGAGTTATGGGATCAAAAAGTTGAATTTTGCATTATTGGTGGAGCATTGTCCAAGCGCTTAGCCACGGACCAGGTAACACCCCGTGGGGCTATTGCAAGTAATTAGTAATCAATACCAGTAAAAATACCGTTTCTGAACTCTGGGACATGCTGACTTCTGTTCAGTGTGTCACCCGCAGTTTTGCTGAGACATTTCTGCAGCATTCAGTTTTGTATTTGTGAAGTTGATTTTCCTTTTGGCTTAGAAAGAGCTGATAGGGTTTCTCATCAGGAAATAACAAAGAGGAATAAAATAGCAAGAAATCCTGATGATGGACTAGAACCTCACTGAAGTTATCTAAATGCAGGGGAAAAGAATGACAATCCCTTCCTCAAAGGACCTTCACTCCAGCTGTAACAGACAAGACACCAAAGTTGCAGCAGATTTGGAGCCAGTCCCATCGTTGTCCATCCTCCGGGGCTCAACACACAGTGCACCTGGGCTCGCCAGCTCACTAGTTTTGTTCTTCGGTAGATATTTATGCCCTTTAACAATGGCTTTTCTTTCTTTAAGGTATCCTTAAGTGATTTTCTTCTGTAATTATACTCCTTTTATTCCAATCACATCTTACGAAGGTTAATTTCCTTCTTTTAATTGGGTTGATAAAGTCTTTTGTCTTGCAGATCTCTTCCAATTTGTTAGCATTAGACTTTCTTGCTCTGTGTGACATTCTCAATATTGGAACAGACTACATTGTGATTGCTTCCCATCTCCAAACTTCGCTTTTTCAGCGTTGAACTTCTATGGCTGTTGCTGGCCATCAATAATGTACTCTTTCATTAATCAAAACCAAACTTCCACAAAAGCACTCCCCCCCTCCTGTTTTTACACGCATGCAACTAGAAACCAGTGTTCGCTCTTAATTGCACCAAGAGAAGGTATGCCGTTGCGGATTGATGTTCCCAGCCTGAACGTCGAAGATCAGTTTGATGATTCGTCTGTTGGGCTGGGGATGTCCAAGTGTACCTTTCTTCCAGATGCATGTTAGCAGCAGCCAGTGTGTTCTTCAGTACTGAAGTGACCCACTTGATTTAATTCCACGTATTCAGAAGAGCCATGTCCCCGTAACTTTAACACCGAAGTTATTGCAAATTATCAGTACACCCCCGGGGGGGAGGAGAGCAAACTAACAGCTGAACTTGCTTATGAAGTTTTTTTCTGCTTCCTCTTTTGCATTTTATTTGGGCATAAACCTGAATCACTTTTACATTCCTGAGCCACAGCATGCCTCGCAGGTGTTTGTTTCTCTCCTCTTGGATTAGAGCCAAGGATTCATCTGGCAGAATCCTTTTCTATCCAAATGATTACTTCAAACTAATCTTTCTCTTCTGACTAAGTGTGCTGCAGAGTCTCACCGTGATGCAGTGAAATGATGCCAACCTAACCGTCTTGCCGTCGTCTTATACCCCTAGGTCTGTTGCTACTTGTGCTGATTCTCGTTCACTTAATTGCAGCTTGCTCACCGGATGCAGCGTTTCAACACTCCGGGTAGCAATACTTAGGGGTTTTTTCCCTCAGCTTCAGCTGATTTCAACATTTGAGTGCAACATCTCCAGCAGCATATTTCCATCCAACAGTGGGTTTGCCTTGTTTGCATCCTAACGGTGCTCTCCAGAAGTCTGATTATTTCTCTGCCGTCTCAGGTGGCCAGCCAAGGCCTAGAGGTCTTGGCAGCCGGAAAGCGGGTTATCTTCTTGTTCGGTCATGTTTAGTGCTCCTTCTCCTGTGCTATCACAAGAGGAATAGCAGAGAGCGGGTAGCGAATAGCTGTCTCTCGGTTTAAGCTTGGAGATCAACCTCTCTGAAAGCTTTTGGAACAAATACTGACTACTCCGGTGTGGCATCGTAGTTGGATTTCTCCTAGATGCCTCTGCAGATTACTTGCAGAGGGTGCCCAAGCTGCTTCTATCCCAGTTTAAAATCAGAGGTTTCCTTCTAGGAGCAAGCGAGCATTTTCTTCCGCATTATTTGCAGAGTACTGTCATATTCTTCAGGATCCTGTCTGTGCAGGACTGTCTAATTTGCCATCAGGGTGGCACCTCTCGTGGGTATATTGAGGAGTAAAAGGTGCTCAAGTGTGATAGTTGGTGGTCTCAGCACAACAGAAAACTACATTTATCTAACTCCAGCCTATGGCCTGTTGTCAGGCCATAAAATAGCACAAATTTTACAGCAAGGTAAAGGAGTGCTGTTGTGATGTACCAGCTATGCTGTACAACTTGCTGCTTCTTGATGCTGATAGCCTGATGTATATTCTTAATATTAACTTCCAAGGAGTATTTGTTCTAACAAAAAAAAATCAAAGAGTAAATATTGATGTTCATATATCACCGTAGCAGATGTGATTGAAATAAGCTCATTTTGTGTTCAAACAAAAGTATCTTGTTTTTTTCCCAGTGCAATTCAGTTAGCTTTATCCTATACCAAGGTTTAAAAATTAAATTAAATTTGATATTATTCAAGTACTGCTATTTGGTCAAGTATCGCCCCCTTCACCGGGTAAAATGATCTCTGTCTCCTTTTTTGCGGAGAGTTGGGAGGAATACCTGTCTTCCTATAGCCAGCCAGCGTTACAGGCTGGCACGTGGGGTATAAACGGTCAGTGCCGCTTATTTACTTTCACAGATACTTTTTGACTAGGTGTTTTGGCAGCTGCGGTATGGTAGATTCCACTTTATTTGCTCTTCGTTTCTGTTCACTGGAATTAATATAGGGGAAAAATGAGAGTTACCATTTAAAGAAAATAATGTTATATAAAGTAATGAGATTGTTGCAAGGCTTAATTAGATGGAGCAGATTGAATGCATCACAGTGATATCTTGAGGCAACATAATTAAATTGTAGGCATAATCCTCCTTGTGTTAGAACTGATTTCATCTTCATAACGCAGGGTACACTAGATAGTCCCTCTTACTATGTTAAATTACTAATTCTTTTGGGAAGACTAACGGATCTCATGGTATTATCAGATTTTAAAAACACGAAACAAAACAGAATATTAGTCTAAATATCGAATTGTTGATATTCTGATTACATGGGTAACTTTAGCTTCCATCTTAGTATTTGCTACAGCTCAGTAATTGAATCGTAGATTTAAAATACAGATGTCTGCAGTGTATTATTGTCTGTGCTGAATTCATCTCATTTGTAAAATCTCGTAAAGAAATTGTTTCCAGATGTATATACTGACAAAGACACGGGTGAATAATACACAGATGTACTGGTCTCGAAACGTATCTCCGCATGTGTAGGATACAAGTACGTAGATACATATGAGATTTTTAGGTATAATGAGCACTACTGTAAAGTGTTTGTGTGAGACATCCCAGTGGTATCAATATCTTTGCCTTACTCGTTTTTACTGGCTTGATTTTGTATACGTAAATAATCTGGTATCCCATCCTGATGTCCGTGTGTTGTCTTTCATTTGGGTTGGTGAACATTCTGTTAAACCCTCATTTTTGTCTGGAGAGATCGGGAGGTATCTCAAATTCAGTAAAATATGTTGCTGACTGCCTCTACTGTTAAGTTTTTAAAAACGCTGCTGTTTGTCAGCCTGTAGAAAGACTAACATTATTTTTTGCATTCTAACGCGAGCTCTCTTTTTAAAGATTGCTATTGGGCCAAAAAAAAAGATGGGTCTGCTGGGACCGGTCTTTATCATTGCCTGTTCTGGCCGGAGACATAAATCTGTATCGTGGACTGGCTGCGCAGAAGGCACGCTCGTTTGTCTGGGCATTCGCTGCCAGTTTCAGAGCGTAAATTTGAAGTTTCCAGGCGGAATCTAATGTTTATTTTGAAAATGGAGATTAGGATACCAAAGGATAATATGTTTGCTTTTCAGCACCATGAATATGTAGTGACCTACTTATACTACACCATTTGGTTTTATTTTTAAAGCTTGTCAAGCCAGCTCCTGTTGTAATTTAGGAAGCGTCCTTTTTAGAAAAGCAATAAACTATACTGGGTACTAAATCAACATTTTAAAAGTAGAGCATAGCATGAGCTTCAAAGCATTGTTTATCAGCAGCATTTATGTATGTTATTGTGCCATAAGTAAAATAGCATCTGGCTCATCAGCACTTAAAACTGCATTTTGCTTGATCTGCAAGTTAAACTGCAGACAGTTTCGGGGTCTAGGTTATATATAACATTAAGATGCTGTAACTTAAAAAAAAATAATTCATACTTTTTCCTAATAAGCTGATTTTTTTTAAATGATCTCTTGATTATCCTGAGGTGTTTTAAAGAGAAGTGATTTTATCCAAAACATTCCTTGCATATACTAAGTTGCTTGATTAATTTTTAGACCATATGCATATAATTTGGAATGCTTAACAGTGGTGAGATCACACTGCTTTCCACCTTCCAGACAGGCTCAGAGTTTTGTCTAATTGGGATGCCAAATGTACAGAGGTGCCACAGTAGAGTGTGTAATTATGTAATTTTCTCTTGATCTTTCAGAGTCTTCCTGCGAGCAATTAATCAGTATGCAGATATGCTAAACAAAAAATTTCTTGATCAAGCCAATTTTGAGTTACAGGTAAGAAAAAATACCAAACAACATCTTGGGGACTAATACGAATGTTGTAATATGTTTGTGTCCCCTCTCTGTGATTTTGTCGTATGTATAAATCGATGTTCTCCTCTTCCCAACGCGTGAAGACTGTGCTAAGTCATTTCAGGCTCAACAAATACACGTCCCACTTCTGTCTCGTGGGTCTCATCCTGCAGAGATCCCCTCTAGAGCTTAAACAAGTTCCCTTTGTGAAAATTAAGTAATATGTACATTATGTTAAACTTTGTTTGTATGTAAAATATAGTTTTTTAGCTAAAAAAAAAAAAAGAACTCGTGTTGATACTTGATTTTGCTTGAGTCATCAAAATGCAGTTAAGTTTTCTAGCTGGGAAATGCTTTGTGGGAAATACACACGAGGAGATGTACACTGAATTTTTTAAGAAACGACTTTTCTCTGGTGTCTGTTGTTTTGCTGTTGGATATTTATGTGTGTAATTTAGATGCTTCTAAGATGTTTCATAGATGTGCAGGAGAATATTTCAGAAAATTAATGGTATCTATTCTTGTCATTTTGGGGGGTTTTCAGCTTTGGAACAACTACTTTCACCTGGCTGTTGCTTTTCTTACACAAGAGTCTTTACAACTGGAGAATTTTTCAAGTGCTAAAAGAGCAAAAATACTTAACAAGTAAGTCCTATTCGTCTTGTAAATCATGGACAAGAGCTTGAGGTCTATTAACATAATTTTAGTCTAATTTCTTAGTTAAATCCATTCAAATTGAGATGTAATCATGATATAATGAAAGGTTAGCTTTAAAAACATGAATCAAGTATTGCATGTGTTTCTACCCTTGAATCAAGATCTAAATTACACGATTCATTACTGGTGAAGATAGTATTTTATACTGCAGGATGTTCATAGAGTCAAGACTTTTCAGAAGTATTAACACATTATAAAACTGAAATCACTTTAGCTTTGTGCTTATTCTAATCTCATTCTACATGCACTCTTTATTGCTTAATCCCTAAAGGCCTTTTAGACTGAATTTTCCTAGCTACAGTAGGTTTCACTGCGATATCCTTGCAGATTTTTTTTTCTTTTTTTCTTTTCTTTTCTTTTCTTTCTTTTTTTTTTTTTTTTTGCACAGCTACAGCCGTGTACAATGTCCAGGCTATAAGGGAATTACATTGCCCATCTCTGCACAGGCAGCTTCAACTAGCTGATTTCTGTTTGAAATTTCACAGCAAATCAAACCTATCCAAAGAAAAGACAGCAGAGAATTAAGAGCAGGAATATTTTGTTTAAAGTACGCATTTCTGCTCCATTTCCTTGGGGTTCCAGTGTAGTGAACCCTGTCATTAAATAACTGAACGAGGAACACTGAAAAAGATCAGTTAAATGTTTTCAAGCAGTTTGGGTGGATTCTCTTTCTGTGTCCTGATCTTTATAAAGAGTGTGTGCAAAAGCAGTTTGTTTTCGGGTTCAGTAAGGTTACCACAGTTGATACGAAAAGGTCATTTCGTTCTTTGGTAGCTAAGTTTTGCCCTTCAAACTCTTTCAGTCCGTCATGAGTTTTGACATGCTTGCTTTGGAGTCTTTGCCTTACCTGCCTGTTAAAACAGAATTTTTAATCACTGTACGCTCTAGTGTACATACCTCCGCTCTGGAGGCTTGCTTGATGAAACAGGAATATTTACAAGTTCAGGGGAAAAAGTGGTGTCAAGCAGAGCTCAGGCTTCTGCACTTGGGATATAAAAATCATAAATAACATTAAAGTTACACATTTTTAAGAGGAAATCAAGCTGGGTTTGGAAAGCCAAGTAAATTTTATTTCATTAGATTTACAATTTATAGAACAAAATGTTTTTGCACAAGGTGGGATCGATGGCCCAAATCCTCTTTTGTGGTTAAGAGTAGGAAGGACACCTCTAAAAGTCAGAGAGCTCCAATCAATCACTTGGAGCAGAAATGGATCAAAACGGGCTGTTGTAGGTCCCTGGCAATGCATTTGCGTGATGTGATTATCCTCTGCCTGAGGATGAGAGTCTTAGATGGAAAAAAAAAAAAAAATCAGGCTATTTTTATATAAAACTACACAGTGTATCTCACTATTGAAGAAATGCGAGAAATCAACAGACATTTCTCACTGATGATATAAGTAAACAAGTCATTTGCAGATGGTACCTAATGAAGTTTGCTGAATTGTAAATCTCTGCTATAATAATTTTTAAAAATGTTATTTCAGTTCAATCATGTTTTGGGGGCAATATCTAACACAGTAAACTGCACAGAATGCAATAAATGTATGGTCTTGGAGCACTAGCTTTTATTGGTATATGAAATCACTGTCACTTCTGTGCCAAAGGGGTATAAATAATCACTTAGTCCCATATAACCCTCACCCTCCTTTTTAAGGTTATATTTCAATTAATACTTCCAGAATTTAGTAATTTAAAATGTAATTATTGCAATTTGCAATTTTTGCTAAGCATTGTATGTAAGTGTTTGTAATAGCAGATGCTCAATGATACAGAAGAATTTATTTAATCCATAATAATGTCAGGGGATCTCACTGTTATTCCACCACAATCCCACACGTTGCCAGATATTACCATTCTGCTAATTTTATCATTGAAGTAATGATTTTAAAATAGAAATATTTTACCTAGCATGCACATATTCTTGGCGCTCGTTAAAGTCCTCATCCAGCGAAACCCGTGCGCCTTTTGAGGGAGAAGTGGGAGCGCGGCGATCAGAGGCGCGGGGCCGGCAGCGCCGCCGCCGCCGCCGCTGCCGGGAGGCTCCCGCGAGTGAGTCGGCCTCCGCTTTGCCCGGTGCTGACGGCGGGGCTGCGGAGCGTCGTGCCTGTGCGTATCTCCGTGACCTGCGTGAGCGAGGCCGTGTAGCGTTACTAGCGTGAAGTGCCGGTGCGAGTTGAATTTGGGGAACCTTTTTCGGTAGTTTCAGAGATTTTTTGAATGCCGGTCACGTTTGGAAACGAAATGCGTTTTGCTTGCTAGTGTTTGGTTAAACGTGCCATGGTGTTGTTTTCTTTTAAGGTACGGCGACATGAGGAGGCAGATTGGCTTTGAGATCAGGGACATGTGGTACAATCTGGGTAAGTAGCCTGAGCGCTCACAGCTTAGCACGTGTTAAGCCTGGGAAGACGCGTTGCTGCAGTCAGCGCTTACGTTTCTTCCATTACTTCATGGTATTCTACCTAACGCTAGGTGAAAGGAATGGTGATGGTGGTATCTGTTGACTGGTTTTTTTCTCTGTGTCTCCATGAGCACATGCCCACACACACAATTCGTGCAAGCAGTCGCCGGGACGGTAGCAAAATGAACGGGTCCAAAGGGTGTAAAGAAGTCAGCCTGGGAACTCTGTACAAAGTCTGATGTTTTCAGGCTTTTTTGGCTGTATCAGAAAGACTGGAGAAGATCAGGAAGGCATGGAAACGTGGACATCCCTGAAGTTCCTAGATAAGTTAGGCATATCTGACAGTCTCGACTCAGCGTGTGTGCTGTAGGTGTAATTTGGCTGTATGCGGATGAGGTTTCATGAGGAAAAACTGAATATTTACTGTGACCTGAATGTACTCACCTGCCAGATTTCATTTTTCTGAGCTTAACGGTAGAGACACTTAGGCTGTTCAGAGTTTTATCAAAATTTCCTTAAATTATTAGAAATAAATGCATTTTACCAACTTTATTTATAACTCCAGCTGAACTGTTGTTGCTGAAACTTATGAAAATACAGCATATAGAGAAGAAGGGAATGCAAAAGGTCCTTACTTATTTGATATCACAGAGTTTGCTTCCACTGCTGTAATGATGAAAAAAGCCTTCTGAGAGCAGCTGAATTCACTTTTTATTAGAAGTGTCTTTCATGAGTAAGTGTCTGGAGAACAGATTAAAGCACAGTACACAGTAATATATGACTTGACAGACAGATAATAAATTCAGCATCATGCCTGATGTTGGGTCAGCAAGCTCTGAACCCTGGCATCCCCTTCAGAAGTTATTAGCTAACTCTTTCACTCTTCTAGGCTTGCAGTTATCTACTTATGTGCCATTTTACTAATTTCTCTGGCGATTTTGGATGCTTAGGCCTCTTCTGCTTTTCTAGGAATTTGCTGAACCCAAACTGGAAATGTTTATTTGTATATGTAGACATGCATCTAGCTGTTTCTACATGAGATTATTTTATTCAGTCTGGTGACCATGGAGTGCATCATGATTGTCGCTATTGTCACTGGGTGCTCTTGGACAACTTACTTAATTGCTTTATGTGGAGATACCAATCATTTTCACTGGAGTTTCGTAAGGGTTTGAATTGATTGGCATGTAAAGGAGGTTATGTGCTTTCATGAAAACCTTCTATATTTGATAGAGTTTATTAGACAGATTTTTTGTTCCAAGTAGAAGTTCTTTGTCAACTAAGTTTACCCAGGTGGAAGACTTCTTGACCTCTTCTAGCTCTGATGCCTGTGATTGTATAAGTGAAACAGGTTGCTAATTCTGCAATTTCCCGTGTTGAAGGAGTGAGTAAATGCTGCCCTTCCCAATAAAAGGTGGAAGGGAAAGATAAATAAGACCCCTGTCCGAAAAGGCCTTTATACTTTTCGTAAAGAAAAGCTTATTTTTTCTTCTTCTTGGGAATCCAGGCAGTCTTTGCTGATCATGTTTTACTTCCAGCTCTTCATCAATCTCACATATGTCACAGCGTCAATTAAGGAAGAATCTCGAGTTGCCACCGCAGCGGCATCGATTCTACTGTGTTTGACAACTTCTATCTCAGAAATTTCTCTACGTTAGTCAAATTATTAATGTATATGTTCAGTAACAGCATCAAAACTGAAAAGCTATAATTCTTGCATATGCTTGAGCATGTAATTTTTATGACTGTCATTGTGCACAAAATATGATGAAGCCAACTAACTTTGACTTTTGATTTATGTATTAAAGGGTATGAGTAAGCCTGAAAAATTATTATTGTATCTCATTAGGTTTTACCCACAAAATACCATGATTAGCATATAATACTTGCCAAGTTAAAACTTTCCAGTCTAGAACAGGACAGTGCTGCAAATTACCAATGAAAGAAGGCACACCAAAAGCAATGTATGTTAGTCTTTGCTGGCTTTTTTCCTCCTATATCACAACCTCAGCTTTAATATGTTATTTTGAGTCACTATTCTGTTAGAACCTTTGACCTGAGGGAGACAGTAAATATCACACAAATGTAAAGAAATCCATGGCCTCTGTCTTGAAGGTCTGGGAGATCAAGTGATGCACACTTTCAAGTGCTACGTGGTGCACAGACAAAACACAGTCTGGCACTGGTTCATGCAGAACAGTTTTCAATGGCTAGAACAGTTAAATGTTGAAGTAATTGTAATTGCATCAAAAATAATATACTTGATAAAGGAGAGAAAGAGGAAAAAAATACTGCTTTTGCTGTTGACATCTGGACCAGCTAGAGGGAGGTTGGAAAGAAAAATTGCTCAAGATCAATTAAAATTGCTGCTGCTGCTGCCGCCATCTGGGTAACTAGCCACTGGCCCGGCAGTTCACTCCAAGTAGTGGATGTCAGAAAAGGTGTCTGGACAGAGATATTAATCTTTTTAGAGGCAAGGGCAGGATTTAAAATAGACCTACACCTTGAATATAACATAAATAGAAATCATTGCAAATAACATGCTCTGAATTAGTCATGCATGCTTAGAGCTGACCCCAGTGAGATGGGAAGTTGCTAGCAAATTATTTAGTAGATTTTTATGGCCCAAATTTAAACAAGGGGAACGTGGACATGGAAAACATTGTGCACGCTATTAAATAAATAAAATATCTTGACTTTGGTTCAGCTAATGAAATTTGGTACTCTTCTGTGAGCATGTTATAACAGTGCTCCTCAATGCAAGGCAGGAGCCAATACTAAGAGAAACTTCTGCATATTCATAAAAATACTGTTTTGCATATAGCTCTTAAAGCAGCTGCACGTTCTAGTTTTCAGAAGAGACTCCTCAATTTTCTTCCAGACTTGTCGCATTTTGAATCTATGCGTGGGAGTTCCCACACTGGAGGAGAAAAAAGAGCACTTCCCTTGGTGGGTTGTTTATCAGCGTGCAGCGTGTGACAGCAGCTGGAGGGATGCTGCCGCGGGCCAGAGCAGGGCTGCATCCTCTTGCATTTTGCTCTCGTGCTTTATTTCGTGGCACAGCATTGCAGTGGCTCGCGTCATCACGGCAAATGCATGCATATATAATGCATGTCATTATATCGTTCATGCAGTTCATGCAGAAGTCAGAGTTTTAAACCTACTTCCTTTCCACCCAGTTATTAGGCAGCTCGTTTTACACATTATTCCTTGCCTGTACAGGATGAGAAAAACCAGACGAGATTGCTTTGTGCTGCTTCAGCTTCCCATAGTCATTGCCAGCCTCCTCCTGCCACAACCCTGGTGCTCCAGGCTCCTGAGAAACTCCCTGCATTGGAAATTGCTCTGGAAAACTGCTTTGTGAGGCACGATGCTTCGCATCCGAAGCCAGGAGCTGCTGCCTGCGCCGTGCAAACAGCTTATTTCCCTTGTTTTTCTGTGCACTAGAGTTGTGTAAATTCTGGTGGGAGCCACTCACGTACTCTCCAGATGAAGTGAAGAGCTAAATGGGTTTCAAACGGCAGGCAAGGGATTTTTTGCAGAGCAATGTTCAAGTGAATTTAATACTTTCTGCTAATAACTCTCACACTTCTATCCCCCAAGTCCTTCTCCTGAATTTTGTATTCTGAAAAATGCTCTGTCCTCATTGATTTAAAAACTCTGTTGATTATTACCTGTGAGACGGCGCTGCTATAAATACAAACAGGCTTTGAATGACAAAAACACTGAGTACGTGCAGCACCATCGTAACGGATTGTGCTGATGGCTCTTCCAGACCGGCTCCTGTGCGGCGGGGAGCAACCCCGGCGGGTGCCTTTAGCCTCTCTTAACATCTTTGCTCGGCACCCGGTGCGGCCGGCGCCCCGCTTTCCCTTCGAGGCGTGACTCCGTCGTTACGTGAGATGTCCGGTAGTTTGCTTTTTGAGCAACAACTGTATGTTCCACTATAGAAGAGGAAATGCGATCAAACATTTAAAAAGTTTACATTCTCTATCTTTTCACGTCTAAACCTCAAAAGATATTATTTACTTTTCTGTGGGAATCCCTGTGCTAGAAGCAATGAAAAACCCACTGTGACACACAGCGAACTTCATGACATTGAATTTGTGCCTGACGAATATCTTTTGGCGCTATCATTTGTTTTCTGAAATATTGGATCTGACACTTCTCAGGCATAATACAAGAAAACTGTCACCTGAGAGACTGAATGTAATAATACTTAAGTGAAAGATGGAGAGAAAGCTTTACCACTCGCTCTTGATGTTCCTCAACAAGAGGCAGCATTGCAGGACCATACCAAATAGCAGTTTTCGCTGAATATTAATTTGCCTTAACATGCTGGTAGGATTCTGAGGTCTGCCAAATCAAGTAGTTTAAATTATATCTGCTAAAAAAGAAATCTGTTCGTAAAGGATTTCTTTTTGATCACATTTATTTAGATGTGTGTTGGTTCTGGTCAAAAGCTAAACTGCTAATTGAATGCTTCCATAGCTGTACCTGAGTAGTCTTACTAGTCTAATGGAATATAGATGAATTAAAATATGTTTGTCTGTCATATACCACTGGTAAACCGCAACGGGAAACTCAATTTGCCACTCAGATCAGCTGTTACGGCAAGAAGACGCGCTGTAGTCTTGGCGAAGGTGTGGTTTTGCGCCTTGAGGCTGTGGAAGTGTGCGCTCGTGCTGACGTTTGGGTAGACTGACACGGGGAGCACTCTGTACGCCGGGGAAGAGGTGGCATTCTCACTCGGCTGCCGTAACCGACGGGTCTGTCGGCCACTGCTCGCCTATCTAGGAGATGTATTTAAAAGAAAAACCCTTAGAACAGTGTAAATATGGTTGATTTATGGAAAACATAGCAAGTTCTAGTTTTTTTCTTTTTCTTTTTCTTTTTTTTTTTTTTTTTGATTGAACAACTCTTTATTAATTCGGGCTTATATATACCCTTTAGTTCCCCTCTAAAGTCATAAATTATACTACGTGTTTCAGTAGCGTCAAATCTTGAGCTATATGAGGATTTATTGATATGGCTTTTAAAGCAATTATCTTCTACCAAAGTCAGTGGCTGTTCATTAACTCTGAAATGCATTTTTCTTTTTAAAGGTCAGCATAAAATCAAGTTCATCCCAGAAATGGTGGGACCTATATTAGAAATGACACTTATCCCCGAAACGGAGCTTCGAAAAGCTACAATCCCAATATTCTTTGATATGATGCAGTGTGAATTTCATTCGACTCGAAGTTTCCAGATGGTAAGCAGACGGCTACAAATATTTGAAGTTCGTAAGAAAGATTAACTGTTCTTTGACAGACACGTAAGAATTTTTGTTATTTCTTGTTTTACTCAAGCATAATATAATTGTGGGTTTGTTTGTTTTCTATAAGTTTGAGTGGCTATGGAATTTTCATCTGAAGGGTTTTAAATCCTTACTGAGGCAAAAATTTGCATGAAGTAAACGAAACCTTTCTTTAGATACAAAAGGAGAGCAAAGACAGATGTCTTAAATTTTCACTATGACTCAGGAGAGGATTCTGCATCTGAGTTAAATTAGACTTAAAGGAATCCTAATAATGTGGCAAAAGAAACTATAACCTGTAAGGATTCATCATCTCCAGTATCCTGTAATTTTGATACTCTTTACAGTTTTATGGATTTTGAAGAGGGGAAAAAAAGCTATCCAACCAGTGACAGTGTTTCTTCGTGCTATATAGGCAATCTAAAATAGAAAGTACTAGTGTAGCATTTTTATTCTATTTTATTTTAAAAAGCTGAAGGAAATTCTTGAATAAACATGCACAGTCTTATCCTGAGAGCTTCAATTTTTGAGAGACAAGTATGGTGAAAGAAAGTTTCTTGACATCATTCATTTTACTTTCTTTCCCTCAAAACTTTACCTTACGGATTGAGGACAAGCGTGCGCGTTCACAGCAAGGTTCTTATATGATTTTTTTTTCTTTTGACATCAAAGTAATTTTTTTCATTTGAAAAAATGCAAGGGTTAGCAGTGCTTTGAAGATAGATTGCACAAACTTTGAATCCTGTGAGCCAGGTAGTCTCATGGTATAAATCAGTGTAGCTCCATTACGCTATGAAAATTACTGTCAGTTCAGGATATGACCTTGTGAATTTTGCAGTAAAGTTTGATATGTGTTCGTTACTTTTGTTCATTTATACTGGCAGTTTTGCTTCTTGTATGAGAAATCTTAACCTTTTCCTTACTTCGTTGTGAACTATTATTCCTAACCAGTTCATAACACATCTGTAGCCAGAATAAATGAATATCTATGTGGAGTAACTTAAACATGTAAAGTGGTGTCAGCCTTATTACTTTGATTTGTTTTGTGCTGGGTGCAGTATAGAAAGGTTGTGAACTGTATTTTGGTTCCATCCAATTACTGCCTAATCATTCTTTCTTATGTTTGACTCTGATGATACTGAAGAGATTGAAATGCTCACTGGGATGCCATTTAAACATTTTCCTGTCAGATATTCTCTTTTGTTACTTGTCATTTTTTATTTGTACAATTATATGGATCATGGAAAAATCCCAGGGTAACTTTATAGCTGAATTTATGGCCGTATATTTTCTTGATAGAAGGAAACCAGCTTTCTGTGGAATAGTTGGGTGATTTTAATAAATGAATGTCTTAAAATATTTTAACACAAACTCTTTTTGCCTCTTAAAAAGAAAAATGCCTTGTGCTTAAATCATAGATGTCTTGGACTGTAGATAGTCAACATGTATTTCTTATGTCACTATAGCTTCTTTCTTTATGGACGTAGCATCGATATGACAGGTACAGAGGTAGTAAACCTTTGTCCAGGATATTTGGAATGCATAGTTATGTCTAACAAAAAATAATCTATCCATTTACAGTTTTGTAGATAATGTAGTTATACAACATGCTGACATTTGTAAATCTGTGTTTTGGGGGTGATGAGGAGCATAGATTGTAAGTAGCAGAGAATCACAGAATGAAAGTCTGGGTTGGATGGGAGTTCTGGAAATCCCTGGGTTATCCAGAGCCATCTGACTCAAGTCTTAGATTTTTTCCAGTGAGAGAAATTTCACCCCTTCTCTGGGCAACCTGTCTCAGTGTTTAAGAATTTTGTTTTCTTACATCCAGGTAGAATTTCCCATGAAGCAACTTGTGCCTGTTGCCTCTTCTGTTGTCGCTGTGCACTCTTGTGAAGAGAGTGCCTCCATCTTCTCTAGAACTGTTTTATGTATTGGAAGACTGTGCGTAGACCTTCTTGAGCCTTCTCTTCTCTAGGTTGAATTCCTTCAACCTCTCTTCATATGCCAAGTTCTCCAGCCATCCAGCCCTCTTGGTGGGCTTCTGTTGGACCCTGTCCCATTTCTCAATATCTCTTTTGAACTGGGGAGACCAAAGCTGGATACAGTATTCCAAGTGTGGCCCAAGAAGTGGATTAATCACTTCTCTTGATCTTTTGGTTTCATTCTTGCTGATTTAATCCAGGACACAGTTTGTTTTTCCTTGCTGCACTGCTGACTCGTGTTCAGCTTGCTGTTCACCTGGTCTTTCCCAGCAGAGCTACACCCCAACCAGTCGGACGCCCAGCTGGTACTGCTGCTTGGAACTATTCTAGCCCAGGTTCAGGACTTCACATTTCTCTATGTTAAACCTAATGCAATTTCTTATTGGCCTAATCTCTCAGCCTGAGGGTGGCTCTCCCTTTCCACGTATCTAACTCTGCTCCCAGTGTGGTGTCACCTGCAGACTTGGTGAGGATGCATTCATTCCTATCACGCAGATCACTTTCAACGATATTGGGTAGTACGGAATAGTACTGAATGGACATAGGACCAAGAATCAATCCCTGAGGAACTCCACTCGTGACCAGTTGCCTGTATGACACTGAGGCATTAACCACCACCACCCTCTGGCAATCAAGGCAGTTATCCATCTGTTTTGTAGTCCACCTTCTGAGTCCATTTCTTATCAATAGTGGGAGACTGTTACAAACACCTTGCTAAAATTCACAGTTCTCCTCTCACCCACTGAGCAAATTGTTTCATTGTAACAATTGATTAAATGTGATTAACTCTGGTAAATCCATGTTGACTTTTCCTAGTCATCTTCTTGTCCTTTGTGAACTTGGGCATAGCTTCCACAGGGACCTGTTCCATAGTTTTCTCATGAACTGAAGTGTGCCTGGCTGGACTGTGGTTTCCTGGCTTGTCTTTTTTGCCTTTTTTATGTTTTATATTTGCCTTTCTCTGGTGATTTGGGATTTTTCCATGATCTGCATGGTCTTACAAGGACTGATATAGAGTGGCTTTGCATGGACGTCAGGCAGTGTCCTTAGCACCCTGGGATGCACCATGTCGGGTCTTAACAGCCTGTATATATCCAGTTTCTGTAGGTGGTCGCTACTTCAATCCTCATCTGCTATCAGTGGTGTGCTGTTTGTTTTGTCAGTGCTTCTTGGCTGAAGGGCTTGGAGCTGACCTTCTCTGTGAAAACTGAGGCAGAGAAAGCATTTAGTGCACTCAGTCCTTTCTGTGTCATTTGCAACTAGCTTGCCAGCCCCATTCAGCAGCAGACCAACATCTTCTGAGGTATATGACGTATCTGTGTGTCAGTAATTGAGAATCGGTTATCCCATCAAAAAGATTCCCTGCAGCGTGCAATGAATGGGACAGATCCTGTAATGGGTTATATCCTAAGAAAGCTAAAAGTTGATATTCTACTACCCAGAAGAAAATTGTTTAAGATGGGAGAACCCTGTCGCATAATGGCCAGAATGCATTTGTCCCTTTGTCCTACTACTCTCTGGTGGTACTAAAGAGCAGAGACATGCAGGAGCTATTTCCTGGTGTAGGCTACCACAAGCATCACAGACTGGTGTCACTTGAAGCTGTCTGTTGCCATACTGATGGTTCATTAGAGCTGGTCCTAAGAACCAAACAATCAAATCCAAGTCCCAAGTGCTTCCCTATGTTGAACAAAAATTGACTGGGTCATCTGTCTTGCAAAACATAACTCGTTCCTTAATTGAAGTGTTTGCTGTCTGAAATGATCATGTAAAATGATTTATTTAAGTATCACCACTACCTAGGCAAGCTTTTATATTTAATGTGTCTGTCTAATGTAGTGCATTACATTGTGTACGTGCTACCACCAATTATGATTGTCCAGCTTTGCTTTCAAAGAGAAGTTGAGAATTGAATGGTTGGCTGCTGTTAAACTAATCTGCCAGAAATCCAATTATCTAACCTTGTTAGTCACATCAACAAGGGTTTAAACTGGCTCCACTTCCCTCGCAGATGTGTAAACTTCATGATGTAGGAGGGAAGAATTTAATTTTTTTTTTTTTTTTGCAGAATTCTAATGCTGTGATGGTGTGTGTTATAAACAGACAGCTTTCTTCATCACTGTTTTAATTTCAGTATGAATTGTTTTGCTTGGTAAAACCAGTAAGAGACAGAATGCGTGTTTTCATTCTTCCAATATATGTAGCCCCAAGAAAAAAAAAAGATGATGAATAAATTCGTGTATTTTTTGCTGAACTAAATTAAAGGCCTACTGAATTAAAAGCTGGAGTTGCCCAGTTTTGTCCTCTTCCTCTTGAGGTGCTTTGAAGTCTTATGTACGCTTCAAAGTAGCCTGTACCTCAAAGCATGGATCTGATACTAAAGTCTGTGTGGGACTGAAGCTTCCATATAGAAGAAAATGCCTCCTTCTCTGCTCTGCTTTTCTCCTTTGGCTGTTTTACTAGCAAACCCTCTAGATCAAAGAGAATATGTCAGAGCCACATAAGTGATGAAAGAGAATTGGTTTGATTGTTCAAGGGTTGGTCAGGTGATGGTGATGGATCCCATGGTGATTGCAGGAAAGAGACTTCATCATGAGACAGTCATTCAGCTAAAATGTAAAATTCAGCCATGAGCTCCTGCTTTTGTTACCTGTTCCGCCCATCTGTTGCTTCCTTTAGGTCCAGTTCTTATGAATATTCTTGTTTGTTTGCCTACCAAAAACTTTAACTTTTCTCTGCCTGTCTCAGTGCTCATTTGATTTTCTGCTTGTTTTGAGTTGAACCCGTTCATAGAGACATCCAGTCAATGCCAGAACTGACACAACATAAACCATGGGGAAACTGGAAGGAGGAGGGGAGAGGTACCTGTCTTTGGCAGGAGTGAGATGTTGGACACATTCTCCCTTTCTCATGGTATTGCACTGTAAGATTGCTTTTGATTACTCTGGTAATTAGTAGAATTAGTAATTAGGAGAATTAGCTTATTTTAAGAGGAAAAATCTATTAACAAAATAAGATAAAGAATTAAGTCAGAGGCAGCTCCCTTCCCCTTCTTCCACAATGTTATTACATTTCTTGTTGAATAATGTGGGAGGACCCTTATCTGCATGAAATGAAATCAGAGGGATGTAGCCCCCCTCCCACTCTACAATTATGAGCATGAAGAAATTATGAGTCCCATGTCTTGAGTTTTAAGGCTGATCGGCACTATTAAGGAGAATCGTCTCCACGTCCGATGATGATAGCTTCAGTGCTGTAAAAGGAATGGCCTGGGTAAGAGCCCTAAGAACACTGCAGTACAGCTGTCCCATTTCACAGAAGAAATTTGAATAATAGCAGAATAGAGCCGTGGCCAAAAAGATAGAAAAATGATATAGGAATGCGTAATAAGTGATTGCATAATATATATGATTACTAAAATAAAAATTATGGATACAGCTGAAGTACCTTTAGCTAGTGTTCTGTTATGAAGAGAAGTAATTGAGTAAAGGCCAGAAAAAATGAGGGGAGACATTTTTAATTCATTTCTAATAGATAACAATAAATCCCAGTGTCACTGAGGCAGTAATACCAGCGTTTTTATTTGCCATGTCATTTCTTGTTGGTTATCAATGAGTTTCAGATTAACATTAGCTACTGCTTGCTAAAGAGAATTATATATCTGACTATCTCAACTTTTACAACCTATAATTCATTATTAAATCTTCTTACCGCTTCTGAGCCTTGTGTTAGCATCTATAGCCCCGTATTATAAGATTGGCAGACAGAACAGAAGTTAATGACTTCTCCAAGGTTTTCTAATGCTGCATATTCTCCTCTGCAATCCCATTGAATGTGCAAATTAAATTAATTTTAATAAGTAACCTTTTTAGTTATCTAGGACTGAAATGTAAATGTTTAAGTTTTTCTTGTTTTATGGCCATTTGGAGAATATTAGTCTCTCTCCCTCAGCCCCCTTGAAGCCCAAGCAAGAAAGGTAGTGTAGTTAGGCCAGTGACCTCCAAAGTCATCTAATGTTAAATGGCCACTTGATCTATTTGCTAGCTAGAATGCTGTGGGAAAATAGTAAATGGAGCAAGTGAAACCATTGGGAATTATCACCAAGTTTCATAGCAACCTTTGAACAGAATTTTACTGTAACTATGTACTACTTCTTCGTATTGGAACTAATTTATAGAGCTGTTATCTGGCACTTTTGTGTGGCAGAATCGGTATATTTATAGCAGATTGGAGGTTTGAAAATGGGGAGTCATGTACAAGTAGAATTAAATTGTCCATCAGGGCTACAAATGTAGCCTAACCATACTTTAGATAAACCTAAAACCAAAAATGATTAGTTGAGCTGACACTTGAAGAAGGCAGATTAACTTACATTGATTTGTAACCACTGTTTTCTCCAAATGGGAGATTGTGATAAACAGATGAAGTAATGGATATAATCTTTGCCAAAGTTAAAACACTTACCCTGAAAAGAAGCTGGGACCTTGATCAGCTGCAAGAAAGAGCTGATAATAACTTCCAATAATCTTCCTAACATCGATCCTCAGGATTTCACTGTCAGTAGAAAGATATGAATTGCACTCGTAGATTGTGCCCCATATTCCCCAAAAAAGCCTCAGCGAGGGTCACTGTCTCTAACATAAGCACTGAAAATTTGGCGGTTCTTCACTTAAGAGTAAATTTCATTAAAAGAATTGCAAGCCCGCTTTGTGTTGTTATAGCTGTTGTAAAATGTAAAGGAAAAAAATATCTTCCTAGAGAATTTATCAGCAGACAGCAGTTGCAGCGTCTCAAGAGTCATTGGTTTCTGTGGGCACCATTCCTCCTCAAATCATGGAGACACTAGCTATATAGACCACAGCTTACAGATGCTACCTTCTTCTGTGGAGAGACCCAGAAAAAAATTTTAACTGTAGTGTTTAGTTATCCGGCTTCTATGATCCAGACCGTATCAATTGCTTGATAACTATCAAAAGTGATCAAAGCACCAAGCCGCAGGTGAAGGTCCTTTCCCTTTAAACCACAGAAATGCCACAACTCTAGCTCTATTCAACCCTGTTGTTCCACCTACGTGGGCATTTAGAGAGGTGGACTGAAAAAGCCAGGATCTATAGAAATATGAGTAAAATTGATAGGAAGAAAATGCTCAAGAACCTGTCTGACAAATTTAATTGCTATTCTTCATGTGAACAATCCCTTTCTAAATTACACCTCACCCAAAGGGGTAATGCTGGCAGTAAGTGCCATTTTTCGCGTTGGGATAGAAAGTCAATGTCTTTCTGTGTCTTATTAGAGACCATGAATTTTGTGACTTCTTTGTTTCATTATTGTATTGCCTTAGTGTTTTACTTGACATGTTCTCATACTATGGAAAACATATTTCAGCTCATGTTTGCTTCGTAGAGGGGGTGGATTTCATTATTCTTCTTTTTCTCATTTTCATGTCATTTTTTGAATAACACGTTCATTGTATTAAGAATCTTATTTCACTTCACTTTTCATTCATTTCTTCGCAAAGAAAGTACTGCAGCACTGGAACAGGTTGCCCAGAGAGGCAGTGTAGTCATCCATCCATGGAGATTTTTGACACTTGGCTAAAAGAAAGTCACAGTTGGCCTGATATAGTGTGGCAATAATCTGGCTTCAGCTGGGAGTTTGGGCTAAATGATCTTTGAGGTCTTCTCCAGTCAGTGTTTCAGTGATTCAGTGGTTCATGTGGGGAATGGAAAAGTACTTTCCAAATTTCTAGAACTCATGTTTTAATCTGACTTTGGGAGTTTTATTTTTTTTTTAAATCTGGCCAAGCAGAGCAGTAAAAATTGTTTTAAGATGCAATATCTGTTGTTTGGTTACTTAGTCGATTTTATCACTGTGTGCATGGTATGATGGATAGCCAAGGTTTCCTAGCTCTCTTCACTATAAGTTCCTTCACTGTAAGTTCCGGTTTTCAGTAATGCCACTTTACCAAACTTTACAAAACTAGGCAATTTGCAGGTTGGATGTTTGTTCACCTATTTGACTGATTCTTAAATTACATTTTGGGGTGTTGCATAGAGTCATTCTGAGACCTGAGTTTTGGTTGCTTGCGAGTCTGCTTACTGTCCCAGTGGAAATTAGTTGGTCTTTCTAATTTCCAGGCTCAGGCTGGGGTTGCGCAATGGCCAGATGGCACCAAGGAGGCACGACTGGGACAAGTGAGGGCCAGTCCCTCAGGGACAGCCCACAGCTGGCTTGAGTTACACATATTGTAAAACTTCACCCTGAATTTGCACTAAGCAGCAGGTAGATAGCTTGTAGTCACTGAACTTGGAATTTTTTTGCTCTGTTGTTAAGATACTTCTGGCTGGTTTCAGGTGGTATATAAAAATAAGTAAATAAAAATAAAAATAAATTTATCAGCACAGATGCTGAGGAGACAAAATCTGGAGTGCTCCATGCTGGTAGGTTCAGACCGGCCGGGCATTTCGGCTGGGCAAGGATGCTCCCGGAAGCGAGCAGCTGCATCCCGGCTTGGGGTGGGTGAGATGCTTCTCCTCACCAGTGCTGCTTCTCTGCTGATTCTGCCCGTATTTTAGCATGCGTGTGGCCATCAGGTCAGGACAAAGTGGTCATGGCAGAAGTAAGGGCGTGCCTATTTGCTGTTTGATGGAGATGCTGTGAGAGAGGGCTGTGTGTATATGCTGGCAGGAGGAGACTGGTGGTGGACGTAGCTACGCCTCCTCAAAGTGATACAAATTATGGTGCCAAAAAGCACTCTCTTATCGCCAGATTTTCATCACGACGGCACTGCCTTGGTAAGGGATATGTGATGTCACACTCTAGCTGACATAAATACGCCAGCAGAACTTTATAGCATTGACTGAAAAATGCAGTTTTTCTTTACAGCCGAACCAGTCTTAATTGCGCTGCCAGCCAGAGATAACAACTTGTCTTCTCCTGCTCCCGTGGGTGCCTGATGCTGTGGGAGATGACTCCCTCCAGACCCATCTGTGTTGGGTCATGTTTGCTGAGCGGTTTGCATGGCAGCAGCGGGAGCTTGGGCTCGCGCGGAGGCCGCGGTCCTGTCCGTGGGCAGGCTACGGGCGATTTTGCCTCCTGGCTCGTAGGAGTCCCTTTTGTCTTTAAGCTGGAAAATTTGAGCACAGCAAGACTGCAGCTGGCTCTTGAGCACATGACCTCTACAGCATGGCTTTTGAAGCTGTGCTTGTTGCCTCCTTGCTGTTGCCCCTGGCAGAAGAAGTCTGCGTTTGCTTACTGGCTTTTAGCAAAAGCCTGGAGCCCAACATCTCCGGTTACGGGAAGCCCCTTCGTTCTGCTCAGGCAGCGCGAGCTGGCTTTAACGTAGGGGCTCACACTGTTGGCACCATCAGGTGGATGCTTTGGTGTGAGGAGCTGGTTTAAAAAGAGTAAGAAGTGCCTTTACGTTCCTGGTATAACTTGGGGGTGATGAACTGTAGCATATTGGGAAGGAGGCCTCATAGCTAGGATGGAGGCATGTGAGCAGGTGCTGGGGACCTCTTGAAGGCGCTTTGCTGCTGAAGCCAGGGTTTGAGGAAACGCAGCCTCCGTCTGGCAGTACATCAAGCTACAGGCCATCCATTCCTTTCTCATCGATGCATCGTGGGCCCTAGTCAAGGGAGCAGCAACAGGCAAAACCCTCTGTACTTATTAAAAGTCCAATGAATTATCCAGTTTGCATTTAAAATATGTTTCAATGCCTGCTTCAGATTGCACTCTTACATTATTTGCTAAATAAAAATGTTACTTGTAAACTGTTTGAAACAATTTCCTTCCTCTCTGCAATGACTTATAAACAGTTTATTGGGTTGTGCCACAGGGTGAACCAATGCCTCTCTACTAAGGAGAGATGTTAGTGATGCTAGGGTGTGCATCCAGCTGAATGATGCAACTGGCTGCGCAGCCTTAGGTGTTGTATATCATCAGACATAGAGCTTTGAGAGCTTTTATTTCTTTTGCTTTTGTTGCTATTATCGTTGTTGCAGGGGACACTGTGTGCTCTGCTTTGTGTCTGGTTTTCTGCTGCTCTTATTCTTGACATTTGTCTCCTTACTTACTAATGCAAATATTTGAACTGCATTTAACAACAGTGACCAATGATTTCTTCAGTGAAAGATCCTTGTAGGGCAGTAGATCATAGTGGATAAAAATCTAATAGCAGGGACTGCAAACTCTTAAAGGCAATCAAGCTTTAAAACATCTCGCAGAGATACCCAACCAGTCTCTGAACCATTTAGGCTACAGTAATAATGTGCAAGATTTGCCATCTGATTATTTACGCTTGCTTTGTTTAATTATAGTTTGAAAATGAGATCATCACAAAACTCGATCATGAAGTGGAAGGAGGCAGAGGAGACGAACAGTACAAAGTGTTATTTGACAAAATGTAAGTGTTGATCAGCGGCGGGATTTATGTCACCGTAAAGTCAGGAGAAAGAGCAATTAGACTACAATGAACTTTGTAGCCCAGAAATAATTAAAATCTGTTAATGATGCACAATATTTAAAATTGCACCTGAGTCGAGCTCTTTTTTCTGTGTGTGATTAACAAGGCATACGTAATTGTTTCCTAGTCTCTTGGAGCACTGCAGAAAGCACAAATACCTTGCTAAAAGTGGAGAAACTTTTGTGAAACTCGTCGTCCGCTTAATGGAGAGGCTGTTGGACTACCGGACCATAATGCATGATGAGAACAAGGAGAACCGCATGAGCTGCACTGTCAACGTGCTGGTAAGCAAGGGAGGGACCAGCCCCACGGCGGGGCTGACTACTAGTTTCATTTAACACCTTTTACAGGAGGCTCGGTTTATGTGTTAGCTGACATTCGATTTTTAAATATATCAATGTTTTTCTTTTTTTAAGAAGATCAATCTATAAATGCATGGGTTAGTGACTATTTAGTTGATTTTAAGGAAGGGCTAGGGAAGGAAGGTGTTTCAGGGCCTAATCTTTGAGGGCTGATTTTTGGCACTCACTGTTAATACAGAAAAATACTTTCACAAACAAAATGATGGAGTAGTTTACTCCTGTCTTTATCACAGTTTTTAAAACCATATTTATATTCTGCTTACTGTGCAGCTTCAGTATTCAGAATTTTTGAACAAAACTGAGTATTATTTCATTCAAAGAGGAAAACGTTGGAGTTGTCTCCTCACTAACATGAAATTTCCTTTTCTGAGTTCCAGAAATGCTGGAGAGTCTACTTTATATCTGCTAGTCTGGGTCACTGTGAAGTTAAGGACCAGATAAGCTTTTGTGCATTTAAAGCAGAACTGGAAGCAGTAGGCAGTTTTCCTCACAAGATACACATTGTGCTTTTTTGTGGAAGCATTAGAATATGAGGTTTTACTAGTGCAAAATGAACCTCTATGGAAAAATTATGTTAAAATACATTTTAGAGACCTCTAAGCTAGTACTGGTTAGATTAGATTTTTTTCTGTTTTATTTTATTTAAACTTGTGGCACACAGCGTTTATGGCCTAGTGTAATGTGGCTGAGAGATTTCATCCAGGCCAGTTTGGAAAGATCTATGTAAGTAATTTGCAGCTTTAGCATTTGCGAGTAATGCAAGCATCCTCGGCGTGAGCAGCGCAGCCTTCCTGCCCTGCTGTTGAGTGAGCGCAGCGGAAATGGGCTCCATTAGAAGGGGAAAGGGCACAGAGGCATCAAATCAGAAATTGCAATTGGTATTTTAGTTTGTTTTTCCTCTATCTGCACCTCAAAATGTGTCAGGATGTTTATTAAATGGCAAAAAAAAAAGAGGCACTGAGAGTTTTTGCTGACTGTTGAGCTAGCAAGTTACATTTTGGGTGCCTGCGGAAACCTCAGCGTTTTCGATACACGCTTAGGCCAGTGCTGATTTTATTAAAAAAAAAAAAAACTATTATTCTTATCAATGCACTCATGGGCAGATGGGGAAACTTGCACCCAAAGACAGGGGCAACAAACAGACACTGATTCTGGGGGGAAGGTCGAGCCATATTAAGTTTAAGGCATCTAGTGTCCAACAGTTGCCCAAGTCTCTCCCAATTCGTACTGATTTAATGCTGCTTCCTGAGCTGCATCGGAAGGACAGGGCAGCTGGCCGGCAGTGTTAGGATAAAATGGGTCTACGCTATTATTCCCCCACAAATAATAAAAAACAGACTGAGAAATTTCAGAGGAGTGTGGTTTCATTAGGTTCAGTGTGCCTCGAGAGTTGAGCTCCAAAGGACTGAGCAGATATGCCAACTCTAATGGCATATTCACTTCGTTACGAGCCATTTGCAGAGCAGTCCGTGGTATTGATCATATTGCTGCAGTTCTCTTCGACGGGGACAGTTCTATATTGGATTTACTCATGTGTTAGTGGCTTCCCAAACTGATTTGTTTATTGTTTAAGTTTATTCTAATTCAGTGAAGGATGAATTTCTCTGTTTTGCTTTCTTAGATATATTTTAACTTTCCAAGGCAAACTTTAAATTAGATTCCCCAATTTATCCTATCCTATGTTTACAATATTTATAGTGTTAACTAGTTTATCTCAAGACCAGAGGCATCCAAACATGTCTTAAGGGCAGGTGATGATGATGCGTGGCATATGAAACCAGATAAATTCCACTGTTCTAACTTTCCATTTCCAAAGAAAATATTAGAATCCAAGAGCAGATGATTTATTGCTCAAATAAGGTTTAGAGTTTTAAATCCCTGCTACAACAGTTACTTAAAAGTTGTGGTTTTGTACATTACCAAATTTCAATTGAAAGTGGTTAATGATGTGTGACTTGCAAATGCCAGCAGCAATTTCTAGCAACACTCTGCTTCCAAATTCTTAACCTTTGCAGTGAAACATAAGCCCTAATATGCTACATCATGAAGCATCATCACAACTTTAGGTTTTGGAAGTCAAGTAACTTATGTTCTATCACTAGAGGCAAATTTCATTTTGCAGTTTTGAGGTTGATGTTATGCAATTATGAATGTTTAATTTAGAGCATGTTCTGTATACATTTCTGACTACAAAATCAAAGACTTTGTAACAAAATTATTTTGTATTTCAGAATTTCTACAAAGAGATTGAGAGAGAAGAAATGTACATAAGGTTTGTAAACATGACCACTGACAGATTTTGCTTGATTTACTGTAGCGTAATTGGAGAAAATTATGTTTCTGTTAAGCAATCATTTGGGGGGTTTGCAGTCGTTTGGAGGGGAAGACGTAATGAAAATCATACCTGCGCTGGGGCTTTTGTACATTGAGTTCATTGAGAACAGTGAGCATTAGAATTTAGACTCATGAGCTTTTTTTGGTATCCTTATTCTAACTCCTTCAATTTTATTATTATACCTTTATGAAGAAGTGAGTAAAACTAAGAAAGAAATAATTTTACTTTCTGGCGACTTACAAAACATATGACTGTTGGAGTGGGAAAAAGGACTATCAATATGATGACTGATACTTATTTTAAATTTAAAAATTTTAGGAGCCTTTCAAAGTCTGTTTTTCATATAGAGTAAAAACAGTAATATGTTGTCATGCTTTTTGTAAACCTCAGAGTTCCTAGTCCTCTATTTTTACTTTGGCTTAAAATTGGCTAGACTGATGTTCTAAAACAGTGAAACTTATATTTTTACTGCTGTTTTTGATATCTAAATATTATTCATTAATTCATTCTCAGATCATAGAATCATAGAATCAATAAGGTTGGAAGAGACCTCTAGAGATCATCTAGTCCAACCCCCCTGCTCAGCAGGGTCACCTAGAGCATGGTAGACAGGGTTGTATACAGGTGGGCCTTGAAGATCTCCATAGAAGGAGACTCTGCAACCTCTCCGGGCAACCTGGTCCAGGGCTCCGTCACTCTCACAGGGAAGAAATTCCCCCTCACACTCAGGCAGAACTTCCTGTGCTTCAATTTCTGCCCATTGCCTCTTGTCCTGTCACACAGGGCAACTGAAAAGAGTTTGTCCCCGTCCCCTTGACACCCTCCCTTCAGGTCCTTGTACACATTGATCAGATCCCCCCTCAGTCTTCTCTTCCCCAGGCTGAAGAGGCCCAGCTCTCGCAGCCGTTCCTCGTAGGGCAGATGCTCCAGCCCTCTGACCAGCTTCGTAGCCCTGTGCTGGACTCTCTCCAGTATCTCCATGTCTCTCTTGTCCTGGGGAGCCCAGAACTGGACACAGTACTCAAGATGTGGCCTCCCCAGGGCTGAGTAGAGGGGCAGGATCACCTCCCTCGACCTGCTGGCAACACCCTTCTCAATGCACCCCAGGAGACCATTGGCCTTCTTGGCCACAAGGGCACATTGCTGGCTCACAGTCAACTTCTCATCCACCAGCACTCCCAGGTCCTTCTCTGCAGAGCTGCTCTCCACAAGGTCAGCCCCCAGCTTATACTGGTGCCTATAGGTTATTTTTCCCTAGGTGTAGGACTCTGCCCTTGCCCTTGTTGAACCTCATGAGGTTCCTCTCTGCCCAGCTCTCCAGCCTGTCCAGGTCTCTCTGTATGGCAGCACAGGCCTCAGGTGGATCAGCCACTCCTCCCAGCTTGGTATCATCAGCAAACTTGCTGAGGAGGCACTCTGTCCCCTCATCCAGGTCATTGATGAAGAAGTTGAGCAGGATGGGACCCAGTACCGAGCCCAGGGGGACGCCACTAGCCGCAGGCCTCCAACTGGACTCCACATCACTGATAAAAACTCTCTGAGCTGTGCCTTTCAGCCAGTTCTCAATCCACCTCACTGTCTACTCATCTGACCTACACTTCCTGAGCTTCTCTAGGAGGATGTTCTGGGAGACAGTGTCAAAAGCCTTGCTGAAGTTAAGGTGCACAACGTCCACTGCTCTCCCTTCATATACCCAGCCAGTCATTCCATCAGAGAAGGCTATCAGGTTGGTTAAGCAGGATTTCCTGTTGGTGAATCCATGCTGGCTACTCCTGATCACCTTCTTTTCCTCCATATGTCTGGAGATGACATCCAGACTGAGCTGTTCATCCCTTTTCCAGGGATGGAGGTGAGGCTGACCGGCCCATAGTTGCCTGGGTCCTCCTCCTTGCCCCTTTTGAAGACTGGAGTGACATTGGCTTTCTTCCAGTCCTCAGGCACCTCTCCAGTTCTCCAGGACTTTTCAAAGATGATGGAGAGCAGCATGGCAACAACATCCGCCAGCTCCCTCAGTACCTGTGGGTGCATGCCATCCGTGCCCATGGGTTTGTGGATGTCTAGCCTGCCCAGAAGGTCTCTAATCTTTTCCTCCTCAACCAAAGGAAGGTCTTCCCTTCTCCAGACTTTCTCCCTCACATCCAGGCTCTGGGATTCCTGAGGGCTGCCCTTAGCAGTGAAGGCAAAGAAGCAAAGCACTGAAGCAAAGAAGGCATTCAGTACTTCTGCCTTCTCTGTATCCCTTGTCACCAGGGTCCCCGCCCCATTCAGTAGCGGGCCCACGTTTCCCTAGTCCTCCTCTTGCTGCTGATGTATTTGAAGAAGCCCTTCCTGTTGTCCTTGACATCCTTTGCAAGACTCAATTCCAACTGGGCCTTAGATGCTTCTTAACTTTGGGGAAAAAAAGAACAAGTGAAGAGAATCCCCTCCCAGTGGTATGATGATACTGAAATTAAGGGACAAACCTAGATCTATCTCCATATCTGAAGAAGTAGAACAATACTACTTTAATAAAATCTGGATTGAATTTGTTACTCTTCACAAGACATTTGTAGGTATTGGAAGAAAATCACAATAGAAATGCAAGTGGTTCTAAAAGTTCATCTAAAACACTGAAATGGGAGCTTTAAATAATTCCAGATATGTTTAACTATTTGAGCATAAAATTTAACTTTTGTGATCTCCAAAATAAACTGTTTTGTTACATTTTAAGAATCAATGCTTGTATTACTTGTAGGTATTTGTACAAACTGTGTGACCTGCACAAAGAATGCGACAACTATACGGAAGCTGCCTATACGTTACTTCTGCATGCAAAGCTTCTTAAGGTGAATACTGAAATACACTGGAAGTTTTGAAAAAATCATGGTACTGGTAACCAATAGCAGAGTTGTTTCTTTAGCCTTACAAACTGATTAACTGTCTGTACTTCACTTCTTACTTTGCAGTTGTGTGTTATTGCACGCTTAATATGTACTGAGGCAAAAGTCAACCGTCTGTCATTAGTGTGTCAGAGCTATTTAGATCTTAATCTAAAATGAGCAGAAGAGCAATCAAGTAGAGAGCACAGGTTAAATTGCAAAGGTAATTGTGATATAAATTTGTTTTAAATGGGACAATTATGTGATCTCTGGAAGCATCTGAGCATGTGTTGCAGTAAACTAGCTGTCCACCAGTTGTTTCTGCAGAAGTAGTACAAGCGAGCTGGAGACTACCCTTAGGTGCTGTCAAGAATCTCTAAATTTAGTTTCTATTTGGGACAATAAAAGAGAAATTCGAGTGGTCTCTTTCCATGTTCATGCCTTTAAAAGGTATGTCTATTGTTAATGCAGTGATACACAGTTTGCAGAACTCTTAGAGACATGCCTGTGTTGCTATTCTTTGCAGAACGTTTTGGTATAACCTACATGAACAGCAATATGAATAAAATTGTATGTATACAATGCATGTATACATAGTACATCTAAATAAAGCATTTGAGTTTTTAATACTATACAGTGACATTCAGCCATGTTTGATCTTACAGAAATTTCACTGAAAATTTTTTTGGTGTGTGGGGTTGTCTAAAACATGCAGCTCATTGACATAATTGTGTCACAGATACCGGAGCACAGGCCAGCCGTGTCCCCTGCATCGTCACGTAGAAGGATTTCAGCGTGACTTAATAGCAGACGTTTTGTTCTGAAATTGCATCTTCGCTATAGCGACGTCACCGCTAAATTAGTGACAGCGAGTTTTGTGCTTAGGCTTTAAAAAAACAGTTGAAATCTAAATTTTGTAAGAATCGGTGTTTTCTGAAGCTTTTGTTTTAGTCCCATTTCACCCCTCTGGGCACCCACAGTGAGCTCTCCCTCCCCGGGGAGACCTGCAGCTCTCTGCATCCTCCCAGAGGGCAGTTTTGCAGTCCAGTTCCCTGCGCGCAGCCTGAGGCCAAGCAGCGCCGCTCGTAAGTGGGCAGACACCTGAGAACAGAATTACTGAGAGCTGCGTTTTCCCTTTTTCCTTTCTAATGCCAATGGCACGTGTATTGCAAGCCATATATATTATTGCAGGAGCTATGCTACCAGTGTCTCCTTTCTTCGAGGGAGTTTATTCCACTCTGTGCAGCAAATTATTCTTAGCAATCTTTGATTTATTCTAAGCAATCTCAAGCGAAATGCTAGCATTAAAAAAATCTGTTTTGAAAAGTTGCAGTGGACGGAGTGGAATGAAATACTTTCAAAGGATGCGTTGAGAAATTATTTTACTTCAGCACTGCGTAAACTGCATCCAAGCTGTAATAAGACTAAATATGATGCAAATCACACCTCTGTAATTTAAATTAAAACACTTTGAAATGTATTTACTCTTTTCTAAAATTGTCTGAGGATTGCAACACAAAGGAAACATCAGTGAGATTCATCTGGCACATAAAAGCACTGTAGCAATATTAATATTATTAATATTACTAAAAGCAGGGGAAGCTGGGAGTTACTTGTTTGGTAATGAAACTTTCTATGCCGAGACATGTCTTGTAGAGGCGAGGAGATGACTTTGACACCTTCAGTCGCCCAGAATGGTCCAGTGAGTTGCCTGTGGGAAGAAGTTTGAATGAGTAACTAGCTGATTCTGTGAGCAGAAAGATCTCTCCTATTCCCACAAGGAAAGTAAAACAGGACTGACAAATTGCATAATACTTGCTTATCATGCCTTGCATGGATGAACCTTTTGGACAAGATAAAGCCTTCTCTTCTATAGGTGCTGCATTTGCTTGAAAATGATGGAATGAACAGTGCCATAAAATGTCATTCTGACTTTTACCCATGAGGTCCTGAATTCTTTAATCGATATGTTTTCTATGACCTTAAATTGGAGTTTTGCCAGTTTTTCTTCCTTACAGCATATCTTCAGAGACTGCATGAGTATCTTAATTTACTCCTTTTATTTATTTGAAAAAATATCCCAAATAAACCCAGTTTTCTTCTTTTATAATGCAAAGCAATAGAAGATGGGAAGCATAATGGTAGTATTTATCCTGGCTTCTCAAAACTCAGGAGAGTATTGTGTGCTTATTTGTAAATACACATATGTTGTAATTTGGAAATACTTTAGGATGAGTGAGTATTGAGCTATCTAAAGTAATATGCTGTCGTTACCATGAGTGGGGAGTGGACAGAGGAGCTCCGGATTGCTTCCAGAGCAGCAGCAAGAAACCCTGCGGCGGGTAACTTGAAGCTATTGGGTGTCCCTGGATTTCTGTGTCATAGCTTGAGGACAGGTTTTTCAATGGCACACAGCACTGGCATATGTTTCATCACACTGATATTAATGGGATCACATTTCGGTCAAGAATTAGGGCTTTTGAGAGATTCACCTTTTTGTCTGCAGGAACGCTGTCTGTGTGGAGAGCGAGTCAGCGTTGCTTTCACCAGATTACGGCAAGCTGACAAACCGCACTTTGGAGAAGAGGCTTAAATTTTGGTTTTAACCCAGTTATTCAAGATGAAGATGCTGAAAACTAATAGAAGATATTGACATTGGAGGAAAAAAAAGTGTTACTGCGTTGTAGGATGCAATGGAGTTTGAGTTGCTCAGAAACATGGCTTTACTGTACAAAAAACATCTATTTTTGCAAAAGCTTCTAAGAGATCACTTGCATTTAAATTCTAGCCTATGTTCCAGCATCCTGTCTTGCAGAGAAGAGGCTAGGTCTTCAGAGGAAAGGTTGCATTCAAACGTGGGCTGTTAGAATATGGCCAAATCGTAAGTCAGGCCTGTGTGGTCGCCGAGTGAAGGCCAGAGGGCTGTGTCCTGAGATAGCGGCCGCGATTCTGGCAGAGCGCGGCCCTGCGAGAACTGGAAAAAAGTTGCAGTCCGTGAGAAATTTTTCTCTGGCTGGCCTGTCAAAAAGAGATCAACCTGATTTGCACCACGTGCCTGTCTTCAGGGGAAGAAAATAATACTAAAGAGCCTTCCAAGGCAACTTAGGAACTAAAAGTTTGAAACTGTCGTCAAGACACATCTACATCACATAGTGTATAACCACGGGAAGACACTACCAAAGGCTGGGCTGTAGTCCTCGTTCCTTCTTGTTTCCAGAAAAAGACAAAAAAAAGATTTTGTAAGATATACTGTAGCCAAACATAAATTCTACTTTAGTCAGGCACAAAAATCTTGGCCAAATAAAGAAGTAATTTAGGTAAAATGTAATATGCAGAAGCTAAAACTAGATGATATAACAGCACTGACTAATGCTGTGAATAAATCTGTGAATTGCTGATCCTTGTATGGGTTTGTTCCTGTCTGAAGGTTATGCCATTTTATTTCTGTAGGCAATGCTCCTTCTATGGCAAATTTGTTCCTTAGAGGAGAAAGGGGGCAGTTCTTTTAACTGTGTTTTTTTTTTTTTTTTTTTTTTTTTGACTTGGTTTCTTAAGGCAACAAGTCACATTGAAGCTCCTGTCCTGGCTCGTTTGCAATGAGTGACAAATTTCATTTGATTTGATGGAGTTTTGTGAGCCTCAGAGGTATTAATTTCCTGGCAGCCGTGTGCGGCTAGATGGCCGTGTAGAGGCAGGATATACCGTTACCATCCTGAGCAGGGAAGAGGCTCCAGTGTTGTCTCGTATCCAGTTAGGGAGCAGGCGTGGGCAGAGGGAAGGGAGAAGAGGCAGAGCTGGTGTGAATACTGGAGTCCAGTGGTGTCGGCTTTGCCTCGCTGGACCTTAGGCCATGCCAGTGTTGGAGAGAAAGCCATAGGGAATTATTCGGTCCGCTTGGATCTAGGCGTTCAGTGAACCAACAGCACTAGTTATTTACTGTCACAGTCTTCAGGGTTCATCTCATGGTCAAATCCTCCAGCAAGCTGGAAGAGCAAGAGCGTCCAACTACAAGCAGGCTTTATAGTTTTAGTTGCTCTTTTCCATGTCTCCAGAGATTCCCAGTGGAGCTTAGCTCTTGAACTGCTCTGTCTACAGCCCTCTCCACTTGCATTGATGTAGCTTGGCTTCAGGGTTTCTCCCAGCAAAAACCTGCTAATGTTGATTTGATATCTAGCTGGCTGTGCCAATCAGCAGTCCAAGGTCAGTCTAATCGAATGCGTTGGGGAGGAGAGGAAACCACTTCAAAAAGGTTCCTTTCAGCTGATAAATGTAATTAGCCTCTAATTACAGCATTCAAATAAATTATCCTTGCGCCCAAGGAATCAAATTACACAACTGCAGTAAAATCTTGGTTATTGCGTGAGCTGTGGTATCACTTTTTAAAATCAAAATGTGTATTATAATTAGCCTAATTTTACTGCCACATTTCATCACTTTTGATTTACTTTCATTTTTCTCCTCTTTTTTCCTGTATTATTTAGTGGTCAGAAGAAGCGTGCGCAGCACACCTTACTCAGCGGGATGGATACCAGGCAGCTACTCAAGGACAGTTAAAAGATCAGCTGTATCAAGAAATTATCCATTACTTTGACAAGGGCAAGGTAAAAGGGAAGAAAAAAGCCCAAATATGTTTCATTGCTTTTCTTTCTCTAACTGGAAGTCAAACAGTAAACACAGCTTGCATCAAGTGACCTTCAGGGAGCTTTAAACCTCTTATAAGTTATGATTTGGAGTGTTTTATTTAAACAGTCTGCCCGATAGCACTTAAAGATAATAGTACCGAAAAAGTAATAGTAAAAAAAAAAATCAATGGTACATTTGTAAGTGCTGTGTTAAGAATAAATATATGTGCATACAATGCTATGGAGAGGGGGAAAATAGGTAGTGATGCATCTCATTTGGGGGAATTTATTTTCTTCAGCAGTTGCAATAGCTAGTGCTGTTACAGCTATTCTGGCTAGTGCTTCAGCTGCCCTGGCTTATTCTTGTGTATGCAAAATAATTTGCTCAGAGAATGGATGCCTGTGTGGTTCCTACCATAAAAAGGTGGAGGAGAGAACGATCACACGAGACTATTTCTTTGCAGTTGTTTCTCTTCTGCAGGATGAATTTGGATTTGACGTTGCATGGTGGGAAGGGTGTTACCTGTCCTCAACGATGAGGGTTTGTAGCTCAGTAGACAGAACAAATAAGAGACATATCCATGTCTGGACATTTCATGCACAGAATGTTTAAATACAGAGGTGGAAATTTCTGCACTAGAATATTTCAGAAACATAAAGTCAGGTTTTTAAAACCAATTTTTGTTGCATCAACGTAGTGCAAATGAAAATGTCGTTTTCTGGGAGAACTTGAATGTTATCCAGCCACCCCGTATTACCAAGTGAGTTTTAGCCAAGTCATATTAATATTTTGGTAGAAACTTTGTTTAAACGGTCAAACAGTATACCCTAACTTAATGCCGTGTTTAGAAATGATTACTAAATGATGCTAGCAAGTTTTAATTCTAAATGGTCACAGGGCCAGGCTACTCGAACAGGAGGAGTGTGACTGTGTCTTGTAGCTGTCTGTGCCAGGTGCCTTTGTGCATGTACAAGGAATAGTATTTATCTCCATGGCACACTTTTGCTTTCCATAAAACTTTTACTAACTCTTTAACAACTGTTAAGAAGAACCTAATTATAATTTGGGTCATATTTGATTTAAAAGTAGATTGATTTTAATATTACACTTCTCTCCAGAAAGGAAAAGTCAGAAGTTGCATATCTTTATGTTGTTGCTTTACATTTTTATAGGTTTGCAGTTACTCTTTTATGATGCTGTATACAGTCGATGGGAATTGCTCTTCTGAATGCCAGGCCACTACATTTTAGCTGTAAATTAAAAGCTATAGTTTCCTTTCATCTGTACTGAAAACAATCTATCTTAAGGTTGTATGCGCCCATTTCTGCTGATAGCACTAATGAGCTGTTTATATAAACAGCAGGCAAAATACCTGCTGCTTACTTTCCATCGGGTGCCACATTACACAGCAAGGCATCTACGCTTGAGAGACCGTTGTTGGGCTGAGCAACCATTCTGAATTTTTTTTTTTCAGATTGTACAGCTAGAAATAAGAGGAGGACCTATCTGCTTTCAAAAGAAATAGCACTGAAAGTTCTGTGTCTACCCCTTTCTGTCATATTTAGATAAACAGTCTTCATTATTCTAAGATTTTTTTGTGGACTGTGAGATCAAGGGAACCACTGTAATTGCTTAATCCCATCTCCTTTGCACGATTTAGGTCATAATATTCCTGCTTAATTTTTTTTGTGAGCAAACAATTTATTTTTAAAGCACTCTTTTCCTCATCAGCTGAGCTGGTGATAACAATTTTTCATACCCTTCAATGAAAAGAAAAAAAAAACTCAATATACATTGAGAATATGAATATCTTCCCTGAATTTTCAGAAGTCAGGAAATCCAAAGCTAAGGCTTTCGCAGTAGAATTAAGGTATTTTTCCTCTGAGAGTTAAGATAATCCTCTCATTTGGGATGTGCTTACATGAGGTTAGATCAACTTTTTGTGTTTACCGACGCAGTTTGCAAATTTAGTCTGGCGGTTGCTTAAACTGTGCTGTTCCATGAGGAGTAACACATCTGAAACAGCACTTGCTGTGCATTTTTGGAATACTACTGCGAGATACACTAACCCGCTCGCATCTTTTACCAGACTTGCCCAGCTGTCTCTGCCTGACGGTTCACTCTGTGTTGATCCCACCACTTTGCTTTCTCTTCCCGTAAATTTATAAGAGATGTTAAAAGGCCTTTTTACACTGAAGAGCACGGAACTACTTCCAAGCCTTTACAGACGCTCCATAATTTTGGTTTTCCATTTAAAGTGGCTGTAAGAATTCCTTCCCCTCTGCTTCCCCTCCCACCCGTGAGACTGATGGGAAGCCGAGGACCTGCGGGGAGAGGTGAACGTGCCTAGAAGCATAGCGTAGCGGGGAGCCGAGGAGGGGGATTTCTCAAAAGGCAGCACTTGGTATTAAAACATAGGCATTTTGTGTAACGGGAGACATAGTTCAACCTCTCGACAATCACGGTCCCCTTTCTTTTTCTTGCATAGAACAACCAAGAACAACCACGAAACTTCCCCAAAATTCACGTTCACAGTGGGGTGAATTTGCGGGAAGGTATAATCGTTTGTATTCGCGGTGCACAGAAAGGTACCACTTCTAGACCAGAAGTACCTGAGAGATTCAGGATATAATAAGCCTGAGTGGGGGCTTTCCCTGAATATCATTTTGGTTGAGCGCAGAATACTACCCTTTGCCGTGAATGTCCTGCTTTTGTAATTTGAGGCACATCTAGTATTCCTTGTTCGGATTTTCATTTTTAATAGATTTTTTCTTAGCAGTTTTGCTTTTTGACTTATATTTGACCTTCAGGCCTGAAAACAATATTTTATAAAGCTGAAGCACATCCTTAACCTTTATTAAATTACCATTCACAGCTACAATTTCGGTGTTTTGCTCTCCTACTTTATGAATTTGATTCCTGTTTCAGTAGTGCTTTTCATTACCCTTCTAAGCCCCTCCTTTCCAAAATGATATGTTCTTCCTTCCACATTTCCCTAGCGTTTGCATAGTTTTCCTTTTCCCCTAGATCATTCTCCTTCTTTGTGTTGCGCTTTTCAGTCTCATCTTCATCTCTCTGGACTTTTGCCCTTTAAAGCTTTATCTTCACATTTATCACTGCAGTCTAACTTATCCTTTGAACCACTCCGAAGTGTTTGCTCTGTCTCGCTATGTTTTGCTGAAGCCTTGTAATTTCCAATAAAGCACTTAATCCAAGGACTTTGCTAAAAATTGCTAGGCTTGAGCGTATCATGATGAGAAGAAAAAATAGTGGCAGAAATAAAGGCAGGTGGGGTGAAATTTCGCCTACGTGGAACCATCGGTGTTAGTCAACGCTAATATATTCCTGAAGCCAAGAAATAGTCTGGTGTCATTGACAGAGGCATCATTTATGAACAGACTTAGGTGGTCTCTGCAGCTCCAAGGGAAGCAGCAGCATTCTGATTCCTTCGCAGTAAAACGTACACACGGTAGCGTTTCGCGTTTGCCGGTGGCTGCCGCAGTCCATAAATCAGCTGTTTTCCACGGCTACTTCAGAAACCAAAAGTGCTCATCCCAGAGAGAAAAAAATAAATAACCGCACATTGCTCGCTTGCCCTCCTTCTTTCCCCCTCCTCTTTCCCAAAAGCTTTTGCTGTTTTGCAGGAGCCACAAAACACAAAATCTTCAAAATTTTTCAGTAAATGCCATGTTTTTGCCTCCCAATGCCTTTTGCAGTTCATGAGACCTAGCAAGAAATGCCTTTTTTTTCCAGCTAACAGGATACTGGAGAAATTTACCTGTTTGCAAAGAGTCAGTATAAGGCTTATGTCCAGCTTATATCTCGCTTCAGATCTTAAGCCCATGCAGAAAGCAGACTGTCTTCAGAGATCAAAGATACGGTGTGTGATCACTTTCCAGGTGACGACAGCAAGTTGTTTTAAAGGGTTTCCAACCATCTTGCACTTCTTAAATACAGTGCTAACAATGGAGAAATATAGCGTTTTAATGTTTCGTTAAGAATATTAAGCTTTCATAACAGTTATCTAATATTTTCTGAAGTTTAGACAGTGTTTATAATTCCCCTAATACTTCCAAATGTTGCATGATAATATTCTTATCCCTGAATATTTCATTTTTATTGGCTATTAACTCAGCAGGAGCTAAAAACTATCCTAAGATCCTCCGTTCCTGCTATTAAAGAACTCAGAAATGAGGTTGGATGCTGCAGTTCTTTCTGGGCAGCGAGTAATCTGAACTTCAAAAATAAATTAAATTGCAAATCTTTCCATGAAAAGATCTCCTCCTGCATCTTCAAAGTCCTCCCCATAAAAATTTGCAGCCTGTGTCCGCACAACTAAATTTAGGTTATGCATATTTTTCTTAGGCTTTAGCATAAAAGAAGCATTTTTCTTCCAATATCACAAACCTTTCGCTTGTACCCTCTCCAGATGAATTGTTTCTTGCATTAATGAGCTGTACATCACAGAAATCCTGTGTTGTAGCTCCCTGTACGGCTCGTTCCTCCAGAAGACCTGCCATGTCCTAGGCAAACCTGGGAAAAGTTCCAGTGCGGGAAATCTGTGAGGCAGCAGATGGGGAGTTATTGACCTTCAAGAATATAGATTACATTTATCAGAATCCTTTGCCACCACCATGCTGTCCTCACCTGAATAAATTTACTCTGTAGTAAGTAGAGAAAATTTTCAGAGGATTGTGCAGGGTATTTTAAAGGCACTGTTCCTGTTTGCTTTGTGACGTTAAAAATAAATTACTGAGTTTGGTTTTATTTTCCTATTTCTCTGCACAGCAACACTGCAGGTATTTTAGTCCAGTTGAACAAACAATATAGAGAAAAGCCAAGTGGTTAATTGACTTGTGGACCTTGGAAGTTCAGGGCACTTGACATTTTACAAATTGAGTCTTATAATACAACTCCTCAGCACTCCTTTGCAGGATTGAACTGGACAATTGGATTTCAAAAGAGAGATGCTAGAGCAGAGAAGGATTTTTAAGAAGTAGCAGCAACAAAAAATGAGTCGTTTACTCAAATTCCTTGGCTAGAGGAAGTTTAGACATAGGCAAAAATTGAAAGATTTATCCCCTAGCTGGGCAGTTCTATCGCGTGTTTGTAGTATAATAGCAAAAGAGTGGTTTAATCTGTGATTTATACCTAGCGGTGTTCCATTTAAAACTGATCTTACAGAATACAATCAGTGTAACTTGTAAACTAACTTTCAGAGAATTTTGTTAAAAGTAATTTCAGTAATTTAAGTCAGAAACAAATGCTGTTCATAGTATCCAGTTTTTTTCCCCTATTCAGCTGCAGTTACAGGTAAGGGAAAGGTTGAAAGGAAGAACGCTGGGATTGTGCGACTGCTGGGTGTGTATTTGAGATAAACTAAATCTATATCATGTTTAACTTGTGGATGCATTTTTTAGGCTCCCTGATCTGTAATATTTATAAAAGTCAGTATAGGATCTACAGCTATGCCTGCCCCTTGGCTCCAGGTAGTGCCTGAGCATCGCTGCGCTGCCGTAGACGTCCATACGGACACGGTGCCGGCCGGGGCTTCCCGGGCTTCCGGGCCCCGCGGTGATATAAAGAGCAGCGACAGCGCGGGGACGAGCGGCTCTGATCCGCCCTGGGAGCAGGAGGGCTGCGTAGCCCCGGTCGCGTGGCAGGACGCGGCGACGCTTGCGCCGTGCTGCAGTGTCCGTGCTGATTCTCGGTGCAAGAGGAGAACTGAGCCAGGGTGTTTGCAACGTTGGTGCAACTCTAAAACGATATGGACTGCCATTTATTTTGAGTCCTTTTTGCCTCGAAGCCGCTTGACTTGGATCATCCATGACTGTGTTCGCCAAGGCAGGGAGAGTAGGGGTGCTTCTGTTTTGGAGGGCGACTAGTTAAATTTGGAGGGTGCAAAGAGAGAACGGATGCAACGAAAATTACGGCAATGCTATTTTCTTTGAAATGAAAGTGTGCAAAAGAAGTTACGGGTGACTGAAGTTGAAAAGGAGGCGGCATTCAAAGCGGAGAAAGGTTAAATGATTTTTTAAAAGGGTTCGCTTGCTGACTTACCAAACAACTATGAATATTCGTTTACTTTCTATAAAGTGGTAATATATTGCTCCTCTGAGCCAAAATTAATCTAGGCTAAAATGTAAGAATATGCTCATTTTTTCACTAAATATTCCTTTATTCTCAAAGTCATGTTAATTTTATTTAGAGATAATAGAGTCTAGATTAGGCATACAATATGGGTAAAAACTTTGCAAATCTTCCATTTTCAAAAGTTCTGTTCCTGAGTGTAAGAACTGCCCTGTGACTGTCTGCAGATGTGGATTCCTTATTCTGGTGGTGGTGATCAGTCATCCTGATGCATTTTTTCATCTTCAAAGCACTTTATAAACACTAGGTAACTCATGCTCGTTCCAGTCCTCCTCTCTAGGAAAATAATATAGTGAACCCTGCTGTAGCAATGGGAAAAATCAGATAACCACTCAAATATCACCTGAAGTCACGAAGATAAGTCAATGTAGGTAGCAGAAGCAACATCTCATGAGCTCCTGTCTCCTTTCTGAATTAAATTATGTCACCATTCAACTGCCGTTTGCCCAAGCATCCGTCCTGTTGGAGAAAACACATTCGTTCTTTCCTAGGGTCAGAGAGATATTTTTCTTTCGGATTCAGAAGCTCCCTTTTCTCACCTACCAGCAGCTTCTGGTGAAGTTCCTGGCCCGTATTTTTTTTCTTGCTTCCCTGACTTTGAGAGTATCAACCACGTGTCCAAGTGGTCCGTCTGACCCCTTAGCTGGTACACAGATAAGGTCAGTGTTGCCAGCATTCACAATAATACAACGAGTCTAATGACTTAAGTGATCTGGTTTGGTTTTTAAAGCCCTAACAACTAGAATTAGGAAATTTCCTAAAGGTCTTTTATTTTTCACATTCTCTTGAAATATTAGTAAACATGATTTCAATTTGCAGATCGAAAGGTGAAGAAAATTTACCCAACATTTATTATTTTTAGCTTTGAGCCATGGGATTTTATTTTTTCATTTGTGTATTTGGGGTATTTGGGGGGCCTTTTTTGTTTTGGTAGAATGCTTCTGGTTTATGCAGTGAAGTAAAGCAGGTCTCTGTGGGACGGACACAGGAATTAGTTGCAGTCGTGAAGTTTTCCCTGGGTGCCATTCTCTCAGCTCTCCTCCCAGCATCTAGCTCTTGTCATCTCTAGAAAGCTGGTGATGCCTTGTCTGAAACTCAACCTTCTGGCCTCATGCTCTTCAAAGCCGCAGCCTGTATTTCACCAAGGCAAGCAATGTGTGGCATGATACTGAGAAAAGTATTAGGTGGTATGGAAAGGGAATTTAAATTTAAGATGAAGAGTAATATGAAACAAATTGATTTATAACTTATTCCAGCTCTCTTTCTCCTTTTTTTTTTTTTTTTTTTTTTTTAACAAAGTGAAGTCAGCGTTGCCAGCCAAATTTCAGCAGCAGAGACAGAACATGGATTTCCTGGTGTGCTAATTTAAGCACCTTTTTTGGAGCGGTGCTTTACATTCAAAGCAGAAAAAATGAAAAATACACATTTAAAAACATTCTTACTGCTCCTCATTAAGATTTTTGGCTTCTGAAGAGCTGAAGGATATTGTTAAATTACTTTGGGTCAGCTGAGACAGCAGCTGAATTTCATGGTTGAAGAAAAAGAGAAGAAAAAGAGCCTATGGAAATATAATGAATATTTGTTGAAAGCAGTATCTGCAAATTGCCTGTCCTGTCTAATATACATTATAGATATTAGAGAGCGTAGGGTGATTAGAAACTATAATCAATCAACAACATTTATCTGAAGTCCTAGGTTCTGGGTTTCTTGCTGGGCAGGCCACGTTTACACATTATTGGATCTCAAGTGGGACTAGCCGGAGTCATTTTATTTCTGAAATAATTTGATCATTTTACTTGGTTTGCGTTCAAGAGAGACATGTGTGGGTAACGCTCCCACAGCTACTTCACATGTCTTACACACAGTGTTTTGAGGCATGTGACACAATACATTTTACGGTGCTTTATTAAAATTTATTTTATTCCAGTTTTGTTGCTTAACCAAGGTGTGTAATTAAGGGTTTTTGTTTGTTATTTGGTATTTTTTTCCCAACAGATGTGGGAAGAGGCCATTGCCTTGGGTAAAGAACTTGCAGAACAGTATGAAAATGAAATGTTTGATTATGAACAACTCAGTGAACTACTGGTAGGTTTTTTTAAAAAATAACATATACACTGTAACAGATTTTCGAGATTTTAATTTTTAAGCTTTTAGAACAATATTGAAAATTTCTCTTATGTTAATAACATGCAAAAATAGATGCTTAGTTTGGGGGGTTTGGGACAAATGCTGATTAATTGACTACCACTGATGTGTCTGAAAAGGATATATTGATATATATGCTTTTAACCTGGATGAAAAAAAAATGCAAACTTGTTAAGCTGATTTATTTAGGGTATAAAAGAAAATCTGGAATTTAAATATAGATGGGAACATGAAATGTCCCCATTCTCTTTCAAGTATCTTTCCACATTCACATTTCTTTTTTTAGGTATGAATAATCCCCAAGCACTCACGTCTACAGTTGGTTATTTTTGCCCTGACATTACCCATTCGTTATGCCTGCACCCTTTTTTCGCATGCTCTGCTCCAAAGAGATAAATGGCAGTTGTCACTTTCAGTCCGTACATCTCAACCAAGTTCACACAAGTTGGTACATGTTTCCAGTTTGTTTCAGAAAATTTTTGGCTTTCAAATTTTTGATACGTTTTGTTCTCATTTTTTTTCCCCTTTGCACTCACCAGATTACCTCTTCCTTAACTTTTTTATTGCTTCTCTGCTTTATCCTGGTCTATTTTAGCTGGACACTAACATGGTGTCATTGCACCCTGTTCGTCCACTGATGCTCAGCTTGAGGTTGCCTAGGGGCCATCTCTCCAAAAGCATTTGTTGGAGAAAACAGGGAAATCTCACCCTTCCCAATTTTATGGTTTCTTTAGTCCTTTTCTTTTGTTATATCCCTTCTTGAGGGTCATCTTTCTCTGGTAACAGGCATTTTAACTATATTGTGGTTATTTTTGGCTGTATTTGTTTACCTAGCCAATGCACCTGGAGCCTGGTTTCACGTTGCTCTTTGTTCCAGGCGGTAAAAGATGTACAGATTTTGTAGGTGCTATGTTATTCAAGAAGAGCCTTCACTGGTCTGCTGGCTGTGCTGCTGACCCCAGAGCCCAGGATGCTGCCTTCAATATTGAATATGCTGCTTTTCGATATGAAAGTTCTTCTTCAGCTAGAGGTTATTGTCGTTTGTCAGATAAGATCATTCATCAGTAGACAGCTAATGTCCGAGTCCCTTCCTGGTAATTTTCCGTCATCTTTATGCTTACAAATGGAAATATGAAAAGCTTTTGTCACTGAGGCAACCGCTCTTTATCATACTTTATCCATTCTTTCGAGCAGAACCTTGAATTTGCACTTTGTACGTTGTAGATGATGGCCAAAAACATTGAGTGATGGATTTTTTTTTCCTTTTCTCTCATGCACTACCTATGTCGTTATTTACATCAAGTGAAATAATTTCAGGAGATGCAGTGGAATAAACCTGATGTAGCTCATTTGCCCGTGTAAAGGAAGCGTGCCCATTTCTAACACGGGAAATGTAGAACTCGCTCTTCTCGTGCTTGCTTGCCAAAGAACTGAGTTTACCTGTTTATTTAGCAGGAGAAACTGAATATGGTATCAACGGTTGATACCATAGCGCATTGGATGTTGACCCATGATATGGGAAAGATCAAAATTCAATTTCCAGTCTTACATATCTCACAGGCTCTTCTCACTGGTGCATTCTAGCTCTCCTTTTTTCCTCGCAATAAAATTAAAAGGTTTTTGTTTCTTCCGGTTCTCCCTATTGTCTCTTTTGTTCGAGCAATATTAAATATTAGACTCTGAGACAATTCACAAAAAAAAGTAGTTTTGCTACAGGTGAACTGAGATACATACGGCAGATCTGGATCGTTGTAGTCTTCTTGCCGTTTACTGTTATCTGTCGTACGGGAGTAATAAGCTGTCCCAAAATCGGAATTCATTCTCATACGGAATGGAATAGGCTAAACATAAGTTAATGAAGAGATCATTTAAATCTGTATGTTTGTTATTATTTCATCATTTGAGATAAAGGATTCCAGTGTGAAAACAGATGGTGCCTGCCATGTGTGTATTTATTCCAAAAGTTGTATTTTTCTTCCATTTTCAACTGCATGCTTTCCATACACAAGTAAATAGTTGTAAATATGGAATGGAAATACTAGAAAAATGTAACGAAATGCAACAGCTGACAACCGAGAAGTCAGTAGTGTGGAGATGAGCTAACTTCAGCAGTAAGCAGTTTATAATATTTGCACTCCCAAGCCGTGTGTGCCGCCGTCCCGCCTGCCGAGGGAGGCGCAGTGTTTGGGGCGTCAGCACTGTCGCCGCAGGGAGCCAAATCGCTGCCTTGCAATTTCTGCAGCTTCCTCAAGAGCTCGGGATTAAATACTGAGCTTCACCAAGATGAGCATGAAAAGAATGGATACAGAGTCTAATATTTCAAAACTTGAGTTAATGTCTGTTAGAAAAGTGAACAAAAGGGGGCAAATAAGAGGCAGCTGTTACCTTCGAATTTCAGCTCTGACTTAAGCATAGGAAATCTGCTTTAAAGCATGAGTGATTAAATGTGTTTCTTCTATTTATTTTTCAGAGGAAGCAAGCCCAGTTCTATGAAAACATTGTGAAAGTGATAAGACCTAAACCAGATTATTTTGCTGTTGGATACTATGGCCAAGGGTTTCCAACATTCATAAGGGTAAGTGTTCACCTTTTTCCCTGGATGATAGCCAGAGAGTTCGCCTCATTTGGAGGAATTACCGATACCAGTATGTTATTTACAGACTATCTGACACTGCTTTGCCTGTAGTGGTTGTGTTGTAGCTCTATAAAACAGACATTAGTTTTTCTTTTCCAGTATGGAATTAGTAGACTTTCTGTAGAAAAGCGTTTTCTTCAAACATACCCAATACCTTACACTTCTTCAGGATTCACATTGCTAGAAATGAAGATGTTGCCAGTCTATAAAACCTGTGAAATGGTGAAATTTTTGCCTGACAGGTAGATGTGAATGGTAGAGAAGTCTTTCTGTACGTGATCATATTTTCACCTGGGTGTCCTTTCCAGCAAGGTCTCTAAAATGGAAGTTGAATGTCACGGCGTCGGCTTTGTATACTACTACTGCTTTTCTCTACATGCTATTGGCAAGGGTTTTTTGCAAGTTGACCACTTAAAGGAGCTGCTATTCACAGGAGATTTCGTCATAAATATTCATGAGTCATGCATCTATTTGAAACAGAGGTCACTTAGTAGATGACAGTAATGGAAGGCTAGTATCATTTTAGATTTGTTCCACTGAAACTCGGATTGTTACGGAGTTGAGCTAGTGGTTAGTTGGGGGACTTAAACATCTAAATTCCATCTGTATCATGAGCCTCTGGACTATGTCCTCTATCTGCTAGTCTGTGACATGGAAATAATACGTTAGCTATTTAGCTACTCCGCTGCTCATGTCTTAAAAGCTGAGGATTTTCAGTTTAGGAAGAATCTTTCTCCAAACCCCTGTGGAAGAGTTCCAGTAGATTAAGGCAGTTCAAGAGACAGAAGAATAAAATTACTTTTGCTCCAGAAGACTCGGAGATTCGGTCTCAGGGGCCGCTAGTAGGTTTCCTCCTGGAAATACTTGTTTAAGAGATGAGTTCCTGAATATAACTGAATAATTACATTTTAACACTCGCATATTATGGCAAAATACCAAGGGTAAGCCCAGGCAAATGCTGAAGTCGGACTCAATGGCTAAATCCAGTGAATGCTGATTAAGTTGTTTTTATCCATTTACTTGTGGTCAGCTGGTTCCTTTAGATGTATTTATGATGTATTAAAAGTGTGCAAAGTAAAGAAAAAAAAAACATGATGATTTCAGAAGAGAGTTGTCTTAGAGTGATCCTCCCACTTAGAAATCTTATGATCAGATATTCACAAAGGAGCTTAAAATGTTTTTAGAAAAGAAGGGAAAGGCTTGCAAAAAACCCCAAGAAATAATATATTTACTCAAGTAATCAGGAGTTGATTTGGAAGTCTGCTGCTGTTCAAGTAAATAATTGGGACATTAGAGTAGTATTCTTTTCTCATTGGATCCAGCCTCAAATGGATTCCTGTGAAAAATAAACTAGGCCACTCCGGAGGTCTGCTGGAGTGGCAGCAGAACTGAACACATCACCTGCACATTGGTCTGTGTTGTGATTGGAATTAATCTAGTCTGAAATAGGAATTCACAAGAGTTTGTGGAATGTGCCCCCGTTCTGTATATTCAGAAAGCAGCTACTACAGTTCGTGCTGATCAGTCAGTGAACAACACTTGAAGTTCTTGAATCACCCCATGAAGAAGCAGAAGCAGGTAGCTTTTAGTACTTTCTGGGGTGCTGCCTTACAGATAGACTTATGCCGTTCATACTTCTGAGCTGAGAGGAAAGTGACCCTGGGCAGTTTCTGCCAGGCTAAGACTGTATTTTGGAGCATCCATTGTGTGCAAACTACTGAAAAAGATTTGGAGCTAAGCTCTGACATGCTAACCCACGCTGTTTGGTCTCCAAATGATGGCCAGGCAACTCTTGCCAAAGAGAATGTGACTATTCACTGAAGTGGCAGGATCATCAGCACCCAGATCTGCCCTGAAGCTTAAGAAATGCAATTCTGCAAATTGACAGAGCCATATGTTAGTAACAGACGCAAATCCAAGATGGTGTGCAAGCTACTGTGGTTTTTGAGTGAAAAGACTGATGCTAAAGAGATGACGATGCAGAAAGCTAAGAATTGCTCTCACATTTGAAATACAAGTTAGGCATTGTACATGAAACATTCTTTTATCAAGTGTCAAACAACAAAAATGCTTGTTTGTGGTACATTAAAGAAGAAAAGTTTATTAAGAATTCTTTAAAATCTGAGTTGTCTCTTAGGTTATACCAGCCAAAAATTTGTTTATTATCAGGTAGGAAGGAGTCATTGTCGAGATCAACCAACCCGATTCTCTAGAAAATAATTGAATTAATATTTTATGCTACTCCTAAAGAGAAGGTTTGCATTAACAGTGATCTTCAAGACTATGTTACAAAACGCGTGATGAAATCACAGATTTACAGAGAGTTTTGCGGCCATGTTACCCTCTGCAGACGTGGGTAACGTCCAGTGAGCTAGAGCCGCTACCGAGAGCGTGTCCATCCTGGGACCGTGGGAGACGCAGCAGGCTGCCGCGAGCGTTTGAGTGGGGCGGCTGGTTGCAGCTCCTGCCCCAACCACAGTATTTACGTGCAAAAAATGTGCAGAGTACAACACACAACTTTCCAGCTGGACCTCTCTGTTAGGCTGTACAGTCTGAGGGATACAACGCAGAATAGTGTTAATCTGCTTTATTAATATTGAACTGCTTTTTCTCATTACAAGTGAATAACTTTCTTGTTAAGTTCAGGAAAACTTATGTTTTAATGAAGGCTTGAGGATTGGTCAGTTTGTAATAAATGAGCAAGAAAAAAATCTTAAAATTTGGCTATTAAGTGCCTTGTTGAGTGAGAAAATTCTCAATGTAAGCTTTTTCTCCTATTGTAATTCTCCCTGTGAATTATAATACACTTCCTGGACATTTGCCCTTCACATCTTATTTTTTCAAATAGAGAGTATTATTTTCATCTATTTTGAGTTTCAACAGATAGCATTGCGGAACTGAACCTGATAGGGTAAAGGTAAATTATTTCATCTTTTTTTTTTTTTACCTGAATTCCTAACACTTTTTAAATAATAAATGCTATATAATCTTCTCACCAAGTATTCATTCTGAGATGAGTAATAAAGTTAAGGTTGAGCATATTCAGACTCAGGTGTTGCGTTCACGTCAAAATTTACTCTAAGACTCAGGTGTTGCATTCATGTCAGAACTTACTTTAATATGTTTAATCGGTTTACAAATACGCATGTTTTCTTCAGAATTTGTGTTCAGTACGTACATGGACTGTATAAAATCTATCTTAATTTTCTTTATTGCTAGCAGAAGAAATCAATACATAGAAATACAATATACTTAGTAATCTGAAAGCTATACTCTGTTATGACAACTGTATTCTGGCAAAATTCTAATAGACTAGTATGAAGTCCACAGTGTACCAGTCTTTCAAAAAAAAATTGGTATCCTTGGACCTACATACTGAAGTTGACCTTGTTTCATGTCTATAGTTGCCTCTGCTCGCTTGCCTGCTCTTGTCAGTACCCGTTTAGTACATATAGAGAGAGCGCCTAGGTCTCTCTGTTTACTTCTGTTCCCTCCTTAACTTTGGAAGATGGATAAGAGGGCTTTAGGGAGATCTTGGATTTCATAGACAGTGTAATTTGCCTTAATACTTTTTCAGTGGGCCGCTGTGCCACAGATCCTCTAAACCACGTGTTTAGATCCTGGGGAGTTCAGTGGGGCTTGCACATACGCTTAAAGGTAAGCGTGTGCTTCATGGTCCCAGTACTGAACTGGAGTTACGGAAACGCATCCCTGCCTTACCAAATTGAGGTCAAAATCTTGTAAATTATTGATGATATCCTAATGTTAGGGATGAAAAATATCTCGTCGTTGGGACCGACATTTCAGCGATCCTAATTCGTTACTGTGAATGCTGCTGACAGGATTTTGCCTCTCGATTTGTTTCCAGAACAAAGTGTTCATTTACCGGGGCAAGGAGTACGAACGCCGCGAAGACTTTGAAGCGAGGTTGTTAACGCAGTTTCCAAACGCAGAAAAAATGAAAACAACCTCTCCACCAGGCGATGACATTAAGAACTCCTCTGGCCAGTGTATCCTTGTACCGCAGCGTGCAGAAGCCCGCACAAGTGCCTGTGTCTGCGGCCGCGGGAGCAGGCAGGTGTTGCCCTTCTGCCTTCATCAGTGCCACGTGTTAATCTGGTTGTTGACTTTTCTGTCCACTTTTCAGTGGAACCGTCTGTTTTGCATGGTTGAAATTGTCTTCTTTTTCAGTTCTTAACCCTTGAATTCAGATATTCAGTGCTTTACGGTAAAGCCCAAACTTGATTTACCACCTAAATTTCACAAGCCAGTGTCAGAACAAATCGTGAGGTGAGTTTTGGTGGCTTTTGCAATTTTATCTGTCTCCCCTCTGATACTTAGATTAGTTTTTTGTGTAACAAATGTTAGATATAGTGAATAGGTCTTCCAGTCTGTCAAACAACAAATGAAAATAATTTATATGAGAAAGGAAAACTTAGCGAGGAGGAGTGTGTTGGGACTTGACTCCTTACTGTGACACCCCGGTTTAGTAGCTGCTATAAGTATTAATAAGTAATAAAAACTGAAGGAAGGTGAAGTATGGCTGCACGGACGTTTTGATCGGGGTCAGGATGAGTTTGTAGCCCCTCTTCAGACAGTAACTGTTTTAAGGTTGGATGTTGTCTTGTTTATTTGGATTATGTTTTGGGGAGGTGTGTTTGGATGTTCCTCTGTACGTGCACAGCCAAGGAACGCAGTGATGGTACTGATGTTTCATAGGTATTTTTCCTATTTTCCTATTTTTCCTGGGTCCTTACATAAGACCTAGAGGTCTTACGTAACCCACTGGAAAACACTCGTCCCACAGACATTTTGTATTTGCACGTACACTTTTTTTGCTAGAAATAGAGTTTAGCAACAATTCCTAAACTGAAAATATTTGATAATGATTATGCTTTTCTTTGCCTGAGATTTTCTTTCTTTTTCTTCCCCCCTCCCTTTTTTTTCAGTTTCTATAGGGTCAATGAAGTCCAAAGGTTTGAGTATTCACGCCCAGTTCGAAAAGGAGAGAAAAATCCAGATAATGAATTTGCGGTAAAGAAAAAAAAAAAAAAAGCTTTGGGTTTTGTTTATTCCCCTCCACTCTGAGAAGCTGAACCATTCTTTGTTTTGGTTATTTAAAAATAAATTCTAGGTTTAAAGGTGATTCTCTTTGCTAGAAGCTCAATAAAAAAAGCAATTTATCATGTTCTGTTCTATGCCAGTGGAAAAAAATGCACAAAGCTATATTTAGTCTGTTAAAAACTGTTTTGAAAATGAAATTCAAATCTATTAGGCTTTAAAATATAGATGTGTCCTGCTGAAACCTGTCTTGCCATGAGGAGTCTAGTCAGGTATCTTTTAAAACCAATCTTTTTGCAGCAATCGCCTTTTTTTTCTCCATATGTTTCATCTAATGGTCAATAAAACTCATCTGAGAACAGGTTGTATTCCTCAAAATGTTTACAACAGGTTGCATAAAATTGATTACCTTTCTTTTATAGACATCATTTTATTCACAGTGGTGCTAGTAGGAGCAGTTAGTAGTAAAGTAGTAGTAATTAAAATGTTAGATTCATTCATCATTTCTTAAACAAAGAACTTAGTTTTCTGTGTACTTTACTAACGGAATCTGTGTCCCGGTGAATGTTGAGTATTTGATTTTCAACTGCAAAGACTGAGTACTCATTCAGAGTGTCCTTTTGTTTCTCTGGCCTCTTTTGGTGGCTGTTACATCAAAGTGGCTGATCTAATCTGGAGGGGTGTAGCTGAGAAGGTAGGAAACCCCCTTTTTCTGAAGCCATAATGCTTTACAGTTTGATATATTTCTGAGCACAGGTAAAGTTTTTAGGCAGATGTAAATCATTTTGAAAACTCATCTTCTCTTACTGGGAGATGGAATAAACAATTCTGTTTTTAAAAAGACTCAGATAAATAAAATGAACTATTAACATATGCCAGTCTTCACAAAATCAGGTCAAGAGACATTTTTGACATCTGTTAGGAACCAAGTATGTAGACGTGAAGAAAAGTTAAATGCTGTTAAATCATCAGTCCTTAAATTCAAAACAGCAAAAGGATGTAAATATGCACCAAATAATTCAGGCCGAGGCCTCAAGGTCGGCAGGAGACCTCGGGAGGGTCTGGTCCAGCCGGCTGCTCAGGGCTTTTATCCAGCTGGGCCTTGAAATCTCCACGAATGGAGATGGCATGGCCTCTCTGGGGATCCTGCCCCGCTGCTCAGCTGCTTTCATGGAAAAAGCTTTTCCTTATGTCAAGATGTTGTTTTATGGAAGATAGTCCTTAAAAGCTCTGGAAGTTAAACTAAAAAAATTACCCATCCCATAGAAGCAGGTGGATCTTTTACATGCTGTTTGCCTGCTAAATAATGTATCAGTGGCAGTGTGCCACAGCATCTTCAGGTTTAAAGCACTATTCCGTCGTCTCTCCAAGCAGATTCCCCGTGAAGCTTCCTTTTTAATGTCCGTTACACCGCAGTTCCTTCTGATGATGATGATGGTTTAAGTCTAGGTTTAAAATAAACCCTGTCCATCTGATAACGTGAGGTTTGTGTCACATTTGCAGAATATGTGGATTGAGAGAACCATCTACGTGACCGCCTATAAACTGCCGGGGATTCTAAGGTGGTTTGAAGTCAAATCAGTTTTCATGGTAAGATCAATTCTGCATCATTGCAATTGCATAAAAGAACGTGGTTTTTATACAGTTAGCGAACACCTGTGTTTCCGTACGACTGTGCTTGAGTGAACAGCCAATCAATGCGGCTATATATAACATCCGAAGGCAAAGGAAACTTGCTGGTTTGCTGCGGATGCGGGTTGTTGACTGTGGGTGGCTAAAATAATGCTTTTCCACTCCTGGTACAAAGAAATGAGTGTGCTCGAGTTGTCCTAAACTTCAGGGCAAGGCCTGAAATGCTTTTATAAAGTACTCCTACCTTTCAGCAGGTGAGCCTCTAAAGCTGGTGGTGCTTGCTGTGTCCTGAATGAAGGAGGACCTGGATGCAGTGGGAGAACCCTGTTGTATAAAAAACAACCTGCATTTTGGAAAAGAGAATTCAGGAATTGTGATTGTAATTTGTGCAAACTATACCATAAACCAGCTGCATCATATGTGTCTGAATTTCTTCTTTACTTTTCATTTGTGATTAAAGATTCTTTTCATGTTGCTCTTGTTCCATAGTTAGTTAAAATATACCCTAGCAACCTCACTAACTCCAAAATATGCATTTCTCTGGTTATACCACTTACACTGTTTAGATAAGACATGGCCATTAAATGTCTTAATGATTAAATTATTCTTATGCAGCTATAATTTTTAAGTAGCAATAAAAACATTGTTACTGCAGTCTTTAAATCTCCCTTGTGAGGCTTATTTTTAAAGGGAAAGAACAATTTGCATATGATTAATTAAAACCTTTTTCACTGCTCCACTGAGGTTATGTTGGACAGTTGTATTGAGATGAACAGAAGTAATGCAGAAAATTACTATGGTATCTATAGTAACAGAATATAAATGTGATATTTGACAGTAATAGACAACTGTATAAAAAACATTGAATTTTTAATGAATTTTGCATTTTCAATATAATCCTGATAAGAGAAGATTGCATTTATCTTCCTGATTGCCAAAAGTGTTGTTTATAAGGGCTGGCAAATCTGAGGAAAGTCCCTTTTCCTTACGAGTTAAGAATGGAGCCTGACAAGCTGCTTTATGCAAGCAATTTGTATACACGCACCTTTAACGCTATGCTTGTCACAGAAATGCGCATAAATCCTGGGAGAGTGCTTTCTATAAGCTTTTTGTAAGTAAGGATTATATTAGTCACACAGTTGAGAAATGATACGGGAAGGGGACTTAATAATATGTGGGAAGACAGCAAAGGATAACTTTTGACCGGGCTCTGGCGTAGTTGCTACAAAATTGGTATTGACTTTCTTCAAGATTGCTGTCAGCTACAGTGCTAGAAGTGTGATCACAGAGTCTGCATCTCCCTTAATGCTAAATTTTGATTATGGATACAGATATTATTGCTGTTATACTAAACAAAGAGGATTAAAATACCTGTGACAGTTTAATATTTTATTGATGAAATTAGAACACCTTTAAATGAAAAGGTGAGATTGTAGCAAATCAGTGATGAAAGAGGCCTGAATAATTTAATAAGTTCAATTATGTTACATAAGCAGTAGAAGTGTGCATCATTTCCTCAAATATATATATTTTTTATTATTTATTTCTGAGCAATTTTAGCTAAACCTTTTCAGTTGGTTCATTATATAAAAGGAATTTGTTGTGTATATTCATTATTCTGAATCTAATTTGCTTAGTTGGCCCCAAACAATTTTAGAGGAAAAATTTTTCTGAGGAAAAAATCTGAGAAACTGGATTTTGAATTATAGTTAGTGAGGTTAAAAAAGCGCAATTACTAATCTATACTTTGTTTTGATGTTTAATCTTTAAAGTGTTGCAAATACGTATCAGGAGCGGGTAATTTTTTCTTTGCCATAAATAGATTGTTTAGTGCCCAGAGTTAGCAGGCTGCTTGAAGGAAAGTTCATACTTACAAGTATAGAAATTTGTAATAAATAGCTTTCAACAAGGTCCAAGGCACGGTTTATAGCAGGCTGGAAACTACAACCCTCCATCTGCTTTTAAAACAGAAGGCAAGAGGATTGTCCAAATGCTGAAAGAAAGGAGAGCGAGGAAGAAAGCCGTGATTGCTGACATAGAAAAATTAAAGAGACGTCTGTCAGCTCAATGAGTGCTAATTTCTATAGATATTCAAGAGCTTTAAAAGCAATGGTTCATCAACAAATTACTGGATGGCTATAAACGCGTTAATAAAAATGACAAGAGCCCTAAATTTAGCATGTGATGTTCACAACACAGCTCCAACAGTTCTTGAGGACTGAAACGCCGAATAGGGTCTCACTTATTTTGTCCGACTCTAGCTGTCAGAGGCCGTCCGCTTGCAAGCGTTTGGGTCTGTGCTGGGCAGCAGATGTAACAGCGCCGATAGGCTTGTTACCTTCCCTCCTTAAAATAATTCACCAGGCATACTTTTAAAAATGCTAATCAAAACATCCTTGATGTAATCAGATGGCAGGTGTAAGAGTAACAACTAAAAGTATTTGATTATAAGTGGTTCTCAGCAACACGTTAAGCAACTGATAGCTAGGTAGAAGTGCTGCTTTGTTTATGTAGCATTTATGTAAATTAGGGTGTAATCAAATATACACTTGCATTTTCCTCACAGGCCCCAATTAACCTTTCTTCTCTATTCCTACCACATCATTTTTTAAATGCAAGTAGACTGTGACTTCAGTCTTCCAGTGAGGCCTTTCTGTATTGTGGCTTCCTGCTAGTTAGTGGAGGGGTTTTTAGTCCACTCACTAAATATGCATATTTGAGGTACATTTTAAGTATTTTAACCTATTTGTCAATATAAACAACCACCATTGCCACGGACACGGTATCTGGTCATACATAGTAGCTGGAGATCCGTCAGTTAAAATAAAACAAGTTTTACACAGTATGAGAACTACTTCACCCCATTAAGGCATTGGAGGATTGCTTTTCATTGAAGTCAAGACTACCTGAGAAAGAAAATTTTGTACTTCAGTTATCTAAGTTAGGGAGAAGAAAACGTGACCTTGTGGAAGAAAGCGTGGTGGGTAGCGTAGAAGCCATCTCGTCAACATACTAAATTCTATTTCCCTGGAAGTACACCAGAATAATTCCTGCAAAAATACCTTCTTGATTTTTGAGCTTCTTAAGACTACTTTTTCCATCAGAAAATGCACATTAAGTTCTTTCTTTCTTATTGTTGCATTAAGCTGGATTTTTCTTCGCACTTCTAAAACTTAGGGTTAATTTGTGGTGTTCTCCATAATCTTTCAAAAACATCTCATGAGTTCTGTCAGAGCCTTTCTAAATTTTTTGCTTTGTTACACTTCTGAGATCTAATCTCTACTTTAACAGTGAAGTGCATTTGACTTTCTCCAACAATACTGGTAATCGTACTAGTTATGATATGGATAGGTAGATAGATAGATAGATACACCGAACACCTAACTGCCCAACATAACCCTTTCTATTGATTACTAGTTAAATATCTTTTCTGTGAAACTTCTGAAATGCTTCAAACCATGGTGGTTAGCTAGACAGCTCGCTCTGTTGAAGTGGCCTGGCCAGTTAAAGCTCTATTCCTTAATTAAAACCTCCTTTTGTTGTTTTTTTAGGTTGAAATCAGTCCACTGGAAAATGCAATAGAAACTATGCAATTAACAAACGACAAGATCAATAATATGATTCAACAGCATCTGAATGATCCAAATCTACCTATTAACCCTCTGTCTATGCTTCTTAACGGCATTGTGGATCCTGCGGTCATGGGAGGGTTCACAAACTACGAAAAGGTAATGTCAGAATCACGTGTCCTGTCCTGTGTCACCTCTTTGGACCTGGACTCTCCTGTAAGGCTGTGGAAAGTGTGTGCATGCGCATACCTGTGCGTGTTTGCGTTTGCGTATGAGCAACACGAGTATTATACACGCTCTGCAGAACGCTGCCTAGAACCTACATCTTTCAATGCCTTCTGTGTATTTCTGATATTTCTGGATACATTTCTGCCCTTCCAAATTTGAAGTAAAAGATGTTTAGCAGCAAGCATATTTTAGCTGCCAGAAAATTCGTGTAGACATGTGGTGGATGGTTGCTCGCTGGAGTTACAAAGTGAGATGGATGACATCTTAAATGCGCGCTCTAATGCAATTGGACATCGGAGCCAAAGCAGGAATTTCTGGGTGAACTTCAGTGACAAAAGTAGCTGATTGCAATTTTCTCATTTGCTTTCAAATACATGAATTTGTAAGGATTAGTCAAGTAAAAGAGATGACTTCTGAGATACCAGCCAGTTGCAAATCTCTCTGAATCATCTTAACGGCTTGTTACAAGTAAATTGTTAAAAGTTATATGGAACGAGATACTAACGTCGGGAAAATAAACACTTTATTAATTATTCCTGTTGTGAAAATTAACCATATTAAGCTGGCATACACAGGCAACGTGTCTTAATAACATAAATTAAGTAAGTACATGCTGACTTAAGCTGTCATCAGATTGTTTCTGTCCTTCAGTAATTCTGGCCCACTTCATCTACTAGGAGCTCCTCTGCAAGAGTAATGCACAGGCCGAATTGCTCAGCTGTGCTGCTCGCTCGATGAGCAGTTTGGGTCTTCTTCACCATGCAATCATCTGCCCACTTTACTGATCATGAAAGATGGATATCTTGATCTTAAGATATTGTTAAATTATCTCTCTCTTTCCTTGATTTTCAACTCGTATTTGTAGTTGTTACTGCTATTTTGTAACGCTGTTTGATTCATCTATCTTTGCTTCAGGTAATTCTTCCTTAGTAGCAGGTGTCAATTCATTTTCTGAAAAAAAAATGCTCATTTTTCTCTCCTATCTAGGCATTTTTTACTGAAAAATATATGCACGAACACCCAGAAGACCATGACAAGATTGAAAAACTGAAGGATCTGATAGCTTGGCAGGTAAAAATTTTTAAGTCAAGTTCGTCGGGGCCAGCTGCCCTGCAAAGACAGCTTAGTGTCATTTTTGAGAAAATTCAGACATCAAACTGTTCACCCTGTATACACTTCTTTGGCATTTAAACTGTCTTGGAACATGAGCTAAAGTTCATCTTTTCAAATATGACATAATTTGTCATTTGATAAACCCACAAGTACCAAACATGATTAACCTTTCTTTTTAAACCACAATATAGTGAAAAAATATCCCACGTCCCTGAAATGAGAAAATATCTTGTAATAACGTTGGTTAGCATTACTGGTAAGTCAGTTTTGCGTTTTAGTTTCCTGAAGTTAATTTCATAAATCGAAAAGCTAAGGGTTGAAATGTGTAACCCTGAATCTCACCTTCTCCTCCTACACACCGACACTTTCTTCACATGTTCTCTTCTTTCTTCAAGCAGCATATTTTGCTTTTATTACGTTGTAAGTGTACACTTACAGTACCTTTTAGCACAGAATCTTAAATGTGGGAATTGCTAAAATTAACTCCCATGTGGAACTAGATAGTAAATTCATCTAGATGTTCTGTGAAATGTTTGATATAATCTCTGTGTAACTTAGCATGGTATAAAAATACTGCTGCTCCATAAACGCCCTAACGTGTGATGAAATCACCTGGTATTTTTATGATTATTGGCCAGAGCAAAAGTCACTTAAATAGAAGTTCACACAGGTAATATTTTCTGAGCCAGGAATAGTGCCCGGATTTGCAGACAAGTGCCGGAAACAAAGCAGGATCCTTCTTGTGACAAGAACTGGATTTCCACATACTGAAAAAAGAATATTTTGCAGGACAAGCAGGAAACAATTCCAGTTTTGTCCCGTAGCAGTATGCTGACCTTTTTTCAGTGGTCTCAAGAGAATTTTCTGATAAGTAAAAAATGCCAGTGTGACTAGGAATGTTTTTCCTCCAAAAGAAGAAAGTACATCATTGTCTTTTTATATTCAATTCTGCCTTTGTAATAAAGGAGAAAATTTACATTTCTAGAGGATTCAATTTTAGAGGTAGTAAAACCAAAGATACAATACTGAAAACAAAAAACAAAATATTCCTCTGAAGGTCATAAAACGACCACTGAATAAAAACTCTTTTGGTCTGCCAAAATTCTGTCTATTTATTTATTTTTTTTCCCTGGGAACTTTTACAGAAGATAGGATTCTAGGAGCTTTTAAGTTCTGTAGAGGAAAATAATTTGATCCCAGAAGACTAACTTTCTGTCAGCTCTGTCTTTTCCTCTAATAGCTATATTTTAAATGAATTACAGACACGTTTTTCCTCAGCAAAGATTCACTTTGCTGACATTTGTGTATTAAAATAAGACTACTGTTTCAAAATATGTATTCATAATCACATTTTATTTTAATTATTCAGTGGTTTTAAGTACATAATTTCCCATCAGTATTTTAATTCCAAACAATAGGAGCTGAGAAAGAGGGAGAGAAGGGATCAAGAGAAACTATTCATTATCTGAAATGCTTTCCACTGGAAGGTCCAGCCATTTCACGGTGGAAATCAGTGCTTTTTGAATTTGCGTGGTCTTTTGGTATACATGTTGTGCAACCTAAGACTTAAACCTCTTCTAAAAATATTTCACAGTTTTCACAATACATATAGCATAACGTTATAGGAGGGAGGGAAGCTTACTTCTAAATATTGGGTTATGTAATGAGAGAGAGTTGTTATGGAAACTTTCCAGTCTAAGTCAGTGGTTTGAATTCATCCATGTCTTGGCAGTGATTGAGAGTAAAAATGAGTTTTCATTTTTTCAATAACATATACTGAGGTTCTTGGGGTTTTGTAATCACATAGAGATTTTCTTTATGCAGTCTAAATCAATCTGAATATATGAAATAGTAATCTGACAATCATATTATCAGCTGACTATTTTTTCTGCCCCTTACCTTGCCTTTGTCTCAGTCGCCCTGTGGAACTCCTGCCTTTCAGGACATGGGCCTTTCATAACTCCTCTGAATTTTAATTGTACATTTCTCTCTGCTTATGATTTTTTCAGCTAATATCATTAGTAACGTAATGTCCATTTTTGTCCAAGTTAGTGCTTTTTCACTTAGAAAAAATTATTTCCTGCAACTACATCATTTCAAGCTGATCTTTTATTCTAACATAAAGGTAATGACGTCCATGCTGATGCCTTTAATCACTCCACATTTAGCCAATGTATTTACAGCGTACGACAGCTAGTAATTCACACTAGTAATCTTGTGCTGCTTCTACATCACCAAAAGATTCTAGCATGCAAAAATTAATAGTTTTAAAAGCATATTTTCTCAAAGGATTTTATTTTAAGCTGTGTAATCATTAATGCATAGGTACCTTTTTAATACTGTTCAGATGAGCAGAAAATGAAAATCTTTTTTTTAAAAAAAAAATAAGCAGTAGTATTAAGCTGCAATACAGCTTTATGAAATTTTAGAATCAACAAAGAATTATAGAATAAATGTTGTCTTGAGCTGCTTTCCGTTCTCATTTAGGTTCAGCTACTTAGTGTTATCTTTACTTTTTCATTACCTGTCCAAAGCTGAGGGCGCCCTGTTAGGGTATTTTAAAATAAACCCATAAGCAAACCCATCCCTTGCTCCAAAGTCAAATGAGCAGATGATGGAGTGACTGTTACAGCGTTCTGGCTCTATCTCCTCAGGCTACAAAGATTAATTCTGGTGTAAAATTTGGCATCATTCTTAAGCAGATTTTGCTGCATCCGTGTCTGAAGAGGAGCAGGAACAGCAGGAAGAATTCTGAAATTAGTAGAAGTTGAAGCAGAAATGGAAAAACAGTCTGAAAGTACTTTCTAATATAGCTGATAAACGTTTAAAATACTAGTCTTGGGCAGAGAGGGTCAAATATTCAGACTAGGAAGCCTGGCAGGAATTCTGTAGCAAAGGAGCAGGAGGTTTGTGAAATTTAGCTCCCGGTAAGGCAAGGATTTCCCCTAGGGAATGACAAGCCGCTTCCTCCTCCTCCCCTGGCAGGTCTCCTCTCCTTTCCTTCACGTGTGGTTGGTGCCTTCTCTTAAGCTGGACAAACATCTTTGCAGCTTTACTTCTTTCAAAAAGGAAGCAGCTACATATTTTTCTCTGACTACAGCATTTACCTATCCCCCCCCCCCAAAAAAAATTACTTCATACTACCCGATTTTCCTAAACTCGAGATGCTGGCTCCATAGTAGAGGCTCATTCGTGCATTTTCTCTCTTTGTGAAAATGATCTCAGAGCTGTCCGCTCTGTCAGCAAGTCTGTTTAAATAAACCAGCCATTTGACCACTTACTTCTTCAAAACAAGAGTGTCAGAATTTGATATTTATGAACATTTTCAAATTCGTTTCCTTACCTAGAGCAGAGAAGTTAGCTGATTTTAACGTTTAATCTTTGTGGAGTACAAATCCATATGGCTATAAATAAAAGTAGCTACAGTGAAAAATGTTGTCCTTTTTTTCCCCCTCAAAAAACTACCAAAGGAAGTAACAGCTGTGCCCTGTTAAATAGTAGCAAAGCACATGGAATCATCTTGATGAGACTTCTTGAGCCCGTTCATCTGTAATTCATCTGTGTGTTTATTATCCTCCTTACTAATAAAGCTACTCATTCTGATTGCTGCTCAGTCTTATTAGAAAAATCTGTTTTTAATCAGTATTATGATTTAATTATAAATTATTAAGAAGCAGCTTCTTAGCTTGATTGCTGCAGAGAATATCTAAGTTGGAATCAGAGCACTGCGTGGGCTGAAACGGACCTGGAAGAGGAAATATTTTTCCTAAGCTCGAGATAGAAAGCTCTAATGGTATGTCTGGATAGCTGTGGGAATGAAAATGTCTCTCTCAAAACATTTTAAAAGGTCAGCTACACCTCCACACTATGAACTAATTATATAATCCTGTGTTGGCATGGATATTTTGTGACAGAAGCCTTGCAGATAAATGATTACTTTCAGTTACAAAAGAGAATTAATTTAATCCTTTCTCTCCTGTTTTGTTCTCAGAGAAAATAAAATAATTGTGCTGAGGAGAAATGCAGCTTTTTATAGAGAGAGCTATAAATTTTTTTAATAAATATTGTTGTGTAATATACGCGTGAACGTACAGGGATGTAGCTCCTTTGCAGTTTTAGAAATAGCATTCATTAAAGCAAACATAAGTATTTTCTTCTTCGAGTTTTTATCCTCAGGAGGCTGGGAAAAGACTAACGTTAATAACCTAGTTTGCGAGTCATCAGTCATCAGTATGCTGTTTTAAAGAACAGCACATACGGGGGCTTGTTAGTATAACATAACAGGAATATTTGTGCTCTCAGATCTATTCGGCTGTGCCCCTACTACGTGATCGCTGGGCAGAACGATGGAGGTGTTAATTTTAAAAGGACTGTAGCGGAGAAAAAGGAAATTAAGTGTAACATTCTTCAACTACCCTTTTTGTTATGTTGTGCTTCATATGCTTTTTTTTCAATTATTATTCCATAGATCTTTCATTCCTCCTGCAATATGTGCAGAAGACTTGTGCTAATCCTTCACTTGCAGAAGACCAGCATGCTAATTGTAATCCCATTCTGATTCCCAGATTCCCTTCCTGGCTGAAGGCATCCGAATTCATGGAGAGAAGGTGACTGAAGCGCTGAGGCCGTTCCATGAGCGGATGGAAGCCTGCTTTAAGCAGCTTAAGGAAAAAGTAGAAAAACAGTATGGTGTCAGAACTGTTGTAAGTTATCTGCAAACTTTATGCTTCAAAAGATAGTTGGAATTACTGTAAATTGCATTTAACTTTGTATTTCTCTATTATAATTCCCACTGATTAAAAGAAGCAATATTAATGCAGGATTAATTAAGTATCCTACAGAGCATAGTGATTTCCTTCTAGTGTAGGAGTTATACCAGTGATGGAATTAAATCCGGTTTTGGACATGGACATCCTTCTCTTCACAACCTCAAAAATTCCAGAAACAGGCTCTCAGAAGGTGTTGCGGTTGGCCGTGTGTTGCACATCAAACCTGGATGTCACACAGGGTTGTACCAAGGGTGTCTCTGGTTACTGATGCTGTGGTCTGTACTATGTCATACCTGCCTACCTGGGGCAGACACAGTTGTACTCAGTGGTCTTGACTTGACACCATCAAATCGTTAAATAGCGAGCAGATGCTGTAAGACCTGTCCAGAAAGCTTTGCTACTTCATTTCTTAGAGTGGGTTTCTAAATTGCCTCAATCTGTTTCTTGAAAGTCAAGGCAGCTCTTCAGTGTTCCATTTTTAAGGAATTGCTTTTAAAAATTGCTATCAAGAGATCATAGCGTGGTGGTTCTAGAGCTGAATGTCACCTTCATTATGTTTTAGTTCCTTTTTAGATTTCAGGACTGTGCTGCTCTCCAGTAGTGGGCTGCTCTTAAGTGTAGTTGACGTCTCTAATTTTCCCATATTGTGCCACCTGCCTAAGATTAGGGAGGCAATAGGTAGCAGCTACTTGATGAGTTTAGTAGTGCTGGAGGCAATGCTTCCGTCATTCAATCACGCTATTTTCAGTTTTTGCTTCTGCTTCCTCTTTCAGGCACAAACAAGAATTTGGTACTGTTTCCAATTAGGTTTTGTTCTGCTTTAAATGTATTTGTTGCACATAAGGGAGGAAGGCCAAAAGCTGTCAGACGCCACCTTAATTGACAATATAACTGGTTATCCTATAAAAAGCCACATGGATCAGATGCTATTTTATGAATCAATTTTAAAAAACCTAGGAATAGAGAAGCAATTGATGTTTTAAGGCTGAGTATGCTGAGTTGATGTCCCAGCTGAAGACTGCTGGGGCTAGTTTTATGCTCTATCTACTGGCAGCACTGACAGTAGCATTGCATACTGCATTTTGTAGGCTTTGTTGTGAAAAGGAAAGTAGGATGAGAAACTTGAATGTGCAACATGTGTTTTCTGACTTGTCTCCAAATTGGACTGGAGAATATTCTATAGTAGAAAACAGTTTCCACCAAAAGAACTGATAAAACCAAATCATCCAGAAAAAGCAACAATTTATTTTTAAGATTGCACAGATCCACTGATCCTAACAGCAAAAGCATTTAGAAATGAAGGAAATCACCAGCAGACCATGACGTGTTGCGCAGGAGGGGCAGCTTGCCAGCTTTCATCTGCACTTCTGACTGCCGTCTCCTCTGTGGCCCTGCTTTTTCTCTAGCTCCCTGGAAAGAGAGACGGCAGTTGTACTCTGGTCCCATTAACTCCCTTGTAAAAAGAAGGCCAGCGAGCAGGTCACAGCAGACAGGTCCCATCAGGGAGAGGACGTGCTATCAAATGTCAGAGGCTTAGCTGCGAGTAAATGGTGACTTCCATTTGGAAAAGAAGGTTGAATTCTGTAGTGCCTTAGGAAAATGTCAGATTTCACGACTGTTAAATTGGGCTTTGCTTGTGGCTTTTGGAGGTGCTCTGTTCATTAATGTATGGATTCAGGCAGGTGTTACTTTGCTGTTCTACAGGTAGCTCAGATTTAGGAGGTTAACTCTGTACTCATGAGACTAAAAGTATTTGCAGTTGCTTTTTTTTGTCTTGTACCTGAAAAGTTGGCGTCTGAAGCACAATTTCATAGAGAGGGAATCATAGAAAAAATTGGCCCTTCTTGATGCCTTTTCTGCTTTCCCACCCTTAAATCTTCCAAGGCAAGATTATCGGATGGGAGCTCCCAGCTAGGCTAAGAATTCAAGTGACTGTTCCCAAGATAGCAGAAAGCTGGAATGATATGACATATTCCTTATTCCCTGTGTTATTGCTTTTCCCCTGCAGCAATCTACTCTTTATTCTGCAATCTAGTCCTTAATAAATTAAGAAATAAAATTGAGAAAATGAACAAAATTGGAAGAAAATTGGAAAACAATTGCAAGTTCTCCAGTTTTATTTCTGTCCCTAGATGAGCAGCAATCACTGAAATGTGCCTTTCATGAAGGAATGAACCCCCTAAGAGAGGCAGCCTAAGCACAGCTTTAAACCAAGGCTGTCTTCATCCAGCTCTGCTTACGGCACTGTTTGTTTCTCTCGGTGCATATCCGTGAGCTTACGGATGCTATGCCAGAAGCACGCCAGTATAAAGGGCATCTGAGTTTGGTTTCAAAGTTCTCCCTGGAAAATCCCACAGGTGTTTCATCTGAAGAATGGGTAAATAGAGGTATGAGGAGAGAGCAAGCTTCAGCTTTGTGCTCGGTCTCGGTGAGACGCAGAACGTCTTGGACTACGCACGCGGCTGGGGGGACCGGCAAAAACGTGGCATTGCTCTCGGAGTCCCCAGAACCAGGTGCGACAGAATAGGCCAAGGAAGCACCCTGTTGAATTTTATAGCCGGCCAAATCTCATCAGAGATTCATCTTTGGTGTTTCCTGTAGCAACGACTTATTTTTCACCAGGCAATGCTAACAACGTACACGGGACTTGCCCATCTTTATAGCATCCTTCCAAGCCTCGTTCATTTTGTGGTCTTCAAGCGCCGTCTTGCCAGTGTATTTAGGAAGACAGTATATCAAATAGTAATTTATTCCCAAGGAGAAGACAAATATCGGCATTAATGGCACTTGCGTGTCACTTACTTCAATAATATACTTTGGCATCGTATGGCTGGCGCCTGGAAAGCCAGGCGTGGGTGCTGTTATCTCTCTAGTTTCACTCTATCTGCTATTAAGTGTTGTCAGGATTGATGGAGTTTTATCGCTTCTGTCTTCCTTGTACAGTACCAATTTACCAGTGGTTGACAGGGTGGAAAATCTACCTGTAATTAAGCAGCATGAGGTTCTTATTTGTTGTCTGAAGGAGCTCAATTATTTTATGCATATATCAGTTATTAATGACTAACAAAGCTTGTATAAATATTCAGGACTCTCAAAAATTGTCAGCACTTAAAAGAAACTTTCGTATATATTTTCTTCTTAACCAAGATGTTACTCTGTAAATTGGCTTTCTTGACATAAAGATCTAGTTAGTGCATTTTTTCTTTTAAAAAAAAGAATCATTTTAAATGGCTTGCTTTAAATATACTAAACATCATTTCCATTGCAGAGATAGGTAAAAAGTTACTTTTTGAAGCCCAGATGGGGGAAGAAAAAAAGCCCTGTAAATTCCATTGAAGCAAGTGAAGTATGAGAAAATATTTAAAACTCTGTATGTACGTATAAATTTAGAGTCGGTGTCACTGCCATTGCACATGATTTATATTAAGAAAAAATCCATGGAAGCTCTCAGCATTACTTTTGCCGCATGCCGTAAGGAGTAAAGCGTGTGTTTCTTCCCGCAGCCCCCCAGCCTGGACGACAGGCGAGGCAGTCGGCCCCGGTCGATGGTGCGGTCGTTCACCATGCCCTCGTCTTCCCGACCCCTCTCCGTCGCATCGGTGTCCTCCATCTCATCGGACAGCACACCTTCTAGACCGGGCTCGGATGGGTACGTGAGAAATAATCCGTAAGGGCTTTTCTTTGCAGAGCAAGATCTAGCATGCAAATCTTTACCTTTTTAGGACTGTGACCATGCTGTTCCAGATGATAACGCTGTTTTCAGTTGGGTCGTTTCCCGGTGTATTTTATTGCAGATGTGTCTCATCACAAAGCCCCACCAACATTTATGTGGCACAACAGTGTGACTGACTAATGTGGAGTGGGGATGCTGTTGTTAAATGACACCTAACATTGACTACTTAAAAAGAAAATATGCATTCCTCATATGAACTTTCATCTCAGGATATACTACTAGATTTTATTTATATATATTTATATATATTTGTGTTTACATACATTTGCATATTTGTGTGTGTGTATATATATGCATATAAGTGTATATATACGCACACACATGTATATTATTTTTTTTATTTTTACCAAGATAAAAATAATGCTGTTCTCAGTCCTGTTTAAGACAAAACAAAAAAACTCCAAGCATTTGAACAAAAATCCCTAAGCAAACAGGAGCTGAATTACCATGTTTTGAAACGTTGTAGATGATATGGTTCAGAACTGATCTTTCACTGGGTTGGATGAAATGCATGTTCAGCCAGTCTTGTAGGGTTAAACAGGTGTAGCTTGGGAGAGGGAAGGCATCAGCTAACTGTTCAGTCGTTTCTTCTCACTTTGCTGCCAGAGGAAAAGCTGCTTACGGCAAGATTGTACTTCAGGACTTAGCAAGATAGTTCACACGAGCCCTGGGAATTCTGTTGCTAAGCCCTGTCTCACAGTCGCATCCCTCAAAAGAAAGAAAGAAGTTGTTTTCTGTCTGGGCTGTCCGTTCAGCCTCACAATGTCCTTCAATCTATCTTCTGCCCCACCCCAACATTGCCATAATGCAGAAACTCAATATTTAACCAAGTGGCAGTTTTTTAAGCCTCCTGAAGGACTGCTAAATTGCAGCGATGTGCTAGAAATGTTGGTGTCCCTTGTGCGCCTTCAGAGGGAGTTATTACCTGACTAGAGAGCAAAAGCATTGAATAAAACTAAGTACAGCACCTAAGGACCAGCGTGATACTTACCTTGATTACAAACAATTTATATGCCCATTGGGAATGAAGTACAAACAGAGAGCTATTCAAATCTCATTACATTACCCTCTACAACATACACACAGTAAATCATCTTTGTAAAAACACAGGACAGCAACACTTGTATCAGGGATGATAATGCATTTTGACTAATTCATCCCTAAAGTTGCCTTGCTGGGACTTGGGGATGTCTACCATCCTAGGCCAGTGGGCAACTTTATTGTATCCAAGAGGAAGATTATCTGTGTTCCTCTTTCATGTCTCATCTTTTGTTTGTTCTCATGCTTCCTCTGCCTCTTTCTCTTTTCCTTTCAAAATGGTTGTATGCATTTTTCTTTCTTTGCTGAATGTTATTTTGCTGACTTTTGCATCTCCATCCCAGCTGTGTTATAGGCTGTGTTGCTTAGCAGTTTAGGAGGATCTCATGGGTCAACTCAATATGAACACAAAAATTAGACTCCCAAAGATCACTTTGCAGCTCAGCTCCTGCTTGGAGCCCAGGGCAATATAGTTGTAATAAATATGAGGGCATCATAATGAGCAAATTTGATTACCAAGGGAACCTGCAAATGTGCTCATCTGCTTGATCAGTGGAGCAGGAGCAGGAAAATCATCAGATTGAATAACCTAGTGGAAGACCTCTAAAAGCTGGCAAAAGACAGTGAGAATTATATGGGTGGTCTGCAACTATAAAGCTGGAGGAAGCTATAGTCAGTTGTCCATCCCCTCCTTCTAGCTCCCCACTCCTCTTATGTTACTTCTGAGATTAGAGGTGGAGCTAAGAAAAACAATTAAAAATGGATCTGATGGAACATTTTGCCCAGATCACCCAACTTATGTTTTATGCTGTCTCCCAGCTTTTTAGGTTTTAAATGGTAAAAACTCAAAGCAGATACTTACATAGTGTGCATTTTGCATTTACAACTTCCAACTCTACTTATCAATAACACTCTGACCTTAAGAAAGGAGCTTTGGTTTATTCACTGCTTAAAATGGGACTTCGGAAGCATCCACAGGAACACTTAAGTCTGAGCTGGGAGAGGGGAAGTCTCAGTAAGTCCCAGTGACATCCCATTTGCTACATCTTGAAAGCCTGAACGTACTTTAAGTATGAGCATGGCATGCTGACAGATACTAGCTCGTTTTATCGCTGATATATTGCATCCAAATAATTAATAGTACTAACAATGGTAACGCGTAGAAGGGAAGCAATTAATCATTGCCTAAAAGGTGGCAGTTCTTCCTGTAAGCTTGTAATCCGTGCGTGAGGCGGTAGCACGTGCAGATGACTTTTCCTGTACTTCGGCATGTAGCCAGGCAGCTTTCAGGTGGCTGAATGCAAGCCAGGAGAGCCCCGTGCTGCGGCAGCAATTGCCGCCAGTGCACTTTGTGACCGCGGGCAAGTCCTTCTCCCAGCTGCAAAATGGGCTGAAAGGTCTTCTGTAAAGCACTTCAATACCGAGAGATAAGAAATCTCTGTAACAGCAAAGTGTTATGATCTTGTTTCCCAACTTATATGATTTTGGCTTTCTGTTATGACAGCAGTGACGGAGGGGCTCGTTGCTGCAGGTGCTGTTTTGAATATCTTTCCAAAAAATGAGTTAACTTATGCTGAGAACTGAAGGGTTTTTTTAGTGTTTCAAACTAAAATAATAATAAAAAAAAATAGCCCAGATGTAACACAACATAAATAAGGGGTTTTTTTTCCACTGGATGTTGATGCTAATAGCAGTGATTAGGGTAACTTAATTAGAAATTGTCTGTGGTTGTCTCGCAGTGCAAGATTGGGGCCTATGCAGGCGTACATCATCGTGGCTTACTAAGTATTTTTCCAATTATATAAAATAAGCTAGTTCCTCTCTGAGGTTTTCTGATTTGGCTTGGTTTGAAATGTGATATGATTTGTGACATCATCTTAAAATCTGTTAGCGTAATTTTAGTTAGGCTATGTTTTTTAGTAGTTTATAATGCAAAGAAAATTATTAAAATATTCTAGGCCTGGCTAAGGATATTTTTAGTTAGTCAAAAGGAAAATGTCTCTTTCCCTCCTGTTTAAGCTAGTCATTAAAAAAGGTGGAACAGAGGAGAGCTTTGTTTAAATTACGGATTAAAAAAATAGCTAAAAAGGTTCCTATATTATTCGGAATAGTTCTTTCTCTTAAAAAAAATAAAATAAAAACTCCTAAAACAAAAATGCTTTCCTCTAGAAGTTCATTACACCCCTAAGGATTTTTTTTTCATCATAGCCGGAATAAAAAAAGTAGTGATGGAGTGTAAAACTTCCAGGTGATGATAGCGCTATATCAGCATCACTTATGTTCACGTGCGGGAAGCATGTGCCTGTTTGGCAGTTGCTTCGGGTAAGGAGTGTTCCCGCTGTGAAAACCCATCTGCTCTTTGGAAGTTAACCCTCAGTTATTGCCAGTGAAACAGTTAAACTGAAAATCCATCCGACCTTTTTGCTCTTGAGTTTCTTCCATGGAAATGTACTGTAATTTGGCCAAGTTGCAAGCATTCGAAAGCCTTCCGTGTTGCGCGTGTCCGGTGGGAACTTGCTGCACCGCTGCGAAGGAGTTTCCCAACTCTGGGAATACATATATCCTCTTTTCCATGGGGGAAGAAAAAAAAAAAAGCTATCCGGGAGGAATTTGAGGCTGTTTTAAAGACATGCACAAAGCTGGTGTGAGACAGACGGAGCGCCTGCGAGGCGCACGGCGCAAGGTCCTCGCCGCCCCAACGTGCGTAGTGGGATCGCGGAGATATAAATTCATTTTTATGTAAGCACATACGGTGAAACTCAAGAGTTTGTGCGGCTGTAAACCGGGATTTACTGCGGGGCAGGGAAATAGGCAGTACTGATCCTCCAGCAGCTCTGCCGTAAATTTTATCATGACAATTACGATTTTTATGAACTTCTGCCCGTGCTTTGCTTTCTGCTAAGTTTTACTGGATTAACAAAGCATCTTTGAACTCAAATGAGTTCAGGCCTTGTTAGGACTATGAAAAATAAACTTAAGTGTTTTGAAAATAGTATTTTATTGATTGAAGCCACAATTTTTTAAAACATTTATTTTTTTTAGGTTTGTGCTTGAGCCCCTCCTGCCAAAAAAAATGCATTCTAGGTCTCAAGATAAATTGGACAAGGATGACCTTGATAAAGACAAGAAAGAAAAGAAGAAGGAGAAAAGAAACAGCAAACATCAAGAAATATTTGATAAAGATTTTAAATCTACGGATATTTCTCTGCAGCAGTCTGAAGCAGTGATCCTTTCAGAAACGGTAACTTTGATAGCAAGTAATGCTTTAATTATGAACAATGTTCATTCTGTTTTTAAAATCGAATGTTGAATTTTACAGATAAGCTTATTTTTAAAGTAAAAATAATGCTGCCCAAATACGTTATCATGTTAATGTATTTGATAATCAATAGTAAATATATTTTAAAAATGAGATATATTGCATGAAAATCTACAGAAATCTGTATATGCCTGTTCAGTGGAAGGAGCAAATGATACATCTGAAGTAAAATAAATGCTGCCATTTTAGCAGTCTCTTGAAGTTATGGTTTCCAGTAGATTGTGATGGGTTTTCTCATATTTCCACTGACTACTGCAAGACACTTTTTGGTGGAAATGTTATAAGGTCATTTCATGCATGGAAATTATGTGTTCTTGAAAGGCTATTTTGGGCAGAAAATTGTGAGCAGTTCCACTGGTGGCTGTGTATAAGGATATTAACTATAGGGTATATCTCTTTTAAGCCCTCTCTTCCTGGCATATATCTAATTCTCTGAAACTGTCCTAAAGGCTTAGGTAACTTTAGAAGTTTTATTTCTTAAATTGAAAGCAAGTCCATTTTAAGCCAGAGCAGCAAATGTATGAACTTCTAATTGTAACTGGAGCCCCTGAGAGGACTCCTGTTTTGATGGCAATAGTTTAAGACTTGCCCTCAAGAAATAACAGTAATGATCTCTTAAAATTTGCACATGTATTCGCACAGCGAACTTTTAATTCAGCAGAGTCTTTCATTGGTGGCTGTAACATTTACAATGGACTTCTGAAACTACTCCTCTCTGAGCAATTGCTCATGATGATAGCCCCAGTTCTTGGTATTAGCTTAGCAAAAACTCATATTAAATTCTTTGTGCGTTCCAGGAGATTCACCCAAACTCTTTTGAAACCAGTGACAGTTTTTCCATTGACGTCAGTAAATTTGGGATCAGTCCTCGTTTGCTAGAATGGAGGTTCCTCCTGCCAAACCAAGTCAAATGAGTGCTGTGAGAATGTTTTCAGAGAGAAAGTACATTTTGCATAAATTTCTGTATGTCTCATCTCTTTGGCACAGTGCATTGAGCTCTGGAGGTATTAGGCACATTGCAGCAGTCATATTTTGATTGAACCTAAACATGAAAATGCTAAGGTTTGCACTCACACCTCCCAAATCCCAAAACATTCTAGCAGAGTCTGCAGGAGAGAAGCAGAAGAAATTTGATTTTTTTTGAGCAGCGAAGTCAGTTGGGCTTGCAGGAGTTCATGAGACTAGACAGGCTAGACAGGATGCATCTGAGGATGCTGGGGGAGCTGGCTGATGTCATTGCAAGATCACTGTCATCGTCAAAAGGTCTTGGAGATCAGGGAAGATTCATGACTGGGAAAACTGCCAATGTTGCTTGCACCCATGTTCAAGAAGGAAGATCTCGGGAGCTGCAGTTCGGCCAGCCTCACTTCAGTCCCCAGAACAATTACGGAGCAAACACTTCTTGAAGCCATTTTTGAGTGCACAAAAGACAAGATCATAGAATCAGTAAGGTAGGAGGGGACCTCTGGAGATCATCTAGTCCAACCCCCCTGCTCAGCAGGGTCACCTAGAGCATGTTAGACAGGGTTGCATCCAGGCAGGCCTTGACTATCTCCAGAGAAGGAGACTCCACAACCTCTTTGGGCAACCTGGTCCAGGGCTCCGTCACTCTCACAGGGAAGAAATTCCCCCTCACGGAACTTCCTGTGGTTCAATTTCTGCCCATTGCCTGATTGGAAACAGCCGTCATCAATTTACCAAGGGCAGATTCATTTACTTCAGGACACTTGTCCTCTTTGATCTTCAAACTAGCAGCATTCAGTACCAATTTCTGTGAATGAGACTTATCCCTGTTACCTCTTAGGGGCAGAATGCCTATATTTATTCTTACTAATTTAACTCTTCGTTGGCCATGCAGCAAGGATCGTAAAAACAATATAATCAGAAAAATGTGCTTGCTCATGGAGTTACAGCCTTGACTGATGCCCATTTGACTACTTTGGAAGCGTAATGTCTTAATCCAGAAGCAGTCCTACTGGAGATGCACCCACCTCATTTACTTCAACGGGAAAAGCCATACAGCAGTTCCTGGGCTGGTGTCCACTGGAGGCAGCGGAGATCTTACATACTTGAAAGGAGCACGTGATACGCGCCAGGTTACAGTTACTCCAGTTGTGTTTCTTCTGGATGATGGAAGGCAGAGACTGCTGTCTTCCTTTCAAGAAAGGTTTGTATTTTGAGGAACACAAATGGGCTCAGCTCCAACACGTTTTAACTTGAGTTTTCTTCTCTTTCCCCACTCAAGAGCTCTCAGTGCATGACTAGTATGGCTAATTGTCCCCTGGTTAGACAGAGAGGGGAAAAATTAAATACAACCTTCATTTCTTGCAGATACTTTGAGCCAATGGAAGAGGTTCTTGAGATCTACAAAGTATTGATAGAAAGAGGAGTTCAGTGGAAAGAAAAACTTTCTCTTTTCAATATTTGCAAAGTACTTGGCAACCTTCAAAATGACAAGTCAATTTTTAATGCTTCATATTAATGTAGTTGATTTTCTCTAATGTGCGAAATGGAGAAAACGCTCAAAAAAGATTAGTTAGGGAGTCATTGTATAATTCCCACTAACGTTTTCAGGAATTTTAGAAATACAGCGACAGGTAGCGTAAAGATAAAATTTGATTTGTCTTAAAAATGTTGTATTCTGGAGAGGTATGGCACCTATCATTTTCTGTGGGTAAAAATTCAATTTTTCCATCATTCTACTTTTGTGGGTTGCATTGTTTCTAAGTTTCCATTTTAAAATTAAACTACCCAAGAGCACTATTACCCAAAGCAATATTACTGTTGTGCTTTACGAACAAAAATTTAAGGCACTTGGGTTTCTCTTGTCTAAGGAGCTTGGGAGCAGAATGTAGGCTAGCCTAAAAAAAGACAGCGACGAAAACAAATAAAAATATTAAGGATTTCTTTTTTCCAAAAACGTTGGACTCAGGATTTGACTAGAAATTGAGATTAAGATAAACATGTAGACAGCTTTAAAAATGAGATTTTAGTATTAATTTAGTGTTAGTTACTGGATTCTTTCTGCTGAGAACTTTAGAACTCATTGTAGCATTACTAACTGAATTATAGTATTTCAGTTGATTGGTGAAATTTGTAACAGATCTTTTCAGATTTCACACGGCCACTCATTCGCTCCCTCAAAGTTGCTTCTAGCCGGTGTTGCCGTCCCTTCCCCGGGGGACATTACGGCTCCCGGGCAGTTGTGCCTGCCTCGTGCTCTGTGCTGGCTTGTCGTTACCACTCTTGGACACCCAGTGGTGCCCGGGTCTCTTGGCATCCCGAGGCACTTGTCTCAATGGATCTCCTCCGTTTCCAGCATCTTCTCCTTGCAGGCCTATTTATTCCATCTAAATAGTCTACGTGTGGAAGCACGGGGCATGAGCAGCCCCCTAATCGGTGGCCCTGTCTCATGCCTCTCTGTTGGAGGATGCAGTACGTGTCAGTCCTGTTTCACCCGGGTATTGCCACAGTTTACAACCTGCCCACACCAGTTGCAGCTGGCAAGTGGCAGGCTGGAGCTTGGGAGTTCAGAAGCCCACCCGTGCGCACGTACACACCACAGTCACCCAGTGCCTCTCAGCATTTGCAACCTGAAGTAGTCTTTGCCTACCGCAGGCAGGCAGCTGTCAGAGGTTTGCTTTCAGAACGGAGGGGTGCGCCAGCAGCCAAATCAAATCGCCTCCGTGTCCTGCGTTACTCCGTGCTAAACGATTTGCGCGATGGAATCGACAGCACGCTCTCTGAATTTGCAGGTGACACCGAGCGAGGCGTGCAGCTGGCGTGCTGGGCAGCGGTCATCCCAGCCGTGCAGAACTGGAGTCGCCGTGTTCTGATACGGTGCAGTTTAATGAAGTGGGGATTTCCCTCGCTCTGGTGGATTTTCTTACGCAGGAACTTTTTCTTGCAATGCGGCGAATATTTGTGGAAGAATATGAGAAGACTTTTAAACTGCAGAATTATTTCGAGGAGATCTTGCTTTCTTAAAAGTCTAAGATTCGTACTATGTGTTGTCTTGTTTTATAGCTTAAATATGTTTTTCCCCAAATTTCACTGTATTCATATGAATCTTCTAACTGTTCAAAACCCGAACCCTAATTACAGCGATCTTGTACTGCTTTGATCTTATCAGAAGATAAACTAAACACTTTGATATGTGAAGATCATCAGTTATGTCTTTATAGTTTTCTCGAGACATGCATCTTCTTTTAAGTATCAAATAAACTTCTTTAATGTGAATTCTCATTGTTAGTTCTTCCACTCTGTGAATTGACAACAGATCTAATACTGAAGCCAGGTAGTTAACAGACAACTCAAAAGCTTATGTTAGAAATCAGAATAATAGGCTGTATGTTTTATTGATTTAATGACATCTAACACCACTCACTATTGATCCTGCTTTCATTAGACTAAAAAAAAATTAGCAGTGGGTTTGCTGTGGATTAGCAGTCTCCTAAGATCTGAGTAACTAGAGCTCTTCTCCTCCAGCAGAACCGTAATTTATGTGAACCTTGGAGAAGAGGACCAAGCTTATTAGTATGACATAAAAAGTTAAAATTTATTTGAAATGAACGGCCATAGACCAGATAAACTTGTGGATTTGCTTTTAGGTTTGTTTCCAGTTGTTGGTTTTTCTCTTGATTTTGGAATTCCAGGTTTCCCTGCCAATTAGTGCATTCTTCTTTGTTCCCTTTTTGTCATTATATACCTCCAAGAAAGCGATTACAATGCTTATCCAGTTCATTAAAAATCTATTTTAAAAGATCGTGCAAAAAGAAACCTTTGGGGTCTCTGGAACATTTAGTATCAAACAAACTTCTGAAATTTTTACTCAAAGTCTTTATTCTCTTTCATAAAAAGTTATGTACTTAATGGCCGTTTCTGTTAGTTGGGCCTCAGAGATACAGCCCATAACGGAAACCAATCTTTTAGGGTTTGTTTTCTGAAAATCTGAGGTAGCATTCATTCTAAATTTCTCCTTCACAAAATACTTAAAAAAAAAATGTGAAGCAACAAAATTATTCAGAAAGCAGGAATAGCTGCTGCCAGTTTCTGTTTTGTCCTGCTACAGTACCTTCACTTCACTGCCCATCTCAACTGTAGGCCTCTGCTCCATTTTCTGTGATCTCCTGCATATGAAAACTTCCTTTTCTCCCTGTGATTACTGAAAATACTGCTACCAGTGGGCAGGTAAGAAACAGCAGAGCTCAAAATTGAAGTCAATAACCTTGAAGTCAACCTTAACAAAAATATTAGTTGCCCATCAGATTACAGGTAGTGTTTCAGAGCTTCTGATGAAAAATTAAAATGGATTATGGAGCCACCAGAGCAAGAGAACAGGGCTGTTTCAGTGGATTAAACATGAGTATAGAAATGCAGAATCAGGGAGGTGGATTTGGAAGGTAAGTTCTGCCTCAGAAGAGACCTGGAGCATGCAGACATCTGGAGAGAGAAATTTTAAGCAGGGGATAGAGCCCTGCGAGAAGAAAGGAAAGATTTTTGAATGCTGGGCAATCTTGTGTGAGGATATAGACTTACAGCTCTCGTATGCTTTAAGCACATGTTTTGGGAATTGGCTCATTGCTTCAGAAAAATAGGCCAGGCTAAAGGAAGGTCTCTGCACTGTCTCATTGTTATTCCTGAGAAGGGAAAAACATTTGGAGCTGTGAAATGCTGAGTTAAATCAAACGTATTGTAGGTTATCATTGCGCTATTACGGTTTAGGAAGTTGTGGGAAGATGTAGCAATTGCATGTTCTGCTGCGCAGTAATAACTTGGATTCCTGTACTGCGTAACCTCGATGAACTGTCGTCATACTGCCGGTAGCTGCTTATACTCTGTGCCGTGCTGTAGTGAAAGGATTACGATTTTCATTGCAGATCAGCCCGCTGAGACCACAGAGACCAAAGAGCCAAGTCATTAACGTCATTTCGAGTGAAAGGCGTTTTTCCGTGTCTCCTTCCTCGCCCTGCTCTCAAGCTACACCACCTCCAATAACTCCACGGACAAAACTTTCCTTCAGCCTACAGTCCAGTAAGTTTTTGTTTGCTCTGTTTTAATGAAGTTCACAAAACTACAGAATCACAGAATGGTTGAGGTTGGAAAGGACCTCTGGAGATCGGCTAGTCCAACCCCCCTACTCAAGCAGGGTCATCTTGAGCACATTGCCCAGAACTGTGTCCAGACCAAGTTCCAGGAAAGATATGGTTCCTTAGTATTACATTACTTTTAACAAAAGTTTCCTCTTTCTACAAGTCCCTTGTATGTGAATTTTTTTATAGTGCTCACTCATGCAGCCATATTTCTGCAAACAGATTACAACTTTAGGACCTGAATAACTATTTTAGGCAACAAATCAGTATTAAGATCAAATTTTTCATTAATATTTCTGCCCAGAAATTCTCACCATCTTAGTTTTTAGTTCTTTCGTTTAGTCTTTGTGCCATCCACCATGTGATATGACTTGCAGACACAAGAATTTAGCTCTCAGTGCTATACTTCTTGCATTTGTTAAGTAACAAAAAATATTTCAACATGTTAAAAAAGCAAGCAAATTGTTGCATTGACAAAGTTTCTTTTCCTTTTCAAATAAGCGTTAGCAATTACTCGTATATTTAGGAACTATCAAAAATGAGTGTTGTATTTGGATTTGTAGGGCATTTTGGATGATAAAGACTGAAAAAATAATCGTCTAATGTACTTATACCTTAGAAGAACTTTAATTTGCTATATAGTGAATGCAAGGCAAAGAATAAAACGTCTCTTTTACAACTATTTTTGTTTGATATCCTGACGTCTGTCACTCAGTTTTTCTGTAAAATATTGTATGTTTGGTTCAGTCTTCAGGAAACCCTATGACAAAACTAAATGTAATACAAAACTTATTTTTTTTACATGCTGTTTTCCAAAAATTGACTTTCAGAGTTTTCGGTTGCTGGCACTTAGCGCCTGCGTGCACACACACACGCACAGACACCTGTACACACAAGTGACCTCTCATATAGCAGAAAAGAGTTATATGTTAGTAAAGATGCATATAGATCGTCTATTTTAAGAAAAAATCTTGGTTGGTTGAGTTCACTCTTTTAATTTGCTTTAAATATTCTCTTCAAATAACGAGTGTTTTGCAAAATTCATGTTACAGCAAATAGCAAAAATGTGTCCTCTGAGCAGGGATGTGTTTGTTCTACAAATCTGTAGTAACAGAGTTGTCCTCTGAAAGGCGTGTGGCTTTCCTGTAACTGTTCCAGTTGGTGATTACAGAGCTAATGTGGGAGAGGATAAGCAAGTGCAAATCAATGCAGCATTTCCTTTGCATAGTCAGACACCCTAAACAATCATTTTGATAAGTGTGAACTCGCTCCTTCCTTTTCAGGTTTAATTTCCGAAAACTACCAGCATATTAAAAACTGAAAATACAGAGAAAATGAACTACATGGATTTCTGCAAAGAATATTCTCTGAATGGGATTCTTTCTTCTTATATTTATTAAAACCAACTTGCTCTCTTTTTTTGAAAAAGTATCTGAAACCATCGTGTATTTCTGAGAATATTTGTCTCATTCTAGAGATTTATGGGCTTTATGTAATATAAACTTGCTTGTTGCAAAATATATGGGACATCTCCATAATTGCTTAAAGAATTATAACGCTGACATTTCTAGCTATTCCAAAGTTTGGTGCAAAAGTAGACTACACGCAGTTACGGGTCACTGAGCGACTCTGCCCGTTTGCTCGTGGCATAGGAGAACGGAGTGTACAACGTGGTCGATAGGTTCAGGTGAAAAAAGTTGTCCAGTTAGTGCGTGTTATGAACCGCTTGTGTGCGTGGAAGTATTTTGCCCACGTTTACAGGGTTTCGGGGCTATCTTGCAGAGGAGTCGGGTTGTGAGGGTGCCGTGCGTGGCCGTGGGAACTGCAGAAAGGGAGAGCTGTGACCAGAGCGGAGGAGCGTAGGGAAGAGGAGGAGAAGCAGGTCGGGGCAGCTCTTGTGCGGAGAGCTGGTGGCCCTCCAGGGTGTCGCTGACCGTGTAGCGCAGCTGTCTCCACAAGCTGTTTCCTCCGTACCTCTCACGGAAACCTTGCTCATGTGTCTTTCCGTGGATCTTCCAAATGTCAGCCTCAGATATGTAGGATCAGCAGTAGGATTTAGCTGCTAAAGAAACAAAGTGTTTGTATTCTCAAAAAATAACTTTTTTTTTTAAATGAGAATTCCCTATACACTTTTTTTGACCAAAAATGGAGAGGAAGTTAATTTGATGGTTATAACATAGTTTCTAAAATAGAAGAGTAGTCTGTCAGTAAAGATACAGAATGCTTCTGTTGCAAAGATTTTATTTTTAGATCTTTTTAGTAGATAAACTATTATAAGGAAAAAAGTCAATGTTTCTCTGACCATGGTGAAATTCTAGTTTTGGCAGTTTGTGGTTTCTTTGGAGAGCATTCAGCTGAAATTGTATGAATTGCCTGAATGTGATCAATAGCTTCCCTACTTCAGAGTTATGATTATGAAAATACTAGTAATGTCAGTATTCTAATTCATAACCAAATTTGTCTTACCTTCTTGGTAGCTGGTATTAGGTTACATATAATGGCACAGGAGAAGCTAGATACTGTAATCTCATGTAACATTTGAAAATGAATGTTCGGGACAGTTAAATTTGCCTCCTAAAAGGTTGTAAGACTGGACTTGTAACATTTATCTACAGATAATAGCATGTTACTATGCAGATTTTCGCTTTCCACCTGTGGAAAGTATGTAGTGAGACCTTAAAACATGGATTGTTTACAATAAATACTGAAAGAAGGTTTCCCTCTGCAAAGCACAACTCAGGGTCCTGCTAAAACTTAGCCTGGAAAGGAAATACAATTTTCCAAAGATCTCCCAATGTTCTCCTAAATTGCATATAAATAAATAAATAAATAGGATGGGTGTAGCTGTAGATGAGCAAGCACATGCAGTTATTTGTGCCAAAGAGCTGTTTTCCATGAGATTTATGCCTTCAAATGCCGGTGATATTTAGACATTGATACCAAATTAACAAGAAAGTTCCCTTTCAGTGTTAATACTTGGTAATAAGTGGATACTGTTGTTTTCAAATTATACATTTTAGTAATGTAGGCTTAGTAGAAGTAGATTTTGATGGAAATACCTGTTTGAAAATATAAGGAATACTGCAACATTTGGGGAATGGAGAAAAGTTCTGTAGAGAAAAGCAAGGCTGACAAGCAGAAGGGATAGAAGAGGTGATGAGAGATTCAAGGATTGCTAGAAAAAATAAGAAGTATTAAAGAAAGAGTCCATAAAACCATTCAGGTCCTGAAGGACAAATAACACTTTTCAGCCTGATGTGGGAGAAGCCACTGAAAGTTTGAAAGCCTGGGATGGGAAAGATTCTTGTTCCTGATGTGCTGAAAGTTCAAGTGTGAGGAGGGAGGGTGAAATTACAGTTTTCAGTGACAAATCAATACCTCTGCCTTACAGTTAAATTGTGTTAGTCAGAGCCCATTTTAGGGAACAATAAAAGGACGCATTGTGTAAGACATTGATAGCATCCTTGCAATAAAAATATCTACATAAACAAGTCTTCCACTTGTTTCACAAATCACTCCAGTAAAATAAAAATAACGTTTTTTTTTCATTCTGTGAATGAAAACAGTTTCCCTAATTTGTCAAAAATAAATTAAGTTTCTTATCTCGTAGAGCTCATAGTGGATTTTGCATGTGTTGGAATGACTGAATTACCCTGAAATGCACCATGGATGGATTTCAACACAAAAACCTCTGTATCGCTTCGGCCTTAATAAGTGGAGCTTTATTGTCCCTCAGGCTATTCTCCTCCATAGCGTGTACCTGTTACGATTTATCTTCTACGAGAAAAGAACTTTCTACCCAGCCAATAGTAGTAAAAATGTTTCTACCCTCTCTTGCATGATTTTATTTACTTAAACACCTAACGATGACTGCTCGTTTATTGTAGTTATCTGGAGTTTGAAAAGTTTTGAGAGAGAAATGTGGTTAATGATAGGTTTTCATTTGTGTGTTTTATTTACAGAAAGCTTTCTCCTAGTTTGCTATAGAAAGGTAAATAAAGCTTGGCTCGATTATATTCTGTGGGTGCACCTACTTACTTTTTTACTTACTTTTGTTGTTTATTAACATGCAAAATGCAAGTGCAGAGCTTAGAGTTGATAAAACTACATTTGCTTTATATGAGCTATGAATATTCACTAGTGAAACCGTAAGGAAGCAAAATCTTCCTTTTCTATTAAAAAGAGAGATATCTTTCCAGTATCTTAGGGTCTACCCTAAAACTTAGCCCATCTTGACACAACATACCTGCTTTCAAGTCGTGGAGAGGAGGGTTGTTCATTTGTAGTACTTTAAAATCCTTCATTAGATGAACTTCAGATAGTTGTAGAGGCGAAGAAGAGAGGACGAAGATATTTCATGTGCCGTGTCATCAGTGTGTCAGTGCCATGAGAGTTGGCATAGTCTAGCTCTTGGGATTCAGTTGGGTTATTCCAAGAGTTAAATGAATGTTCCCTTTTGCAGATTTGGAGCTGAATGGTATGTCTAGTTCAGAAATCATGGACATCCCTCCTCCGCTGCCTCTCAAAGGAAGCATGGCAGATTACGGGAATCTCCTGGAAAGCCAAGACTTGATTAGCCCCACGACATCCCCCCCTGCACATCAAAGGGTGAGTCCAGAGATGGGGATCATTTTCTGCAGTTTTATTTGCTTTTATACTTTCAATGGCCAACAGCCAGAGGTCATCCTGCTGGCGGGGATCCACCACTTCCTGTAATTGCAAAAAAATGTCGGGAACATGAAGGAACGGCATCACTCATCCTAACTGACACGAGGGCAGGTTAGATTGATTCTCGTGGAGAAGACTAAGCAAAATGCTGTTAGCTATGTTTGTAAGGGAGCTTAAACTGACAGGGTATAGTCCCAGCAGCGAATTTGTTTTTATATGCTTTCAATCATGTTTCAGGAAAGGAAATAAAATGTGTACCTGACATCGCTCCCTTTTGGAGCTCTGGTTTGCAGGCATGCGGTTGCCACTTGTTTCCTAGAGGCAAATGCACGTGCTCCCTCGGAGCAAAAGGAGTTGCTTCGTGAAAAACTTCTTAACAGTAGTGATTCCTTTCTGTTCGCAGAGGAGTCTTCCTGCAGTTTTCTGAAGTTCTTCATTGAGATGAAACTGTTGATTAATTTGCTATTCAGTAAATTTTCATGGTTAGAGAAAGTATTTCTAATCTCAGCGGAAAAAGAGTCAGGCAAGAATTTAATCTTACAGTGTGAATAGCTGTGTTTAACGCAAACCACCGCGGTGCGCGACAGTAAGCAAGCCCATCTCTCCCCAGGTTTGAAATCATAACTGTTTCAACTGTTGCACCAATTTAACACTGGCAGGCTAAACGGAAAAAACAAGTGTAGGAGTAACTTTAGGAACGTGAGTTCTGTTATTCACAACACAGTGATTTATTTGTTATAGGCATACATTGAAAACTTTCCTGTTCCCAGGGTCTCTTCAGTAGCGCTTCCCTGGAGCTGCATGGTTTTAGTGAATGTTTTCATTAAATTTCTTTGTGAACTCTTTTTCTCTATTTTCCAACTATGCATACCAAGCTCTTAGTGTGACAAAACTCTATGTGTTTCACTAACCTCTCAGCAGGACAGTTAACCTGAATACAGGCCCCTGAGAAGAAAATTGCAGAATGAACAGGAAGACCACTAGGAATTTTGTCTAAGGAATCAGTTTTCGTGAAGAAACTTGAGAAATTGAAATTAGCTTTCAGATTTGTTAAATTCCTCACCTCCTTTATGAGCTCCAGGATAGCAAATTAATTTTGTATAATATACTATTCATTTTAGGTCATGGTAGTAGCTCAGGATTGCAAACTTGAGATCAATTCTCAGATAAGACATGTTAAACAAGGAGATGATAAAATGTGTGGTAAGGCATAAAATCCAGATTGCAAGGTTGCTTTTCCCTTCCCTGCAAGGCTGTTTGAAGGTGCTTTCTGTTCAGCAGGCAAACGCTACGTAATTACTGTACTGTTTGCAAACACCATCAGGCTGTGATGGTTAAAGTGCAGGTCTGGAGACGACTGAGCTCCTGGCCTCAGTCTCGTTGGCTGTTAGGAGCATAACCTTGTGCAGCTCCTATACCTGTCATGAACATGATTTCTTTATCATTAGATGGAAGACTGTAACAACAGTAATGTGATCTGGATTTTTGCAAACTTGTATTTGTTTGTTTATTTATTTAGTAACTGTAAAAATGGGCCCTGCTGTTTAACATCCAGCCTCGAAGGAGCTCACGATGTGACCATACCTTAGAAATGTGGTCAAATTTAAGCTACATCTGCTTAGTTAAGTGTGTAAAATTTTCTTCAGCATCTATATTTTTATAAACTTTTGAAGAATAGGGAATATAGTTAAGAGGTCTGGAAAATGAGTCTGAAACAGATTTTTCCACAAAGCCCTAGGTATTAGTCTTAGAATATTTTACAGTAGTCTTACAGCAGTCGTTCTGCACATTCATTTCATTAAGCTTATAGGAAGTAAGTTTTAAAGAACATAAAGAAAATGAGGAATGCTGAACATGAAAGATCAGATGGGTACGTTCTTATTATTGCTATGAATAAATCCCAATGGGCAGTTTTTCATACCCTTCTTCATGGGTGAAATAACTAGAGTTTGTAATTACCTGCCTAGTAAACTGATGATTTTTTTAAATTCAAATGTGGTTTGTAGCAATAAAGAAAAATCAGTGAAAAATATTATAGATAATCTTATCTTAGTAGCTTTTAAATTGGAAAGATCTCCCAGCATTAGAAGTTATTACCTGGTTCAATACAGTTTGCCTTTCAGTAAGTTATTTAAAAAAAAAAAAAGTGTAGAGAAGGAAAGCCTGCCTTGATAAATGCATCAAGGAATGCTCAGTGCTTTGAAGCAAACTGCAGGCAATGATGTCATGTAGTGCCTGAGACTGTAATCTTGGATTGTTTGGACTTCGCCGTTAACTTAGTCTACTTAAGTCTTTTATGCCAGTAATCATCTAATTATAAGTTTCTCATTGTCCTCTTATTCATTGTTAACTATGATACCCTTATATATATTTTCTTGCACTGTACGACTTGTTCTGCTAAAAATGTTCTTAATAATATATGGGAACATTTAAAGAAAAAGTCTATGACTCCTGCAAGGATTATTATTACATCAAGGGATTCCTTTAGGCACTTCTGATTCTTTATGGGTTCATACATACCCTTGCATAAAAATCAACCAGCTGCTTAGTATTCACGGAGAAAAGGGAAACTCAAAGAAAATAGACAAAGGAGCACTTACATTTATAATATCCACTATAACGCTTCCTAAGTGGCAGATAACGATTCAGAGGAGATCTTGATCAATCCATCAGTAGATACAGACCTCGGCAAGCCGAGCGTAGCAAGGACTGAAGCGGTGCGTAATGCGAGACCCAAACCAGACCCACGCGCCTAATGGTGGCAGCGGCCGTTTTGACTGTTGCGCTAGCAACATTCAGGCTGGGAATAAGTTTACTGCTTAATTGCATATATTGAAAGCATTTTCACAGAAGTAAAAATCCTGAAGATTTTTAAATATGTTGCAGTGTCTGTACTGCAGTGCTGATCGCTCTCCATCTCTTATATTAGGTGCGGTGAGCAAAAAAAATGACCTAAAAGTCTTCAGTGGCCAAAGCCAAGGAGGTGAAAATCAGCTGAAACTACTACGCTAGATAGTAGTTAGGGAGCAATTATTTCAGTGATATGAATTGTTTTCTTCTTTGACATTAGTCCTCAGGAGGTTCTCCTCAGCTCCCCTGCCCTCAACCAAGGTGGCTGGAGGGAAAGGGCTCAAGGCTTGCTGCAGGGCTCTCCACCTGGGGTTGGGAAGCATTAGCATTAACAGTCTCTCATGGAAAAGCTGAAAAAACATGAAATGGGGGGGGGAAGCATGTTATTAGACAGTTTTATTTAATTTTAACACGTGTTCTGTGTTTGGTCACAAATGGAAATAAACATATCCTATTCTGATACTCCAGATTTTCAAAAAAAACAACAACAACAAAAAAAACCCAGAACCCTCTGATTGAATCTCAGGCTTCCCATGACACTTAGAAGTATAATGTCTATCCAGAAGATACTTCCCCCCCCACAAGATGGTTTTGTCCGCTCTGATGCAAAAAGAAAAGCAGGTTTTGCTCTGTTATGATGAATGAGAATCGATGGCTAAGACTGACACTTAGGCATAGATCCAAGTTTTGTTATCATGGGACCTCAAGGTCTGAAAAATAATCAGGAAGGATGGACTAGGTAGGCAGGAAGACAAACCTGAACATTTTGGTGGAGCTGGAGGAGGAGAAGGTGGTGGGGAAGGGAGATTTGGATGAGACAACAATTCTAGGGCTTACAGAAGCAATGTGGAATCCACCTTGTCAGGAGGCAATGACCAGACACATGTTTCTGCAAGTGAAGTTGAATTTGTAACTCAGATTTATGAGAGTAGGGCTTTCTGTAGCTAGAAGATGACCAAAACACCAGTGAGACTAGAATTTTTTTAAGTGTATTCACATACACATATGAATTATGTTTATGCATTTCTGTTTTTTTTCTTTCTATGTAAGCCTCTATTTTTATTTGTATCTGATCATTATTTGTGACAGTGGTTTAAGCTGTACACATGTCTTTCTCCCTGTCCTCTGCCCTGGCTTGCTTCTGCCAGTCTGCAGGTGGATGGGTTAAGCTCTGTCAGAGCAAAAAATTTCTAAACGGCTCACAAACACTTTTTTATAAGCTTCAAAAATCAGTGAACTGCCATTGCTTATTACAGGATGGGCTGAAATACTAATAGACTCCACATGCATTTAACAGTGTAAAAATTGTATCAAATGCGCTGTAATGCAGGTGCCTCACGGCACCTCTGCCCAGTCCCGGTCCCACTTCATCCGCTGCCGAAATTCCCGCGCGAGCTCCCAGGGAACGGCGCTGTTCAGCACCCAGGTGTCCAGATCGGGCATCCAAGCTAGCCAGAAGCTGGTGGTGCAGCAGGGATCGCTTGGGTTTTGCCCCCCTTGCACGAGAGGGTAGGTTTAGCGCGTGCCGGGCAGAGGGGAACGCGGTGTGCTGGCACAACAGAACGCTCAAGATTACGTTCTGTCCTCAAATTAGTCTCCAGGAAGGGCACTTCATGGAGGTGATGCAAAGTCAGATCAAACTGTAGTATGGGAAGTACAAAAACAGAGTTTAAATAATCAGTTATCATGGTTGCATCCAGTATTTTCCACATAACCTTATACATTGGGGTGAGCAGTCAATTAGCTTAAAACATCCATAATTCAATTTAGATTAGCGGAGTTGTGTTGATGCTGTCGGCTGAGATTCTGGAGTGTTGTCACCCGTTTAGCATGCGAGTGCTATTCCTTCAAGACTTCAGGTTATACGTTATTTTTCTGTGCCGATAACAAAAATATGCAGGTTGGTGCTTGTCAGGTGACTCAGATTCTTCCTAAAACCAACGGTAGGAACAAGAATCTGTAATTTAGAATCCAGTATTTGAAAGTGTTTGCACAGTACCATGATTACTTGTCATTTGAACTGCTTGTGACTTACTTAGCTCTGTTCATCCTTAAAACAGAAGTGCCTGTGACTGGATCTCCATAGCTAGCCGTGTTGGTGACACTTAATTTCACGAAGAAGAGACGTAGAGGAAGGGATCTCTTTTACAATAACGGCACAAGGTTCCATCTGTGAAACTCAAATTTTGTTCATGGCTTTTTTTTACGGTATTTTCTGACTAAGAGGATCTTCTCATATATTTTACTTCTTCACAGAGTAAAAATATTTTTGTCCTCTTTATTTTTCCTGTATCCTGCACATGCCTAGTATGCTGTAGTCTGTTTCTATAAACAAATGGAGACAAATGTTTTTAGACTCGATTCTTTTCTGTACAGGGAAAAAAAAACAAACAAATGGGAGCAATTCAGTGTTTGAAATAGAAGGAACAGATTGCTTCTGTGTTGCAGATGTGCCTTTTACATAAGGTTTCTGCTTCCCTTGAGGTACACGCGAGTCAGGGAGCCTGCCCAAAATAGGTCTGACTGTGAACCAGCAGCCTCTGTCAGTGTCTCGGAAAGCAAAAGCGTGTTCAGACACTTGGAGGGTTCACGATTAACCACTGAAAAAGAAATACGAGCTCTGCAAAATAGCTCTTAATTAAATGTAAAAAAACAAACAAAAAAAACAGAACATGGGAAACTGTTTTCTATTTCAAAGCTTCTAAGGAGAAGAGCGAATCAATGATCTTTGTAGGCCTAATAGGAGCTTTCCAAGATGGATCTTGAGGCTCCCTTCAAGAGGGGAGGTGAATAAGGAGGGTGCGTCTGGGCACTTGGACTGCCTGTCAGGTTGGGCTTTGCACCAGTTCCTTACTGGCAGGCTTCATCTTGCTCATCTCTCAGCAGTGTTGCCCTGAGTAGCGTTACATGGCCTACTTAATATATTCAGTGATAGCTTATTATATAAATGAGCATGTACTAAATTTATCTGACTTTCTAATGGAAATTGTAAATTCAATTATAATAATTATCTACCTATCTCTGTTATTTCTTTCTGCCTAATTTACTTGCAGAATCTAAGCTCTTGCAGGTTTTGTGCTTGTTATTTATAGCATATATATTTAGCTTATTCTCATTTTATTTGCATTATATATGCTCTTTAGTAGCAGGTTTTCAGGGATAATTTGATTATTCTGTGATCAATATGAAGGGCTCATTTGTTTGAGAAATGCCCTTGATCTAATTGAATTGGGAATTATTGCCAATATAATGTTAGTTAAATTCCAAATAGCTTTTCACAAATGATGTTATCAGCAAAGTTGGCTTTGCCTAATGATAAATATGAAGTTAAAGATATCTGAGAGGAAAACGCTAGGAGAATGTGTATGTTTTGTAGTGTATTTTAAGGGGGTAACTAATTTGTTTGAGTTCTGAGTTCAGTTTCTTGTACGTGAGGAGTTCATGATGTTGTACGCTGATGCTTTGTAGACCATCATCTTTAATGGACTATTTCAGTAATTACCCTCTTTACGCTTGTAAAGGAGGATAACCAGTATTTCCAAAAGTCTTGTCCATAAACTCATACTTGGATGTGTGACTGCAGTTGACCGTTTTTTTGAAGAATGAGAAATTTGCCAGTCACTGCTAAATATGTGAAGCTAACTAACCCCCGACAGTCTTAGGTGCCTTAGCATGGATTCAGGTGCTGGCTTAATGTACCAGGCTAAGAAAATATTTGGTCAAGTAGAGTATTTCATTGTCCTGACCATAATACTTAGAAAAGTAGTGACATCTTTTAAAAAGTTCAATTTTGCATTTAGAAAGTCTTATTTTAGCAGGTTTTCATATTAGTATGTTGACATGATTTTCTGACTCATACATTATTGTGCACTGTGTTGCATTGTAAATCAGAAATAAATTGTGTACAATTTTCAAGTCTGTTACTAAAAATGAATACCATTTACTGTGAACACAGTTTGCTTTCTGGGTACATCTCCAGCAGCGGTGGCTTGGATAGACTCTAAGCTTCTGGTACTTTCCTCAAAAGAGATGATACAGACTTTGACTGGACTGTGATTATGAAAGTCTTCATGTTAATTCCTGTCTTCATTAGCGCACAGGAAGCTTCCCCTGGTGGATGGGGAGTCCAAGCTGTCAATCTCTGTTTGACATCTTTTTGACGTTTTTATCCATTCTGACTGCAAACGTACCCTTCCAAAGAGGATTAGCTCCCCCAGGTTGCCGGCTGAAAGCTCCAGCGTCTTGCTGCTGGTCATAAATTTCTCATGCGACAGCAGATTAAAACTGATTGTTGTCCAAGTTGATGCAAAGTATTTTATGGTGAAGGGGGAAGGCGAGGGCGTGCGCGAGCCAGGGACAGATTATTAGGGCATTGCTTCCCCAAGAGGAGTCTGTGGCGCCTGTTCACTTGCCAAGGTGGGGAGCCAGCAGGAATGAGGAAAGTTCTCAAACAGAAGGGAAAACATTTCTTTCCAGTGAGGATACAGGAAAACTCTTCCAGCAGAAACCCAGTGTTCCTCGCTCTACCAGCAGACAAGCTTATCTTGCTGTTTGGTCGAGGATTAATAAAGCTGCCCAATCTGGTAAAACTCTAGATTTAATCACTTTGTCACTTTGGTAGTGACCAGACTGTGAAATATCCTGACATCATCTGTAACCACCATGGGTTTTGGGTAGCCACTGTGGATATCATTTAAAGGCCGTTATCTAAAATTGTACATTTTCACTTGGTTTATCAGAATTGTTTGTATACCAGTTTGAGTATACTGCTGAGCTTAAGAAATAATCAATTATTTTTTCCAAGACCTTAACAAAAAAGTTTATATTTACAGAGGACCCGAGCAAAGGAGAAAAAGTCTCTCACGTCAACGTGATCTAAAGTAGAAATAGCAACACCAGCATGAATATTGCAAACACGGCGCTTGCAATGTGTAGCCCTACGCCGCTGCAAACCCGTGAACTGTTCCCGTGGCAGCGATGAAGGCGCCGTGGCAGACTCGCAGCGTGCTTTGTAAGGGTTTAAAGCGTTTGCGCGCAGCTAACGTTCCTGTAGCCTTTTGTGTGGAAACGACTCCGATGACAGTCTGGGCAGGCGTTAGGAACAGGCTGAGTAAAGAGGCGCGATTTAAAACGAGACATAAACGAGCGGAAATGAAAAAAGAGGCATCATGCTCCTAGGAAAACAAAAGGCGATGGCTGGCTTATCTCTGTTAAGCAGGGGAAGGATCTCAGGAAGCAACGCTAGCAAAGGGTGTTTATGAAGTGTGTCGCTGCAGGAGAGCTTCGGTGCAGCGATGGAAAAGCTGTAGTGGCTGCGTAGCCAAATGCTGCTGACTACCCAACTGCAAAGCGCATAAGCAAATCTGCAGTGTCCTTGTTCTTACCGAAACGATTTCGCTTTATCGTATGTATGGCTGAACTTTATGGGAGAAGAGTGTCTGATCTCCATAATAATTTTTTTCTGTATTTGTCTAATTAGCTGGAGAATCTGAGAGCGCTCTTGCTCTGTTGTATAATGTATGACGTGATTTAAAATCTATATTTTTAAGTAGTCTGGGTTTCTGATTTGAACGTTTTAAGTAAGACTGAATGTGTAATGGTAAATTGTAAGACACTTGTTTATTTAAATAGTTTCTTTTTATTTTTTAGAATGATTTGTGTTCCAAAAGTGTGAAATACAGAAATAATGGAGAAGTAATGAAGCTGTTACTTCAGCGTAGCTTTTAAGCTCTGTAGTGCTTAGGGGCTGAGGGCAATCAATACAGACCAAGAAATCAATATTCTATCATGATATAAAGTGTGGAATTATAAACTTCACCAGTGGTTTCAAAAGATTTTTCCTGAAATACTGAGCTAATCAATCATGAACTCTTGAGAGATTTTTCATGGTCAGAAAAATTATATTTTAAGCTAATGACAAGGAGCATTCCATCTTCATAAGAGCAAATGCTGAGGTGTTTTCAAAAATCACACGGTTGCACACTTAGCCGCTGTCTCTCACAGTTGCGTATGAACTACCAAATGTTTCAGAAAGCCACTCGTGGGTAACATTTCCTGCTTGAAATTCATTTCTTCCAGCACCTGCCACCTCCGCTGCCCAGCAAAACTCCCCCGCCTCCGCCTCCGAAGACCACTCGGAAGCAAACATCCGTTGACTCTGGGATTGTCCAGTGAAGAAGGAAGCGTTTTCCCAAAGACAAAGCTGTAACAATTCATTTCCCTAAGTACTTTAAGATATATAATGTTTACCTCATTCAGGTGTGCAGTATCTAACACTTAGTGCAATGACTCTAACTCGTTAAGAAATGCATTTCTAGCAGCGTGCCGGGACTGCCACTACACTAACCCCGTTACTGGGGATATTCCCTCCTACGACTTGAAAGGAGTCTAGATTTCTGCCTGAGAGCGGGAGGCGTTCAGCTGACAGTACCCTCTTCCTAAAAGCTTTTTGTTATTATTCTGAATAACTTAAAGCGTTATTAAAATAGAGATTAAAATGAGAGCTGAATATTTTGTACCTAAAGCACATAGGTAGCCGTGGAGTTTGGAACACAAGTTGAATATTTTGTACCTAATCTCCTTGTATATAGGAATCAGTGGCAATATTCACGCTGAATTCAATGCACGTTGGATTAGGCTTCGCAATAATGAGAAGCTGCCGTAGGATTTCCTCAAATAACACTTAGGCCCAGAGCTTAAAATCGGGCACAGTCTATTTGTGAAATGTCTTTTTTTAAAAAAGATTAAAAAATTGTTCTGTCTTATAAATAAGCTGACTGTTGATGAACTTTTAAAAATTAGTCGTTAGTGATCAGTCATTTACCTATTCATTCAATTGGCTGTTCTTTGTGTTGATCAGTTTTTAAATTAAGAAAACCTTTTAGCCACTGACTACGAGTATATAGGAAAAGAAACAAGGTGTACGGAGGGAAGATCTGTGGTCATTCTAAGCCAAACGGCTGAATATAAGAGTAGGAAGAGCTTTTTCTTTTTTTTTATGTGTAATATTTCCTGTGGATTAGGATGAACTGAATGGAATCATTTTGTCCTTGTGCCATCATTCTGTACAGAGTTTGTATATATGATGGTTTTTAGAATGTTTAATTTTTATGGTGCCTGCTTTTCATGTAATAATGAATTAATGTACCTGCAAATAATGCCTTACATATTTTTAATTTCTTAATTGCTGAAAGTGTAAAAAAAATGCTAATTTTTTTTTCAGGTATTGGACTCTGAAAAATATTGGACAATGGTCGGGTGAGGTGCTGGGAGGGAGGAAGGAAACTAACTTTATACTCTAGCATTTTTTATTGTCATCACATTTGTTTTTTACTATCTACAATCTTTATACTCTTACAGTAGGTTGTTTTTAAATATACCACTGACTCAAAAAATAAAAGTTTATTTTAAAAACTTGTCTAAGAAAATGCATTTCCTTGGCATTTTTCATCCTTGCAGAATTGCAGGAGCTACCGGACTGAATATAGAGATACACATATACTCACGTTCCTTGGATTGTTTTGCTTTCAGAACAATTTTGAAGGAGTCTGCGATCTTCCACAGCGCTGGTATGCTTGTTCTTACACACATGTAGTACTGAAATACAATACACTTTTCAACACTATAAACACATTTTTGTGCACTGTCGGTGCTGAAGATTGTGTTGAGATGCTGGTGAGTTTTTCTCATTTCTGTTCCACTTACTTTCTAAAGGACAGAACAAATCATTACCCTCCTCAAAGTGTTGTAAAAACACACTTCAGCAATTCCAGAAGCTAATTCAGTTGCAGTCTCTAAGCAGTGAATAGTCCTGCTAAGGCCGTTATTCTTCTTTCAGTATCCTTGCTGCCTTTATTCTCCGGTGACATTATATCAGAATATCCAAATGCAGTATGAATTTCTTGTGACATTGCAGCTACAAAGCTCAGCTAATGTAGAAGAGCTCAATACAAGACAATACTGGAAGGGAAGGGGATTAAGTTTAACCAAGTTGATATTGCTCACACTTACTCTCTCACTCACGTATTCCCAAGCACCAAGGCACCTGTGTCCTCGTACTTGTCTAGGGTTCCTTGCAGACACACGGAGGATGAGAAATGCCTGCTGTGAAGTCCTCTTCCCATCCTCTGGGTTATTCTGAGGTTGGTGACCAAGTGCTGGTTTTTGGCTGTGCCCTCTGGGAGTTGACAGTGGCTATAATCTTTTATTTCTCTATTCAGTCTTCCTTCTGTGAGACTTCATTAAGCTCAATAATAAATCAGTGCTATTGATTTATTTGCTGTCTGTTGGCTCCTTATCTGGTGTTGATCCACTGTGGTTCCAGTTCTGATCTTTATCTTCCCACCATCATCTCTTTATGGCCTCAGTCCATTCTTGGTGCTGTCAGTCCTTTGTATTCCTCATCTGGCTGCCTTGAGTAGCTGCACGTGGATGTGCTGGGACCACGATGCTCTAAATGTCACTCCTTTGTCCTTGTGCCTCCATGGCCACCTATCCCCATTTGTACTTCACTCAAGTCAACGTTTCTGTTACAGATACCTGTAAATTTATTACCAAAACAGATAAATCTGATGTGACATTTAGCAGACCCAGAATTTAATCTCTGAACTGTCTTTCAGCTTTCTTTGAATTTGAAAGACCACACAAGCAGAAGGCTGCTGAAGGAAAACCATTGGGAAAGGTGATTCCTTCATGTTGTCCACAGCCAGTCTTGTCAAGAACATTAGCAGTATCCACAGGGGCCAGTTTGTCACCATCTAAGACAAGTCCTGCTGTTCATAGATTAAACCACTCCAGATGTGATCTGCTCACATAGACCTGTCTGAACCAGGGCTCTGGCTAGCATTCACCCCAAATTAGAGTCTCCTCCTATTTCTGGGAGCCAGATTTACATCACCATAATACTTCGTCATCACTTAAAATGTAAAGCTGAATACAATCATGTCCAAAGCAGGCTGCTCGTTCCTTCAGGCCACACGTCAACAGGAGTCATTAAAATCAGCAGGACTGTCACATGCTTGAAGACTCTGGGATCAGCCTGTTGGAGCACCCCGTTCCTATGGGAGCAATGCTTGCAAGGCTTTGTAACAGAAATTTTCCCAAGAAAGGAAATTTAATGGTGTCAACTCTCTAAGCAGTATGAGAAAACAGATTTTGATGGCCTGTAACTCTTGCTTCTTGAAATTTGCTTATATTTACCTGCTGAAAGTTAACTTACAGTTCTTACATAGAAAAATGAGAATCTCCTAATGTTACTTCACTGAGTTTTAGCATTGGATTGAGCAGGGATTTTTTACCGGTGTACACTTCAATTCTTGTCAGTCTCATGCAAAACCATGAAAGGTTTGTTGGGGAATTTTTTGTTTGTTTTTAATCAAATTTGTTTTCAGCAGAAAGCTCCATGCAAAGGTCAAATCTTAAGCCAGTTTTTATAATTGACATTTATGATTACTGAGAATGTCTTCTTTGAGAGCACAAATGCTATATGTAAAAATGTTTTTAAAATCTGTTTTGTCTTGACATCTGGATTGTTCTTTATATTGCATGTGTGGTGTGTGGCTTGGTGGTCTGCACAGCAAGTGCATGGGAAAGTTTGCACTAGCTGTCTCTGTGTCTGTATTGTAGGAGTAAGAATGAAGATTTTTTCCTCTTATTGAAGGTAACAGCTAAGGTGTTCATGTGCAGAGGAGCAGGGCTGGAGTCAAACTTGCAACTGAGCCAGGGTTTATTGTTTCTGGGTTGTGTGTTCATTATGTGCATGTACACACATATGCACATATCTATTTTTTTCGTGTATATCTTCTCCTTCCATTGACGAGTGAGATGTGCACCATCTTGCCTCGCATTAGACTTCTTTCCCTTTAACTGTTCTGACTTTTCTTTTGAATTTTCCATGCAAGAAACTCAATATAGTGTTGGTAGTAGCCGGCCCTGTGACAAATGCTCACAATAATCTATTTTTAGTCAAAGTTCCTATGGGTAAACTAGTCATTCCTCATATGCATATTTGACACAATCAGGTGAACCAGGCAAAATGTTTCTTATATAGGTTATATAGGCTAGAGCTGGTTTGATATTTGAGTCTATGTAGACCAGGTTTAGATAGCATACAGTATTGTAGGTGTCATTCTTTTTTTATGATCTAATTATTACCATTCTGCCCTAGGCTTTGGGATAATTTTGGATGCCATTTTGAACCAAAATATTTCTTTTTCAAACAGAAAGTGGAGGGAGATATAGCAGGAGCTGTTTTCCTGGATCTGTTATGCTAAGCGTGTGTGTGCGGTGCTTCATCGACCTGCTGTCGTTAATCCTGGATACCTGTCAAAAACGCACGCAGTTGAGAAGCAGGTTGCCCTCTCTGCTGCCGCCGCTTTTCAGCCATTGCTGGAAACATTGCACTTTGCCTTGTACAGGTTCTCACCATTTCCCATCACAAGTCTCTGATTTCAGTTATTTGCAGTCCCTTGTGAAAAAAAATCATTCTGTTGCCTTTATTTTTTTTTTTTTTAAGTAAATACAGAATACCTCTCTGGTTGTTTGATTATTCTTAATATTTCCTTTGAAATTTGTCATTCATGAATTATCATCTTCATTTTTCTCAGTGTATTTAAATTCAGTGAACAGTGCTCAGGTTAATTTTGCACTGTGCCTTCACCTTACCTTGTGCCCAAGGTAACACGTAACTTGTGATGCATGTAGAATATGCTTGTGCGAGAAAGGCCAAGCATATGCATGTGCAAACCCTGAAATGCTTAAATTGTTTTCCTTTATCTTCAGCCTTCAGTGTTAATACAGTAATGAGAACTGTGTGGTCCAGTTGCTCTGACATTTCAATTTCCTTTCATTCTGCTTTTGTACTTTTCATGGGTTTAAACTGAATTTCGGGCTTGCAATTGCCATCTGCCCGGTGATGCAGAAATTTGTGGATAGGTATAAATACTTTGTTATTGAACAGGAATTAACCAGCTGTTATAAAGTAAGGCTATTGATAAGGTTTTTAATTCCCCCTTGTTTTGTCATATGTTCCTGTAGCTATGAATAATTACTGTAAATGAGGTTTCTCTATCAAATGACAGAAATTTAAATTTTTGATTTCTAATGTGTGTGGTGTTTTAGCACTTTAATTCAAAGATGCCGAATTAAATAACTCATTTCATATCCAACTGAGCTGGCTTTGAACCAGTGAGTTACGTGGGTACTCGCTGACCCTGTTGCAAACCTAGTAAGCAAGAGCTGGTGAGTACGCTCAATCTCTTCTTGCATTTTGCCAAGCTGTTTCTGTTCCTTCACGCTGCCTTGTCACGGTTGCGTATCGATGCATGATTTTCAGAATCCAGGTTAACTGGATAAGATTCATTGCTATCCCAGCTCCCTGTGTGCCACCCCGAACTTACAGAGATCTTGGGGGTGGTGAAACGTTGCTATTTTGGGTGGAATCCATATAGTTGGGGCCTGCTGTTCCATCCAGTCAGCTTTTCAATGCATGGTTTGGCACTTAGGCTATCGAACTTCTGTGTTTGCAGCCCAAACTCCTGCAGAGCTAAGGAACTGAATAGGGCAACATTGAGCATAGCATATTAGTGCTACAGGTTCAGCGGTGAAACTTCACTTTCTTCACTGACAGCTTATTATTTGCCTTTTATATTATTAATGAAGCTTCCTTAGAGCTGGAGCTCTAGACGGATTTCAGTAAATGGCCTATACAGCACATTCTCCAAGTCTTCAAACTCCTTAATAGCCACTTCCATTTCTGTACGTAGAAATGCAATCCGTGTTAATACAGTGGCAGGCAAATATATAGGTGACATTTAAAAATTACTTTTAACTACAAAAGCAGACAGTTTCATGGTCTTTGCAAGACTCTCAACATCTGGTGTAGCATGTGAATTCATTGCACTATTTTTGCTGGTAGTCATTGGGGAAGCTACCAGTTTCATCTTCTAAGTGAGATGAAAACTAATCTTCTTGGAAATGTTGATAGCTGAACTTCAGAGAACCACCCATAGACTTAAACCTTTATTTTTCATCATGAGCGAGATGTTCTCAGGGAAAGGTAGAAGGAGGCAGAACTACTGGTGAATTTTTGCCAGCAAACCTCCCTGCCCTTGCCCAACTCTCTTGCATTTGCTAGCATATTGCACCTTTTCTCCCTTAATGTAGGAGAAACCCAAATTCTCTTTGCATCTTATTTGTCAGATGATTCCTAACAAACTCCCATGGAAAGCATATTTTTTTTAAAAGGTTTTGGGGGCCTGAGCACCAAGGTTCCTGTGTACTACCTTGAGCTCTACCCTGTCACAGCAGAGATGTTTTCGTTATGGGGAATGCCCAGTCACTCGCCTCCATGTCCTTTGGGTGTCTTGCATAGGGTCGCATAAAAGTGCTTTCGGCCTCTAATTGTAGTCATAAGTAAGCGTTATCGGTCTCTCATGTGCTGCTAGACCATGAGGTGCAGATGCTCGACAGATGCTTGAAAGGATGCTCGAAAGGATGCTCGTTTCGCTCCTATCCAAAGCTGTGACCCATAGCCAGTTTTTGTCAGAGGGGAATATATAGTGTCACCAGCGCGTGAGCCAGCCCTTCGCAAAGGGCGAGAGTGGACAAAATCAAACGTGACGTGCTTTTCCGACAGATAAAGCAGGGTTTTGTGTGCTCCTGTTGCGGGCAGTTCTTCCAAGCTTTATATTTGTTCTGCGGGGCTTTATTTTGTTACGATGGTGCTTATACATACTCAGCGTTGCAATCGCAATTTAAATTGTTTCCTTCTCCATGGTCCCAACGACTGTTGACAGCGTTGTACCACTGCTGTAGAACTACGAAAAATGTCTTGACTGAAAAATACTTGGTAGAATATGAAACAGCCTATGGAAATTAATAGGTATCCAAGCACATTTTAAAACAGTTTGACATGCATGCTGTGCTGAATCAAAACCTACTAATGTAGAAGTGTAACAATTTGTGAGGTAAGGAAATCCCACCAGGGTCCATCTATGCAAAACACTTTTTGGATTAGCATAAATTATGCAATTTAACTGTTAATGCTTATTAACATTTGTTTTAACATTGTGAATACTGGTTTGGGAAGTGAGTTCTTGTCGAAAGAAAAGAAGTCACTGCACAATACAGAAAATTCATTTAGGCTGTAATTATTGTTTCTTAGAAAATTATATATATTTTCCTGAGTTTTGATCACATGTGCTCAAAATCTATCAGAGGAAAATCAAAAGAAATCAAGCATAAATGCAGAAATTTCAAATAAGAAAATGCTGTCCTGTTTTCAAAAGAGGAGTTGGTTTTCTCCTCCAGACTAGCATTCCAAGGAGGTATCTGCTGATACATTTTCATACTCATGCTGAGATTTGTCTGCCAATATTGTCTTAGGGCACTTGGTTGTGAACTTCTTTCCATGAATTTATTACAGGGAAGAGCTGGCAAATTTATTTTGTTGTTCTCCTATATAGCAGATTGTTGTTAACTCGGCAAATGATAGAAAAGAATAGAACTAAAAGTTTTTTCAAGGACGAGGTCCACTTGTGTCTTTCACTGGTGACCTCATGGTCCGTGTAGAGATGGATGGAGGTCTGGGGAGATTATTCAGTGCTTTTGTGCCAGACCTTCCGTCTGTATAAGCCTAGTATCTAAAACAGGCAGTCAAAAATATTAGTAAATGTAATAAGAAAATAACCTGCTGGGAGAGACAAAACATTTCTGAATCTCTCATCAAAAGCCGCAAGAGAGAAAATAGTGTTCCTTCTTGCAAAGCCTAGTCCTCGGAGGCTCCTGAAATAGTGGCAGAAAGCCAGCTGCTTTGGAAAAACTGATTTCATTTCTTCTGTTTGGGGGTTGTCTGGGGATGATGTGTTTACTTGAGGTAAACAACGGAAAACATCTCTTAAAATAGGCCAGTTCTCTTTAAAAAATGGAAAATCTAAAGTTCTGTTTTATTTGATGGCAAGTACAGCATGGATCTCAAGTTTCATACTACTTGTGTAGCTTAAAAGCAAAAAGAGAAGATGGAGGGCTAAATCCTCTCCTACATTGCAGCTCAACTGTGCCCAGTCCATTGAAATCAGTCTTCACAGGTATTGCTTTCAGCAAAATGTAGAGTCTTTTCCCCAATATTTAATCAAGGTAAATGAGTCCATTAAGCTGTATAATAACTTCTTCAGGATAACACTGAGTTCATGCCTGTAGCACTTGCACACATCTCTTCTATATTGCATTATTATTTTTCCTGGTACAGATGTAATACTTCTGCCAAAGGGGATGCGATAGATTTTCAAAAATGCTGATGGCAGCAAGGAGAACTCTTGCCTTAAAGGCTTAGTTTGTTCCCCCTGTACTATGTCAAAAATAGCGTTATAGAAAGATTTCCTTTTTTAAAAATAACTGACTGATCAGTACATGTTCAATTTGCCCTAAGTAGTCTATAACTCATCTTCATTCAAGAGTTACTCAGACAAAATTACTGCTCATGTCAGTGGATTATACAAAATACTGTCTAGGAACTCGATCTGGATTTTGTTTAAGTTGAAGGACTGTTGTCTAGGAAATGAATCTGATGTACAAGTTGCAAGGAAGTACAGAACAATACTGAAGCTAGATTTAGTGAAAGTCAGCTTCAAATGATGATTAGTCCTGACTCTTGATGATTATTAGTCTTGACTCTTGACGATTAGTCTTGATTCTTGATGCTTTGTCTCCTTCCATTGGTAAGGCTTAACTGCAAAATAGCTGTGTTGGAACCCGGCTTGCAGTGGAGCGTGCTTTACTCCAAGGAAAATCTGGGACTGCTTCAGTGCCTGCTTTCAACTCTCGAGTCGAATGGATTGGAGTAGGAGTCCCCTTTCAAGCTTCAATCCGTTTGCACTCCAAATGTGTAGCTGTATTTTAAAATGTCAGTTAAACAGCCTTTTCCTCTAGTGCTTGAAAATTTTTAGCTGCTGAACTGGTTCCTAAATCGGTAATTATTACTGAATACAGATGAAGATCTAGTCCTTTTTTCTCTCTAGGGCTCACATGAAAATTATAATAATTTTAAGATGCTGAAGTTCTTCCAGCCAGTACCAGCACAGCTAACGTTGCTTTCATCTGGCAGAGGGGCGAACGAGACTGCTTTCAGCCTGGCTGATGATGGAGTTGGAGGCAAAATAGCGATAGCGTGGGGAAAGGTCTCGCCCGGGCCGCGGGGGCCGGAGCCGCGCAAGGATCTAGGTGCATCCAAAAGCAGTGGTTAGCAGGTCTTAAAATACCTTTTTTTAAATCAAGCACTAAAAGATCTTGCATTTTGTTTTATCCGTCTGTTGTGCTTACGTTTTTCCAGCTCCCTTTCAGGAATTTGAAAACTTACCCCTCCCCTGCTTGCGTGCTCTCGCACCGAAGGCTGCGTCGACCGAGGAGGACTGCGGGGTCGGCGGCTCCTGCTCTGCTGTAACGTTGCTCCCTGCTCTCAGATCCCAGACGGCGGTTCAGAGGATGAGACGCACAGGTGATTTTTGACAAACAGGCCCATTACTTCTCGGGCAAAAAATTTCCTTCCGGCAGTCGTTAACACTTTGCAGTGAAATCAAGGCGGTGCTAAAATAAACCCAAACCGGGGCAATGCAAATGCAAATAAAAACAACGTGACGGCCAGACCTGTAAGGATAAATTGAAGTCCTCTGAATCTGGGGGAAATGTGGATTGCCACGTGAGCCTGGCTTTCGGTTCAGGCTGTGGCGGCTTTTTCTTGGCATTTTACAGGGATGTTTGCTTTTCCCGGAGGCCATTGTAGTGCCTCCCCCCCCCAAAAAAAAAAATCTTTTTCGCTGCTCAGAACTTATTTTTCTCCCGTGTTTGTTGTTTCTGGCTGACAACCCACATTAGCCCGTGGTGCAACCTAATTGGAAGTGACCAGTGACCGCAAAGCCCTGCGTGGGAGGAAGAGCCTTTTTCTTTTTTTAAATACCGATGGTTGCATTTAAGATGTTCCCTTTTCCCCCCTCTCCCTTCTTCCTCCTTCGCTCTCCGCCTCCCTGTGCACAGCAGTAACGCGTCTGTCTGCAGGATCCCCCCTAGCTGCGAGCGTAGGTGGTGGCTCGCGGGAGGGATTTCTGCCCTCGCGGCCAGACCTCCCTGTAGAGCGGGACCCCAGCTCCAATCATTAGTGCTTCAACAGCTCTTTTATCTCAGTTTCATTAAACTGCGTGTTACGTGGGCTCTTTATTAAACTGTCTGCCTAACAAGCCCTGTTACAAGCTAATTCTCTACCTACCCACTCTCTTAAATAGAAAACCGCATTTCTTCCAGTGTACCCCTGTGAAAACAAGAGATCCCTGCACCTGGTGTGTTTTACTGGGATGATAAGCAAAGTCAAAGGGAAGAACGTCAAGCGCTTACCTATTTTACCAGATAGCTTGCCTGTAGTTGAACCGTCAAATAGATGTCGCTTGCGTTTTTCTCTTCTCTCTGAAGATGAAATGATGGAGCAGAGGAAGGCACCTTCAGGCAAGAGCAGAGCTAGCGGAAAAACAAAGCGGAGCACATGCTCGCCTTCTGGTTTGGGGCAAATGATGCGAGCGCGGTCGGCAGCTCGCAGGACCGCCTTGTGACACCCACGCAGCCTGCAAGGGAGCCGAGCAGCAGCGGGGCTGGTAATGAAGAGAGGGTAGCAAAGAGCCGCTGGCAAGCGTATCGCTCTTCCCTGATCCCTGGATTTACTACCAGCTGGGGAAAGCAAAATTGTAACGTATTTTAGATTAAGATTTCTTTTTTTTCTCTCTTTTTTTTTGCAGTATTTCTGCTGTGAGTGCTTGTTTCATTTATAATGAACTGAAAAAGGCCTGGGTGCGCTGCCCAAGCCGCCCAGCCACCAGCGCTCCTCCTAGTTTCTCAAGCATTTGGCTGTATCATTCTGATCAGCTATTATCTCTAAATGGAAGGGATGAAAGCCCTAGGATTACAGATATTCTCGTTAGGAAGCACCAGTAATGAGACCTGGGTTTTCTATGTGTTACAGAAACTACCACTCGAGTTTTCTAAATAATACTGCCCTAAAAGCCAATGCTTTCATCTCTTCTTGCTGCTTTGGTTCCTATGTTTTTACTGAGAAGCATAAATACATACCCTGATTTTTAAAGTGCCAATCAGTGAAGAACTGCCAAATTACCATTGGAAAATTCAGATGTTTCTCAGATAATGGAAAAAAAGTAGTTTGCTTCATAGCCGTTACTTCCACAGCTCAAACTTAGGCAAAGGGATCCGGTTCTTGCACATACTGTTAGAGTAAGAGCTAATGGGAAGGAAAGAAAATCCTCCAATAACATAAATTCTAGGTAACTGTCAGCAAGGGCACACAGAAATTAGCTCTCGGTATTTGCTCAAACATGTCTTTAACAATGTTACTACAACTTAAGCATTTAGTCTAAAATCTAAAAGGCATCTGTGTAAATGGGGGATTAATATTTAATCTGAAATTGGTATTGGCAGCTGAGTGTTACATTATTTGCCTATTGGATTAATATTGAATCATGCTTCTGATAATATGCTAGTATTTTTTTAATTTTATCTAAACTAGTCCACCCAATTAAACAGCTACAACTATAGTATTTAGATTTTAATATTGCCATAGGTATCTATAACTCTTACGTTACAGAGATAAAGTTAACAGTATATAAATAGCCCCATTGCAGTTCCCTGGTGAGCATGTTAGATGCTTTACTACTAAAACCTACATCTTACATCATGTCATTCTGCGTTGTACATAAATCTGGCCCTCCAACCTCACTTCAGCATGCTGGATGCAGAAGGCACTGCCTAGATGTGCATGTTAAGATCTTGGCCTCGTCAAAGTCAGTGAGGGATTTTCAATAATTTGTTATTCCTAAAGTTGTATTTTACTCCCCCCCTTTTTTTAATGCCTGTAAGGCTCTTTAAATCTTTACTATCTCGTTCACAAACTGAAAAGATTTACGGAAAGTGCAGCCTGCACTTTTTGCAGTCGAAAAACTGGCATTAAGAGAGCTGCAGCAGGTTCAGCCCTTTGAACACTTGCGTCGCTTCCCTGGTTAAGTATCTTCACCCAGATTTCACGCAACAAAGAGAAATGAAAATACCAACTAAAAACGGATGCAGTGCTTGAAGCCGCGGTCGGTGAGCGTGGTCTCAGCGCTTCCCCCAGTTCCGCGGTGGTCCAGCGGCGGGCTGCCGGGACGCGAGCCGGGAGGGCGGCGCGGGAAACCGGCTCCGGCTTCCCCGATGCAGCCGGCGCTGACGTTGCCGAGCCATCGCTGATGCTTTAAGCCGCTGGAGCTGCCGTTTCAGCTAGGCTTATCCTGCCTGAGGAGCAGGATTGCTGGGATCATACGCAAAAATGACGCTTTGATTCTCTGTAGCGCCTCATCCCGCTGTTTGCCCTTGGTATGGTCGCTAGCTTTTTGTGACTTTTGCCATCTCTTTTGGACTGAATCAAGGCTTTTAGTTACACCATCCTTTTAAATGCTGAATGCGGAAATTCTCTACGTTTCTATGACCTCCAGAGGTTGGCAAAGCAGTTACATACGTGTAACGGAGATTTAAAAGTGTTTTTACTTAAATGGATTTGATTTTATCATTCTAGATGATCTCCGCTTCGCAACACATTGCTCTTATCAGGAGCGTGGTAGCTGTCAAGAAAAATGGGATTCAACCATTCTGGCAAACTTAAGGGGAATATTCAGGATTTTGAATATTTTGTTCTCTACTCTAAGCATTATACCATTTTTTTGCTTCCTCCTTTATTTAAGAACAAATATTTGTTCAATACTGTCCTGCTAAAAGTGCAATGCCAACCTAGTGTTAAAATTCAGAACTTGAAGTGGATCAATTTTACAATTTCTCTTTTAACTTTAGGTTTGTCAGGCTCTATTATTCTCAATACAGCCTGACAGTTGTGGGTTAAAAAGACATCAATTACCTTTTGAAATTACCCTCCCCGCTATAGGATTAGCTGCATTTCTGCTGACATTGAAAGTCCATTGTGCGTACTAGGTATTTTTTGGAGGAGGGTGAGGGGGGAGCTTCCAAGTGCTGCGTGTCACCATTTTATTGCCCTTCACTAGCTACCTTAGCTACTGCATGGCACTTCCCCTGGAACCGTATCTTCCTCGTTCTAGACCAGGCAGTCATTTTAGTTATTAACAAAAACTAGTCTGGGTAAGGTTTACTGTTATCATTTCACTACTCTCACAATTTGTACAGCCTGTAAATTTGCTATTTTGCTATTGCATTTATTCTATTAAACATGCAAATATTGAATCAGTACCAAAGACGGCCACTCCTGAATAAATGTGGGCAGTTTTGTTGTGTACTGTGCAGGAATTGGCTTTCCTGTGGTGCAAATGTTTGTCCAGGCTTCCAGATTTTCTCTTCTGCATTGGAATGGGACTGGGGCTCTTGCAAGCGCGTGTTTGGTTTTGGTTTTTGCAAAAATAGAAAGGGTGGAGGAACGGCAGAAAGGGTTTCTCCAGAGCATGGTTCATGCTTTGACACTCAGCGTTACCCTCTGGAGGATCTGTCCTCTAATGTGTCTCTTGTGCCTAAAAGTGCTTCGTTAATAATAAATACCCGTATGGGAGTTTAGGAGGGTAGCAGAGGCGAGACTTCAGATTTGGTTTCCAACAAGGACTAATTCCAGAGGTCAGTGTGTGCAACGCAATACCGAGTGGAGCAGCTCACCAGGAGCGACTGACACACGCATATGGGAATAGCCAGCTATGGGCATCCTCATGAACTGAGCTGTTGTTAATCTGGATTTTTCTCATATATCCTCTTTTGCTGTAGAAATGCTCTCGGCACATGCGCTGTGCAGACGGCGTGTATATCCAGTGCATTTTGAATCCATCAGATTTGGTGCCCGTGCATCGTTCAGCCCTGGGGAATGTGGGCAAGGAGTTCAGACGTGATCATGCAGCACCTGGTCTGTAAAACTTCGGTGGGGTCTGCTGTGTCCGTGCAGCGCATGAGCTCTAGGTGCGACGTGTCCTGGGTGCCTGGGATTCACCGCGTACAACACACGTGTTGTCCGCTTCGCAAAAGCGTAAGCTCAAAACCCCCGGCAGAAATAAGTGAGATGCTGAGATTCAAGTCCTTTGTCCACAGCAGATTGATGCCAGCTATTCAGGCATCTTCTCGCTCTTTCTATCTGATTTTATTGACAGCTTTTGCCAGAAGAGAGGATATGCTAGGAAAGATCACCTTCAAAAAAGGGGGCAAGTATGTTCTTTGATCTTAAACATCTGGTATTGATGGGTTGAGCGACTCGGTTGGATGGTTCTGTGGTTTGAACTCGAGCCATAAGGTCTCATTTTAACACATTCCATTTGTTCCGTGACTGTGTTTGACCCGTACTGAACATATTCCACTGCTACGTCCTCCCCCCTCTTTTCCATGTTTAGTCAGGCTTTTGTGCATATTTTCAGTGACAGTAGATGAATTGATACTAGAAATGTTGCTATTTAATTTCTAACTAGAAAACAGAGACTGTGACTGCAAAGCAAATATTGAGACCCAACAACATAACTGTCCTAGATTCTCACATCTTGTTTTGAAATTTTTTGACAGCCTTATTGCCCAAGGGTACAACATAATCACTTCGCAGTTCAGTGATACGCTTTCTTTTAGCATCTGTACTAAATGTGTTTTTATCCCTACTGTATGTAAGAGCGCTTTTTTAATTTTTCAGATGGAAAGAAAAAAGAACTGGATCAAAGTGTGTAATAGTTAAAATTTCCTTATTTTAAACTGGAATTGAAATGTGCTTCTTGAATTAACCACTTCTACCCTCCTCCTAGTTTCTTCATGGATTCTGTTATTTTTCTTACTTTCATAAAGTAATAGGCCTGGATAACACTGTCATAGCTCACTGTATTGTAATCTTTGCTAAGATATCCTCTGAATATCTAAGACACAGTATCATTGTTGGCAAAAGTTACTTTTTGTTATTAAAATCATGAGCAAGTTGTTGATATTTTTGCATATTATGAGACGTTCTCCGTAAAAGAATTCACTAGAAAAATCAAATGCCTACACTGAAAGTGTATGTGGTGTCATTTCAAGAACCTTATACCATTAATTAGTTCATCTGTAAATGAATTGTCCACAGCAGTGTTTCTTGGACCAGGACGCGTGCTGCCCCCAGGAAAGGCGCGATGGGGGCGAGTGGTCTTGATAACAGTAAGTCAGCTCCTCCATGCAATGTTTTGGGCACACACGTAGGTTCCCTTCCCCACCCCGGCCTTGAGATAGCATGAAGTGTGCCTACAGCTCGCGTGGTGACCCCCGTTTGCACCGAGGTCCGATGCTGTGATCTTTGCTCGTGTAGGGTAGCTCTTGCTCCGTGTGGTAGCTGTGCTTCTGAGTTCAGTGCTGTTCTTCCAATCCTTGTGCTAGGATCACTTAGAGACCTCCCATGACACGCACAGTGTACAAAGGCCGGTGTGAACCTGAGAAGAAATGAAACGGTTAAAGAGACAAAAACATTTTTTAATAACTTAAAATGTATCTGCATGTTCGTGCTTACATGTATATGCAACTAAAATTGATGTGCAAATGCAATAAACATATATTGCTCAGTTTTTCTATTAAAGTCCTACGTACAGGGCCCAAAAATCGTCGTTTGAAGTCCAAGGTGCATGATCATTGAAGGGGTAGGCTGCTAAAAATGTAGAGTCTTTATCCCGAGAGGTGCTTTCAATAGCATATATTTTTGATCCTATGAAACAGCTTACTCAAATAATAAACAGCTGAGTGAAAATTAGAAGCTATTACTTTGACTCTTGTCTTCCCAAGAAGCATGCTTGGATTTTTCCAGAGCACTTCTTGTGTTTGCTTCCAGTGAAACCAAAATACGTTTCACCTTGATTTCAGTGAACCTTTGACTAAGTTAAGTTCCTCTAAAACCCCGGTCTTGCGTGTGGAGCAGATGACTGTGCTGCCAATTAGGAACTGTGTTTTGGAGCAAAGTCGTCCCACTGCATTTTCTACTAAGATACTATCTGACATCTCTGTTAAATGGGGATGGTATGAAGCAGTAGAGTAAGAAAATGTCCCAGGAAGACCTTTTCCTCCTTGTCCCAGCCAGACCTCCACGGTAACTCTTCCTCCTCTCATTTTCGAGGATATACTTGACATTTGCCGATATATTGTTCTATGTCTTCACAGTGTCCCAGGCCTTTCGGCTCTGTGACAGTGGTGGCCAGGAGGTTATGAATGAGCTGTATGCTCTGAATTTTTTTACCTGGCTGCATGTTTCCCGAGTCTGTCATCCACGAGAGGCGTTTTAAGTGTCAACATTTTTATTTTGTGCTATCTTGAATGAAATAGAACGCTCACATCTCCGTGACTAGCGTGGCATCTTCTCAGCTTCCCTTGGTACTTGGATTAAATGCATAAAAAATCTTCCAGAGTTGTGTGGTAAGTCTGGGGAAAAAAAAGAACTAGTTATTAAATTAATAAGCAAAATATACGTCTTGAAATATTCTATGGCCATAAATGGCGATTGTATTTCTTGCCATGGAAATTAAAGCCAAACTTACCTGTATTTCACACCACCTTATTTAAAAGCAGAGTTCCTGTTGTATTACCGGAAAACTAATTGATATATAGGGATGAAAGTTTAAACTCCATTTGCTCAGTCTCGTCCCCTGCTTGCACTGCACTTCACGCCTGCCTGTGTCTCAGGGCTGCTCCACTTGCTCAGGAGATCGGCGACCGGTTGAACATCACTCACCGCAGATCAGAGAGGCAGAGTTGCAATCAGACCCTCATCTAAAAAAATAGCAGCTGTTTTAAGTAAGGAAGCAGCTCTGATCAATTTTAATGACCCGAGCTGCCTCCCCAAAGCCTGTTCCTTCCTCAGGATCCGGTCCTGAGGAGCAGTCTGTGATGCCTTTCTGGAAATCAAACTAAACGGTTATGTATGCACTGTCATTACCAGTGTTTTAAGGCCATCACTAAGGTTTTTCATACGGTTCATGCTCACTCAGGCTGTTATTGCACAAGAACTGTATTCCTTCTGCTTCTGGTGCTGTTTGCATGGGTTTTAACATCACAGCACTGGAAGCTGGTGGTCCTGGCGTAATTTGCTGCACAGTTTTGAAGGCAGAAGACATGCGCGTGTGATCTCTCATTTATGCACTGGGTGAGTAACACCTGGGTGCTTCAGGGTCTACATGACCAAAATCAAAAGAGGTTTTCGTGTTAACATCGATGAAGAGAGAAACCTGGCTCCAACAGTATTTGCACACACGCACTGGGATGCATGAACGCTCACACAGCGCTTGGGATCTGCCCGTGCCAGGACTGCAGAAATGCCATCTCCGTGTTTTATGTCTGCAAAACAGACAAATGCTCTGGGAGAGGCAGGGAAGGGGCATTTTAACTGTTATGTTCCATAATGATTGGTGGCGTCACCTGAAATCCTTGCGCTTTTCAGCCACCTCGAAGTTAACCTCATTACCTGGAAACTGGGTGGGTTTTAAAGCGGCTTGGGTGCTGCTGGCTCAGCCGGGAGTTGCAACGCTCGTTATGCTCCGGTGGCGAGCGCCGCCGCCGCGCTTCGCGGGAAAACAAAATGTGTTTGAGGAAGCGCAAGCGTTCCTCAGCCTGAGCGCGTTTGGAAAGCACCGTTTGCCTCCGCGTCCCCGCGGCTAGGCAGCAGCACAGCGCAGCGCTGGCGCTGGAGAAAGCCCTTAAGAGCCCTTCGGGGATGGAGCGTGTTGCGAGGAGCTCATTCAAAGACCATCTGTCCCCTCAATAACCCACGGAGAGCTTCGGTGTCAGCTTCGGAGCCCCAGACTGGTGGCATCTTGCAATGAGACGCTGCAAAGGCAGGGGATAGCCCAGGCACAGCGGTGGACTAAGGGGGGGAAGGGGGAGAATGGGAAAAGCCGAAGGAATTGGAGCTTGCTGAGCTGTATCCGTTTCTAATGGCTTTGGAACCGAACGCTACCCGAGCAGCGCGCGGAGCCGCGGGAAAGCTTATTCCAGTTGGGAGAAGAGCTACTGGAGAGTGGTAAAGTGAAGGCTCCTCGGTGCGGAAAGATGAGCTGTCCCTGCACCGGGGAAGATGCTGATGTCCACAAGGGGCAAGGGGAGGAGGTGGCCCACCAGCTAAGCTTCGGGATGGGAAGCGTTGCTGGCTGCAGAGCAGCGTGTTTATTTTCTGTAAAGAAACGTGCAATTTTGAGTGGCTGGGCTTCTTTTTTCTTGTGTGACGTCTGCATGAAGGAGATTTCTATTTTCAGGGAGATTTGGCTTCTTCTCTGTTTCCATTCGCACTGCCCACTGGTGTTTCATTCATGGCTACAGAGAAAGGCCTTCCCGGCCAGGGGATGCCGTGATGCAGTGTGAGCTACCTTAGGCTTGTCCTGGCCTTTGGTGAGAGCTGGCCGAGGACGGCAGTGCTGTTCACAGTTGGCTGATGTTAAAAAAGTTCCTCTTCAAATTGCAAACTAATTATCTTAGCCTCAGTGTTAATGTAGTGCATCGTTTCTGGGGACGCCCATCTTTTAACAGAGCATTTCGCTTAGCGGCACGTGCTCACGGGGACAGCTCGGGGTCGCCGAGGGTGAGCCGTCCTCCAAGTGCACCAGGTATGTGTGGGGAGAAGGAGCTCCTGAGGGGCCCTCTTCAACCTCCCCTGACCCTCCAAATAAGCAACTTTCTGCATTTTAAATTCCTGTCTGGCCCCAGCCCTCTCCCTCCAGCCTGCTTTCTCCTGCTGCTCTGCTGGTTTTGCCCGTTCTGCGCTCTGGCTGTGTTTGGCCGTCCTGCTGTGGCTTGCTCCTTTGCCCAGCCCAGCTCACCTCCGTCTGTCCTCATTCTCACTTGTTATCAAGAGACGGGTATCTGCAGGTGAAGACTTGGCAATCGTTCCGGAGTTCAGTGCCTTCCCCTTGGTGTGCCGTCAGCTCAGAACAGGCTTTTCTTTGACCGTTCAGCTACTGGGCTGTAGCTTATGGGGGGCCCGGGGGTGCGAAAGTAATAGGGTGAACAGTGATGGGTGGCTGCTTTGCCTTTGATCTCAGGTGGTAATGACATCTATACTGAAATTAAATCTTTACTTAAAATGAGATACTGTTTTGCAACAGTTGGAAATATTTTTGGAGTTCCTTCAAATAAAAAAAAAATAGTACAAGCACTGAATGCTTAGGAAACGGACTGCAATTTGTGAAGAACGTGAGTCGTTTTTTCTTCTTTCTTGCATAGCGCTGGGTGCAGGGCAGGCCTCGTACCTGGTTGGGAGTCTCAGGCATGCAGCTTTCTGATAATGAGTCATAACAGGGTCCTGACAAGGCTTCCTCCAACTGCACTGCAAACCTGTCACGCCGGTGTGCCAGGGTGATGCCCGTTCGCAGTCTCCCGTCAATGAACTCGTGTTCCCCTTCTGGTCTTGCTGGCTGCGAGCACCGTTTCAGCCTTGGCACCGGTTGCTTCCTGACTCCACTCCATCATTCCCGTCACAGTGTGGTGCTAGGGCACTGTGCCTTTGCTCGTTCGCTGATCCTGGCTTGGCCATTAGCTAGAAAGCAAAGTAGACATTAACTACTCCTGATAATGCCTCCGACACATAACCACTTATTTCACCCATCATTTCGGTCCTCGTTGTACTATGTGTCTCAGAGCTTCTCCAGTTAATCCTGGAAAGATTGAAATACTGTCATAATCGCTGCCTTGCTGTTTCTTCAGTTCTTCCTTGCTTTCTGTGTGGATTGACTTGGAAGATACCTACAGACAGCAGAAAAACTCTTTTGACGTTTCCAGACTAATTCCTGTTGCTGCAACAAAGAAATGGCAACAGTTTTCACTCGGCGGAAAACTGTCTAATGGCTGCCTCATTTTCATGTCTGTGAATAGCTGCAGACTGTCATGGTGGTAGGCTTTTGTGTATTTGAATTTTGTTGCAATCATGTTTTAAAAGCAGGCATTTGGCGAAGCAATTAAAAGCTTTGACGATTTTATGATTGTCGTTGCAGGTATTTTATGATGCTATTTGACAATTCCTTTCAGTCACTGCAAGAAACACCTAAATTTGTAAGCATTTCCCAAAACAATTGATGTTACCGTTATTGTCATATTTTGAAATCAATCGTTATGGACATTCTGTTGCACTAATTCTGTGAAAACTTGCGGGTTTGTTTCGTCAGAAACGATGTCTTCAGCACATTCCTGTGCTCAGGATGTTGATAATGATGAACAACACCAGGAAACATAAGCCAGACCGATGCAGATGTTTAAAAGGACATCGTTGTCACATGCTTTGCCCTAGTTCAAGCCCTACATCTTATCTGAGAACTTTCTCCTCTGACCATTTCTTTCTGCTCTACTTTCTCCTTGAAATCCTTTCTCCTATTTCATAGGCAGAGAAAGTCCAGATTACCACAACACTACTGAAATCACAGAATTGTCCATCTTTATTGCCCCAGGCCTGAGAAAACCAGTGTCTGAGCTATCAACAGGTACCCCTACTGGCTTCCACAAGAAAGCAGGAGGAAGACTGAAAAGCTTTGTGCCTTCCAAGGCACATCATCAGCACTAGAACATGTACTCGTCTAGTTGAAATCTCAGGCAGGAAACGTGGCCATCTCCAGTTCTGTGGTCAAGTGAGGCATTGTCATATGCTGGATAGCATTAGAGATGGATAAGAACGGTCAATACCTGCTTGCTGCAGACGCAGGGGTTCCTTTTTGGGACCTGTTCTAGGAATAAGTTGAATTGTGTCCCCCAGGACATCTTACTGTTAAAATGAATGAGCTGAAGTCTTTGCAAGGGTCTGTTCTTCACCATTGCAGGACAAGGCTATGTAAAATATAATTGTACTGTTTAAAATAAATATAAAGTAAATGGATGCAAATGTTACAAATTAAAGTCAAAAGATCGCAGTGATCCTATTTCTGAAAATAAACATAGGCTCTGCTAAAAGATAGGTGCAACTGCAAAGCAAATAGTAGAGGGCAAGATAAATCGTGCAGTCTTACAAGCAAATATGAAGCACTCTGTAATACAGAAAACCTGTTTGATCTGATAGCCTCAGATAATTTAATCACTTAATATACAAGTGCATATTTTCAGTCATTTCCAAAAATTCCTGAAGATCTTAGTTACTTGACAAAATAATTGACTTCATAATGTGTCAGTAACCTACATAGTCCATGTATTTGTTGACATACAATCTCTCTGGCTATGAAACTTAAATCCTTTTTGAGACTAAAGCACAGGAACTGATGTGCAGAATAAGCATTGGTTCTTACTTTTCCACTTGATGCAGAAGAAGATTTGCCCACTCTCTCATGGGCAAAAGGTAGAAGAGACAGAGTATTCCAGGCAGCACGCTGGAGGGAGGTAGCATGCTGCCGTCACCATTTCTTTTGAAAATGTTCCAATCCGAGCACTTAACTGGTCTACGTACAGTAGAAGAGGAAAGGGGAGGAACTGATGTGACATAAAGGTAGCACGTGACATTTCAGGGCTTTTAACCAGCATCCAGAATTCTGTCCAGAAGCTCCTCATGTCCTTGTCCTTCTGACTCTGGCTACACGTCAACTGGCACGGGTTGCTTCTTCTTTATTGGTTTATATTTTGCTCTGTCACTCTCTGTGACAAATATGTATGGCAATTTGTTTGTGGAAAGGCAGAGGAGAAAAAGTGGTTATAAAAAGCTATGGCTTGTCCAACAGTACGTGAAGGTCTTTTGACTGGTTACTTGGCATTCAGGTCATTTACTTGCTGAGCTGTCGCACAAAATGTTTCATAGTGAAACTAATGAATTTCTGTCTAGCTTTCCAATATTTTCTTACTCTTCGACGTGGGATATGGTACTCCTGGGGAGACAGGCATTTTCTTCTCTGCATCAGAAAACTGTTTTCATGGAGCTTTATGGTGACGTTCTGTCTTCCAGTGGAACGGAGCTCTTCCAGAGTATTTCAGTATTGCCTTCAGGACAATAAGGCAAAAAAGTGAATTTCTGGGCTCAGCTATGTCTCTTAATGCTACTACGGTGATTCTGAAGCATGACTAGAAATACTGCAGTTCTCCTTGAAGATGCTTTGGCAGTGGGCAACAGTGCTAAGTGGTTTTTTTTTTTTTTTTTTTTTTTTTGAGTGCCTGACCTGATGAAAAAAATAATCCCAGGAGGTGGCTAGGCAGCGTCGCCAGCATTCCTGCATCATAATAACAACTTGAAGCTGTGTTTGGTTTTAAAATGAGTCTTTTGAGAAGGCTGGCTGTCTCCAGGCGCTGGTTGGTGGGTATCGATTCCTTCACTCCAGGTGGCTAATGCAGCTCTCCAGCCCCTGTCAGCGGTGGCTCTTTGATGCCCGGTCTGGGAGAGGTTTCCTCATCTGCGGGGGAGAAGGCCATGTCACAAGGTACCATCTCGCTAAGTGCTAATTTGACAGCCCTATTGGCGGCCCTTGCTGAGAGGTCGAGGAGGTGTCTGAGCACAAATGTCTGAATTACCGTGCCAGCCCCTGGCCGGCGTCCCGGCAGCGAGCCGTTGGGAAGGTCCCGCGCTGCTGCCGTAGCTGCTGTGACTGGTCTGCAGCCCAGTACCAAGCATAGCAGCCTTATGCAGAATTAGCGCTAAAAGCAGCCAAAAACAGTGAAAAGAGGATCTGATTGTCTTTTCATTTTTTAACTTTGCTGAGAGACTGGTTGTTAGTGGGGCGTGTGAACTCATGTGTCCAACATCACTGGACATAAGCTCAAATAACATGACATCTCTACATATGAAAGAGTTAATTATTTCTAACATTTTCACCTGAAACGCTGCTTAGTTAAAACCTCAATCAAATCAGGCAAGAGCTGAAACTGTAAAAATTCGAATCAGCTTGCTCTCCCACACGCTTAAAATAGACGTGGTTTTGCCAGGACTCAACTGCATGGAATTTGCTAGATTTTCAGGTTTGTTTATGCAGTTTCAGAGGACCCAACTGTGTCTTCAGCAGCGTGTCCTGTTAACTGAACTGAACGATCTCTGCACAGGCCTGGTTGCAACCTAGGAAAAATACAGGTCCGCTAACAACAGGGCTGTGTTCTTCAAAGACATCAGATGATTTTCTGATGTATCTGATGTATTCTGATGTACACATATTTTAGCAATAGGAATCAGCATTAGGAATGGAAGGCTCAATTATATTTTATTGTTATATCTAACAAGAAAAGCATAATATAAATTAGTAAGAATGTGCATAAACTCAATTTAATAACTGTGAGAAGATACTTGCATCCTCCAGTATGTGGAATTTATAGCCTGGTGCAATGTAATCATGTTTATATGAGTGTGAGCATAATAAACTGTAGAAATTCACACTGCAATGAATGATAACAGTAGACATAATTCTAATGATATTCAGTACCACATCAGAAACATTGAACATAACCTTGTAATTTGTGTAACAGAGACAATAGAAGAAGATTGTTTTGTTTTGTGGGGTTCTTTCTTTTTGAAAGACGCCAACCAAAGACTGAAAAAAAGCAAAAAAAACCAGGCTAACACCGTCAAAGTCTACTATTTTTTGCACACCTTATCTTCCGTTTTCCATGCGTGTTAAGAGCACGATCCCAATAATTCCTTTAACGTCCCTACGGAGACCTTCTGACCCTCGTACAACAGCAAAAATGGGCGAGAGGAGCGCTCCTGAATGCTGCCGTACAGCTCCAGGCTGTGAGCCTTTCTTCCGTACACAGCTTTTTAAGCTGCCTACGGGGTGCGAAGCGCTCTGAGTTAAGCACATAATGGATTCTTTGCTGACCTTAGCTGGTCGAGCACCCTGCCTTGAAGGCAGACCCTCGCGGAAAGCCTGGTAACTTGGGTTTTAAATCCAGCAGGGATTTCAGCCTCTCCTTTTGGCCGTAAGATTTGGTTCTTTCAGAGAAGGTGACTGTGTGCTATTGATACCCCAGGAGCCGCGAGCGCAAAATGGAATTTGAGCGTCTACTGCTAAGCTTGACATTTCTCTGTGTTTCCTGCACTGCTTCCCAGCCTGTGACCTAAATTGCAAGTAGAAGATATTAAGCCTGGATTTTAACTTAAGAGCTCACTACACCCGCAGGACAAATTAAAGCACAATGTTGTTTTTTGATTGAAGGTAAGCAAGCAGGAAAATTATACTGGATTCTTTGTTTAAAACTGCCATCAGACACGTGAAGAGCTTTTGAGCAATATCCCAGTCTTCTTTCTTGCTCTTTCTGCTCTGAAACCTGTCTCATAACCCTACTGAATTTAGACAGAGCAGCATTCCACTTTTGCTTGTTGGCTTGCTACGTTGCAATGAAATGCCATCTAACATTAATTCCTTGCTCTTTCTTGCTTGCTGTTGAATATGTTTCCATCAGAACTAGTGCTTGCCTGCTTCTACGGTGTCTGCAATACTTGGATATCCTTTATCATAAAGCCTATGCGGTTTTGTGTGTAATGCTGTGAATATTGGATTGTGGCACCAGAGAAAATCTTGGGACAGGAATGTGGCAGAGGTCTATCTTTGCACAAATCTTGTTTTGCTCAATTTTATGAGAAAGTACAAACAGAGGCAGAACCTGATTCTTTATCTCCAGCTGGTTTGTGGCTCTTGTAAGCCTTGCATGTATTCTTTCTTAAAAACAAACCAAAAAAAGATTTTCCAGATTTGCAAATGATGAATCTAAATAAACAATCTCTGTCCTAGAATAACCCCATCTCCTTTGATTATATATCATCTCTCTCTCCTGCTGAAAATATACTACTGGGCTTAAACATTATGTCTTCTGCCAAAGAGTGAGATTCTTTAACAGTAACCCACCTTTACATTCACAGGGAAGATCTGGTTGACGTTGGACGGTGAAGCATTTGGTATTGGGTTTAGCTGTGTAGAAGTTCAGCTGCTACCACAAAAGAGTTAATTGATTTTTGCAGGTAGGTTGCACTCGAAGTTTATCCAATGTCAGGATTTTCTCCTGACACTGCTCATAGACGAGGTGATAATCTTGTATCTGAAGGCAAACATATAGAATGTATTTTAGTGATCCCATGGAGCGGTTTCCCAGGCAACTGTAACATCTTCATACATAGCAGGGCGCAGGGGTTGCCTTGCCCAGGTTCTGTTTGTGCTGGCGGAGACTGTAATCAGCGAATATATCCTGCCATTTTTGTTGAGGTTAAAGAAGCGAATATGGTTTGGACTAGCTTTGGAATTTTCTTCTTGACGTTTGAGTGATTCATGGGGCTGGTGTTGGCCAGAATAAGGAATACTTGACTGCTCGGGTTAGAAAGATACATGGCCCTGTTACAACCTGCCACCTACGATTAAATGGATGATAGCTTTTGCAAACACAGTGCAACACAGTGCTCAGTGCCCGCTGATGGACAGATGAACCAAAAAAATACTCCTGACTATTACCGTGTAAGAAAACAAACCATACAGCTAAAATGAGGAGGGGAAAATCTAAAGATTACTCCACACTGGGGGAAAACATAGTAAACACATTTTGTTCTTGTCCTGCATGCATTTTTGCAGGAAATGGGTCTGACATCAGAAGGATAGTGGGGAGCACGAAGTCTGCATGGATACTGCGTTCTCCTCGTCAAAATCTTTCCCCAGCCCCTGCTTATATTACGCCACCCCACAAGAGTCTAGCTGGGCTGTGGGAGAGGTTGTAGGTTAGGAAATGGCCCTTGGGAATTCAGAGTTATCAAGTTCTGCGTTTCATATCTCTGACACTTGAAACAGAAATAGCCAGCTTACAAGCTTGTGATCTACGGGGATTGTAAAGCAATTTGATGTGGCTGAAGTACATAGTGTGTAATTTGGCATTGAAAATTCACATGTTAACTCTGAGAAGTGCATCATGTAACCATAGTAGCACTGAACTGTGAAACGTTGCTGGGATATGGGAAATCTTTGGGTTGTGTCTCTTGGCTGCATCTTTGATGAACAGTTACCAGTATCTGAGCTAGCTTGATATGCCCACAAACTACCATTGTACCTTTGACTGCTGTGGAGACATACCCTAAAGCCACAAGCTTCAACACTTTCCAGGAGCGTGTTACCCTCATATGAGAAGCTTGCAATGAGTTGAATCAGTGTATTTTTAGCTCTTGTCTTGTTGGCTTAGATGACACTGATATTATGAAATTTGGCAAGGCGTAGAATTGTAGGTTTATCTGAGTTTCGAGGGACCTCTTACATGTAACGTAGTCTTGCTGTGGTAGAGAGCCTGGGAGCTCTGCAAGCTTTGCTTTCGCTGTCTCTCATTCATAATTTGTTGTACAAGTCTGCAGCATCTCAGATCTCATGAAATAATGACGGAGGGCAGATCCATGCCAGGTGCTGGAGCACAGCGCAGAGCTTCCTGAGCTAGCTGAGATTGTGCTCGCTTGCTGCAGTGCCTGGGGAAGCATAACCTCGTCTGCGGGATGGGGTCCCTAAGCTAAGAAACTCTGCTGCGAAGGCAGCTCAGCTGTCCTGCCGAGCTCACGCGGTTAGACAGCTTTCAGGACCACGTGAGCGGTGCACGTGGTGCCTCCACGAAGGAGAACTTCAGAGTAGCACAACTTCAGGCTCACGGATCTGCTTTTCACCGGTGGTGATGCTCAGAAAGCTTAACTACTGAAGCGTTCACTAAAGCAAGCCAGAAGTGCACAGATGCACTGATGTGTTGATGTTTGGTTTTGAGTTAGGATGAACGTTCGCTTTCACTATGCGCTCCGTTCTGAAAAATGCCTTATTGCCTTGCAGGAAGTACGGTTCATCTCCATAAAGGAAATGCACTCCGAGACCCTCCGCCTGATCGCAGTGGCTGAGACTCGCTTAGTCTTTATTGGGAAGTGTAATATTGAAGTCTATCGTATAATTTCCTCAGTGTATGTTTGTGATGGGAATTGAGTTTAAAAGCATGAACTTTTACTGCTTGAATAAAAGAACTAGCTGTCAGCAGGCAGGCTCTTTGGAAGGAAAAAAGAGTCACAGGGGCTTTTTGCAGACTACATGTTTGTTTCTGACAGTCAATACAGTGTCAAACTGAACTGAAAGACGGTCGTTTTCACGTAGTGTGTCTTCAAAGGCTTTTCCTGCGAGACCGGTGCAATGAAACCCCGTGGTAAGCAGCTGGAGAATATCCAGTGGCCTGTCCACAGCTGCTGTTTAGCTGAGAAGTGCAGCTCAGAAAAGAAGCTGAAGATGCTGATGTTAAAAGGGGAATTCAGAGCATAAAGACAGCAAAACAGATTAGATTAGTAAATCAAGTACTAGTGCAAGTGATATAAAACAACAAGGGATGCAGATATAACTTCTTGTGGAGTTACAGCATGTGCTAAAGCAGTGCTAGGTATGGAGAAAGGCAAGAAAAGTTGAGTCTGCTGAGACAGGTTTTCAGAGAGAAAACTGCAAGTTCTTCTGTCCTTTGGCATGTGATATTTTTGGTTAAAGCCTCTTGTAAGAGAAGGAGACCCCGTAGTTTATGTTCAGACAAAAAGCACGTCAGTTTGGGCACTGAGTTGTGTGACAGCAACATGAGCTCTATTCTACACGAGGACCTTTACACGGCGGCGATAGGCATCAAATAACGATCCGGGGCTGGCACTCTGCAAGGCAGCAAAGCTCCTGGCCGCCAGACGTGGAGCTGGGAAAGGGGACCGACTGTCGGCGGAGCGCCGCCGACCCGCCGGCCCTCTCCCTTCTCCTCTCAGGCTCGGGGCAAGGCAGAGCAATAGTTTGATTTCAACTTTGTTCCAGCAAAATTTTAAAGCACAAGTGTATTCGTAGTGTGGAAGCTGTTCTAGGGTTCAGTGCCTGTTTGTTTTCCATTCAGGAGGTCATTACAGAGGAGATCGTTTCTATCAAGAGGGTTTTTGCTTCTTTGCTGAGAAGGATGATTCCTTTAAAGAGGATGCAATCTCCTTGTTTGTTTAAGGGGCAGAGACAAGTGGAAAGAAAATAGCAGTGAGTTAAAAGGATATAGTGGGTAGGACAGGGGGAAAATGCTCTGAGTTTTGGAGAAAAGAGCTGTTCTCTCACCTGCTACAAATGTTGGCTGCTGTTGCAGATGCAGCCACTTGTTTCCTAAAGGTACTTTAGATTTTGCATCACAAATTTAAACTGGCTTCTTACCATTCTCCACAAATGCCAAGAGCTAATCTGCAGAACAGCTGAGGCTTCTCCCTCTCAAATGTTGCCTGTTCGGAAGGGAATGAGCCACCCCTGACTTGCGATCTGAGTATTTTCTCATCGTTCTGCACCGAAGCATGGGTAACTTTGCTGTCTTCGTTGCTTCTGTCGAAGCCGATAGAACAGGACTGTCTGTGGAGGTAACGATACAGCTGACAGATGCCTTGCCTTCAGCTGACCTTGTTTTTCATCTTCAAGGTCACTCTGGGTCGTATAAAAGCCTGCCAAGGTGCAGGCAATGCACCCTTTCCGTCCGCGCTCTGAGCGCGTGGCCTCCTCGCCGTCCCTCACCGACCTCGCGTTGGTGCCGGGCTGCAGGTTTCTAGCGCGCTTTTTGTCACCCAGCCACAGTCGTTCCGTTGGGATAGCCGTGCTACAACGACTAGCTTTCGCCCTACAGCGCTCTGTTTTTTTTCCATTCCCAAGTGAAAATGCTCAGGTGCACAGCAGCATCTCGGGGGCTTGCAGAGCCTTTGTGCTAACTGGGATTGTGGAGAAAAAAATACACAAATTTGCTTGAGCCTCAAAGTTCTGTTTGCACCTGAGTTTAATAAAACACACCCGATACGTTTCCTTGTCTGTCTTAGCCTGTCTACCTGCCTGAGAGTGCTCCTTAATTACGGTAATTAAGAGAGATGTTCGTTCTCCCCGTAGTAGTCTGAGCTCGGCTCCGAGCTGGGGCCGTGTGGCGTACCTGGATCTCCTCCTCGCTGAGCATCGCTGCCGTCTCTGGTACACCGACACTTCTCCTCCCTCGAGTCCCTAGCCGGCAGAGCAGGGATTTTAGCTTTTCTTAAATCCTTTAATCTCTTCCTCTTAAGTCACTTCCATATTTCCTACATTTTCTTTTCTTCTCACTGCTGCCTTGTAACATTGGTTTCCTAATTTTTCCAGGCTCTCTTCTCATTCTTACTTCTACTGCTTTCTCAGATCATTGAGATCCTCGTTCCGTATGAACAGAAATTAGGTTTCAGCTTTGACAGGTGTCTTTTTAGCTCAGTACTGACATCTTTTCTTGGGCGGCAATTTCCTGAAAGATCTATTTGAGAGATTTCAGAGTGCATAAATTACATTGGCGTGCACAAGTAAGCATAGCAAAAATGTTAATTACCACCACATCTCAGTTGCTGAGTCTGTCCTTAATGGGTTGAGCAAGTTTTGTCTGCTGTGGGTGTTTTTTTCTTTCCCGGATAAATTATCAAATGACTTTAACATTTGGTGGCTGTGCATACAAAATAATGAAAGTTTTTCTTTTTTTTTTCTTGTCCTTCTTTTCTGAAGATGTGCTAAGGAATCAGAAAAAAATGCAATATCATTTATAAATCTAAAATATTTTCTGCCATGGTTAAATAATTTTTTTTGCCAAAAGCATTATTCTTGTCATTTCCGGTAGCTGACATGTTGACATGCTGACAACATGAAGCTGGTGTCAGCAGAGGTCCAGTGGACATCTATGCAATTCACAGGGGGCCTGCAAGGTACCCTGCACCAAAGTCCATGAAAATGACTGCAAAATTGGACATAATTAGCAGCTCTGCCCCGTGCTGTGGCAGGGCTGGCATGATGGGGAGTGTCAGACCTGTCTACGGAAACTCATCCTCTATCTGCCCTCATAATCTCCATGTACTTAAACTGTAACTGGGAAAAGGAATGTAAGTACAGATTATGATTTAGACTTCAAAATGCCAAGGATGTCAATGATGACACACTGGCGATTGCTTTCGAATCAGTCTGAGGGCAGGATCCAGAAAACATGACTTCAAAGGTGATTTCGGCTTCTGGCATGGTAGATCAGCCTGCAGCTTTAAGCCCTTTTACCGTGACAGGGTGACGTGCACCTGCACTGGCAGGAGGACACAGAAGCTCTTGGAAAGAGGATGGAAACCGGGCACTGAAGTGGTCCTTGCATGACTTGCCGCACCAGGGCTGCCCTTCTCCTCAGACGGGTCTCAGCACGGCTGACCGCAGCATCCCGGAGGAGCTGTGCGATGCCCTGGTGTGAAAAACATCATCTGTATGTCCATAAATTTCACTCCCTGGTCCTTATATATTCCAGGACTGCTTGCTTTTTCTGAACCTCTTCTCATTTCCAAATATCTGTCCGCTCAAAAGCAGCAGACCAGAACGCCATTAAGAGGGGGGAGGCAGGAGTGGCAACGTTCCTTTGCCTTTTAATGCCTGTTTGATTTCCCTTTTCTGCTCATAGATCAAAGCTGCGTGTCAGAAGGTGCCTGGCTGGAGTCTTCCCTATTGATAACGAGAATTGCATTGAAAATTGGGCTTTAGAAAGGAGCTGCTTGTCTTTAAAGTGATGGCTGGAGTGTCACAGCTTAGTGTAGGAGCAGTCCTATTTGGAAACGGTTCTCCCGATGGGGCCGGCGGCAAGCACGACGAAATGCAGTAAAGGTGACACCGCTTCCAGGGAACTTCAGAAGTGGAAAGAAAGAAGCAGAACTGTTTATCCACGGCAGCAAACGCGGTCCGCAGTGAGCTCGGAAAATATGCACCTGACCTTTGACGAGACTATTGAAGCTTCCGCAGAGAGCCTTTCTGGGTAAACACCTTTGTGGCACAGGATCAAGGTAAACAACAGCGATGACAGGCTGCCTCCTGCTCTCGGAGACTGTCGTGGCCGCCGGGGCCCATATCCGAGCAGAACAGGCCAAGCTGGGTGTTTTCCAGAAATGCAAGATTCGTGCTTCATCCCAGCTGCCCGGGTGGATCCAGGGCTGTAACACCCCATACGTTACATACGCTTTATCATATCCACTCATTGCTACTCTTGGTAAATCTTGTGCACAACATTTCAGATTAACACCGAGGTTCTTCACCCCGTTCCTCCTCCCTGGCGAGGACTCAGCTCCCTTTCTGCCCCCTGGCTGGCGACGGACGCCTACACCCTCCCCGTGGCATGACCTTGCTCTTTCTAACCAAAATCAGAGGGATTAGAAAAAGTTCACAGTAGCAGACTGTGTAGAAATGGTAGCATGTGCATCTAGGGCAACTTTTTAGCTCCGTGGTGCCTCGCTGGACAAGATCTACTTGGTCGCACAAGTGAGAGATTCTGTTTCCCTCTCTTGCTCACAGTGAGAAAACAGCAATAATAACCTAACGAATAAACCCGCTTGCTGCATTCTGTTTTTCCAGCGACTCTGTACCTTGCTGGGATTTTCTATTATCACCGAGTCAGTAACAGATTTATAGCCTGGGAGTATGATTAATTTCCATTTTGCACCTTGCTATGATCTCAAAGCAAACCATCCTGCCTGGGATTCTTGATTACCATGCTCTTGAAAGCAAGCAAGGAAAACTTTGAGCTAGGAACAAAATTTCCAGGTGGTTTTCTGTGAGGAAAACGTGATGCCGTTTCACAGGGAACATCCTGGGAGGAAAAAATAAGATTTAGCACCTTGCCCTTACACAGACCCCCAGCCTGCTGTGGTCTTCCGACGGTCGGGGTTATATTAACGGGCCATACGGGCAGCCTTTGGTATATGCCTTTCATTGCTTTGCTCCTTCAGCAAAGGCATACAATGCTAGTTTAAACACTTTAGGCTTGCTACTGTGATGGAGGAGGGAAATACCAGCTTCTAAAGCTTATAGGGCTATTAGCCTTATTAAGGTGCAAGGCTTGATAGGCTTATACGCAAGCTTTGCAGTGTGTTTGATATGTTTTTTCCAACCAGACACAGAGCAGCAAAGAGATGCAATGCAGTAATACTCCCTTAATATTTCAAGCAGGAGGGAAGACATGCTTGTTGTTGGGCTTTTCAGGGAAGTGGAAGCTGTTGTTGCTAATTTAGACTCACAAAATACAAATTTTGTGGATGCTGGCAATGTTTATTATGGTTATTAATGATTCGTGTTACTCGTGACACCTGCCAGCGAACCTTGCCTGAGATCAGGGCCTCACGTTGGGTGCTCTCCAGGCAGAATAAAGGACAGAAATGTCAATTGCCACTTGTACCGTTAAACCTGTTTCATCTAAACTTGAAGTGGGAATATCTGGAATGTATCTAAATCTCAGTATACACTTTACGCATACCAATCACAGTTGTGTATGTTAAATTGCATCTAGAATACTGAGAGGAAAAAAATATCTATTCAAACATGGAAGCAAGAGCTAGTGTTTTCAGTCCTCCTCCTGTTGCGATAATAAGTACCTAATGGTTTCTGTGTTTCTCAGAAGTGTGCAGATCTGCACTGGTAATGTCTCAATAACTCATATCAGCATCACTGAAATCTGAATCTGCCTCACGTAAGAGCAGTTTGTGGTCAAAACTTTTCAGAATGTGGAATTTTCCCTGAGATTTTGCAGGGAGGGAAAAAAAAAAAAAAAAAAAAAAAAAAAAAACCCACACATTACTTGCCTTTCCCCCTGAGAGTAAGATCCTAAGGACAGCAGTTTGTCATAGGTGACATTCGTGGCTTTTAGGCAGAATCAGAAACTGTAAGCAAGTTGAGGAATTTTGCTATAGATGAAGTCATCATAAGAAGCCAAATGATAAAAATAATTTTCATAGGCTATTTCATCAAACAGGAAGGACAGGTCAGTCATGCATCTATTTGTCCATGAATAAAAAGCTCATGAAACCTGCACAATTTAAACGAGTCCTTCACAGGAAAAAAAATTATGATAGCTGTTAAAAGGTGAGAGAGAGACAGACACTACGTAACCGAGTCAGTCTCAAGAATAATTCCAAATGCTGAAGAAGTGTTAAAAATATGTCGTATTGCGATCATTTATAACACGAGCATGAATGCAATACAGATAAACCCTCTGATTAACTATAGATTTCTTGCTCTTATTCAGACCTGATGCTATTGATTTTGCAAAGTGGGTGGGAGACTCCCTGGCACGCGGGTGTCTCCCTTTCCCACCCACCGTACGAAGCAGCCCAACAAGCACGTTTGCTCTGAGGGTGACCAAAGTCGATGGGGAGCAGAGCTCGCTCGGTGTAGCCGACGCTGGAGGTGGGGACGACCAGCTGAGCTGCGGGCCAGAGACGCAGCTGCGGACAGAGGGGTAAGTGTGCCCCAACACCTTGATGTCTCCAGTGAGCTGCTCTCCTGTGCTGCTTGCTTGGCCGCTCCAGCCTGCAAAAACACTTCTCATAGCAGGGCGATAAAGGTGGGAGTAGGGGGTGCTGACCAGGCACGAAGGAAAGTCACCAGGAACTTATGCAATTTGCAATTTAATAAAAAAACAAGTGAAGAATGTACCAAAGATTACCTGGAGGGTGGGTGGTACAGCCCTGCATTGAACCTGCACGTCCTGAACCTCAATCACGAGCCTATTCTCGTCCCTCGTCTTTCACAAAGACTGTTCTGTGAAGGTTAATTTTGTATTAAAATGGAGTTAACTAAAGGCGGATACAATGGAAACCGATGCTCAACGTTGCTCGAGCAGAATCCAACCCAAAGTGCTTTCCATTGTACCAGAAACATCGAGCTAATCCGCTTATCTGCTGGAGTTGGAGGTTGTGTGCGTGTCGGGATGGGATGTTCAATTCCAATGAAAGGATTTTCTCTCTGAATAGGAGGACACATACTGAATATGTAAATAGTGAAATGTTCTCTTGACAGTTTTTAGAAATGGATTGCTTACTACGGTGTTCAAATCAGACTAATTTCTATAGCTCTGTTGGTCCTGAAGGATCCTAAAGAACTTCAGCAGCAACAGCAAACACGTACTTTTTAAAAGTAATTTAAGAATCCCTGGATTATATCAAGCACTGACATGATCAGTACCACCTTGTACAGCGATGAAGAGGGAAAATGTTCAACCACAATCTCAGATCAAATTATGACTTTTTCTCTAAAAGTGTTAAAGGTTCTTAAATGCCACTGAAATTCTTCAGGCCTTATCTGAAGACCTTGTTGCGTTGAACTTCCTGGAGTTAATTGCATCTACATCAGGAGACTGAATGTTCCAGTCAAAGTTGCCCTAATTTATAGCAGCTCCTGTCTCCTCCAAGACTTGCACAGCGTTTCCTTCTGGAGCACCAGTATGTTGATTTTTCAGTGTAGACACTGGAGGAAATAAAACGTTGGAGGCTGCTGAGTCACCGGTGTGCGTGTGTCTAGCACTGGGTGAATCTTTAGGGGAAAAAAACCCAAAACCCTGAGCATTTACACTGTAAGGGAAAAATGGAGTTTAATTCCCCTCACTGCCCAGCAGCTGTGTGTTGCACTATGCATCATAGCTGCTCTGATCATGATAATATACCCGGTTCTCTGAGGAACTTTCTACTTTAGCTGCACTTTGCCTGTTTCTCCCACGCAGCCAGGCTTCGTAGGGTGTTAATACGATACTGTATTGTTATTATGATACTGTAAGCAGTAACATTCTTGAAATGTGTTTTTGCAGTCTTTAGACCTTTGATCACATTTGCCCAGGTGATACGGTAAATCCGCTTGAAAGACATTTTAATGGGACGCTTTAAATGAAATCAAGTGGTGGTTTCATAATGGCAGCTGAATGCGCCTTCTTGCCATTTTCCCATTTAACAAGAATAAAAGGCCAAACAAGGACCAATTAGTCATAATGAAATCAGCTTTGATGACATTTTCACTCGTGAACTCTGGTATAAAACGGTCATCCAAGGAAGAACGGAAAGGACATGTGAGGAGTTTGGTGGGATAACTGCTCACGCGTTCCTCCGCTCCTGAGCAAAAAATGACCAGGTAAAGACGCTGCGAGGCGCTTTGCGTACCGAGAAAAGATGCCATCTGTGTGCTTAGGTACGAACGTACAGCTTTTTGCTTGATTTTGTTTTAAATGTAGACTGATTTCCCTTTTCCTTTGAAGTCTGTGCAGGTTAAACCTTGTTTTCATTCTTTGGATCTCAACAACATTCATGTGCTTGGGTTACCCAGTTGTCCCTTCCATGGTAAGTCCAACTCCCTACTTAATCGAAGATCAGATATTTCATTTCTCTTACCCAGCTACTTTATTTACATTAATATTTTTCATTAATCATAAGAAACTTCTTGTATTAAGCTATGGGATAAGTATTATTATCTAATTTTCCTGTAATATAGCTCCTGTTTTGCTTTAATTACTAATAAAATATGCAAGCTTCTAAAATAATCATGTGAGAAATCTACTGAATATTTCATTTAGAGTATGGGGAGTTTTTGCAGAAGCTGAAGTATTCCACGGAAAGGAGAAGAACACCAGTCTCCTCTCCATTTCATCTCTATTCCTTGTCTATGTTAAATAGGTACAATAATCCAGGTATATTTCTTTTATTAATTTCTTGCTAGCTAGTGTGTATACTGCAATTGCTAAATGTATTAACTATTTTTATTATGTGTGAAGGAGAAGCAGCCTAGAAGTGCTGTTGTTTTCTTGCATAAGGTTGTGAAAAATTGTTCCCCAGGATCAGTGATGTGAATTTAACTGAACTGTGAAAGCTGAACAGTCTGTAAAACAGCCTCCCTGCACAGGTTGCGAGACAGAAAGTATTTCTTTGTGTCAGGGAGAAATTTCGGTCCGGAGGAAAAAGCCCTGGAAGTGGGAAAATCAGGCTGCGTGGTTAGTGACCTGTGCGAGCCTTTATTAAAGGTATTAATAAAAGCAGTAGCACGCTGAATTGCAGCTAATCTCAGTGAAGCCTGGGGTACACGTCTCTTAAACACATAACCAGCAAGCTCGTAAATCATGATGGGATGAAAGATGCTCCTAACAGCTACAGACATGGCAGGAAATGGTTTAGTTTAAATTCAATGTTAATTTAAATGCAATGTGCAAGTCTATTTGTAGTTTATACCTTTCTGCAATGTAAAGTGCAGGTAAAAGGAGCTTAAATATAACACTATATGGATTTAACTCCAGACTTCTTACAATCCCATTACTATTTTGTCATTATTAAATTTAGTTATAATTACTACAATACCTCATCTTATCTACTAGAAATCCTTCTCCCCCAAATTTCTGCTTTACAGATACTTCCATTTTCCGCTATCTGTCCTTTAAACTAAATGATTTCACATGAATGCGAAAAAGGTGCCACTACATTGTTAACTGAAAAATCTCGTTTTACGGCAATAAAGGTGCATGATACTGTAGGAGATCTATGCTGCATGCCACAACAGGTCAACGTCATGGAAAACAGTTTGCAAACATAACAGTAACGGTAGCTGTATTTTATTATCACAAATGCAGCAGTCAGTTACATTTTCTGTGAAGCTATGAAAAAAAAAAGTGATTCTGAATACAATAAATCCTTAGCAAATAATAGGTCATCCTTGTCATTCTAGGCATAAATCGTTTTTGTGTTTCTGCTTTGTGTTTTATACTGAACAAGCCCCGGCAAACGCATGAAATCATAATTTTAGCTTTTCTGATCTTCTTTTTTTTTTTAATCTTCAGGGCAGTAATCCTTCTCATTTGAATGGCCAGCTGTCCGGGAACACTGATTACTGCCTCATCCTGCTGAATAGCTGCTTAGCCGTGATGGACAGGAGTGAGGACCGGGCTTTTTTGAAGCCTTACCTGGAGCTGCCTTTCAGTAAAAGGTCCTTTCGCAACGGTGTCGGATCGGGAATTAAAAAAACTTCCTTTCGAAGAGCAAAGTCATAAATAAGTGTTCAAAGCCATACTCTCAATTTTAGCACCTGACCTGTGTAACTTTGCGCTTAAAACCATCGCCAGTGCTTTTTCTATGGTAAAACCGGCAGAGAGCAACGTGTCAGTGTCTTCATCCCACCCTGGGGCTGCCGGCGTTAGCCGCCTCCGCCGGAGAGGCACGCTTGCGCTGCCCCCGGTCCCATTCGCACGCGGACGAATACGCCGCTCCGGCAATATTAATGCGGCTTTAAAGTACCTGTGATTTTAGATTTCCAAAAAGACACGAGCGGCCCTTGGCGAAAAGCCGAATTGGGCCCTGCTTGCAAGTTCTAGCTTCTTTTTAATATGGTTATTTAAGATGGCTTTGCCAGGAAGTAATCTCTTGGGATGTCCCATCCCATTTTCAGGAGGGCCCCGGGAAATCATTCCAAGGCAGTGTACCGGTGCGGTTCCCTACGCCTCGGTTAATCAACGCGCATCTGAGGAAACGTGCCAAACGCCGTTTCTGCCCGTCTGCGGCAGTCATGGCGGTGCAGCAATGAACAGTGCCCTTTTTCTTATTTTTTACGGAAGAAAAAAAAATTTAAAGGAGTCATTTGGTCTGAAAATATGTAAATCTTTTCTGTAGGAAAGGTCATCTGCTGAGTTACATTCGTGCGATTTTCGCCTTGTGGCTGTTTCCTCCAAACGCGGTGTAACAAGCTGTAAACGTTGGTACGAAAATGTTGCAAAGTGTCAGTGCGACGCATTTTGAATTCAAAGCTGAAGCAACAATAAATCCGTACATGGAGCCTTTCTAACATTTCCCTATTCGATATCAGGGCGCAGGAGACCTTGTTCCCAAGCCTCGGCCAGGGAGCGCAGGGCTGTGCCGGGGACGGCGCCCGCTTGCTTTGCTGGAGCTCCACGGCAGCAGCCACGCTCCTGCCTTTCGCACCACCGCACCCACGGAGGAAAGTGCCTTGGGCGCCGAGCTGGGTTCCTGGGCTGCGCTGGCTCCTGGCTGGCTCATACCGGGAGATCAGACGCACTCCTGTCTGCGTATGTCCAAGCTGACGTGTCTGAAGTATCACATTTTTAAGAAGTGCTTAGACACACTCCTTTTGGGTGCTCTCAGCGTCTAGGTCACTTAGCTCTTGCAGCTCTTATTCAAGTGACACCTAGAGACCTTTAAAAATTGAGACCTTTAAAAATCTATAAGGAAAATGTTGGATAATTGTTATTCTTATGCAGCTTAACCAATGTAATTTCCAGATGAGAGGAAGCCCTGGTTGGGAAACGCAGTGCAAAACTATGCATGCAGTTTTAAAGGTTGCCCTCGTTCTTTCATTTATTGTGCAGGTATATGACCAAATCTTACAGTGTTTTGTCAAGCCCCTTTCAGCAGAGTACGTTTAGGAAGGCTGGTGAGCCTGTATCCCTCTTGCACAAACTTCAGCCCCGTTAAAAAAATGTGGGCTACAAGAAAAAGCCCATTATTTACGATTTAGTCATTCCCTGGGAAGCCACCTCACTTTAAGGGGTCTGCTTATGCAAAGAAAAATCGTACTCGGAGGCAACCGAGAGCCGTAAATCTTGCACTCACTCAAATCGCACAGAGCAAGCCGGTAAAATGTCGGTTATCCACAGATCACCTTGGTGATCGCTGTCAGAAAACAAGGATCTGAGGGCGCCGTTGCTGAGCACATTAATTTTTATGCTGATAGAAATGGGAAACATGACATAGGACTTCTTTTTTGGTACAAAAAGGAAAATATGAAAGGCTTATAGCATAATTAACAGGCCACAATAAATTCCTTTTGGAGAGTGGACTCTGTGAAAAGACATTTTGTTGACTTTCTTTTCTATTTAAACTATCTAAACTAAGAGAAAGAGAAAGGATGAACAAGTTTAGAGGGCAGGAAGAGAAATTTTTGTCTAGGGATCCCTTTGCCTAGGGACTGAGAAACTAGTCTGGAAGCCGGGGATGCCCAGATTGAGCTCAGCTGTTGACAGTAATTCAGTCCGGGACCTTAGGTGAGTTGCTTCATTTCTACTCAATTTCTCCAGGTGAATAACATGAAACTGTGTTTATCAAGCCATCTCACATAAGCAATGTCACAACTGATTGATTTGGGAATTTTTTGGAAGCTAAAAATTAGCACGTAGGTATTGAGCAGGAGGAGGGCGGTCTCCTCCAAAGTTAATGCAGTGTAACGGGATTGGAAAAAAACGCGAGCTCTGCTCCCGGTTCTGCATAATTTCAGGTGTCACCATCAGCACCTCGCACTGGATTCGGCACCTGCCACATTCAAAGTGGCAGCGCTGCAGTCGATTCATTGCCCTTGAGAGGGTGACACGATTCTTCTCTTCTTTTTTGATCGGGTACCTTTTGATAAAACCCCTTAACACACGTTTGTGAGGACATGCAGGACTGCTGAATTAAGAGGGATTTTTTTACTCTAAACTGTATCTATGTTTGGATGCTTTGGACATACGGTGTCCACTTGCAAATAGGTCCCTGCGTTTGGGCTGCAAGAGCCGTATCTTTGAGCGTAGCAGTCACACAAGTATTTTCAGCAGACACTTCAGTAGCCAGGTTTTGGTTTTCTCGTACCTGGTCCCCAGCAGCATCTCCAGGTTTCACAAGCTGCAACTAGTTACTCCTCTTCAGAGGTTAAATAGCAAGCGAAGGGAGTGAGCGTAGCCTTTTTGTGCGTCTCCAGTGGATGCCCTTGGGGTGCGGAGGAGCGAAGTAGGGGCACCCCGGTAGCTCCAGGTGTGCACACGGGCTGTCAGGCTGCAGCCGAGGGGTACCAGAACTTGCCCGTGGATCCTTGCATCAGGCTGTGGCATCAAAGCTGGGCACAAAGCCGCCTCCCTCCGCCACCCTCCTGGTCCCCGGTGGTGGCCCCAGCACCCTGCAGAGACCTGGGGACGTTATTGCACTTTGGTGCTGCGGCCGTGCTCCTTGGGAGCGAGCCGTGCCTTCCAACAAGGTGGCTCGGGCTCAGCGCTGGAAAGCACACATCCAACAGGACGTGATCAAGTGGAATCTGCCTGAAGACGGTTGGAGGAGTTAATATCTGTTTTCTTCCTTCTTCACAGATTACTAGCAGGAAAGGCAATTAGATAACCTGACGTAATAGCATCTAATTTACCTGCGAGATTGAAAATTAGTTGTTGTAATGAAATACCAACACCTGGTTTTCTGATTACCAGACGTATATGAAAGAAATTCTTCCTTTCCTATTTAGCTTTCGTAATTTGCTATTATATGCATGTAGATGGTAATGTATTCCCTTAAACTACTGAAAGAAAGATAGGAAGAAGTTTCCTGCCACTTTTAGCTCTGGATGTAATTTTGACCTTAAGAAAGAACAAGGCAGATATGAAAGAGTATATTAGATGTTATTATTGCTGTAATAAAATACAGATAAAAATCATAGTGCAGAAAGACTCTAAGACAACTATTAAGCATTTGTCATATAAAGAAAATCAAAATTTAACTTATCAGATGTTCTGGCACTTAAAAGATTCATCATGAAAAAAATATTTCTAATAGCAAAGATTTTATGCAATATGTCATTGATGAGCTGACTGCTTAAACGTTTAAAGAGTTTGGAGAAAGATGAAAGAAGTGTCAGAGGTATACTTTTTATTAGTCTGACAGAATGTTTCACTGTGTTTAAATTTATATTTAATAGCGAACCATTATGACATTACATTTATTTTTTTAACAAAATAAGGTGATCTCACTGCCCTATCCTAGCACGCCATAGTGAGCATAACCAAACCAACAACGTAGTCTGTTGACAGTGAAAAAGTAAAATGTACATCAGGCTATTCGCTTTGGTGTTCAGTGCTGCATGATTCTTAGAGAGGGGCGGATTTTTCTGCCTTTGTGGTGACGGAAAGACTTTTTCTTCTAATTCCCTCCTGGATTTGAAGTCATTGGGTCGATTGTGCTTAAAATTAAGCATATCTCAAAAACTTGATAGGCTGAGACCTACCTTCTGAAAGTCTTCGGCACGAACCTTTTAGGGGACATGAAAGGGCTTGATGTGAAAAGAAATGAGCTATCAAGTGCTGCTCTCGAGGCGTCATCCCGCAACTCATTGAAGTCAACAGAAAGGGACTGAGAGCCTTCAATGGGCTTTGGATCAGACATCCAGCGTATTAGCTCGGAGAGTATTTTGTATTCGCTTCTTACGGTCGGTCAAATGAATCCACTAAATCACTATGGCAACCCTTGAACACCTCAGACAAGCGATGTTCGCTAATGGATTTTTCTTTCCAGAAAGCATTCTCATTGATTTTTCGTAGTTTGTGCCTATTGTGCCTTTTAGCCCACCATGTCTTAATTTGAGGCCCATAACATTGTTTTTTTTTTTTTTTTTTTTTTTTCCCAAGAAGGAAGCCAAATCCTGAGTCTCTATGAGCCCCGCAATTGCAGCGCGGTCACCGCGCTTGCCTCTGCAAGGCTCTACGGTTGGCTTCTTGTCTTCGTTAGTAGCCATTAAATTATAATGTGACACTCAGACGAATTCGAGGGCTATGAGGATGCCTGTGAAACTTTAATACTAAGCACAGCGATGTACGTACAAGGGAGAACGTCACTTTAAAGGGATTTCACCCCCCCCTTCTTTTTTTTAGAAAAATTATACTAGCTAGGAGATGCCTGCTGTGCACATTGTGCTGTTTCATCTACCTTGTTTTTAAGTAAAATCGCAAAATAAATAAAAAGAAAAATGGATCTTGAGTTGATTCAAAATGCAAGGGGAAAGGGAAAATATGTAAAAGTAATACTGAGCGTTGGTGGAAAAATCACTGTCGTTTAGTAGTATTTGTTCTGAGCTGAATATTTCATTTATAAGCCTCTACAGTGCTGTTTTCGAATATTTTTAGAGTAAACAAAAACCTGAAGTAATGAATTATTTCAGTAAGAGCCTGCTGTATTGGAAGTGCTTTTCTGTGACAGGCCTGGGCACTTTTGCCTTGCTTGATGGCCCGTTCTCAGCGTAATCTGCAATTCACAGTAATGGGGTATCTTGGAAGGGTGTTATTGCTGCACTTGCTTGTAAATGCACTGATGCATTGACTGTACCAAACAGATCTCTGCTGACTGTGGTAGGATGTTAGATATACAATTCACATATAGACATTGACTTTTGAACCGAATCCCATAGATTTTGGTAAAGATAGTCCTGAACGGCTTGAGGAAAAGCCTACTGGCAGTTGTGGTAACCTTCCCAACTGTATGGAAATGTGTCAAAAATATCAAGCGTTCTCAGTTGGAAGGCGTAAGACCTTTTGCTACGTATTTTGGATGAAAGAAATCATACTGAAATAGCCATGCTGTCTGCTCTGCAGAAGCCTTCTTGGTCGGGTGTGTCTTTCGGTTTCTCCAGGGCATGACATAAGACATATTTTACTGTGCTTTTTGGTTTCAACCAGGTCTGCAAATTATTCCTTTCTGCTGGCAATGTGAATCTTGTTAGCTTCCTGGATGATAGGAGCAGCACAGTCACGAGCAGATTTTCTACTGCTCAGTGATGCCTGGCAAAGTATATCCTGTGAAATGCCACTTCATTTCATGTTTCACAGTTTAAATTCATTCTCACATCCAAAATATGGCAAAATTATTGTTGCACAAGACACCATGGCTTGTCGGGAAGGATGCTAAGTCATTCGCATAATGAGACAGCAATTGGTGCTGGCTGGGATGCTCCACAACGCAAAGAACCAGCATGTAAGTCAAGGGGATAAGCTATCTGACTGCTCGTTTTTGACTCAGTTTCGTGTTTTGGCATTAGAAGTCACGCCAAGTGTGGACCGTCACGGCGTGCTGCAACCACAGCCTGCAGAACAGAATTGGACTCTGCTGCCCTGTCGTCTTCCTTTGAGATGCACGAGAGTTACACGTGCCGTATTTTTATCTTTTAATAAAAGCAAGCCAAAGAATATAGACTGTACTTAATGCTCTATTCATACTCGCGCTTATCTTTGGTTGCCTGTGGTTCTGTGATCTAATCATGTCCATTTTTAATAAGGCTCCTTATAGCCACTTAAGGTAATGTAGAACAATTGACTTCAGGAGCTTATGCAGCAATTTAAGGCCACATCCTGAGTGCTGAACATAGCAAAGTATGCTAACTGATGCATGGAGCTGCTGTTGATTACTTTAAACCGCCTTAAATGGAAGAAGACAAATGACCCATGTGGATAGAACAGTGTAATTGGTCTGTGAAAAGATACTTATAAACCAAAAAGATTTTTCTTTTCCCATTTGCATTTTTTTTAACTTTTTTGCCTGTAAAAAGGGCAAAATACGTATTTTGCTGTAGAATATGTATGTTGCTGTAATGGACTTGCTCATGGATGCTCCTTGCTGTCAGCGGCCAGGCAAGTCCCTGTTGTTTCAGAGCACATTCTCCATTTCAAGTTTGTGTGACTTGAGCACCAGGCCACTAAAACGCTCCGAAAATCCCGACTCTAATCTTGTGTTAAGCTGTTGTTTTTCCAAACTTCTGCCACAAAACGCTTGCTTTGGCATGCGGTTGCTTGGCAGCCCGCTCCTGCCCGTGCACAGAGCGATTTTCCAGCCTTGGGAGAGGGGATGTGTGAGAATGAGAGGTTCAGGCTGCCTCTGTGGTAGTTAGTTTGGGGCAATATCTTGTTTATCTGCAAGCAAAGCATGGCGTCAATCCGAGTATATGGGTATCTGAATATACTGTGAATTTGCAAATCACTCTTTATGATCAATAATTAAGGTGTCATTTGCAACTTGTGTTAGGAAATTAGTTGCATTTATCTTCACTAGGCTCTCAGAACTAAACCAAGTGGCACAGCACAAGGTATCACTGTCCTTCTCTCGCCGCTTGCTCCCCCTCATCCCGGATGAAAGTTTGTGTCTTTTAGCTTGTAGCACTGCTCAATCAAGGATACCATGAGGGCTACATCCCTTAAAATGAAAATGGAGTTTTTGATCACTAGTCTAATGTGGATATTTTGCTAAAACCTACTAATTTTTCCCCCACTTTTTTATTCACGTAAAATACCTTGTAGAGAATTTTAGATAGATACAGTGATCCAACAGCTAGCAATTTTAAGGGCCACATGGCTATTACATCTGACATAGGTAAACATCAATTGGAAAATGTTTATTTCCGTGTTTCTGCGTTTGTTTCTGGGTACGTGAGAGGTGGTTACTCACTGCAAACATGCTAGCTTGGCCGCCAAAGCACAGGTAACAGGTTATGGGCAAAGTTTTGGCCTCTGAAGCCTTTCGTCTGGGCTGGGGCATGGCAGGAGTTCACCCTGCAAGTCTGACCTCGCAAATGCATATGCTTTTCCACATGACACGCTATCCCTCTTTACCCTGGGGTACCCAGGACGGTGTCAGAATCTGGCCTTTCCGCTGACGGCAGGAGCTTTTCACCGTACTTGTTGGCTATATTCTGTTACAACAAAAGTAGAGATTTTATTTTGAACAGATTTTTAACCAAATGTGGTTTTCAGTGGACAGTAGGAACAGGTAGGTAAGTGCTCGATCATGACTACCTGCAGCAGAACTGGCAAGAATAAAGAAACCCAACTGCTCTCTGGGGACTCAGTCTCCGAGTGCGTGAAAACCTGTTTTTTTCTGAGCGCTCCTTTTAAAATTCTTGACCTTCTGGAAACGGTTGAATTTACCATAAATAAACAATGACTTACACATGTCAGCAGTGGAGAGTGAAGAGGTTGTTCCCCTTCTGTTAGTATTTTTTTACCGTAGAGTTGCAGAGACATAAAACTGGGGCCGCGGAGCGTAGACAGGAACGCGGTCTTGCAGGGCAAGTAGCTGGAGCCATTTCTCCTTCTCCTGGAGCCAGGTGTGGAAGGGAGACCGTCCAAGGCGGAAGCCACACGGTGCAGAGAAGACACTAAATTCCGAACAGATCTGGTGCCGAACACAGTGCATGAATTTGGGTTACTTCTACTGGCATGTCTTCTGCGTGGCCGAAGTGACTGCCTGGCGGCAGGGCACCTGGCCAGAGGCGGACCTGCTACGTCTAGCCTGTGCAAACGGGACAGTAATTAACTAGTGAATTAGTGTGTGTCAGCACTAGAGTAGCGCCAACAGTAACGACCTGTGGGAAGGAAGGGGTGTCTCGCACGTGATGGCGTGGAGGAGGAGATTGGCACAGGCTAAACCGGGATCTCTGAGACATGTGCGTGTTTCGTAATCCTTCTCTGTACTGCACATTTGCACAAGAAAGAGTTACCAGAGAGCTAAAAACCTATGATGGATGGATATTTTATTCTTTCTTCATTTTCATGATCACAAGCTTGTTTTTTCAAATTTGGTGGGGCTGGAGATGAGAGACATGGTACTTTTTTTCTGTGTGCGCTTGAAGTCACCGCAGGTTACCATTCCATAATTATTTTTGTCATAAAGATGAATGCCATCCTAAAAACGTTGGAAGCTAACAGCACCTTGGCTTTGATATATGAATATTACCACTTTGAATGTTGGAATGGCATTATAGATGGTTTATGGTTTTATGACTATGAGACATTTCTTAGTCTCTGATTCAGAAATACATTTTCTACGTGTTTTAAAGCAACTTTCAGTCTTTAACATCTTTCTTTTTGGCTTGTCCTTGATTTCAAAATATTTGGTGAAGTGGATTTAAGAGATCGTAGGAGTTCAGAAATATTCATCATGAAACTTAGGTGCAGAGTAGTCACCTTTAGCCACCTCTGTTTTAATACCCTGCAATGTCAAGAAAGGGCTGCATTGCATTAATTCACTCCAGTTCCTGCTGGGAAATCACAGAGCCTTCATATTTAGCTATTGCAATGTGAAATAGTTAAAATGTGTTACATTTTCTAAATCGTATACCCTTCCAGCTATACAAAGATCATGCAAATGTGATATTTGAAAGAATATGTTTGCAGAATTGTAGTAGTTTTTTAAACAAAAATAGCATCATTTTATTTCAAATGCATTTCTCCCCTCACCCCTAGCCTGCCAAAGTGCTTGCGGCTCTGTACATCGTAATAAGTGCTATTTAAAATACGTCTGAGGAAGCAGTAAAATGGAAGACTGCCCTCTAACGTCAACAAAGCTGATCAAAGGGGGCGGAAGAGGCACGGAAAGGCTGTGGAGGATGACGAAGATCAGCCACAACTTAGCCAGCCGAACAGCATTTTCGGTATAAAATCGTACGAGGCTACATCTGGAAACGGTGCATTTCAAAAACAGCAGAGGTCCAGGTCCCAGTAAAAGCCAAATAAATCTGAGCCTCAAATGCTGTTTGTTTTAAAATCCTGCACCAGATAAGGGTTCGACCTTTTCCTAAATCTCTTCAAATACGGACTGGGATGTGCAGTTAGCAGCGAGTGAGTCTGAACAGGACTTGTGCAGGAGGATTTGCATGTAAGCAGGTCTTCAGGGTGTATGTTAGCAGCAAAGGTTAGCAGATACCTGACGGCTGGAGCATTAGGCGACGGTGCCAGCTTGGGCACAGAGGCAGTCCTTCACGGGAACGCCGCCCGGGAGCACGGCGGTGGCCTTGTCCCGGGGCAAAACACCTTGCATGGACTAAGGGGAGTCCAGCAAGGACTTCTCAGATGTCTTCTGCTGTTTGTCATTCAGCTACGCTAATGACAGCTGTAGGAGCACCATCAGCGTCTGCACTAATGCGTGCTGGTGAGTAAGGAGCAAAGATTAATGAACGCGAGGCACGACTCTCGGTGCGAGCTCCCTCTCCGTCTGCACACGCACCACCACCTAACGCCTCTTTGTGCTTCGTACCCTGCCATTTTTCTAGAGTTTGTTTTAAGTTGTTGACTGATGGCAGATTTCTGCAGATTTCAAGCTGGGTTGTTTATGGTGCGACTACCAGTTCACATGCTGGCTTCTGTCTCACCCTGGAATCATGGTTACTTAACCGTGGAGAAGTATTTGGGGAATAAACATAAAATGTGTTTCCACAAATATTCCTGCCTGCAATGTTTAATTTTATGATCATTCAACAAGCTCATAGGAATATTCACAAGAAAAGAACACCAAGGTGGATGCAAATTCAAAGGTAATTGAAACATCAATCACATATTCACTGAAAAATATTTACAGTATTTTCCAACTTCAGAAAGGAATAATATAATGAAATGTACATCCTAGGGGGGTTGTATGGGCAAATTTTATTCCAAGAATTTGCAGTCAATGCGGAAACTGTGCACTCATCAAGAATTGAAAAAGGCCAGAAATGAAACAAAGACCCAAAGGGATTAAATAGGGCTAGCCAGAAATCTTCTGACAACATTTTTGCATTGGAAAATGCCAGTTCATAAAAAATGGAGTGATCTGAGGAAATCAATCAATCTTGACAAAGTCACAGTGAGGAGGATTTCCTGCCAGCTTGCCTGCTGAGCTGCCAGGAAGCTCCCTAGTCCCGTCTCCTCTGGGTTTTGGATCGTTGTCGCTCCACTGTCCGGGCACCGAGTTCCCAGGGCTGGTCAGTGGCCAAGGTATCTGAGCTGTCAACGCACGCCAGCAGAGCCTCTGGGTGCTGGCACCTTGTGTCCTCACAATATCAGATACCATCTTTTGAAGAGACATTTTTTTCATTTCTTACTATTTTTTTTTAATTTCAGAACTTCTTGTTTGGGGGTTTCTGGTCTGAAACAAAGAAGCAGCAAACCCAGCCTAAATACTGCTGACCACAACCTTTAGAAAAGAAGTCTTGGTTTAGCAAAGCATCCAAGTGTCCATCTGTCTAAAACATGAGCACATTTAATGGAGTTCATTCTTGGTATTTATTGGTTTATTATTGGTTTATTATTCTTCATTTGTATTTCAGTGCTTCTCAGATAATCCAAAGCAAGATGAGCATTCACGGTGTTTAGAAGAGAGGAGTTTCCAGCCTTGGAGAGCTTTCTCCTAAATCAGGCATGCCTGAACTGTGGTGCAGGTGTGCAGGTGGGGCATGAGTCTTGCCAGAATGACACCATATCCTATGTGGAGCCTGTGGTAAGGTGGTAGCAATGGGGTGTTGAGGGACATGTGAGCTCAGGGCATCAGGACTGGGAGCAGTACTTCTGCTGATGGCAACAGAGGGAGCAAAGGGGGAAAATCTTGACCTAAATTTCAACAGATGTGGGAAGAAACACAGAGGTAGCTCGTTTCAGCCTAGATTAGAAAGCACATTAGAGACAGAGGTGTTCCTGGTGAGATCACATGCTGTCATCCCTTCCTCACCTCCCTTTTTCTATCCATCCATCTATTTATCTCTCTTTCCATCCATCTTCCATTTATCCACCCACCTCTCCCTCCACCTACCCATCCACCTATTTTTCTATCCATCTATCTATCTATCTGCAGTTAATCCCCACCTATGCCACTGAACACAAGTTAAAGGCATCGTAACGAGCACTCCTCTCTTCCTCCTTAGCTGTGCATGGCGTGGTTCCCAGGGGGAGCAGAGGTGGCGCGACGCGGATTGGTGTCGGGGCTGGGTACGTGCGCGTGGGCTTCAGACGCCCGTTTCCAGACGGAGCTGGTACAGATGGCACGGCTATCACATATGGGGAGGAGCGTTTGATTCCTCCGAGTGGCGGTGTGATTCGTTCTCCAGCACAGAGGCCAGAAAAGCTTTCACTTATCACTCAGTATTCTGGGTACCTGTTATTTTGGGATGGAAAAATCTGTAAATATTGCATGTCAAGGCTCATGTTGTAGGAAGCTGCAGCAGGGATGGGCATTTGGGTGGTATTTCCAGATAAGGCTATCTGGATTTTGGAAGTTATTTCTGATAAATGCTGATGAACTGTTATTTCTCTTTAATGAATGCCACAAGTTCAGATGAAGCTCTCCTCCACACAGCCATGATATAGTTGAAATTAAGATTCAGGAGCGTGATGGGAGCGCTCCACCGTTAAATGCACGGGGAGAGCAAGGAAATAGTGCAGTGTTCTCGTTTTCAAGAGACAATTTCTAACGTTTTTCTCTCAAAACACAAAGCACAGTGAGTAGAAAACAATATTAAATCTGTCATGCTTTTATCTCGTTCTTAACATCTCTGTTCAAAATCTATCTAACTAGTACAGAAAAGCAAGGATTCCTCTAACAAAGCAGTTGTTCTGGCAGCATAAACAACAGCCAAGCTTGAAAGGAAAAAACTGTATCTGTGCTCTCCAGACATTATATAACTTATTAATAGCAGAGGATTCCTCTGCAGTGACTGAGCGTTTTTATTTCTCGTATGGATTTTCTTAGAATTTTAATGGGCGCAACCAAGTAACAACTGAGATTCTTCCACTTTAATAGCTGATAGAGTGGATTGTATGGAAAATGAGGGCAATATCTTTTATCTTTTCCCAATGAAAACACTGCCACCAGCTGGTTAATAAACGATTTTGCCTAGGGTTTTACACAGAATTACAATCTCTCTCTCTCTCTTTTTTTTTTTAAACTCACGACTAAGCTGGAAGTGATGCTTCTTTTTAGGTCAGTATGTTTTCAGAATAGAGAGCACTGAATATTTGTAATTTTCCTACTTTTTTAAAATGAAGGCAATGCTAATAATGCAGTTAATTTTTTTTTTCTGTATGTTAATGTTAAACACACTTCCAGCTGAAGCCTGGAGTGCAGAAGGAAGGCAAAGGAGCCTGCAAAATGACACCCTTCCATGACTTTCCACCTTCCTCCCGTGGTGTGACCATCTAAGATGCAATTCAGACAACCTCAGGTTTGTAAGTGATTAACCTTAAATTAATAGAAAAAAAATACAAAAAGTGGAGGCATCTGAAATATATTGAAATTAACTTGCTATGCTTTCTCAGATTCACAGGTTTTTACTGACAGCCAGTGTTTTGTTGACTCATTTCTCGCAGGGGTTAGAATAAAACCTGACAGCGAGGTGCTAGGACGGCTGCAAACGCTCCCGTTACGGGGTTTGGTGGCATACACTCCAGGCCTGTTGGATGGTGGCATCAGCTCCTTACTCGCTATTTTGCTAAAACGTCAGTAGTGGCTAAGACGTTTTGGCAGCGTTGACGTTTGAGTCGCCACGTTGGTTGTTACTCCCGTGCTCGAGACAATTTGAGCGCTCGCAGCGATCGTTTCAGGTTCTCTGCAGGCTCAAGAAAAATGCAGTTTGGTTTTTTTAAAGTTGCCATAACAATCAGGGGGAACAGAAATCTTTTAAACAGCGGCTGAGGTTCAGAGGCATAATTCTGCACTCAGGAGGGACTCGCCATTGATCTTGTGTCTGAGAGGGAGCAGATGTATTGCAGCCTCAGAAGCTGCCAGCCCAGGAGTAGGTGTCTCATACTGCAGCACAACATTTCCCCTGTGACCGGCAGCCTCGCTCAGCCCCAGACTCAGCCAGCGGCCTTTATTCTTTTCCTTTTTTTCCCCTCTGATCTTTCAGCAAGTTGAAACCAGCAGGGATTGCTGCGTTTCAAACGCTAGGAGGCTTGAAGTGACGTATAAAACCTACCCAGGTAGCCCTTTTTGCTTCGCGGTAGAAACCGCGTTGAATGCTGTGTGGGTTACATGGGATCTGAGCGGGTTGCAACATACTGTGGCCGTCAGTGCCCCTTCCCCCGGGCACTGTAGCTGAGACGTGGGAAATCGCAGCTGGGGTGGCATCCCCGGGGGAAAGGGCACATCAGGCAGCCGTGAGGTCCTGGGTGCAAACTGTCTGCTCCGAGCTCTCCTCACCACCTCGGCAAGCTTAGGGCCTTCCGAAGTGTGACGAGATGATGGTCAGAGCCCCATCAGTGCTGGTGTACTGTGCTTGCATCGCTCCTGTGCAAGGGCTGACTTTCTTTACTGCAAGGCAGTTTGCCCAGGTTACTTTGCTAGGTTAAATTAAATTAACCCTTTAATTCCCCACTCTTTTTTTGAGCTCTGTAGCACTCCATAAAGTTCTCCGCACTTAATTAAGGCCATAATAAGTTTCCTTCTAAAAGCAGCCTGAAGTCTCTCTGTCTCACAACTTCAGCAATGACTTCAGCTTCTGACTGAAGCAAACGGGGCTGCTCTCTGCTTTAGCACAGCCCGGAGCTGCAGGTAATACACCTTGCATTGGAAGTATACAAGCTGTCCTTACCGCTCAGCGCGTGGGAAGGCAGAGCGCCACGCGGATCAGCAGACCAAGAGAGCAGTGTGCACCGTGCACGCCGTGGGGAGGCTCTTTCGAGATGCTGTGTTATCTTCGTGAACAAAACAAAAATTCAGGTACTGAAAATAGCAGCATCCCGTTCTTTTGTACGGCCAGCAGTGAAAATGTCTTTTATTGATTATGTCTGAATGTCAGTATCACAGCAGAAATGTTGCAATGGAAACAAGCTTTTCTGCCCCCCTCCCACATGTATACAGAGAAAAGGTAAGAAAACTCTCAAAACTTGTATCTTGAAATGTAATTTTCAGCAGCATGTAGCCACTACAGAAAGGTGATCCAAAGGTGACAGAAACAGGTGGACACACTCTTGTAGCTAAAGCAAAACTTCCCACCCGCAAACGAGAGCTCACCTGCGGATGCAATCTGTCCAACCTTCGAAGCAAAGAGCTAAAAATCCAGAACACATGGGGTCCAGGTATGTTTACACCACTTTAACCTAATACCTTAAATTCTCTCAGAGTCAATTAATCTGTCATTAAAATGTGATTAATTGCTATCCCAGAAGGCTAGGCTTAGTGAGGAGCAGATCTCTGACTGTGATGTCTAGAGGCAGGTTGGCTGCAGGCACATTGGGTTATACTGGAGTTCAGGCTTGTTCTTAATATCTGAGATGGGTAAAAGTGTCTTGAGAGCTCATTAAGCCTAATTTAACGGCACTTGTTGTCAGCAGAAAACTGAATCTGCCAAACCTTGGCCCAGCACTTTGCCCTGTATGGTAACTTCACTAAAGTCACTGGAAATATCCTGGAGTAAGATGCGTGCACCCATAGAAGGATTTCATCCTGCTTCAAGTACCCTCAGAAAGAAGTTTAGAGTGAGTCAGCTTTGCATCTCCCAAAGAATTAATTCCATCGTATGTTTTCTAACTTAAAAGTTTGCATTGGAAATATTTACTGCTAGTACTCATAGACTGGGATCTTTCTATTCTACTTGTATATATTTTGGGGTTTAGTTAAATCTGGGGCTGATCTTCCCTTAGAAAAGGTTAGAAAACAGTTTAAAAAAAAAACAATTTTAAACTCAGTATTTCTTTAAATGAATTAAATCCCCGAGCCATTACTGGCCAAAAATATTAACCTACTGCATTTTATTCTGCATAGAGTACAGGTTTCTACCTAGCTTTCCCTCTTACCTTAAAATTACCAAGGCTTGAAATAATTCATGTTATTGGTTTTAACAAGAGATAGTGATAAATTATTGAATGACCCCAAGTATTCTGCAAGCATTAGAGTTTCAAAACAGCAGCCCACAAGGCCAGCTTTGGGCTTCTTGTGATGTATTATTCCACCCAAATAAGTGTGTGCTGCAACCTTCCGTGACGTGAGACTAAATTAATTGTTCCTGTTGCTCCTTGGAAACTAACATTTCTCTAATGATCCAAATTTCTCATTAGGCAACACAAAAATACTGCTTTTGCTAAAGAGCAGTTTGCCCAGAGAGGACCTCCTTGGCATCTGATTTGTCGTGAGCTGACAGCAGGCGTAGTACCTTAAAACCGGAGAAAATTAGAACTATTTTTTCTGTGTGCTTTCCACATGCTAAGTGTGTACTATTCTTCATATCTATTAAAATGCCTAAGGAGAACATTGCTGTTCAGCAAGAACAGCAAAATAAATGCATCCAAGTTCATTGGTAGAAGTTGGCTGCAGGGATGCTCCTTTTAGATGATGTTTAGGGCATACCAGATTTCACAGGCTGGAATTTTAACTTTTTTTTAGGTCTGGATTATGCCACGTTTCTCAAATGATGCTGTTAATTCCAGCTGAACTCCTTGATAAACAAGGCAGCACTCCGTGCAAGGGAGCAGGGAACCGGTCCCTCGCCAGCCGCGCTGGGCTGGGGTGGCATTAAACTCTCGCAGGGATGCTCTCGTCCAGGAGCAGCAAGTCCACAGTTCACTGGGCTGTAATCCTGCCTTCGAGAGGAGGATTAGAGGAGGATTAAGCTGCAGTGAAGCAAGGTCCCCCTCTTCCCAAATGACAGGTTTCTGGGGGGGGTGATCGTTCCGATTTCTGCCGTCACTGGAGAAACGTGGGATGGCTGCAGGATGGGTCGTGTCTTTGCTGGCTACCACAAGGTAGAAGTGATTTCATGTGAAGGGGCATGGTTGTGGAGGAATGGTAGGTTTATTGAAACCCAAAATATAAAGATTTCATCTATCTTTCTTTTTTTTTTTCTAAAATTTTATTTATACTTCCTATTTTGGGATGGGATCCACAAGTATACATCCTGCCTGCAGTCTATAAGCACCCAGTTCTGATTCTCAAATGAAAACTTGCTCTGTGTTTAAACAAGAATTTCAAGTATTCTGAATGTGACAGTCCTTGCAAGGAGATATTTAGATATCTGCCTCTTTCTGGCACCCACAGAGGTCACTCTAGATTCTGAATTTATCATTCAACTAGAGATTTTCTTATGAATAAAAAGTAATTGGATATGTGAATTCAGTTAATCAGTAGAAGTCTAACAGAGGGTATGAAAAATCTGAATTGAAGACACGCACGTATGTGAGTAGCTCATACTTTTGTGCAGCTACGTGCATATATTTTGCTGTTGGAAGCCTCTTCTCCTTTGCTGGTAACTGGCGGCTGGATTGCTCAGAGTTACCTGGTGAAGTGCCTCAGAGCAACTATGCTTTTAAATGTACGTGTATGCACGTCTTTGGCTGTCTGGGTGTGTATATAGATATATATATAGATATATATATACATATATCTTCTAAATGACAAATTAACTAGCACATCTGAGAATTCTGTTATACGATAGTTTATTATGTGCTACCTCGTAATACTAATTGCACTTATAATTATCATAAAGCCTGAAGGAAGAAGTAGAGCATTTACGGGATGGATTGCAGTGGCTGAGCCAACAGGGGTGGCCCCCAAGAGTGTCCCGCCGTGCAGCATCACCTGTCTCCCCCCGTCCCTCCCTCTTCCCAGAGACCTGCCGGCCCCCAAAACATGCTTTTCCTCCCCAGCCAGGCTCACACCACAGGCTGGGCGCCCACCGGCTTGGGTTATGCAATCTGCGTGGGTTATGAGTTATGCAGTAATTCCTGCTTAATATTCAGGTTTCTGTGCAGACCTCATTAACTGTCCTTGCATTAGCTCCCCGATGTGCAGCGCAATTGGGCTCTTTTCATTTTGCAAAGAGAATATGTTGACCTTCAGTCAAATTCAAACAGATACTTTAGGGTACGATTTAGAAAGCTCGTCCTAGAAAATGAAAATTGTAGTGTGTCAGGCATTACAAATGTCTTTGTTTTCTCTCTGTCTGTTTCTGTGGCTTCACTTCTGATTCAGCACATTAGCACCTGCAAGAAAAGCTGTTTTTCCAATGTTCTTGGCAGATTTCTACCCGGGATTATTTTAGATTGCAATGTTTTGCTTGATGGCAAAATGTAAATAAACCCATGGGCTCCTATTCCCCTTTGATAAATGAACTAATAGAATAAAAGACGAAACAGTCTATCTTAAAAAATGTTTGCATGCATTACTCAGTTGTGAAGCTTTCTGCAAGTTACTCGTGCAAAAAATGAAACAAAAGCAATGTTCACTGAAGTTTTGTATTGTATTTCAGCAGGTTACCATCCAGCTACTAAGCTGATTTATTTTCCCAAGTCTTCCTTCTGCGTACCTAGTCAATTTTAAAATAGGAGCTGGGAAATACCTCCACATCTAGAAAAAATGCCGCGCTACTAGCAAATCAGGTCAGGCAGCGGCAATGGTGGCAGTGTGTAGCAAAGCCTTCTGCAAATAAAGTTGTTACTTCTGCAGTAGATTCCTGACTTTCCAGGACAAATATTCTGACAGCAAATTGACTTCTAACTGAACTGGGTGAGCCAAATACCAGTCAATGCAAGAATTTGTTAATGCAAAGAGTAATCAGTTAACCCTTATGTATTTAACGTGGATGAAAAGCCTGCCGTAGATTAGGCTGGGTTTTGGATTGGCACCTTGAAGGTATTCCTTAAGAGCTAAGATGTTCTCACATGAGAAATTATTCAAGATCTCCGAGGCTAACGCCTGCTGGCTTCTCCCATGGCAACGTGAGCCTTTCAGAAAAGAGGGAAAGAACTGCTCTGAGGGTAGGAAAAAATGACTAGAGGAATGGAAAATACCAGCTCGCGAAGCTGCTTGCTTCCCAACGATTAAACAGAGAGGCTTTTTTTTGTTGCCTCTTTCCAACCCAGGCCACCGCTGGCAAAGGGACCGTTGCCGTCTTGCTTGTGTCGTGGTGCTCATGGTGCCTCGGAATAGGCTCCTCGTTCCCTGGGGTCTCTTCCCTCGCCCAGAGCTGCATAAATGAACGAATATGGGTTTTTTTTTTTGATGTTATGAGTCAAAAAGAAATTATTCCTCAAAAGTAAAGCTGGGAGGGTCTCCAGAGTTGGTCCAGTCCTGCACCTTGTGCAAGACTGCCTCCCCTACGCTTTTCTGAAAAAGTTGAAAGGTTTGGCCTTGTTCAGTGTGAGAAAGAAAAGTCATGTTTCCCGAAGTTCTGCAAAGCATTACTGCTGTCCTCCTGCCTCAGCTGTCTCCATCCGGCCTTCCTACATGGTGTCACGTCTTCTGCAATGGTCGCAATGCTGTCTCCTCCTCAGCATATCATCCACTCGCTCCTACTGCCTGGGAGTACTGCTGGTTGGCGAGAAGCTCCTGCCCAAAATCCACCTTTCTTAAGGCATGCCATATCCTCAGTTTACTACGAAAACCTTGAGCTGCTTTTTTTTTTTCCCTAATTTTGTGGCATTTTCTAAAAGCTACAAACCTTTCTCTGTTCCTGCATCCAAGTCATGAATGGAAATATTCATTAGAATTAGACCAAGAAAAGAGTCCCGTGGATCCACACTGAATTATCTCCAAGTGTAAAAGTAATTAATGAATTACTTTCTGAGGGTGGAAAATGCTGTTTTCCCAGCAAACATCCCAAAGAAGTGAAATTCTGCCATTGCTGCCCGAGCTCCCGTTACCACGTAGTGCTGGAGCTGCTTGCTGTCCAGCCGAGGGCTTTATTTACGTGCGTGTTGTGGTTCCTCATCGCCTAATCCGCCACAGCAGCGATCGCTCGAGTCGATCTGCCGCTCAGTCCGGAGAGGGGACTGAGCCTGACACCCAGGCTAGTACAAATGTTGTACGTGAAGAGATTAATAAATTGCCACGAAGTAGTGCCTACTGGTTCCAGCGTACGCACGCTACTTTTTCATCATCTTGAAGATAATAACACGAATCTTCTCTGGGTCCTTGGAAACTCTCTCGTTTGTGGTACACTTTGCTGTTTTTGCACAGTGCTAACAATTTAAAAATGTCAAAGGCTTTAACTGCTCAGAAAGAGGTTTCCTTTGCTGTCTTCCCCAAAAGGCATGAAAAAGAGGAAAATTCTGGAATAAAGTGTTGTTTTTATTCACCTGTTCATTCTAAGTGCAGATCAACAGTTAAACTGTGAGCCAAAATGGTTTTTTTTTCAGTAGAAACGTAATAGCTTTCTGGTTAAAAAACTGTTTTTGAAAAAGGCCCCAGATAGGTGGAAGTGTCAGTTAAACAGGTGCTGTGATGAAAAGAACGGTTATTGCCCTATGCGAGCGCTACAGCTGCCAGGGAAGCTAAAATAAAATTACAACAATTAAAAAAATAACCCAAAGAATTTATTGGAGAGCTACAAACAAATCCCAGCGTGATCGGCTGCTAAAGGGTCCGTGTTGCTGGTGTAGTAATTAGGGTGGCAATTTGACACATTGTCTTGCAATGTCCTAATATTAGTAATATTTTGCCAAGTGTTATAAATAATGTAGAAACAGGCTGGAACGCTCCTTTAATGGCTGACTCAGCTGGTACTTCCTAGACAATTTTTCATCAGTACATGACTACCCAGTCATTTTTTTTAAAAATTACTGTAACTGCCGATAATTTTGCAGAATTAACCCTTGCGACGCGGAGGACTTCCACTTGCAAAGCGCTCGCGCGCTGCCCTGGTGGGAGTCACTTCGCACGAGCAAGAACTACGGCACGAAGCGGCTCGTGCGGAGGAAAACCCCGACGGGCGGGAGTGCTCTGAGTCAGCGACGTTGGGCACTAGGGACTTGCAAAAAGCATGGTGAGCTTAGATTACTCACCACACCAGAACTTAATCAAATTATTTAATTATCCATCTAAAATCCTACCCAGAAATTTTGTTCCGTCTACATTTAAGCAACGCCTTGCTCATCCTCCACCCCGCCCCATCCCCAGCAAATTTTGCAGTTTTAGTTCTCTCTAATGGCTTGAGTAATAACATAGCACTACATTGTACAAAAATCTTTCGTTATCTTTTCTGTTTCCAAATCGACTTATAAAAATGTTTTTCCTAGTGTTTTCGATTACAAGAGAAAGCTTTACGCCATGTGGATGCCTCACATAATTCAACCGATAATCTCAGCAGTCAATTAAATTTTAAACACTTTTCCATTAAATACTTTTTTTAAGACAGTAAATAATTTAACATGTTTCCATTTGAAAGTGTTTCAGATCACAAAGTTTTCAATCTTCTTTTTTTAATAAAGTGAGTCACATCACCCTATGTATTGAAAGTGAAATAAAAGGACTTTTCTTTAAGGAGTTTTTTTTTTTAGCTAAGGTTTTTGCTGTTAAGAATTCTGTGCATATATTTCCATATACCGTCTTAGTAGTTTGTTTGACCCTAGTAGAAAGGTCACCACCAAAAAGTTGTCCGAGTTCAACGGCAATCAACAAACATGTCTTAAAAGCTGTGCAGATGAGCTGGGAAATATTCGCTAGAGGAGGATGCGCTGCAATTCCATTTCGTGTATTTTTCTCATTAATTTCACAGCATAACATAGTTATGTTTTCTGAGCGTCGTTCATGAGCCTAAACCGCTTATCCCGTTATCATTCTCTTCTCGCCCCCTTTTTAGTTGCAGGCATCGATGGCCTTAAATTATCGAAAAGTCTTAGGAGCGGGGATGGGTGCACACATTTGGACGCCATCCAACGCGGCGGGGCCGTCTCTTGATTCGAGCGTTGTCACTGTGAAAACACGACTCCATAGTGATCGTGTGCAACGTACGGACAGTTCTGATAAGAATTCCTTTAAAGCCTTTTAATTAGACATGCTTGGGAGTGTGCTGTTGTCCTGCAGAAAACAATGGTGAAGTCCATGAGAACCTCAGCGAGCGCTGGACCAGCCCAAAGGAAATCTGCTTGCTTCTAGTCAGTTTGTACGAACTGAAAGCTTTCTATAAATTAGTCTTACACTAAAAAAAAAAAAAACTTTATGTTAGCGTTCGTATCTGCTGCCCTTAGGCATTCTCCTATGGAATAATTGCGGTTTAATAGGAATTAATGTTGGCCATACTCTGAAGAGCCTGACTTGTGTTTTGACTTCAAAGCGAAGCAGTGGGCCGTCTAGCTAAAGCCGAGGAGTCGCTCAGCCGGGCTGCGAGGCCGTTTGTGGGTGACGTTGCTCTGGTTTAGCACGTGCGCTGTTCTGCCTGCGCCGGAGTGGAAACCAGAGGTTGCACACCCGTAATAAGGTGCGTTGCGCAGCCGCGTCTTGCAGGAGCTGATTGCACGCATCCTTCCCTTGTGCCTGCGGTACCACCCACCACTGCTGCCTCTTCAGGATGAGCGGCAGCAGCCCTGACTTTTTGGTTGAAGCTCCGAGGGTTGATCCTCATCTGGTTGCACATGCAATAGCATTTTGGGTCTGGAGCGGACACTGCTCATTTTTGGAGCACATGTATTGCCTCCCAGCATGGCTGGGCCGTAGATGTATGTCTCATGAGTAAGAAAGACTTTCTGCGGGAGAAAATGCAAGCTGAGGAATGTAAAAAGGGTGAACAAGGTGACAGATGTTGCTTCTGTAAAGATTAAAAAAAAAATCAAGTTGCTCAGAAAGCAGAGCTGATGAGTAAACATGGCTAATGAGTAAAGTAAATAAGCATTTGACCGTATGGGAGTAAACAAGCTGTGGAGGATAATCTGAGGCAAGGTTTTTCATCATTCCTGGTATGCCAGAGGGCGGGCGGGCACCAGCACCCAGAGCAGCTCTGCTCCGTGCCGTGGTGGGTCCCCAGCTCCAGGTGCATCTCCGCTCCGCACCGGCGCCGGTCCACGTCGCCCCATGAGGCGTGCAGGTTGCACCCGCACCCCTCGCACCGCCTTCCTCCTCGTTTTAAGGCCAATGGCCCAGAAGTGTCCGTATTTCCGCGCTTATCCTGCTCAGGGATGAATCCCCCTGAGGACCGGGGAACGCAAGGCGCGGTACGTGGATGCGACGTGTCACTGCAGATTTCAGAGGGAGTCTACCAACGTAGACTTCAGTTGGCCATTTTGCTTTCTCACCGACGAGCCCGGGCCGTTTCGCAGGTCGGGGGAAGGAAGAGGCTCGGGGCGGTCGTGTTCTGCAACCTACGGTCATGCATTTGCAGCGCGCTCTGCTGTTTTATGGACACTTGTGGTCACGTTCCGATTCCCAGCAAGTTAATCATTTGTATAGGAAGGAGAATTTGTGGAAGAAGGTCAAAGAAGATTAATAAGGCACAACATGTCTAATAACTACACAATATTAGACAAAACTCGGAGAATGATTACTCTAACGCTCACACTGTGCTGTTCGATCTTATTACGCTCCATTAGTGGAATCCATAATTTACAACCTCAATAAACTCCTAACCTCTTTGTGCCAAAATATACATTGCTGTTGTTTTTATTAGCTGCATAATGGGAAGCTGCATTATGCAGCATAATCACCTTGCATAAGCAAACTTCTAATCACTGTTAAGAAATTCTTTATGAGCAAAAAAAAAAAAACCAGGGACAAAACCAGACAATTTTGAGATTATGTGCTTTCACCTTCAGGTTTCCAGCATAATAGATGTTGTTATCAATAGAGGTCACTCTCGCTTGGAGAAGATGTCAAAGAAATGGCAGGCTGCAAGTACCAAAGTTCACATACTCTGCTGTGCAACTTATATTAACCACACATTTGTTTTAAAAGTCCTGAGGAATTCTGGATAAAAAGATGTAGTGCCGTTCCTAGCCACGAAGCCGAAGGCAGAGCCTGTGTGATAGTCCCAGCTCCGGCTGTAAATTCAGAGCATGATTTAAGTCCTGACCGAATTTCACAGGGAATTAAACCCTCTGAAAACCACGTAGTGCCACGGGATAGCTTCAGAGAAACCCACCACAGACAGCGTCTTATTCTCCATCTCCCTGCTCTGATTTCCAGGCTAATTACGTGGACCCTAATTACAGATATAACTCCTATTAAACTCAGCAGAGCTTTTCCTCTAGAGTAACCCCCTCTCTTGGTTTGAGGCCTTTCTATTTTTTGAAGCAAATTCTGCTTTTTGCAATTTTCAGTTATTCCGAGGTTCAGATTTTGGGGTGAACACAACTAACCCGAGACAGACCACGCCAGGGCTGCGCTTGCGCTCCGCTATGCTGCACGGGCATCTCTGACGGGCTGCTTTGCCTCCCCATCAGCTGGACTGCTGCTGAGATTAATGCTCCTGTTTCAGCTAAAACAGCTTCTTTTCAGAACTAATATTAACGAATAAAGTAACAGGATGCTCCCGCACGTCGAGGAGGTTTTTGCAGGCTGAACCTAACTTTTTCAGTGCAATGCTAGCCTTCATTTCAGCCACTTAAAATGCTCCTGCAAAGATCATTTTCTTATTTTGTTATATGTCGTCTACGTCACACCACTGTGAATATGTGAACGGGGTTTCTCTTGTTTACGTTGCAAGCGCAAACAATATATCTTCATTTTAAGGCCTTTCTGGCCTAATCCATCCATCCACCTATCATCTCTTTTACAGTACTGAGCCATATCACCTGCACTCATTCAGAAAGCGGTGCTGACCTTGGTTGCTGATGTTTAATATATTTAAACACACTTTGTTCTCTGCTGCAAAGTCACTTTGTTCTCCTTTACATTCCCCCTTATGATTTTATCTTCTGAGATGTCAATAAATAACACAAATGATGATTTGTGGCCCTGTTTTTCCATGCCGACCTCTCTAATTTCATTTTTTCCCGGGTGCCTCTGTTTTCTTTGCCTGTTTTAGAAAACGTTACTCTGAGATGGTGTGCTTTGGGGGCTGGTGGGCACCCGTGTGTATGGTGAGAGCAGCGTATGGTGGGAGCTTTCTTCCCCATCCCGCTGCAGTGCAAGCTGGCATAATAATAATAATAGTAGTAGCAATAATGGCAATGATACTAATAGCCTTAGAGAACTCCTATTTCAATGCCAGCTAGGAGAGGATAAGGTGGGGGAATTCAGGAAATATGAAATGTCAGGTTGCATAATATCTATGGTTCAACTGCCGTGCATTGTTTCACTTACCAAACCTAATTCACTTTTCCACCCGCTAGTTAGTTTAATTTCCATGCATATGATGACTGGAATATAGCATTATTGTGCTGGGTGCCAGCAGAAAGACCAGGTAGAGGCCAGGCAAACGTCTGAAAAAAACGGAACAGATTTATAGTAAATAGATCGCTTTATTACAGGTTTTATGATCTCATTTGTTTAAGAAATAACTCCTGAAGTTATTGTTGATGATTTTCAATATTTTCACCCTGTTGGAGTGACAGTGTTGGTGTCCTCATAGAGGCAGACTGTGACCGCTGGGTGTCCTTGTAGGATCACAGTAGATTCTTGGTGACAGCCACAGTCATTAGACCTGCAATAAGCACCGTAGGCAAACTTCAAAGCAATTTCTTTCTAGAGTCACATTTCTATTTCTACCATTCTCTACTTACTTATAATCCTTTGGTTTTCTGATTTGCATTAGAAAATTACGAATTTTGTTTGTAAGCCAGCCTCACAAATAATAATTTGTGGGTTTTTTTTCATGATGTGTAGCAACGCTTCAGGACATCCCCAGTGCAGTGTTGTTCAATTCAGTAAATACAGGCAGAGATTAATTTTGCCCTCTGAAGTTTTCAGTGGTTAAAATATACTATGGCACTCTGAGAACAAAACTGTTTGTCTATTTTTTCATATTTACAATGAGCACTGCACTTCTCCACGGCAAACATTTGCACTGTTTTATACTAATTTTTCTGAATCCCTACACTTCTTGACTTTTTATATTTGCAAATTAGTTACATGAGAACAGAATTAAAACATTTTTAAGGAGAAAAAATGTGAGTGAGTTGTAGGAAAGGCAGAGCGAGATATTATCAAGTGACCAATACGTCTTTTTATCTCTCACTTCTGTGAGGTAGGTTTCTGACACAGGCATGGGCTTTTAGGGGCTGGAAATGCTGCAGTACAAGAAGAAATAGAGCCGAGACATCACCTTGCCAATGAAGGCCAATGAAGTAATTAAATAGCCTGGGGGCGGCTTTAGTTCTTTTCTCAGAATCATAAAATCACAGAATCAGTAAGGTTGGAAGGGACCTCTGGAGATCATCTAGTCCAACCTCCCTGCTCAGCAGGGTCACCTAGAGCATGGTAGACAGGGCTGCATCCAGGCGGGCCTTGACTATCTCCAGAGAAGGAGACTGCACAACCTCTCTGGGCAACCAGGTCCAGGCCTCCGTCACTCTCACAGGGAAGAAATTCCCCCTCACACTCAGGCAGAACTTCCTGTGCTTCAATTTCTGCCCATTGCCTCTTGTCCTGTCACACAGGACAACTGAAAAGAGTTTGTCCCCGTCCCCTTGACACCCTCCCTTCAGGTACTTGTACACATTGATCAGATCCCCCCTCAGGCTTCTCCTCCCCAGGCTGAAGAGGCCCAGCTCTCGCAGCCGTTCCTCGTAGGGCAGGTGCTCCAGCCCTCTGATCATCTTTGTAGCCCTGTGCTGGACTCTCTCCAGTAGCTCCATGTCTCTCTTGTCCTGGGGAGCCCAGAACTGGATGCAGTACTCGAGATGAGGCCTCCCCAGGGCTGAGTAGAGGGGCAGGATCACCTCCCTCGCGCTGCTGGCAACACCCTTCCCAATGCACCCCAGGAGACCATTGGCCTTTCTGGCCACAAGGGCACTTTGCTGGCTCACGGTCAACTTGTCATCCACCAGCACTCCCAGGTCCTTCTCTGCAGAGCTGCATTCCAGCAGGTCAGCCCCCAGCCTGTACTGGTGCCTACGGTTATTTCTCCCTAGGTGCAGGACCCAGCACTTGCCCTTGTTGAACCTCATGAGGTTCCTCTCCGCCCAGCTCTCCAGCCTGTCCAGGTCTCTCTGAATGGCAGCACAGCCCTCAGGTGTGTCAGCCACTCCTCCCAGCTTGGGATCATCAGCTAACTTGCTGAGGAGGCACTATGTCCCCTCATCCAGGTCAATGATGAAGAAGTTGAGCAGGATGGGACCCAGTACCAAGCCCGGGGGGACGCCACTAGCCACAGGCCTCCAACTGGACTCCATGTCACTGATGACGCCCCTCTGAGCTGTGCCTTTCAGCCAGTTCTCAATCCACCTCACTGTCCACTCCTCTAATCCACACTTCCTGAGCTTACCTAGGAGGATGTTATGGGAGATAGTGTCAAAAGCCTTGCTGAAGTCAAGGTACACAACATCCACTGCCCTTCCCTCATCTACCCAGCCAGTCATTCCATCAGAGAAGGCTATCAGGTTGGTTAAGCAGGATTTCCCCTTGGTGAATCCATGCTGGCTATTCCTGATCACCTTCTTTTCCTCCATATGTCTGGAGATGACATCCGGATGACATCCGTTTTTGATTCTGGAAGGTTCTCTCCCCCCCCCCCCCCCAAATAAATGTGTGGACTTATGTTTAACAGTATAATATCTGTAACGATAATTAATATCACTGGTGCTTCCATCCAAGGTCTCCGAGTGACTTTACAGGCAATTAATCCCAGGAGGCTGTAAGTATTAATGCCACCCACTACACAGCTGCAAAACATTAGCAAAAAGAGCCTAATGGGCTGAATCGAGTCCCTCGGAGTAAACAGGAGGCAGAATTTGTGCCCTTTGGGCAGGCAAAGAGCATGAGCGGAGTGGATGCCCTGGTGCACTGGGGCTGCCCCCTATGCCAGCCCTGGCCGACCTTCCCATTGGAGAAGTAATTAGGGGTCCCCAGCGCTGCAGAAGGAATCACCTGCCCGGAGAGTCGCCGGGGGAAAAGTAGGTTGGTGCTCAGTGGGGGAAGAGCAAAGCGGACGGCCTTCGGGGAGCTTGAGCACGGGGCTTTTTGTAATGCCGGGGACATACTGTGCCTCGCGTAAAAACATTTTTCTCAGAAGTAACGTCCTTGACTCTTTTTTTCTGCAGAAAAACGCTTCAATGAGCAATTGATCTTGTCGTTTCCCACCAGTTAGTTACACAATGCACTCTAAGGTAGGATCTAAAATGAATAAATCTGATATGCTGGAAAGCATAGATATAATCTTTATTTTTCGAAGCGAAATCTTTCAACTCATTGAAGCACAAACATGACTTCCAGTTGATTTCGTATCACAAAGTTGATTCTTAGCAGGAATCACAAATTACAAAATGCATCAAAAAAAACCCGTGCTTTCCTCCTTTATTTTTCTTCTTTATTATTTTTGATTCATATTTCTGAACTGAAATACACAATGAGGAGCCTACAGAGGGAAGGTGGGAGAGAGAAATTTTTTTATGTTTTTTTGGCATTAGAAGCAGAGTCAAAGTTAGAAAATAATACTGTAATGAACAGTTAACACAATCTCAGTGGTGATCTTGGTGGTGACAAGGTGCTGAACCTACAGCACAGTTTACAATATTAATGTATGTGGAAGAAATCAACAGCATGGGAAACTCAAAGATTGGCTGTAAGTCTTCTATTTCCTAAGATCATTTTTTCTGGAAACACGATACACCTCTGCACCATAACTGCTTAGAGATTATGTCATATCACTTTTTCTATATTTATATTCAAATTCTCCAGCTCAGCAGGCTGCACTTAGAAAGAGTCTTGGCATTGGTAAAGGGAAGATTTTTGTCATATGTCTAAACCCTTGATCTTGGTATCAGCTAATGGTGACCCCAGGCAAGGTCTAAGCCCCAAGCAAGTCAGATCACCTTCTGACTCGCTTGCATTAACCCACAGGTTGAAACTGTTCAGGAGCTGCCTAACTTTTAAAACCCAGTAGGACACATCTGAGTTTCAAGTAGCTGGCTATCTCTTGCCGTGCACTTACGTTAGTCAAGAGGAACTGTAGAGCCAACCTAGGAGGTACAAGGCAGAGGCAAGTGGTCACCAGCAAAAGGAGATGAACTTCTGAATACCGGCAAAACTGTGCCTCAGTGAAAAGAGGTTTGTAGTGGTTAGAAATCAAAGAGTTGAAAGACTAGCAGTTAACATAAAAACACTGTTGAGGGCCTTTTTTTTTTTTTAAGCTCTCAGATAACCAAAGGAAAAAAAAAGGCTCATGAAATTTGACACTGTCTAGTGAACACGGGCTGATTTTGGCTTGAAACTATTGCCAGTAGAAATCAGTTCAAATGTAGTGGCATGGTGCTAATGAAATGGACTTTGAAGTGGTATTAACAGCCAGCAGAAGATGAAGCTGTCTGTCCCACCCTCTGGATGGCTGCCCATCCATGGAGCAGTGGTGAGCAGTCTTCAGACCAAACAACAAAATGTGCAGACCTGGTGGTTAGAGGTCAGGAAGTTCACAAGAAAGATTGAGAGCTGACAGGGATCTTTCTGGTTTTGGGACATTTCCTCTGTGTTTTTGCTAATAAGGGCTTAGGTCGAGAGCTTCCACGCTTTTTGAAGTCAGAGCCAAAGGTTGCTCCTAGCTAGATATGGCTCCTTACTGGATGAGCGCAACCTCTGCTGTGAGCCACAACCTTGGTTTGCTTTCAGTGGGCCCCCTTGCCAGAAGGATGGAGTTCTCCGGTTATTTTCTCTGTCCTGTCATTCATCAGGTGATGGAAACTCCTGGGCAGATCCTTCCTGCAGGCTGTAAGCAGGTCTCTCAGAAAAAGAAGGATGCTTGAGCCTTGCTTAGGAGAGCTTTGGTTACACTGTCCATTTTTTCCCACCTATTCCATCAGCAGTGGCTGCAGGAATGAGGTTAGTGGAGCACATACACCACCTACTCCATCGACCAGAATTGTGCTCTGATTTCGCTGAAATTTGGGCAGAAATCAGAAAAAAGGGGCAAGCTGGTGGCGCTGCTCTGCCATTCTGCTCCTGGCAGCTGCAGAGGGAGCGCGGGGCACAGCGTGTCAGCTTTGTGGGCAGATTTTGGGGACAGCTGGCCACGTGGCCGGCTGGCAGGTTCCCTCGTTCCTCCACCGTGTGGTCAATGGGCATCCTAACCAAGGAAATACGTGGCTCTGTTCACAGCCCAGTGTAGCAAGCCTCAGCACATCTGAAATTAAATCATGAACACTCACAGAGACTTCCAAAAACACATCAGGCCCTCGAGGAGACATCCTCTGCCTGTCTTGCCATTAAGCACAAGTTTTGCAGTAATTAATAGCCTCCTTAAAAACACATTAGGGCAGCCCTTTGACACAGGTAAGTAATGGGGAAAGGAGGTGTTGGAAAGGGAGCAGCTTTCTTGGTCCTCGCTGTGGGCAGCTGCTTTACAAAATGACTTTAGCAATTCACAGCATTAAATATACGTGTAGGTTAAAGCCTGGTGCCCTGCTGCCCTGCACCACGCACAGTGTTTCCCCTGGCCGAAGCCACCGCACTGGGGCACAGCGACACCAGGAGAAGTGGCTGGGACATCTGTGACAACCGCCTTTGCTTTACTCAGAGCGGGGAAGAAGGGCTTCGGCTTCTCCCGTCTTTCTCTTGCAAACGCACCAACGGTCATGATGCTGCAGCCATGCACGATCCTGCCCCCGAGATGAGGTCCGCATGGTCCTTTGGGTGAGCTGCTAACCTGTGAAAGATTTGAACTAAAGCTCACCATCGCGCGGGCCACCTACTCCTAAACAAACAGCTTCTTTACAGACAATTAATTAATTTACTTACAATTTATAAAATATTATTTCTTTGCATTTACTCTCGAAAACAGGTTACACCTCCAGAATTCAGCAGACCAAAGGCAGTTCCTGGCAATAGATATGAACACTAGCGAATCGAAGGGACTGTTTCATGTTAGTTCACTGATGAATTAAAATATGAAATAAAATGAAATAAAAATGCCATGTACAAAACATAAGCTATTTATATGTTAGTTTTCATACAACCTGAATTTTTAGACCATGTTTTCTAACTCTAGCAGATCATGAAATGTGAGCATTGAAAAATGGAATATTGCTGTGCCGAATAAGTTATTTTAGATCATTGTAGATATTTCTAAAGGGCATTGATTACAATTTTGCTGGCAGCTTCACGTGCCGCTGTGGGGTCTTGCCGCTGGCTGGGTGCTGAGCTCAAACATCGGGTTTGGAGCTGCATCTGGGAAGCTTTGAAGCACTGAAACACCAGGAGTGCTGGAAGGTGCTTAAACCTGCGTGGAGATGCCTGCTTGAGCCTTCTCACTTCAGGTTCCTTGGAGCGGTGTCAGTCGAGGGAAGAGAAAAGCTTAGATTTAATAGAGTCATAGAATCAGTAAGGTCGGAAGGGACCTCTGGAGCTCATCTAGTCCAACCTCGATAGAGCCAGTAAGAATTACGGATGTTGCTAAAAGGGCGCGTTCCAAGCTTTAAAACTTTTAACTTAATAAAAATTACTATTACAAAGTTTTTGACACATGGGCAGGAAGAAAACTGACCAAATTGAGCGTATATATGAAATAACGCGGGGAAACAGGCGAGTGCGCAGAGGGAGGCTGTTTTAACCAAGTCCAGGTACCACCAGATGGCATCAGAGCCACGCAGCTAGGGACACGAGGAGAGCCCGGTTTGCACCCCGCTAGCAGCCGCCTGGCATTTCACTATGAAGAACACGATGGGAATAAAAAAAAAAACAGGTAGAAACGGTGCTGCAGAGCTGCCGGAGCATCCGAGGTGCTCGCAGCGGAGCACTGCCGTGTTTTGCACCGTGCGAATCCAGGCGAAATGCCAGTGGAAGGAGAGCGCACCAGCTGTAAAAAGATGCGAGCTCCACGCAAACAACTTGGATTATTTTCCTTATGGTTTAGGAATCAGAAAGCAGCGACGGGGTTATGTTTAGTTGTCTCCCAGAGTTTGCCAATCTGTAAGAGTTTTTTTGTGAAGCAAAACAGAGCCAGCATTAACAAATATATTATGTGTGAGTATTTTCATGTCCTTGGGTGTCAGCTTTACTGAGAAAGGGAGAATTTAACGAGCTCTCTGCAGACTTGTGAATTTGTATGCTTACAAAATACACGAAATGAAATCTCTTGCTTAGATGGTAGATTTTTAAAACTTGTAAGAAAACACAGCCAGCTTGGACAAAACTTGCCACAAGGCACCAACACAGCACAAATACTACCAAGCTACCTGTGTCCTTACACCTAATGGATAAAAACACCTTAACATTCAGTGCAAGCCTTGTGCTATAAGAACTGTGGTTTTTCATTCCTTTTTTTTTTCTTTGCTTTTTCAGCACCCAGTGAAGACATGAAGACCTACAGAACCAACTTATGACAATGGACCTTGAGGACCACGAGCTTCTTTTTCTTAAAACATTTCTCTAAAGCTAAGGCAATGCCTCCAGATGGTCCAAAAGGTGATGATACCAACAGGTGATCATGGTGACAACATCACCAACAGGTGATGGACTAGATCTTTTCTATCCACCTGGCATGAGGGCAAGTCCCACAGCTCGTGAAGCATGCCTTCCGCCAGGGAGTGGAACAAAACACACACACACACACATATACGGATATGTTTGTTTTTATATACGTATACGTATGCACATAGGTAATGGGTTATAAACACTCCTGCTGCAGGGCATAAGCTATCCACTATCTTCCATCAGGAAGAAACCTAATCCCTAAGCATTTTCCCCATTTCAGAAGCATCTGGCACACTGTAAAACTCTTAAATGTATATATTTAGATGCTTTTCTTAGAAATATTTGGGGTGTAAGAATGATACTGAAAATGTAAGGAAGATCTAGGGAAATGTATTTCATTTCACACCTGTATTCACGGACCCAAAATACAAATGGACAGATTAAGAATTGGAAAATATTTTATTTATATGATGCCACCTGAAGTATTTTAATTCCTCACTGCAGATCAGCATCCCATTGTATATTTATCTCTGTATCGCTACAGCTGCTGATAAAGCCATGTCTTTTATCCACATTTCTCAGGAATGTCTGGAAATTTCAAAAAGACAGACGTACTCTAGAGCAAGAAAAAAACACAAAGCAATTGAAAATCCATTTTTCAACGAATTACATCTTCTATCAAAGATGAACAATTTATAGATGACTTTTTTCTCATATTTTAACATCAGTGGGAGAAAATATAGCCAAAAAAGTCTTGTTTTTAATGGGAGAACAAGAAATACAGAAGAAATATATTTCTAAAGTATTTACAGTATGCTGCAGGCATGTCAAAAAAAAAAAAAAGTCAGGTTATGCATGTGCGTTTCTGGTTGTTATGTTTCACCAAAGCTGGCTAGTTACTGGTTTGCCATAGACAAAATGTGAATTTTACCTTCAATTTAATGCTAGCAGTTGCAAAATAGAGGAAAATGCTTTGCTTCTCCTGAAAACCCAGTGCCTGGGCACTGAGCAGAAAAGGGAGCCCACGAGCTGCTTGCTGCGGTGTGTTACAGCTCTAACGGAGGCTCGTGAGAACGTGCACGGGCTGATGAGCGCTCAGGGCTTTTTCTTAGGGTGGACAGAAAGGCGTTCGCTGGAGTTGGCAAGTTCAGTATTACGAGTTCATATGTGCATGTAAGACTAGGTATGCTTCTGGGCGGTTCGTAAACGGGAAATCTTCATTTCCAAATGAGAATAGCTTCTGGTTCGTATTTAAAGGAAAAGCAGGAGATGAGGTAGATGATTCCTTGAAATGTCATTTATTTGCTGGAAATCCAAGCTCCAGCTTCGCTGCTGAGGCTCTCGTGGGGGCCCACGCCTTCGGACCAGCTCGACCCGCAGTGGCTGGTCGAGCGCAGGCACGGATCAGAAGTCCGAAGCGCAAAGCCCTGGGCGCTCCTGGTACATTCTCCGTTCCCCGGGGGACATTCCCGGCGAGAGGGTTCGGCAGCTTTCCCGAGTTTCCCGACTCGCTGATAGCATCCCGGCTACAGGGCTCCTCGGGCCGCGGGGGTTCTGTGCGCAGGCGACAGCGAAGCGGGTGGGCGCGGGGTGCCCGCCCGGCTCCCCCCCACCCGTCCCCTCCTCCGCCCCCGCCGCTTTGGGCGGCGGCAGCCCCGCGGGGGCGGGCGGCACCGCGGACACGCGTGGGCCGGGGGCGGGGGCCCCGCTCCGCCGCCGGGCGCGGGGGCCGCGGGTGCTATTTAAGCGGCCGCGGCGCCGCCGGGGAGCCCCGCGGCTCGGGAGCATGCAGGCTTTCGGGCAGCCGCCCGCGGCCGCGCTGCCCCCCGCGCAGGAGCTGCTGCAGGCGGCGGGCGGCTGCGGCATGTACCCGCCGCGCCGGCCCCCGCCGCCCGCCGGGCCCTACCTGTGGCTCGACGGCGCCTCCGCGCCGCCCGCCGCCTACCTCCCCGCCGCGCCCGCGCTGCCCGCCGGCTGCGCGCCCGCGCAGCGCCCGCTCCTGGGCGCCGCCGAGCTGGGCTGGCTGGCGCTGCCCGGCGCGCAGGAGCTGCGCGGAGCCGTGCGGCCGCCCTACTCCTACTCGGCGCTCATCGCCATGGCCATCCAGAGCGCCCCCGACGGCAGGCTCACCCTCAGCCAGATCTACCGCTACGTGGCCGACAACTTCCCCTTCTACCAGCGCAGCAAGGCCGGCTGGCAGAACAGCATCCGCCACAACCTCTCCCTCAACGACTGCTTCCGCAAGGTGCCCCGCGACGAGGACGACCCAGGTAAGGGCCGCCGCGGGGGCGCGGACCCCCCGCGGCAGCCCGCGCCCACGCGCTGCGCCCTTCCTCTCTCCGCAGGCAAAGGCAATTACTGGACCCTCGACCCCAACTGCGGGAAAATGTTCGATAACGGCAATTTCAGGAGGAAGAGGAAGAGGCGCTCCGACGCCGGCGCGCCCCACAGAGCCGAGGAGGGCGGCGCGGCGGCCCCCGGGCCGCAGGGCCCCCCCGGGCTGCGGGCGCGGCCCGACGGCGGAGCGGCGCCGGGGCTCCGCGGCGGCGCGCACTGAGCCGCGGGGCCGGAGCGCTTGCGCGGGGCGCGCCTCTAGGTACCTACGAACCCCTGTAGCTCCGCGACCGGGCCGCGGAGGCGCCCGGACGGGGCCGCTGCCCGCCGCCCTCCTCCTGCCTGGGGCTCCCGGCTGCTCCTCGCCCCCAAACTTCACATTTAAGCGCCTTTTCGGGTCCTTTCCCCCTCCGGGATCTTGGCTGGCGCTGTCCCCCTCTCCTCCACCCCCCACCTCGTCGAGCCGCGGGTCGCAGGCGGCAACTCCGCACCCGCGGGGCAAAACCGTCTGGGGGAGCAGAAAATGCTCCGTGGGCTGCGCCCTGGCCCCGCGGGTGCGGAGGGGGGAAGGGGATTTTTCTCCTTTTTCGCAAGCCCTCCGGGCACCCCCTCCCTCCCCCCTTCGGCCGGAGGGCTGCAGCGAGCCCGGGAGCCCGCGGGAGGAGGCGGCGGGCGGGCGGCCGGTGCCGGGACTGCCCCGGCGCCGGAGGCACAGACCGACGGACGGTCGGACGGACAGACTGCGCCGGCCCGCGTGGGGCAGCCTGCCCCCCAGCGGCGTCACCCCCCCCCCCCCCCCAAAAAAAAAAAAAAAAAAAAAAAAAAAACCACAACTCTCTTTTCTTCAAACACAAAAGCTCATCTTTGTGTCGGCCCACGGAGCTGACAATAATTTATCCGCAGATTTTGAGCTTTAATCGAGCGTCCAAAATTAATCCGGATCCCCGCTGCGGAGCGCTTTAATTGCCGCTTTCCCGACGGGCAGCCTCCCCCCCGACGGCGGTGGGCAGCCGGGCCCGCGGGACGGGTGTCCGTGCTGCGCGCCGCGACGTCGGCCACCGCGGGCCACCGCCTGCCGCGCCGCTGCCCTCGTCCGCGGGGAGCGGTGCCGGCTGCGGCCCGACTTCATCCTACGTGCTTGAGAGGCAGCGAGATGGGTTTGGCCACCTTCTCGCGTACCTGTTCCCCGCTTCTGACTTCTGGGTGTTCTTTAAAGGCCTTTGAGTCTGAGGAAAACCAAATTATGAATTATGTAATGTTGCCTTTCGCTTCTGCTGCCCTGTCTTCTCCTCCCCCCTCTTCTTAGCTCACAGCAAAAGTATAGTTTTGTTAAATAAAGAGCTAAAAATGTGATTGCCATAGTTTACAAGAAAGCAAACCCAAAGCATAAAGCTGTGGTTTTTTTTGGTTTTTTTTTTTTGCCTTAGAAGACAACCATAAAGCAAGTCTGATCAAAAGACAGACTAAAGCAAAACAAAACAAGTCATGAAAGAACCTAAAAGGTGGCAGATGCAAGATTCTGAGATGGAGGTAAAGAATAAGCTGTATAAGCAAAGATTTTCCTAGCTGCCTAGGTAACAATTTTGCAAAGTGCCCAGCCTACAAATATCCAACTTAGAGCAGACCTAGAGCGAAGGCAAAAGCAAACTACTTTTCAGCCCATGTAAGTTTATATGGTCGAGTTTCTCCTCTATTAATCTGCTATTTGAAAAAAGCTTCATGCGAGAAAGCTCACTATTCCAAAACGGCCTTTAAAATAGTTCAGCCCTAATCTTTCTTTATATTTGTGTTGTTATTTTCTAAGGCTATCCAGCAAAAAGGCATTTAAATTGCAACTACCATTTATTTTTTTAAAGTGGATAGAATAACGTGCAAGGTGTCAAGCCCTTGTTTCACTAGGGTAACCGTTAGCTACAATATTGAAGGGTGCCCAGAAAGTTGTTTTTGCAGTCAGTTGCGTTTTAAGTCCCTTTTTCCCAGGTGACTGAGGACTGTGGTGAGCAAGTCCTGTAGAGAGTGAAGAGCCCCCCAAAAAATCCCTTTGATAAATCTCATGTTGAAAACAGATAGGTGTTTCAGACAGCATTCAGATTTTTTAAAAAGCTGCTTTTAAACTGTGAAATTCACTTGCCAAGGGAACCTGCTTTTAAATAGGATGGATGGAGAGGCAGACACGCAGTTTGCAATTAAGCACGGACAATAAAAGAGGCTCGGATGGCGAGGGGTTCGGGGACGGAGCCTCGCGCTGCTGGGGGCCCTCGCTCGCTGGTGCTGCTGGGCGAACAGATGTGCCGAAACCACAGCGAGGGACTCGAGCGAGAGTAAACGGGGGTAGCTCTCGTTGCCGGCGCTGCTCCTGCGACGCGGTGAGGATACCTGGACCTCCGAGCCGGGAAACAAATTCCATCGCTCAGCCCGCAGCTTCGGGGTGTAAAGGGCTGGACCCAGCCCTACGGACCGAGCTGGGTACTTGCACCTCAACGCTGCTCGCGCTGGGACGAGAAGAGCGGTTCCAGGATCCCCGAAAACGGTAGCAAAACACAAATAAGAAAACTCCGGTTGGCTGTGTGGTGCCGCCTTCGTCAGCTCCTCCGTTTGATCCTGCATTAGGGAAAGTCCTTGGGTTGCTTAACGAAGGGCTCAGATCACTTTGAGAGGACTTTTCTGCAGGGACTACTTAAGGTGACGATTCAGCGTGCGCATCCTTTGTATATCCTTGCGTTTATGTTGTATTTTTCTACATTTTTTGTATTTTAAAGTCAAAAGAGGATCTTTTGTAAATAAATCAGTCTCACCAGGGAAGGGAGGTAGTGATCTCTTCATGCAGATGCACTGGCTGAAGGAAGAGTTGTATGAGGGAACCAGACCCTGGATGCAGATGGTAATAGAGTAGCTGCCAACTTCAGTGAAAGAAAAGAGGAGAATGTTCTCCGGTATTGGAGCGCAAAGGCCACTGCCTGGCTTTCTGTGCGCCTGAGCCGCCTGCCCTCCGGGGCTCGGACGAGGGGGTCTCGCTGGCCTGGGAAGCCCGTGCTGGCCCGCAGTTTGCTGTGGGAGCACTTGCCCGTCGTTTCTCAGGCCCGCACGTAAAAGATGGTGATTTTCGGTGGGTGACGATGGGATGGTGCAGCGCTTGCCGTGGCCTGACTGCCCCGCAGCGCAGAGATACCCTGTCTGCATGCACCTTGCTTCTGTTGCTCGGGTATTTCTGCTTGCGGCTGCGCTGTTGCAGCAGCGGGAGGCAGAGCCGGGTGCAGCGGGAGGTATTTTGGGGGGTATTCGCCCGGGCTAACTTCAGCGCTTCTGCCGAGCCCGTTTTCCCCAAGCTCCCGCTATAGCTGGGGAAGCGAGGTGGGCTCTGCCGGCAGGTGATCTGGGACAGAAACCCACCTGCTACCACGGGCGGAGTGTGTGGCAGCACAGACGGGAGCTGCTCCCCGGGATGTCAGTCTGGCGCTGCTGATTTGAAAATCCATTAAATCAGGATATCTGTTCCCACGTGGAGCGGGGTGCGTGTGGGGAATGGAAATATGGGATGCTGCAAGGAGCTGTGCCCTGGCAGATAGGTCCCCAGGTGGGAGATGTGCGGCCGCACACTGCTATAATCCAGAAACCAGGTGATCTGCTGGTTTTTTTAGGGCTTTTGCATGAGCAAAAGCAGCAGATGCAATTTTCTGATTCGCCCGTCTTCTCAAGCACTAAGAATTCTTCTGGGTTTATGCGAGAAGATGAACAGAAATGCAGTGAGCTGGGATGGGGCAAGCAGAGATGGTGGCCACCTATGCTGCCTGCGGCTGATGCAGTGGACTGCGGTGGACTAGCTGCTCCTCCTAGTCTGCAGAACAGGTTGTTGGTCATCTCCCTGAGCAGGCAGGACAATCTCCTGGCTGCTGACAAGTCTGTCTTTACCTTGAGCTCCTTCAGGGCCTATCTCCGATAGCTGAGAGTAGTCAGAGGGGTTCAAGAGGGCAGTAAGTGGGCTGCACACACCCTGGGTAGAGGAATAAGAATCAAGACTACTAGATGCAAATACAGAGCTATATGCTCTCACTGAACCTTTACTGCAAATAAGAAGGTCAACGGGCCTTAGAGCCCAATATGTTTCCTAGCCCGTAGCCTCAGCGAGGTGGTGGGGAGGAAGGTGCTCAGAGTGGTGTCAGTGTTTGTCTATGGGTCACAAGGAGACCACAGAGATAGGAGAGTCTTGCAGTTGGGCACCATTTCTGATATCTCCTGATCCTGGATCTGCTGGAAATATTGACCCTTTGCTGCAGTTTGGAGCAATGTGACGCCTAGTCTATGTTGTCTTAATGCTTCATGACCGCACAGGTGGCTATCGAGGAAAGAGCTGGCCACAGCTCACCTTTTCACCGTTGTCCCCACAAAAATCTGGGATTGGAGAGATTTCATTATATGAGGGAATGCTCAAGCAGAAAAGGAAATCAAGTTCATGGTTTCTTTAAGCCAGGACACACTAGAGAATTGGACTTAATATACTGTATAAAAGCTCAGGAAATAGTTAACGGTATCAAATACCTATTCATGCTACTATTGCTACACTTTCTACCCTGTGCTCCTTACCGAGGATGCTGTAGGATTGACAGTAAATAACAACAGCCTGGATTGATTTTTCAAAGGTTGAACTATGAAAATAAAGAATTAGATGATTTCTGTATCAAGTGAGAATTGAACATGACAAAAAAACCATTTCTTTACTCCAGAGCAACATGTTGGCCTATGTAGGAAAGCAGATGGGTTTTCTGATAATCAAAAATTATGTATTTAGGAACCTGCAGTGATATCCTGGCCGTGGAGCTAAACAACGGCCGATGGGCGAGCGTCGGACGCGCTAAACATTTAGTTCTTGAATTGTGGCTTGAACACGGCTTCAGGTCTGAAGCCAAGCGAGCCTGGAGGTCTCGCCTCTTCTCCTGGCGAACAATAGTGGTCTTCACAAAGAACATCCATGCAGAAGCTGCTCATCGCCGGGCAATGCCTGCTCACGAAAGGCTGGGCAGAGCTCGCAGCGTGCATAATGACCTCCCTCTCGCACGGGTGCGGCGGATTCTCGTTGCGTGCAAACAGTGCCCGCAGGGTGTCTGCCGAATTAACTGGGAGGAATGGAAACGTCTGAGCACGAGTTCCAGAAAACCCGTGCGGTCTTTCCGCAAATTCGACTTGTTTAAGCAGGGAAAAGGCAAAAAGTAACTGAAAAGGGAGGATAGTTTTCACATCTGAAGAATATTCCTGAATCTTTATCTATGAATGATTTTACTGAGTTTGATCCCATATATTTTGATCTTTTTATATTATAATCTTACTTATATTTTAACCTAATTGCAAAGGCAATAATTCCCTCTTAGAGTGATTACCGCTTAACCGGAGAAGCCCATAATAAATGCAAACTGGAAGTGGCAAATCGAATTTGCTGCTAACTTTTTATTCCATTTTTCTATCATATCTCATACTTACATTAAAATCATCCTTACTAAGCATTACAGTTTCCCTCTGCTTTACTGTGTTATGAGACTGCTTCTGAAGGGTTTTAGGCAAAATACAACTGGCAGTGTGACCATCAAGTTTTATGCAGCTGTTTTATACAGGTAAAATCAATGCATACATTTGTAACTGTAGAGTTTAGTTTGCTACAAATGAGCATTGAGGCGACAGCTTTTGCAATCGTGCGTTAGCTGTGAACATCAGCGGAACTTTTAAGCGCACCAGGAATCCAGGATTGTCCTCTGAGTTAAGTCATTTTACATTTCCTACAGCTAAAAGTATTTTCCTCACAAATACGCCTCTGCGTTTAATCCTGCTTTGCAGATACTAGTCGTTGCCTTGGGGGCAACAGGCCCAAGGCTGAAGGGAAAGCAAGGCATATGCGTTTGTTGCTCTTTTCAGTTCTGTAAAATCAGTTCCCCGATGTATATATTCATGCTGCAAGAGGTGATGCTTCTCGTTCTGGGAGCGTTAGAAAAAAATACGTTGCCAAACCTATTTTGGAAGCAGGTTAGGTGTGAGCGGCTCGTCCTGCAAGCTGCAGCGCGTCTCAGCCCTCTGCCAGACCTGCCTTTAGCAGGGGCCGGGCTCCTCCGCGGCTTGGGAGCGCCCGAGGGGCAGGAACCCGCTCCGGGAGAGAGGCGCTGCTCGTGAGCGGGGCGGCTCCCAGCGAGGTGACGAAGCCCTAAGCGAAACGCTGCAGAAACCGGGGTGACAGAGCGGAAACGCCGCAGCGAAGTCGCGGGAGAATTGAATTGGAAGAACGCAGCCTTATGTTGGCTTTTAGGTTGCACAGCCGTAACAGGCTACAGACTCCAGTCCAGTCCGCGTAACATGCAGACAGGACAGCAGAATACAACCCTCCTGCGTCCCCCCTGATCCCTACCTAGAACGCGTTAGGTGTGCGCTCCGCTAGGTCAGCCTGACTTTTCTTTCTTTCAAAATGACAGTCCTTGACTTAGCTATAATACTTTTTAAGGGAAGAGCTTCTTTATCATCCACATAACCAGCAAGGTGAAGGAAATGTTTCTGTTTTAAGATAATTACTGTGATACTTGCCGACTGATTTCATATTATTATCTTTGTTAATAGCTTAATCCTTTTATAAATAACAGTTTTTGATAGAAATGATATATTTTAGTTTACTTTCATTATAGGCTTATCTTGCAAGGTGTTGCTGTTCATGCTGATTCCAAAGACACTTCGAGCTTTTGAGTTTTCCGGTGTTTTCCCAAGGCAAAAAAGCCATTAATTTTTCTTCAGGCTGGGAAAAGCCAGTGCAAAAAAATGGTTCAGCTGTTGGAGAGTTAGTGAGTACCATCATTACTCGATCGCTTCTAGAAACGGGACCCTCATAGACTCTTAGCTGCACTGGCCATGAGTTTTTAAAATAGACTTTGTTTTTTACTGTTCATTTGTAGCTGATACTACCTTTCCAGTGTTTTATAAAAGCTTAATACATTTAATCAGAAATTTTATGAAATGCCCTGTCCTTCTACCTTAGACTTTTACATTCACATGAAGACAATTTTGCCTAATGTCTGCCTATAATTAGGAGCTATTTAAAAGTTTTTTACCCTGCCCATGCATGTAGGAGAGCGTTCTGCAGTGGGCACTTGGCCCGCTGCTGCTTTGCAACACTTCAAATGATAGGTGCAGAGTTCAGAATAACTGGCAGCTTAGCCAAATTCACTTATCCTCTATTTAGTGTCTGGAGAATAAAACATCATCGAGTCATTAGCAAATAAAAAGTCACGTGCGAAGGATTTTTTGAAAAACAATTTTTTGTTTCCTATCCAGTGTCTCCTCTAGCAGTGTAATACAGCCCTGTATATACGTACAAACATACTGAGAGTCGCAGACTGACGGTGTTACTGATTATGAGACTTACTTTTGAGGAGGCTTCTCTATAAATTGATCATTCAGCATAGCCCATACTTATTTTTCCTTATAATCTATAGGTTTGGGCATGCATTCAGCTTTCATACAGAGTAATTTATCGCATCGTGCTCGAGTTTTCCCTGCTCTATGCTCTGCTGGTCGTCAGCTGCCTAAGGCACGCATTAACTCCAGCACCTGCGTCAAAGTAACTCTGGTTGCTTTGACTTAACCTTGGTTTGGTGGTTTGAAACCCTTTTGCTCGGATAAGCCTTGGGGCGGATTTGTTCGGATCGCAATGAAGATAGAGCCTTAAGAATGAAGAGTTTTAATACTTTAATTAAAGGTTTCAGATTCATACGTCCAGTTTTAAACTGCAGACTTTTTTTAAATTACACGGTCTGCTCTTCAGGCTCCCTTTGTAATCCCGACGGGACCCAAGGCCGTCCCTCAAGTTTCTTTTTCACACTTCTGTTTCTATAATGAGATAATTAAACATCTCATGGTTTGTTAAAATGCAATATGTGAAAACAGGCTTTAAAGCTGTTGTTTCAGTAATGGAAGCCTAGTAATCACAGGCTCTTACTACCTGTTGTATAACCTTATGGGCCAGATTTTGCCCTTTCTTAGAGGAAGAAACCGTTCAGAAAATCATGCCTATTAAGAGCAGCATTTGATTTAATTTCCACTGAAGTGGTTAGATTTCAATATTTAAAATCAAGGAGCTGCTTAAGAGTTTCCCTGAGTTTGAGCTTATCGTGTGAGTAGGTGCCTTGGACGAGTCACAAAGTCGGAACGCGGGGAAACCCTTGCGGAAGGACGCGCTGCAGGTCAGCTGGGTGCTGTGCAAGCACCGCTCACCTCCATCTCTGCGTGCTCGCTGACGTGCTCCGCTCTTGCACTGCGGTTATTCTGCAATGCAGCAGGATAACTTCTGTTACTGTAGGTAATAGCAGTTATTCAAAGAGCGTTTTTTTTTTTTTTTTTTTTAAAAAAACTTATCAATTACTGGCTATTGGCAAGATCATATTAGAGGGGAAAATTGCTAGATAATTCCCCTTCTTAACGGAGGACATGTTCAGAAGCAAAGTGTTCTGAGTGTGGAAGGCAAATATGAGCGGTGTTGCACCAACCTGCTTGCCTAAGGCTGCTTGAACTATACTATGGAAACCCCCCCCAACCCTTCTTCATATGTCAAAATTCATTAATCAAAAGTTGCATGCAAGACAGTAGGAATTCTTTTCTTTTAAGGTTAACAGCCTATACTCTTCTGGTGTCTTCTATTCACTCTGACACCCTCATCATCCTCTCAGCTTTGTCTTCAGTCAAAGTTCACCTTGCCTGACCTGAACTGTTGGGGACCTCTCAGTTGAGGACTTCCAATGGCATCAGTACCACTGTGCCCCTTGGAGATGCAAACAGACCGAGAGACCTCATGCAGAGGCCATCATCCAGCCCACCCCAGTCTCGGCTCCCGCTCACACGTCCAGCTGGGGAGCCCTCCGTGCTGGCCGCCCAACTCTCACTAGGCGCGGAGGACTACCTTCCCATGTCACATCACGCATCTCGCCTCCAGCCACCCCAGTTTTAACTCCGTCTGGGCTCCCGTTGCTCGGTTTGCACCGTTTGCAGGTGTCAGCCTGTTACCTTCAGTGCCCCCGTGCGAGCGGCTGTGCTTTGGGCAACTTTCATGCCACCGATACAAATCCATCAATCACTCCAGACTTAAGTGGGGCAAGAGCTGTCAGAGAGGAGGCAATATCGACATTTTGAGCTCTAAAATGGCAGAGCTGCTGATCAGGTAGCGTGCAGACGGCCTGATCGGGGCAGGCAGCCGGCGGGGGCAGGACCCTTTCGCTCAGTCCCCCAAGGGTCTCTCCGGCTGCACTCTCCACGCGCGTGCACGGCTGCCTGAGGGCCCATTACCTATTGCTACACACAAAGTTTAAATATTCCTAGATGTGGGAAGATAAGCTCTGCTGCTGCTCCGCTTTTTATTTATGCCTCTACAGCTGTATTTTCGGTGACGGAGCTGAGCTGGTGGACAGCGCTGGGAGAAAAGGCTGGATCAACAGCGTGTGCCTCGGGCTCTCCCTGCCACTGCAGCGTGCTGTGGATGCTGGAACCGCGTGGCAGATTTTACAGTCTGCATAGGAATAGCCCAGAATATTTCTTATTGCTGTAAATGAAGACGAGAAAACAACAAACAAACAAAAAAAAAAAAACAAAGCAAACTTCTTGCTGTGGTCAAGCACCTTGCATTTTTGCAGAGAAAAATGTTACCTGGAGTCTATATTCACTTCTGCACTGGGCGCAGCTCGGAGCGGGGTAGCAGCACCACGCTGCGGCAACCCGCGCTGCGCTTAATGCTGTGTCGCGCGCTGGTAGCTCTAGCCCTCCTCCTTTCAGCAAGCGGCAACCTCTGAGCAGCGGACACACGCGTGCTTACCTTCCCTGTGCAAAGTGCCGGGCGCTTTTCGTATCAACAGAGCGCACAAATACGCACAGGACCTTAATTTTTGCTTGAGATACACAGATCTGTTTTCATAATACGCGCAATCCAGAATTATTCCACGCCTTTCAAAATTACATCACTCGTCTTTCCTATGCATCTAAAATGGAATGGAAAAGTTTAGCAGCAGTTCAGGAAACATCTGATGTTTATGTTTCTTTTGAGCGCTGAAAAAAAGGCAACCTCAGAGACGCAAAGCGACGTGTGTTCACCTAGTGCTGAGGTAGGGCTCGTTAGCACCACGGATCAAGCTTCTCCTTGCACCGTGTGGTGGTACGTTGGTAACAACACATTGGGGACAAAGCTTGATACTTCAGCACCTTACTCCTGACACCTGAGTCTAACGGCTCTCTGCAAGCCTACGTTGTATCCGCCACCTAACTTCACCAGCTCTGCCCATAAAATGCCGCAGCGGGGCGATGATAGCAGGGAATCCTGGTGCCACCCTCCGGGAAGCCACGGGAGACAGCGGGCGTCTTTGGGGGCAGAAACAGCCGCTTCCTGCAGAGCCGGCACCGTGAGGGATGCGTTTGCAGTTCAACCCCTTCCTGCTTGTTTCCGTCAGGTTTTTCGGCTCGGTGCTGGTCTGCGGGACGCCGGCCCAGCCGGGGGATAATTCCCGTATCAGCTCAGGGCTCCTGCCAGATTCTGCCTGTCTAGCCAAAGCTGGGCTTTTGCACTGCGTTACTTAAATTAGTGATGTTTTGAGCAGAAACAGATCCACTTGGCTCTGCTTACGCTTGTTAATCTTAAGATAAATCCAGATAGGCCATGTTTAACCAAGAAGTAGGGGAACGAGGCCAAAACCAGATAACGGAGTAGATGTTAAACTGGCATGGTCTGTGCACAGGTTAAACCTTCAGCCCACAGATCTCTTCCCTCCATGCCCTCCTGAGCATAAATTGCTGGCAAAATGCATTCCGGCTTATGAATCCGAGGCTCACGGGTATGTTAGATATGGAGAAAAGGCGAACGGGCTGTCAATGGTGGCATATATTCCTATTTATTTTTAAACCATATTTTCCTGTGCTCAGTATTGATTATTTGTTTTCTTATCGTTGCTTGATTTTTTCCTTTCAGGGGTTCGCTAATGCTTTCGTAGTCATGCGGTCCAGGCTACCCGGTGGATTTTGCAGCCTCTCTGATGTATTTTTCACCACCGAGAATTTTTTTCCTCCAGATAACTGCTAGCATTTTTTCCTTTTTTTTTTTTTTTTTTTTTTGTTTTCAGTCCCTTTTCCCCTACTTCTGCCACCACACTCGGTATTAAATAAGTAATTTGTAATTAAATAAGTCCTTTGTCACGTCCTGCAACCAGGCAGAGACTTTCCACTCCTCTCCTTGTCCCATTACGTTATATATCTGGACACTGAGTGGTCACCTCCAGGGTTTCCTCCAAAATGCCCTGTGGTTTCGGCTTTGTACTTGAAAGGTCTGATTTCCCCAATTAAAGAGGCCAAATTTGTTTGATGGGAGAGAGAATGCTTTGAATGCTTTTTTTTTTTTTTTTTTTTTTTTTTTTTGAGTGAGGCTAGGAGCTTGCCAGGAAGACCCAGAAATCACTAACTTGACATACAATTGGGAGTAAGAGGGGGCTTTTTAAAAAAGAACAAATAAACCAAGTTTAATTAAAACACAGAAAAGGTAAAAGCGCGAGCTTTTACCACCATAAATTCATTAACCGGCACCTTTAGAAGCCGTCCTTCCTCTCTTGCATCGCCCCGTTTCAAAGTTCAGCCCCCTTGACTGTTAGAAACATTCCTCTGTTTCTGATCTACGAGTAACCGGGGCCATGTCGCAAAACGCTGTCCTTACTGGAGGAATATACATTTTCCTTTCGCTCACACCGTCTCCCCTTGCAGCGCCTCCTCCCGCTCCCGCCTCCCCTTCCGGCACTTGTGCCCCTTTCGGCCAGTTCTCGAAACGCCTGGGAATGCTTTTAGTGGCTTCCCATTTTCTCAGGTCATTTGTCATCTTGCAGCAGATTATATTCGTTGATGAAGCGTGGCTAGATCTATTGCACTGTTCTGGTAGGAAATCAGTTACCTTATCAAAGAGAGATAAATTAGTCTGGTGTAATCTCCCAGTCTCCGTTTACCCTTATATCTTCACTGGAGGAACAGCTATGTTCTCATCCTCACTGGCCTCCCAATTCATCAGATTTTGCACGGTCGCTCTTCTGTCTTTAAAATAAGGTTTGTGTGATGCAGCTAATTTAGGAAAAGAAGCAGATAAAACACAGAGGACATATTGATTGTGTGTATAAAGTTAAATAGTGCCAGGGACGGTCCCGAGAGGCAGGAACTGGGCTGTCTGGATGGCTGCACTGGCCGGGCAGCTCTTCAGCCCACTGCATCACGCCGTCCTGCTCGGGAAAACAAAATGTGATCGCGCAGGTGGAGCTCAGACACAGGCACCTACGGCTTACGTGATTTCTGTTTTTACATACAAGCTAACCTTTTGGGCTCATCACCGGGAAAGTAGTTGGTCATAACTGGAGTGCCAGAAATTGCAGCAAATCAAGTTATTTTGCAAGACAGGTCACTGAAATACTAGTCTGCTCCAAACAGTGTTATTCTAGCAATGGTAGGATCTCCCATGTTCCCGGAACAAGCAAACTGTACCCTCTGGAATTTGTCATCAAGCCAGTGTCATCTTCATCGCCAACGCATCACCTCGACAGGAGGGAAGTGCAGATTGCAGGTGCTCAGCACCGACCTGCTGCCATCCCCATGCAGAGCAGGGTCATTTCTTCAGACTTCCTGGAGAGCAGAGCAGGAGCCATGGCTTTTGCTTCTGTGAATCCCACCCATCACCAACGAACCTGGAGCAGTAGCCTATTTACTTCAGCAGACTGGAGGGTGAGACACAAGTACATTTAACTCCCGAAAAATGCAGAATTTGGGGTAGAGTGATCTACAGGCTTACTCACCAAGGACTGATTGGAGAAACAGGAGTTGCAATCACAGGCTGCTGCCTAAAGCACAACACAAACCAAGGACCTGTGAAGGGTTTCGTGATGGCCCAACTGAGAGGGGACAAACCACCTCTAGTGGTAAAATGAAGGTTATTTTCATACTGGGATTCTTTTAGGGACATAAGGGCGGTCACAGGCCCTCTTCTCCCCTCAAAGGTGGGATGATGGTAAGGACGCAGCTGAAGAAACTGCAAGTCCTCCTTTATGCAGAAGACGAGATTCTCATGAGCACGTACTCCATACTTGAACTCCAAAAGAATAATTTTGTAATTTGCAATTTTCCTTTCTTTCGAGCATTTAAAAAACAATTTGTTTTTCCCAACTTTCCTGCTTGATATTTCAGAAAGCTGACAGCAGTTTTGCAGCAATGCCGCCACAGAGGCGGGCGAGAAGGCAGCAGTGCCTAAGCGTTGTCTCCTTGACCCAGCGGCATGTCTGTCCGGACGCCCTGCTGGGTGTCTGCACTTCTCATCATTGCTGGATAGCCTTACAGACAGATACGCAGGGAGTCAGAGGTTACCTAAACGCACCACACATCACTGAGGTCTGACACTTATAGCACTTCAGCTCTGGAAAAGGTTCATGGTGAAGAGTATGATGATGACTTTTTATAATTCAGAGTGACCCAAATCATTGCTATATCTTTTACCAGTAGTCATCAATTTTCAGAGTAAGTTGCAACAGTGTTCTCCTCCTGCTGGCTATAAAACAACCGAACAAAAGGGTTTGCTAAGCGGGGAGAGATATTTCATGCTTTTGAAATTTTCTCACACTCCTGAGATCCTGAAAATAATACGCACTCTCCTTATTTCCCACTGCAAATGACAGCAGAAACTCATTAATTCGTCTCATAAAGGAATACAGGTAAAAATTACACTCATTCCTCCTGCCTTCTTCCCAGCAAGATGATGCGGCATAGGAAATCGGAATGACACTTGAAATCCGAGATGCATTTCATTGCATTTGTGTTGTTCTGACACAACGAGAGTTGCTTAAATGAGTATTTCTGGTAGTTATCAGCAAGACTGAGAAGCAGGAACCTGGAAGCAAAGAGCAAAATGGGCTTTCTGAAACTGAAAGGAGTGAAGGAAAATGAAGTACTGGGAGCAAAGATGAAGCAAAGGGAAAATATCCCTAAGGCACCTGTCTCTGAAAAAAATCAAGTCAGCCAAAGGTTGCTTAGTAGCTGAGGTCCTAAGGTGATCCCATCAGGCATGTGACATTGGTTTTGTCTTTTCACATTTTTGTAGAAGAAAAATTATACATCAGCAAGGAGTCAATCCTTGATAGAGTAAGTATTTCGTTAAGTCCTCTTAATGAAATTAGACTGGAAAACAGAAGAGCAAAAAATGCTCTGAAGGGATACAAATGTTTAACGAGGAGCTGGCTCCTTTTGCCTTGTTAATGGAGGCAACAGGACGGTGCAGAGGGCTGGCAGCTTAACTAGGGGAGCGAGGGGTTTAACTCACACCTCCGGGGTTTCAGAAAGACACTCTCAAGACAATACACTGTTAAGTAACTTCCTCTTTCCCCCGAGGATCTTCAAACATCCAGTTGCTTTTTGGCCTACTGAATAGAGAACTGTGTTTAATTCTCTTTTCCAAGTTAAAATTTCCTTGCAGCTGGCCCATATGTGAGCTGTGGAGGTCTACTGATGCAAATATTACATATTTTGGTGAAAAACTGTTGATGTCTAGGCGAGAGCACCCACCAGGAGTGGTGTAAAATGTCATAGCCCCAGTGAAGCCGGTAATTATTTTCACGACCTGCAAACCCATCTCGGTGGAGTCACCGTAGCAGGTGAATGTTAAAGTGCCAATCTCCTCGGGCACCGCATGGCATGTTTCATGCTGGGTACAAACATAGTGGGAAACTGCTCCTGCAGCAGCTTTCACTGTGCTGCAGTTGTTCAGACAAACATCATAGCACAACCCATTTACGGCCCTCTTAGCGGTCCCCTTTTTACTTTCTCAGCCGTAGTACGGTGGTGCTTTTTACCTGGTGTGAAAGGCGTGTTGGGGCACCAGACCCTTGAGAACACAGCTTTGCGAGAGGAGCGCCCAAGGTTGTCCCTAGTGGTTATGTCAATTCATAGTTTCATTCTTCCTTTTCTGGTGGAAATTGCTTTTTAAAAAAAAAAAAAAGAAAAGAAAAAAAAAAAAGAAAGCCACAAAATTGACTTATTTAGCCTGGCTGTTTGGGAAACACTCCTGCTCTATCAGCGTTTTGAGTAGAGTTCTTCTCAACAGATGAATTACGCTTATTGTTTAGTCTGAGGCAAGATGCCCAGGATTACTTTTGCCCTCTAAATGTCTTGTTCTTGCAGTTTAATATATCTTTATGATGGGCAGCATCGGGGAGGCTGAAATCTCAGACTTTCCTGGTGTAAAGCTGAAGATGACAAAATGCCAACAGGAAAACTGCCGTTTGGAGGACAACCAGTCTTTCACCTTATTTTAGGAGATCACTAGCCAGCTCTTGCCTTTCGGGATCATTATTTTCTATCAAGACTGGAGCTTCTCATTTTAAACAAATACTGTCCTTGAAAGCATCATCCCATTGCCGTTGGTAAAACGATGCTTCATTGAGTTAACTCCTTAAGCACATGTCAACAGTTGCTGTGGATAAATTGCATACATCAAAGAACTCTAATGACCATGCTTGCAGTCAAATTAGCTTCCTGCATTTGCATCATTAATTAAGCTTAGTACTGCCCTTTGGCATATGTCGTCTTCCCTAATAGCCTACGATATCTGCGAAGTATAAATTATTGCCAGTCTGATCAGGGTCAGTTTTGGTGTGCTGGGTATACCAAAATGATATCGTTTGCATTAACTCATTCAGGATGGGATGTCTCTTGAGTAAACACTGACATATCAGGAGATTAAACCTCAGTGCAGTGTGTTGTATCTCTGCACTGGAAAGCAGTTGTCACCTACACGTGATTTCGGTGTTTCCATTGACTGTTACACACCAGGGTGTGCTTGTTTTTCCATCCTCAACCTTGCTTTTATGCCGTCTTGAAGTTTGCTGACAATTCAATGCATTACTGCACGTGCTAAAGCCAACTCCGTTCACAAATCTGCCACCAAACCTGTACAGCCAGAATGAAGCCAATTGGCTTTTCCAAAATTGGTTGAAAAGAATGAAATAAGGAAATTAAAAAGTGGGTGGAAATTGGTTGGCCTCGGCAATAAGCCAAATGCTGAGCAAATGAAAGCAGACTGGTACAAAGTAATTATAGAAACAAGAGCGATGCTTAATTCTTTTAAAGCAAGGGCCTGCACAAAGCATTATGCAACATTTGTCCAGGCAAAGAAGAGAACGTCAAGAAACTGAACTCCAAAGTCAGATATATTTAAACTATATTCACATATTTATGACATACAAACACATACTGCAAGTCTAAAGAGGCTCGGCCCTATCTCTATTTGAAATATAGATGGATATTAAAATCTCCTCAGAGGTGGACTAGGCCATTTCATGTTCGTTTCTGAAGCATTTATTTTAGATGTAGGTGTCTGGCAGATTTCTGAACTAGATGTTCAAAATTCAAAGTTCCTAAAAAGTGCTTGGCTGAGGTCACCTTTCAGCTGAGAAAGTCCTTTAAAAATCTCCTAGCACCCATCCCTGCATGCATCCATGCATCCATTGCAAACAGGGCACAAAGCTTGTGCTTCACATTTCTTTAGCTGGAGTGGTCAACACCTGAGTCTTGTTGATTTTTTTTTTTTTTTAATTACCAGGTAGAGCCCATGGGAGTACGTATAACATATGATTACATATAACAGTATGCCCTAATCATAGAGCCTGTTACTATTCATTCGGATTTGTTTTCCTGTGTAACCTGTGCTCATCGGCCAGCAGTTATATGAGCCCATTACTGGCTGCTAATTCCCTGGTCTTCCCCCAAATGTGAATTCCTCAATCAAGCAATAAGAGGCAGCTTGTGCTTCCTGCTGCTTAATGAAGGACTCTGCAAAGCAGGTTAGTGATGAGGTGGCTCATTCTCTGGTGCAGTGTTACCGGCTCTCACTGCAAGAGCCAGGGCTGGAAGCCTTCGGCAAGGGAAAGCTAAATGTGCCTGGTTTGTGCTTGCATCTTCCTTCTTTTTCTTATTTGAAATAATTTTTACTGGACAGTAACAAGAAAAACAACAGCTGAGTGAATGAGTGTGCTTTTTCTGAGCATCCAGTGTATGATTCTTGGTAGAGAATACGTATGATGTTATCCTTACTCTAACCTTCCAACCAGGATCAAGTATGCTCAGTAGTGTCAGAAATAGACTTGCTAGCTTGTTGATTTATTGTGAATTATTTTATTTCTGTCAAAGCCTCAACTTCGGTCATCATGTGGTTGCATAAAAGTCTTCCTGATTAACGTGCATCCCTCAGAAATGCTAGGAATATCAATGAAAGCTGCTAAAAGAATAAGAAAACCACATTGCTAACTTAAATTTCCTGTTCTCTATAAATTAATCTTATGATTTATGAAGCTTTTCAGATTAGAAACACCAGAGATACTGGTTTAGAAATCTCCTGCTTTGTTTTGCAATCCTGTATTTCCCCCTCTGTTCTTGTGGTCGGTGCTCCTGAGGTGAAAACCCACCACAGGTGACCGACTTCTTCAGTGCCCATCTCTTTGTAAGAGGATCTTAAATGGTATTATTTCTGCAAGCACAGAACTTGACTTACTGCAGAAACAGTAGTGTTTGGAGAAGTTATGTACTCTTCTTATTTTTAAGGCATATTTTTGAAGGCTTCTGTTATCTTTGATAGGTAAGTGTTGTCTTAGCTGCAGCTGTAGGGGCTTTTTTTTTTTTTTCTTTCTTCCAAGATTTGCTTCTTAAGCAGTTTGAAGAAAAAGAGTGTCATCCATTTGAAGGAATACTGAGGAAGATATTCCTCTTGCACACTATTTTCTCTAAATCCTTGGAGATCTGAATGAAATGAGATAACGTGTACACAGCAAGCCAGCCCTCCAGAGCGAAGGGAAGGGAGCGGGTAAGGCTTCGTATTTAATACGTGACTACGATGCTCCCGGTGGGTTCTGCCTTCAGCCCAGTGCCCTGCTGAGTGCTCCCATCCTCCGAGAGGAGCAAACTGCTGTTGTCTGGGAATTTTTCATACCTGTGTGGTGCAGCCTCTCCCTGCAAGGCCACGTAGGCCAGATGATGATTACATGCCTGAGGACAAGTGCAGAGGCATCTTCTTAAGGCCTGAACCCATTTTTGGCAGGGAACAGTGATAAAATGTCAAATATATGTTCCTTCGATTCCCTGTGCCTCTAGTTGTATGTTTTATTTCATAAGCAGCATTAGAACCATATCTCAAATGTTATTGTAGCTCGGGGCCCTAAAAAATTAATTTACTATGTTTTATTTATTATCATAAAAAACTCTTTCCAGTCTTCTGTAGCTGTCTCCAGAAGAAAGCAGAAATATGTTCTTTTCCACTTGTTAGCTCAGGAGTTCACAGCTGGAAAACCCTGACGGTACATTCTGGGAAGCTGCCTGCCTTCTCCCAGCAATTTGCTTATGCCCCAAGGATGGGATTTCAAACTCTGAATTTAGTTCACTGTATAGGGAAAGCTTTTTTTTTTTTTCTTTTTTTCTTTTTTTCTTCTCCTCCATTTAATGAATTCTAATAATCAACATACCCGTGGCTAATACTTTAAGATAGTTTTTCTGCTATGCTAGGAAAAAATCAGAATCATGTTCTTTCCCTGGCAAAGTGCTTCTGGGAGGGAGGATGTGAGTATTGCGGGTATAGAAGAGTCAAATAATACATGATGCAACATCCATTGGCTAATTGAAGACTGGCTATAAAATGTGGAACTGTTTTAATTTCCACTGACTGCAAGGTTGAGAAATGTATCATTCGGCATGTTGTGGGACTTGGCTGTTTTGCAAAACTTGCTCTTTTGTTTTGAAAGGTAGTGTTAAAACAGGTATTTAAGGGAGCTTAAAATTTTCTAATTCTCAAGTCTCTACGTATCGCTCCGTCAAACTTCTTTCTTTTGCCATGCGAGTCACATCTGATCAGTACCACGCTCCCAAACAAAGCAGCTGAATGATATTGCTTCTGTGCTTTTATTGGGTGGAAGAGCTGAAACCTTAAGAAAAGGTAGAAAATGTTCTGACGTTTGTACACAACAGTAATTATTTTAATTATTTTAAAATCAGGCTCCCACAAGATCTTCTAGGTTTCAATTTCTAAGCAAATACTGTCATGCACAAAACAATACAGACCTCAGTTTGGATAGTGTCCCTCTGGTCTAGTTTAAGCCTCTCTGTCAGAGCTTCACTGCTGGTCCTAGAAATTCTGCCTTCGTCCTAATGCTCCATTTCTATGGGCCAGAAACTATGAGGTGTAAAAAGACAAAACAATGGCCCTGTAACTACATCTCTTAAGCAGTTACGTGTAAGCTGAAGGCTGTATCCCTCAGCCTAGCAGGTTGGGATGTGACTCTTTACAGTGCCATAGATGTCCTGTACACCGCTGTTCCCTGGGCACAGCACTGCACTGTGCTACTCTAAAGATGAACCTAAACCCTCAGCCTTAATGTCGACCAAAACTGAGGCTCAACCATTAATAATGGGAATGCACAGAAACAAAACGCAGTGCTTGAGTGAGCGTTTCGTTTTAGGTCTTGAGCTTTTGTCGGTATGAGGAAGAGTCCCATCGTGGAGGCCACCGAGGAGACCTACTCTTTGGCATGTGCAAGTATAGCACCCATGTGAGGAACAGAAACTCCCAAATTAACATCTTAAAGGTGTGGAACTCACTGAAATTGCTTCTTATTTATTTATTTTTATTGCTTTGGCCATGCCGATCCCCACTGTACAGGAACTTGTGCAAGCCAAGGCTCTGGAAACTGAGTGAAAACACAAAGGAACAGGCTGTTGTGAGAGTTGGAGATAAAAGGTATTGAGCTGGGACTCATTGGTGACATCCTGCGCAGCTCCCTGGTACCTCTACTCTAAAAAGCAACAGGGCCATTTATAATTTTCTTCCAATGGGTGCATCATCTGCAGGGAAAAAAGGAGGGGGGAAAAAAAAATCCTGTCTCCAATGGTTTATCTGGTTCTCAAACTCTTCTTTAAACTTCAGCAAGTCTCTGGAAAAACTGTTCAGTGAGATTGTCAATAACATCTAATATTTTATACTTTAAAGGAAGGCATTTCTGAGTCATCTTGGACTATGTCTATGACTCAGTTATTTAGACAGCAAACTCTGCGCAAATGTCACAAATGCTGGGGTATGTGTTGTCACAAACTGTATGAAGTAGAAGAAAAGCTCATTAAGGCAGAGTGCAGCAGTTATTGCAAAGCCTCTAGCAAAGTCCTAGTTCTTTTAAAAATATCGTATAGCCAGAAAATTTCAGGTAAAATCTTGACAGCTTGTCTCTCTGTAAGGTTCTCCAGAATAATTTAAAACTTAATCTGTCCTTCCTGATATATACTATTATTTGATTTACAGTGCCCCACAGCATTATTTTGTGACTTCTATTGATGGACTGTAAACACTTTTTTTCCCCCCTTCCCCCTGGTCAAAATAAGATGCCATGCTTAAATTATATTTATGCCAACGTGATCAGAATATTGATGCTTGTTCTTAATAGCTTAAAACAAAAAAGGCTAATAAAGGCCCCTTAAACTAGTCCATATCATCAAGGAAAGTGCCTTGAAAGCCAAATTTGGCCTGACAAATGCGATTCAAGCACTGTTACTTTTGTTTCGCTCTGCAAGTACGTGAGCGTGCGCTGCTATGCCCGTCTGATGTGCCTTATCCAAAGGGCACGCTGTGTCTTCGGTGGTAGCACTCTCCTCCTGCCACCCCCCTGGCACTTCACAGGAGAGTATGTCTATATTCCTCATACTCTGAGCAGAACAGGAATCATCATAAAAAGTGCACATGAAAAATGCAGCTGCTTGAGTGAGATTTTGTGGACTTCACAGGGAGATACATATTATTTTTTAATAACATGGCATGAACTGGAACAAAACCCCCAAGTGAGATCTTCCAAGCGTGTGTGTCAAATGGGTGACTGCGTTGTGACAGCTTTGAGGGGCTTGGGAACCATCCAGGCTTTCTGCAGGTCTACGTGTCCAAGGCGCGCTCTGCTCCAGGACACGGGGCAGTGCCGTACCCGTGGGACGGGCTAACTTCCAATGCCGCCTTTCCAAGTTTCGTACCATCGGTGTCTCGCTCCCTCTCCCGTCAGTGCTGCTTCCATTGATTTACACCTCTTGTCCTTTAACTTCTGGGCTCTGTAAATCGATTTGGAGCTTGACTAACTAAAGTTAGCTTTGCGATGCCTTTGCAGAGAGATGTTGGAGCACCGCAGCCAGATACCATCCCGCCCAAGGTAGCGGGAGGAGGGTAAAGCGCTTCTGTTTGAAAGTCACCTTTTCCCACAACACTGCAGCAAGCACTGGGTTGATCTGGGAGGAGAGACTTGAACTAATGTTACCTCTAGACCTATTAACTCTTACTGTATTGCTTTTCTCTTGCCTATTCCAAGAGATTTTCGATAACCCCGGTGTCTGTTGCCACTAGCTGGTGCGAGGAGATAGAGCTGTTCCCTATACTGCGCTCTTGCCATCCCCGAGCAAGCGTGCACTTTGCCGTGTGCACGTACTTTGAAGGTGTTTATCATAGGAAGATAACTTACTGTAAACACCTAGACATGGAATTCTGGTTTCAGTATTTTTCTCACAGTTGTAAAAGCCATCGATTCACCTTTCTTCCCTCTGCATATAGCAGCTGAAACAGCTTCAGATTGTGTTTGCTGTCAATATAATTCAAAGTAATAATATTGCGCTCCCTTTTTAATGCTGGCCAAGGCATCAGACTGCTGAAACACTACCAAATGATAAAGCAGTTCAGTGCTGTTCCCTGCACCAAAATGTTTGTTCGTTTCCTGCTTCTGTAACCTTGATTTCTGATGGAAATGGTGCTAAGACAAGAAATCTAGCAAAGAAGCTGTTCTTCAGGTGTTGAAATCCCTGTGCAGTTCATGTCAGGGAAGGGGCTCAAGAAATGGGTCTCTGCTTCTGCCTGCCCTCACAGTTGGAGGGTGTGAGCTGGGCACAGATCTTGCCAGGAAACTCTCAGGAAAACCTTCTTCTACCTTATTCTCCAAACTGGTTCATCCCTGGTGCAACTGGAAAAGCTTTAGTTTTCAGGCACAGCATAACTGGTCTACATCTTGTATCTTGGGCAGTATAAAAATGAGATCCCTGAGTAGTGCCTGGAACACTTCAATACCTTCTCAGTCAGGGTTTTCTTGGCCTGAATGAAGTCTACCCATTGCCACTTGCTGCCTGTGGCTGTGCTGTTATTATGAGTTGGAATACACAAAAGTAAAGACTAAGAAGGCTGCTGACATGCTACAGGGACAAGGCACAGAAGAAGGAAGAGAAACTGTTGGAAGATGTGGCTTTCCTAGAGGGAGCATCCTTACATCCCTTCAGTGCTGGATGCTTGGAGGGCTTTCCTCTTCCCATGCCTAGATCCATGTCCTGTTGGGTTCAGAGGCCAGGTTGGTCGTACACTGGCAATCCTTCGCTGCAAGGACATGGATGCTGATCCAAACTTGCTTTTTTAGTCTCAGTCCACCTGAGCGAACATGGGCAGCTCGACTGCTGCTGGGAAGGCCTCTGCCTGTGCCTTCTCTTGCTTCTGCTCAGGCATTTGCATGTGATATTAAGTGCAACTCCTTGTCTTATTTCTTTTCTAGGATGGGAGTCACTTGATGCTTCAGACTGTTGAGAATATGGGTAGAGCCAAGGTGGAAGAGCTGGAGAGTGGAGATAAATGACTGTCATAAAAGAGCTATTAAATTTAGCCAGAGACTTCTCCTACCTTCTGGCTTTCCAGTTTCTGTAGAAACTAGGAGTCTTGGGAATTTTGGAACTGATTAAAAAAAAAAAAAAAAGAGTACAGTGTTTCTGTGACTGTCTGTCTACTTGAATGTAACACATCAATATTGAGTTCAGGACCTTGATTCATTCCATCAAAAACACATTAGCATTCAGAAATCATTTGCTTGATCTTTTAATTCAATGGTTAAAGTGAGTTTTGGAAATGGTCAAGATAACTTCTAAATTGGTGAAGAAGGAAATCTGTTTTCATTGTAACTTTCCTCATGCTTTTATTATCATCTTTGAACTCCTCTGAGCAAGTTAAGCTTTTAGATGAATTTCAAAAAGTTACATGGAATGTATGACAAAAAGGAGACTGTTAATATTTCCAGTATGTGCTTTTGGTGTATGGAGGGCCAGAACTGTCCATCTTCCATGCACACAGCACGGTGTGGCATTTGCATTTCTGTGTCATATCACGCGACCTCTCTCTGCTGCAACAGACGTGCAGGTCAGAGCAACGTAAGCCCTGCGATGCTCTGGTGGCACAAGCTACGTAGCGTGTGCAATAAATGCAATAACTTTTATATGAGAAAATGCACCGTTACACAGCTGAATGTTTCCCAGTTCACAAGACCTGGCTGATTTGTGCTGGCTACCACTTAGGTCCACCTGGGAAAGGTGCAGAAGATGCTGCAGGAATGATGTGTGCTATGCTGGCGGGACAACTTGATGGCAGCATGACTGCAGCTGGCCTTCAGCCCATACGCATCTATCTATGTAACCATTACAATGATGTTGGAACAACCGATGACTTCCCAAGCTGCCTCCCCATGTAGGACCTGGTGTGCAGAATTGGGTCGAGCCTCAGGAGAGTGCCTGACTTCAAGGGAAAAAAGACCAAAGCCCATCCAATTCAAGATTAGCTATTCAAAAGTAGTCTGGCAGGAGGGAGGGAGCAGCGACCACCATCCCACCACAGTGCCCTGCATGCAACTCCACGCCGAGGCTGCAGCGGGTGCATTCCTGGAAAGCTCTTTGTGGTCAACCTGTTCTTTTGGCTTCGTAATGTGCTTTCTGTCATGCAATGCTTGAAACATTCCTGGCTCTGTAGCTCAGCGTATCACGGTTTTGGAGACTTTTAGAATTTTTATTATGAAATACGCTCTCTGAAGAGAATATTGGCTGAAATTTGTACCAGTTTTCCCAAGAAGTATTTATTTGTTGTTGCCTTTGGGGGCGGGGGGGAGGAGCTGGTCTGGAGGGAGCGTCTCTGCCCTGCCCCTTCCTGCACACTCTTCCAATTATCTGTCACTTAACGATGAGAAGAGCTGCCTTTTAGATCTGAAGCCGCATAATCATCACAAAAATCTGCAGGGAGAAACCAAATACCTTGGGAATGGCTACTGTCGGCCTCCTGTATGGTTTAAAGTGCTCAGAAGTGCCTGGGAGAGGTGTCATCATGAAGATTAAGAGGAAATTTCCTGAGGCAAAATACTTGTGGGTCTTAAAATGTTTTCTTTTCTTTCAGAAAATACATTTGTCCAAGTGTTTCCCACATGGGCTGAAATACTGGTTTCTGTACAGGCAACATAATTTTATACTTGGCACTAGAGGGTAAAATCATTTATAGAAACATGGGAAGACGCAACGCAGCTAACCTTAGATCTCGGTGCTCTATAAATCCTTACGTTTTAGCCTCAAAGTTCTTCTTAAAATAGTGCTCACTAGAGCATGAAGCAAGAACCTTTACTTGTTTGGTTTTTTTCCTTGTTTTTTGGAAGTACCATTATATCTATTTCTGCCTGCAATCTTATTTCTTTGTCACTATGGCAACATGATGTGCCAGTCTCAGAAAAGGAGAGGGGAGATTATCAGTTAAACTATGACTGTAATTTTTATTTTTAACTGTCACTTGTGGATCATCCACAGAGAGGGCACAACCCCCATCCACCAGGCCAAAGAGACTTCTCGTGTCTACGACGATGCTACGGATATTGTTGCTGTTCTCTTTAAGCAAAGAGTGTTTATATCACTGCTCCCTGTTGGACACTGGGGACCTGAAATCCTTCCTTGCAGGCAAGATCTGGAGATCATATTTGTGGAGTATGACCAGAAGAATACCTTCTGCTGTTAATTTCTTGTTTCATGAGCTGTGGTAGCCCCTCATTTGCACATTTCTTTGAGGTCTGGACCTCTCCCCTGCTGCACAGAGAAAGGACTTGTCTTTCCCTCTGACTTCAGCTCAGACAAGTCTTGCAGGTGCCTGCCAAGGAGCAGCCTCCTCCAGGTTTGTAATCACAGTTGCAATCTTATAAATAAAAGCTCATTGGTGCCTGGTTTCACAGTTTAATCGTAAGCAAGCTGTATGGCAAATGAACCAAAACTGTGAAGAGAAGGGTAGTGGTGTATATATTTTTTTTCCCCAGTCATTTTCCTGGCTTTGCTATGTCATCCTTTGCCAGACTAACTTTACACTTCTTTTTGTTTTGTTAATGGTATTAGCAGCCCCGTAATTCGTACTGCGCTGAGGTCACTGGAGGTCAGAGCAGCAGCCTTAGCTCTCCAGAAATCGCTCGTTTTTAGCACTATCCTAGCAGGCGCTGAGCTTGTGCGTGCTCTGTAATGTCTTGCTTTTTCACAACTGCTCCTTATTTGCTTTCGGTTCTGAACATTAGTAGCAACGCTGGAAAAACAGAGGGAAAGAATTACTCTTTTCTGTAAGACTCAGGTGCTAGTTGGGACTCTTCAGTTGGGAGGGAGAACTGCACGTGGATTTGTCTCCTCGAACGGCCAGATTATGGTTCAGAGTAGGCAAAAAGAGGCTGGTTAAATCTGCAAGGCAGGAAACAGGGAAGAATGGGAAAAACATGTATTTATAATTAATGCAGCGAACTGCGTTTGCTTCAGACTGTTTCTTCCGGACTCGTCGACCCGTTGTCTCGATAAACTGATCTTCTCTTTACAGAGAAATAAGATGTTCCTGCTCGTGGGCCGCCGAGCAACGCGAGCTTAGGCGGCACCTTGGCACGCTGGTGCCGCCACTGCAGCGGGGACAAGGTCACTCCGTTTTTAGGCGTCCACACATCATCTGTGCAGTTTTCTGATGTTTCGGACAACAGTCACTGCGTAGCTCCGAGTCCTTGACAGAAGTGCTTTGGGAGGGCTCCTGAAGCACTTTGCTTCGTTTTTTGTTTGTTTGTTTTTTTTAAGAAAAAAAAAAATCAAATATTTGCAATCATATTTTAAATCACTGCCATTGGAGAGTTATTTAGCACGCGACTCCAGGTGTGAAGGGTTTGCAGCAGAGCCAGTTTTTTTTCTTTTGTAATTGAACTCTAAGAAAACTCGGCTGCATTCCAGTTATGACAACTCTGATGTTAAACTTCCCATGGCTGAAATTCAGTGATGGCTTTGGGAATTTTTTCGTTCCTATTCTTTACTGTACAAATGGCAAATTTTAATCAGTGGTCCTGGGTACCCTTTGTCAGGACAAAAGCTTTAGGGAAGGCCATACTGCATTGCCCAAAGGAAGGTGGGACACCGAAAAATATAAAATTGCCTTTAAACAACGTTCTTGTGCACCTGCAGCTGGTGAGGCTGCCTCCCCACGGACAAGTGCCGCAAGCGCACTGCAGCGTGCCGGTCATTCCTGCCCACGGGAAATCAGAGCAACCGAGAGCAGCAAATGGCTCCTGCAAGGTCCTGTACGTCCTAATCACCTTTTCCTTGCAGAAACAGGTATATGCACACCCTTTTCTTTTCCTTTTTTTTCCCCCTTTGAAGTTCCCCTACTAGCTGCAGAAAAGAGCAAAATGAGAACATAAAATTTCTGCATCAGATTTTATTTACTGACTGCAGGCACCTTGCACGACTTACTATGTAGATCTCTTCAGGTTTGTTCCTGTTAACGTAGTCATTTGAATTTGTTTCATGGGGAGAGTGCTTGTGAACTAAGTAGCTCTCTGAAGCAATATATAGTTTTCGCAAGCCATTGTAGTTAATGAAGTTTGTGTTTGCAGGGGTTATTGCCAAGTCCAAAAAAGAGTATTAAGCACAAAAAAATCAAATCGGGATGGGTGCAGTAAATTCTTAACTGCAAAAACAAAACCAAGGCCAAAGCCTGAGACTGAATAATGAGTGAGAACTTAGGCAAACTACCTTTGAATATTCAGACAGTTGTAAATACACGTGAGCCGGCCAAAGGTATGATGCATTTTGCTATTTCTGGGTTCAGAGTTGTGGATGTAAAGAAACCATCAGCGTGCCCGAGCTGTGCAGCAGGCACCGGGGCCGCACTTCTGATGCGGCTCCAGCTCAGGACCCGGGAGCTTGGTCTGCTCGTTTCTACCACGACAGAGCCCATGGCAGGGCGCCGAAGTAGCCGGCGTTGATTTACTGTGGAGAAACTAATGAAAAGCCCCAGTCAAACTCAAACCTGCCAAGCCTGACCGCTTTGGGGAAGCACTTCAACAATCTCGCTGGCTGAATAATTGCATCTCGAGGAATAACGCCCTGCAAGCCTTGAATTCTCCCTGAGAGCAAGCAGTCACCAGGTCCCTAGAGTGAAAAGCTCCTAGAGAAGAAGACTGACTCTCTGGTAAAATGACTTATTTCATAATTTGATATGATTTTTCTCTTTCTGATGCAAAGCAGCTTGAAGCACAGTGGAAAGCTATGAAAATGGAGGTCAGATCCTGGTGCAGGGGCAAAAGTAAATTGTTTTTCCGCATATAAGCGCTGTGCAACTAGCATCCACTGACCGCAAAAGTCAAGTGAGCTCTGTCGCTCGTGGGAGCTGCTGTCCCTGGGTGGCCTGCAGCAGCGCGGGCAGCTTCCCTACCTTGAAGGAACTAAGGCAGCAGCAGGGCTGCAGCAGCCTGCACAAATGCAGCATCGATTTAATTGCAGAGACCCTTCAGTTTCCAGACAGACCATGATTTCATTGTAGACTTCTTTGCTTCGAGTTAAGGCTGGAGAGTTTTGATGGTGTAGCAAGGAAGACTTCCAAAACCAAAGAAAATGCAGGCTGTAGGTTAAGAAAACTTAAATCTTGCCAGTGGCCGCATGTAGTTAAAACACTTAATTCATCGTCGCAAGCAGTGCTCTTCTGGGCAGTGTTAATTGCAACGATCCTCAAGCCTCGACCTTATGACATTCCTCCATGCTTCTTCTCTCTCTTATAATTTCCTGTGCTCTTTCACCCCTTCCCTAGACCCCAGTGACCTTTACAATTTTTCTTTTTCCTCCACATTCCGTGTATTGCTTTCGTCAGAGATCTGCTATACTACTAGGAGGCTGCGAAAAAAAGCTTTAAACCCTTTTGTTTTACAGCTCTTAAGCACCTACCTGACTTATATGCCCATTGGTAAATTCTTTGTTGCACATTTTTAAAAACACTGAAGACTGACTTTATAAAAAATAGCCACAGACTTTCTGAAAATGTCTTCAACATGCAGTGGGTGATGTTTTCAGTGAGTGAGTTTTTTTTCAAAGAGTGCCAATTTCTAGCAGTTCCTAAATAGCTTTAAACTGTGGTGTTTGACATGATCTGTTTGAGTTTTCTTCCTCATTTCAGTTACTAGCTGATAAATTGCATGGTTTTTTTATTGTTATTATTTGTAATGCATATCCACACGCTGAAGAAGAAAAATTGAGTCTTTCCCAATGAAGTTGAGGGAGATTTGATAGCCTACGCTGAAAATCTCTTAATGAGACATCTAGGATGGGGAAATCCACTGGAGTTCATGGTGCTGCTACTTGTTTCTCCATGCTTGTACAAAGGAAGCATAAAAGCAGCATCAAACATAATGACTAGACTGTAAAGCCAAACGTTCAACTTCTAAGATTCCCAAGTGCACTTTGGTTCACAGAAATGTCACATAAAAGGTTGCTAGGACCTGGCTTGCAGCTCTGTGCCTAGCTTCAAGGCACCAATCCCGTGGACAGACCACAGAGGCCTCAATCAACCACTGAGGTCTCCATGAGGTCCAGCTGGGCGGTTGCGTGCTCAGGATGAGTTTGGAGATGCGCTGAAACCTGGAGCAGGGGATGGACACTAGCCAAGGGCTATGGCTCAGCAGCAGGATTGCAGCCAGGAGGCCGGTGTCACTGCTCATCCTCCATGAGATCCATGCACCAAACTACCACGAGATGGCTCAGCCTTCCAGTAAGAGCCGAGAACTAGCCTTTCACCCAAGAGGTGGCAGCTCCCCGGTGAGTTTAACTGCTTGCTCTCCCTGAAGGACTCCCAAATCTGCTCTCTCCCTGTGAGAGCTATTTAACGGAGAGGAACCATGCAGTCCTGGGCTCAGAAGTTCCCTCCCGCCTTGAACGCGCGTGGCGGCAGGACAGCAGAGTCGAAACTCTCTCATCTCGCCTTCCTCTCTGGCTCAGAAAAATCTTCAGTTCTTTTCTGCAGCCCCCGGGTAATAAGAGGCTTCCCAGAACAATCTTTTCTGGACTGGGTGCCTACAGTCTTTTTCTTATTGTTTTTCTGCAGTATCTGCGAATATTTCCTTAGTTTGGCTTGGCTAACACTTTCCTCTTCCATTTTTTTAAGCACATTGCCACTTGAGAAAGTCCAGGTGTTGTGTTTGCAGAGGAGCAAACGTGGGAAGTAAAAGAATGAAGCACTGTGTTCAGCAAAATAAAAATGTTGTAAGGAATATAAACCTTAACCTTTAGAGCACAAGCTAAAGTCTTAAAAAGCTGGAGCTAAGGGGAAAAAACGTGGTTTAGGGGGAGCTGTACACCACTTATTAGATCACAAAGCTGTTGGGAATATGTCTTAACAGTGCCTACAATAATCACCTATTTATGATAGTTTGCCATAACCTTGCCTGGAAATACAATTTTTTTTATTTTTATTTATTTTTTTTTTTTTTTTTGGAAACTGATCTTGTTTCAATTGAGAAGCTCTTTCCATCTGATCACATCTCAGTGCTCATCCCCATTAGGCACCGGGAGGCTTTTACTGCTCTGAAAGACCACTGCCCTATCCTGACACTGACAAATTGAGGCCTTTTATTCTTGGAGACTTTCAAACTAAGACTTGCCTGCCATTTCTATGAAGGAATGTAGCAGCTTCAATGTCTTCCTCTAAAAAGGATTTGGAGGAAGCAGCACCCCTTCAGGCAAATTCCCCATCATGGATCAGAGAAGCACCTGATGTTAGGGGGAGGAGGTCCTGCCACAGCTGCCCCTGGACAAAAGCTCCCCTTATTGCACCAGACTGCATCGTCTATGTAAGTTTAAATATTTCATAGATATGTTCCACGTATTTATTCATTGACAGAAAATTCTGTGTTTTTTCTTTTTTTTTTTTTTTTTTTTTTTTTTTTTTTTTTTTGGCAAAGGAAAATTTGTTAGGTGGTTTTTCAGGCCCGGGAGGATTCGTCTGGTCACAGTCAGAACGTCAAAGGGAAGCGATATCGATACCGCAGAGCATGGAGCCAAGACTAGGCCCTTGTACTTGTGCGTGTGCAATTAAGGGGTCTTGGCTTTGTGTCAGAGTGTAGTGAAAACTAAAGGAGAAACTCATAACTTCTCTGAAAGCTTTTTTTTTTTCTCTCTCTCTCTCTGAGTAATTAATTAAATCAATTCTATCACATCATCAGACCAGAGCAACCTGAGGAAGTAAAACCGTCCTGGGACCTCAAACTGTCCCATGGATGAGGAGGAGAGTGCTGGTAGCTTCAATTAATGCTAACCAATAGCTACAGCTGCACGAGAGGATTCACGTGAGAGGAAAATCTCACAGACTATATTCTTTATCTGAAAGTCAAAACGCATCTTGGAGAACATATTTAGTCTTGAAATTCATCTCAGACCGCAGCCTGTGAATGCAAAGCGTGTTTTATCGGTACCAAAGATGACTCCGGTGCTTTTCAGAAGCAGCAGATGTGCACGTGCAAAGGCAGGTTTCGGCACCCTTGCGAGTGCATGGTTGGCATTTGCCAGCTGTTTGGAGAAAACGTTGCTCTTTATTTTAGAGGCATGTAACAAATCAGGACACAAGATGAAACAAAACTACTTTTTTTTTTCTTTCTTTCTCCCTCTTGTAATTCCCTGCCAGAGAACATTTCTTGCAGTAAGTGATAGCATCCTTTTACCTCTAAAGAAAGATGAAAAGTAACATCTATAGAAAAGGTCAGTGCCCTGTTCCCTGACTTGCTGTAAGAGAACATTTTGACTAAAGAGAGATTTTTCCCCATTCAGCTCCCCTTTTCATACCCTATTTTCTTTAGCCTGCTGCACCCATCTCTGATGAAGGAGTTTGCTGTTCTCTTACATCACTTGCTTTTCTATCAGCCCTACCTGCATTTGCTCTGCTGTTAGGGAGTTTGTAGCTTGAAAGTATTGTTAACCTGTGTTTTGCCAAATACGGACCTAAGTGTTTGAATATCCACTTCAGAATTAACCAGAAGCTACAGATGCTTTACAGTAACCTTTTTCTTTAGTTTCAATAATGGAAACTGTTTCCAGATTATTCCAGCAAAATAACTTGAAAATATACTTGCTTCCAGAACACTTTGGCTTCTGTGAGTTTATTCATTCATTAACTCATATTAAACACAGAAGTGCTGTTAAAATCCAATATATTGTGCAATAGTTTTGATCTGCAAGGGAACATTGCAGTATTTGCAACAGAGGAGACTGATAATAGCATTTATAGGTAGCATTTAAAACTCGACTAATGCGTCCATTTAAATATCGTTCTGAATGATAACGCTTTGCTGTATTATTTCTATCTTTTCCTCTCTGTGCATAACCTTGTTTCCAGCAAACTACATCTTAAACCAATCTTCTTCTGAAATCTAGGACCTCTGGTCACTTCAGCATGGCTGAATTCCTAATGCCAGGATTGAAGGACGTGGAGAAAAGGAAGCGATGGCGATGAGTAACTAGCGAGATGGTATCAGTTAGTAAAGGCCAGCGTGGTGGTGAAACGGGGGCCATACTTATCTTCCTGCATTCGTGGAAGACGGATGAAGATGGATGAATATGGGTTGTCAGTTTTCTCCTCATCAGGCTCTTCAGCTCTGTTGCAGGTAACGTATCTTGCCAGGAAAATTGCAATTCATGGGCTGAGAAACGTTCCGTATAAATCAGAAGCTGTTAATTGAGAGGTGGGTTTGCCAAGCGGCTATTACTTTACAGACCTCCGCAGAATGCGTGTATCGACAACGGCAGATTTATTCACGGGAGAAAGAAGAAAGGTGCTATAGGAACGAGATCCCTTGTTCAGTCTATGCCTGGAAGGTACGTGGACACACGCTATGAGGGAAGGGTGAGGAGGGAATCTGCATGGAGCAGGAAACAAACAGGAGCCACTTGCCACGGAGTTCAAAGTCTCTGGAACTTTTTACATTTATTTATAGGATTCTTCTCGTTCTCCAAAGAAATTGCCTGTAAAACGAACATCTGAACTATTCCTTAAAAAAAAAAAAAAAAAGAAAAGAAAAGAAAGAGAAATCCTTCAGCCCTAAATGAAAGTGTTGATTTGGAATCAAGGTGATGCTCAGGCTTTGGAAACCCCATCTGGAAAAAAGGAGAAAAAAAAAACAAATAAAGGAGGAAAGCTAAACAATCTTCAATGAGGAAAAAAAAATCTGCAAACAAAAAGCAAAACAATCTGCATCAGCTAAGACCTGATTTTCACCATGAGGTTAATAAACGTATTTAAAAAAATGAAAACAAGAAAAAACTTTATTTCCTTTCCCTTTGAAGCTACTGTCAAAAATGAGGCAGTTCCATGCAAATCAGGACTGCAGTCTTTCAGTGCTGTGCCCAGATGATGTCCTTGTGTTTCGGCACCGCTTGGCAGAACAGAGAACATCGCTGGTTCCTGCCGTCCCCAGACTCTGCCCAGACCCTGAGCCACAACCAGCCTCTGTAAGGCCCATGTTTGCTAGACACTCACAGTTCCTGGGGTGATGCAGAAGCTTGGAGCCCGTGTGCAGGGAACGTTTGGAAGACGAGAAGATAAGCAGGCTTCAAGCTTTCCCACTGAACACTGAAAAATGCTTTATTTTAAAACTGTCGGAGTTATCTTGCAATATTTTAGTAGTTCTGCTGCAATATGTTGTCCTTTCTCTGCTATGCTTACAAATATGTTTCAGCAACATCAAAAAAGATAGAAGCTATATCTCCAAGAGGGAGAGGAAAAATGACTATGATAAGAACACTTAGCTTACCTATTAGTTTCATCGCTCTACATAAAAAATGTGGTCATGATTGAGCTGTAGAAAAGTGGCCAATTTGGGAAATTTAGGAGTAGAGGGCACTTTAAGTTTGGTTTTTCTCATTTAAAAAAAAATAGCAACTGGATAGAGAAGACTCCCTGACAGTAACTACGTCGAGAGAATTAGTAAGAAGACTTGCCTGTGTTGGAAAAGATCTATTTTAATTGACCAAAACTCTACAAGCAGAATATTCCTTGCTTGATGTCGCCAAGTCCCCTTAGGAGGGTGCTCAGCTCAAGGTGCGTGCGGTGGTGACCCTGGGTCTGTGCTGCGGTCGTCCCATGGAGGAGGGGGAATTCAGGAGCCGGCGCCGGGACTGTCCAGCTTGGGACAAGAAGCTGGTTGTTATCCAAATATTAGCAATGATCTTGATCACGCCTAATTTGACCTGGACTTGTGGGCTTTCTGGGGATGGTATGACCATGGCTGACCTTATTACAGTTTTTAAGCACTTCTCACTCACTAGTGTATCAGTATTGCAGTAATGATTTGATGTGATGTGTGTGCAAAGGTGTCTGATCCTTAATACTGTGAAACTATTTCAATGTAGGCTTTCTTTGATTTTTTTTTCTTTCTCTTTTGGTTTTGTTTGGTTTTATTTATTTATTTTTTATTTTGGGGAGGTTTTCCTGAAGAGATGCAAAAGTGTTCCGGAGAATTTGATGGCTGAAGCAAAAATTCCTCTTGGGCTGCTCTAATCCATGTTATTTTCTCTTTAGATTTAGGCAGGGAAAGGAGGAAGAGATTAGCTGAGGATATTTTGATCCCTATCCATTTGTGTTTACAAGGTAAACACGAAGAGCTCCACATCATTGTCGTGTTAATTTGTTCACAACCTGATCGGAAGCCCTCAAAAGTCGATGAAAGTTCCCACTCTTTCCTATTTTCCGTTGCTTTGCATCAAGTCAGCAAAGGAGGTTCTCCCACCGCAGAAGGCTATAGAAATTAAAACTGGGGGAAGACGCCTGGTTTCAGTCGTTGTGCTTCAACACCCTCTGCGTTGGTCCCAGCGCTCGTGCCCGACGCCCAAAGCTGCAGCATCACAAATTCACGCGGCATCTTCCGAGTGCCTATTGCTCGGCTACGAACTGCCACCAAAGCTGCCGCGGAGCCGCCGGCTTCGGCAAAGGTGCCGAGGCACCGAGAGCGTTTCCCACCCGCTCTGAAGGATCCTTTCCTTCATGCTTCTGGATACGCAGAGGCGGCAGGCCTTGCCCGCATGGGGGTAGGCTTCTGGATTTTAGATGTTTCAGAGCAATTTCTGATGGAGTATTGGCAAAGTGGTTATGTGAGAGGTTTAAAATTTCTCTCCCCAATTGTGTCTCTGTCTTTGACAACTCAGTCTCTCCACTTAGTCCCCTGTGGCACACTCTAACTTATTTTTGGAGGTGTATGAAATTGCTGAAAGAGTTATTGTCTTGGTAACAGATTTTACGCTACCTTTCTATTGTGTTTAGTCTGTGTGTTGACAGAAAGGAATTTTCTTCTTGATTTGCTCTAGCACAGGATTTTGAAGTCTGATTCTTGACCAGCTTAATGGTGTGCACACAACAAGAGCATATGCTGCCCACTTCTTGCGTTGACTCTGAATAGGATTATCTTAGTTTTTTTAAAACGAAGAATATAAATATACACGTTAATGTCTGCACGCAAGCCTCTAACTGCATTGTTAGCGGCAGGTATGTATGTGATAGGATGTTCTTACATTGCACTTGGAAAGTCTTTCTGTGCAGTTTCCTGCCTAGCAGCAATAATTAATAACTTATAAAATAACTTATATATGCCTATGTGTGTGTGTATATATATATATATATTTATATATGCATACATACATATATTAATAGAAAGAGAACATTTCTATTGTAGTGTTTGGCAGTGGCACGATGAAGGAATTCACCAGATTTGCTGATTTTCTTTGGGTGACTGAATATGAACCCGTGGTTTCCTGGCACATTATATCAAGGCATTTTATTATTATATTTTTCCTTCTCATGAAATCTTATGTATAAAACCTTAGGGTTCAGTATGAAGACCAGAAAGAGCCTGTACAGAGAACACGTACAGAGGTATGTGCTTCGTGCGTGAACAGATGAAGGCAATGTCTACGTAGAACCCTGAAGTCCTTACTAAATTAAGCTGCAGTTTTATTAAAAGCAGTTGGTGATTTTCTTTGAAGTCCCTATAATTAGGATATCATCTGTCTTTCGGTGGCATTATTAGCACTGGCAGCTACCTTGGGGCCGTAGACAGACCACGCGCCGGTGCTGCCCGTTAATGTGTTGCCCTGTTCCCCAAAGGGCTGTAAGCGTTCCCCATCGCTTCGGTTTCCCCATGTGGAACGACACTTTTTTATTTTTCCCAGATAGCCCTTCAGGCAGATAATATTACTCCGGCGATCAACGGAAGATGAATCTGACCCCCTAACACCTAAAAACATGCACAGAAACAAATGGTCCAAGGTCTGCTTTAGGCTTCATCAGGTCACCACTGCAGCATGCCCAGCACTGCCAGAGGTCCCTCAGAAAGAGCTGCGGTGGTTTAAACCACAGCCTTTAAATATGATCAAAGGAGTCCTGAATAACATGTTCTGGGGCAAACTGTTCATTTAAATGATACTATGCAAAGAAGTATGCCATGAGAGAAGTATATGCATGCAGCATCCTTAAATCATTAAGAAAATCAATTAGAAACATCCTAGAGTGGGTCAGAAATATCACCCTGTACCAGATAAAAATGAGACAGTCTGCTTTTTTTCATGGAAAATATTTTGATTTAATTTGATTTTTCCACATATGGTGGAGGGAAAAAGAGCAAGGGGAGGGAGAAGGGCTGGCAGAGTTTCCAGAGAAGAAGCTGTTGTTTTGGGGTGGCTCCTTTGATATAAGTAAGGTTACTCCCAGTGAAGTCCACACTCATGGATGCTCCTGAACCACACCAGTAATGTTGGCTGTACAGCTTGACCTGGGCAGCCCTAAGCTTGCCATGCATCACGCTGGCTCCATCGGACCCAAGCAAGGCGCCGGCTCCCTTTGTCCCCTGCAACACCAGGCTGGACACCCTGACCCACCGGCTCTGCAGACACAGCGTTGCCAGCTGATGCCCACCTTGCGATCCCTGCAGCTATGTCCTTGTCTTGCATGTGGCTCTGTTCTTCCTCCTGGTCCTCCCCGGCCTTCATCACTCCCTCATCTTCCTCCTGGGGGCTGGTGTGCTGGGAAGAAGAGCAGTCTACATGGTACCTATGACCATATAGTATTGCTGCTGCATGCGCAGCTAGGAAAGTGCGCTCTCACTCCTCAATCAAGGAAAAGGGGAGGAGGGAGGAAGAAAAAAGAAAAAAAGAGAGAAGGGATATTCAAGCCTGGGAAGGAGGATGCTGCCCTCTTATGGTTTCCTAGGTAAACAGCCAGGAGGAAGGGATAACAAGCAGCGGAGAGCATCCGCTCCGCTTTCCAGCAAAGGTCTGGCGCAGGGCACAGGAGACACGGTGAGCTGTTCGCTCGCACAGGCTGAGCAGGAAAACGGCTGCAAGTGCCTCGAAGTGTTCCAAACCGTGCTGGTCTGGAGGGCTTTATTTTCCTCCTTTTCAGTCCCGTTTCTTGTAAGAGAGTTTGTTTTGGCTCTTTACCTGAATTGCAATATTTAAATGTATGAGCACTCTGATGGTTAACTCTATTATTTCTAACAGATCCAACAATTAGAATATTTTGAAAAAAAAGATTAATATATATGCCTGTGTTCTGATGAGATGTCAAAGACCTACTCAGGATTTTATGCCACCAGATCTCTAGAAGACTGTGTTTGTTAGCCGAGATGCACTTTGCAAGACTTTACTTCTCCAGGTAAGCTTAATGGACAGGTTTCATGGCTGAGAACCGCAGCAGATGCTGTGCTTTGGGCTGCAAGAAGTTGTGCTGAGGAAGACAGGTTTTACAAGCAGATTTTCTTCCTTTAAACTAAGTTTGGCACTGATTTTGATTTATTTTTAAAACACCTGCATTCCTATTATCCAGCTAAAAAGAGTTGCACATACCAGACCCTTCCGGGCTGATTTCTCCTGGGAATCTGAACCCCCAGAGCAGCAGTGCAGTGGTACACAACAATACCGCGCATCCTTTTCGACAGATGATAACTTAAAAAAGATCCTCACCGAAAGCTGCTGCAATGTTTCTCGAGATGGCTTTTCAAAGCTAAAAACGTAGGCAGGAGAGACAAGGTGACCCCTGTAATGTGGTGATTAACTTATGTCCAATCTTTAGGAAATGAGGAGCAGATTTAGAAGCATCAATGACAACAACTTCCACAAAGAGGAAACTTAAATTTGAATAGGCTAAAAGATTTTTTTTCCTGTCTTTGCAGCAAAGTTTTCCAAGGGAAAGCTTCTCTAGGATGTTTCTCCAGACTAATCTCAGGAAATGCATGGGCCAGCATGCAACCGTCCCCAAACTGGGCCACCATGCAAAGTTTCTGTTGCTGTTTGAAGCAAACTTGTATTTTTACCAGCAGTACTTTCTCCCTGTATGGTGAGCAGTTGTACTGTTCCAGCACCAGCACTTTCCCTGTGAACCTGTGAGCTGTGGCATGGTCTTAAAGCAAATGTTTTTAAAGGTGAGTCACGGAGAAGCAGGGCAGAGCTGCCAAAGGACACATTTCGCTATCATTAAGCCTGCTTTTCCAGTTTAAATTGTATCTCTTGATTTTTATCTATTTTTTTTTTCTTTCTTGCCACGGGACAGAAAGGGTAACTCTGCTTTACGCCCCGTAGGTATGACGGCAGGCACGAGCGTCAGGCGGCCTCGTGCAACGGGAAGGCCCTCGAGGGCTGGGTGGAAAGGCTGCTCCGGCCGCGACTGGCGAGCCCACCGCCCGCTTTTTAACTCCCTGACGGTTCCCTACTAAACCCCAGCACGGTGCCGGCGACACTGCGCTCCATTTAGAACAGCGATCGCTAATTCTGGCAATTTTCCTCCAAGCAGAGAATTTTTTTTTTTTCTTTTTTTTCCTCCGAGCCCGGTTCCCAACCCCAGGAGCCACGACGCGAGCAGCACTGTACGCGGGCCGCTGCCAGCGATGAGTGTGCAAAACTACCCTGCTTCTAGATAAGATGGGAGCTTGATTTTTCTTTCAAGAGAGCACCAAGCTGACAGTGCAAGCTTTTTTCTTTTTTTTCTTTTTTTTCCTTTTTTTTTCCTTTTTGGCTAAGGGTGAGCTGCCAGGATTTGTCCTCATTAAGAGGATGAGCGCACTGAACACAGCTTCATTCATTGCAAAGGCTGGCTGGCAAGAGCCAAACCAATTCCCTCTTGGTATCCAAAATGCTGGATACAAAGCCGCTGTACGCCATGTCCTCTCTCTGCCCCTCCGTCCCTTTCCCAAGAGCGGGCTTTAACTCACGTGCACGTTCCCTCTTATCCAGCTTGATTCAGGAAAGGGAAAACTCTTTGATTTCCTGGTTTTTTTCCTCCCAAATGCTTGCAGGCGCCTCGGCTCCGCTCACGTTATCCCGTTACGGGGACTTTATTCCCCTCCTGGCAAGCGCCCGACGTCAGCGCAGCGTGACGGACGTTGGCTTCGCGCAACAGCGACAGATGCGCGCTGAAGCCGGGCGAAAATTTTTTGCAGCCAAAGCAAAGCTGGCAAATGTTTGGCTCTGCGCCAGCTGAGCTTAGGGGTGCAAAATATCTGACGTTTTAACTGAAATGTTTACGGCAGCGGAAAGCAGTTACAGGCATGGTTCTTGTCACAAGTGCAGAACAGATAACGTCTCTTATTTTTTTGACCCTCTTGCTCCTCAAAACGTACAGCCTCTCTCTCTCCCCTTATTTTTATTCCCTGCTCTGCACTCATCACACTTTTAACCAAATTTTTAAGCAGGATGTAAAAACCTCCCTGCTCAGATTCCTTTGATAGAGTACAGCTGCAGAAAGTATTGGGCGCTTTAATCCCAAAGCTTTATTTTTTTTGACATAAATGGCGGGAAGTCACTTTTCCTATCTTTCGTTCCTTTGTCTTAGCTCCTGTGTCATTTCCTGAGTTCCTCCTGCAACATCGAACAGATATCAAGCATGATGGTGAAAATTATACCGTAGAGGAAAACCGTAGGATCAAAGCTTGGTCTTCCAGCTGCAGGGGCGAGAAGGAAACGAGGGCGTTGCCCATCCGGCGCCGTGAATTTGCTGCTGCTAGGGCACGTGTCCTGAGCATGGCTTCACCCGCTGGGCTGGTTCTGCCTAGTGAAAGGTTCGCGTTCCCGGGTGTCATCGGGAGGGAACTCATCAGTTCTGTGCAACGCCCTAAGGCAGCTCGCAGGAGAGCGGAGGGCCACCACACCCGCTCAAGGTGCGGCTTCACAGTCCCACTAATGACACTGATCAAGAGCCTGTAATTAGCCCGGAACAGGATTTTGCTAATGTTGTTATGAATTAATAACGGTGCATGCTGATACCAGGTTCTTTTCTGCCTCGAGCAGGCCTTTTCCCATCTTCTTGCTGCTAGAGGAGCCCAGGCTGCGGTTGCAGCCGTGCAGGACGGCTCCAAGGCAGCAACGTGGGTGGAGAAGGCCGGTGGTGTGGGCGTGGGGAGGTGGGGTGGGAAGCTGGCCAAGGCGAGATTGTGTGCAGGCTTGTGCTGAGCATCAGCAGGAGCCATAGCAGGGAGAATTGCGGGACAGAAAGAAGCACTGATACCGCCGGGATTTCTCATAATGTTCAGCATTTTTGGCATTTGCACTATTTTTGTCCCTTCTGATCCCAAATTACACACACAATCCAAGCAGTGTCTTTGGTCTTCACAGCTGGATCCAAGGGGTAGGGCAGGAATGCCTTCGTATGAACCCAGCACTGAAAGAGACAGCAACGGTGAATAGAGGGGAGCTCGTCCCGAGTCCTTCTGCCGCCGCTCTCCGGGGGCTACGAGTGTCCTCCGCCGGGAAGCCGGGGTCTTCGCTCCACTAGCGCATCCCTTCTAGGAATTCACTGGAAAACCAGAAGGTGCGTGAAGTTCATTCCTCCCGAGTGGTGCAGACCTGGGCTCGCTTCTCTTCTGATGCATTTAAGGGGGCTGCACATATCGATGGACATTTGTAAGCATTACGCTGATTTTCTTCCAAATGCTGGGTATTAATCTGCTCTGAAAACACGATAGGCTATTTTGTTAATTGAACTATGCACATAGCTTCAATCTGAATGTAAAAGATTGGCCATGATTGTCCACATTAAATAGTCTTTTTCTGTTGCACGCTCTTTTCAATGAGGAAAACAATATCTTTAAAACAGAATGACATCTTTTGGTGCATTCTCGATGGGTCTTTCCTGCTCTTTCTTCTTATAATACCTTGCATGGTCGTAGAAATATATGATGATAATAGTAGAAATGTTCAAGAAAATGATAAGCAGCATGATCCAATACGAATATCCATAATTGTTTCTTGATTTAGTGTATGTCGTTGGAATAGCGTAACATACCTCAGCCAGCTCTATAGAGAGGCCGTTGCTTTCTATGTTCACTGCAAAAAGTATCAGGACAAGAAGTGTGAGGATTCCTAGAAAACACGAATACAAATGTTAAAGGTGGAATTGTATTATTTATGTAGCTACCTGTAAGTAGAAATATTCTGTCTAAATCGGTTGGAATGCCTGGACTAGAACAGAGACGAATCTGCCATTTGCTGTTAACAAAATACAAGTGTATTTAAAGAATGTATTTTGTCCCATCTACCTGGCACGTGTTGGGACACAGGTAGCTACTTCTATGTCCTGCCAAAATCAGTGGATTTTCATTGACTTTTCTTAGCTAAGGCTCTTTAATGTAACTTTTTTGTTGTTGAACTTGGTGCTGATGTGTATGACGTACTCTCCCCTTGGGTGACTTGCAGGATGCGTATCTGATGTGAGTCCAAACTCGCGGGGCATGCAGCTGCCTAAAACCCTGAGCAGTCTGGTCTGAACTGAGTGTTGACCCCGCTCTGAGCAGGAGGCTGCACTACAGACCCAAGGTCTAACCTGAGCCTCAATGACTCTGATCCGTCAAAATGAGAAGTCCTTTCAGTGGAGAGAAAAGGCCACGTTTAGGACTTGATCTGTCCTACTTGGGACTGCTGCTCTGGGATGAAATGAGTTGTGCCTTAGACGTGCCTTGCAGAGGTAATCTGGTTGAGTTGGTCTTCCATAGACGTCAGAGGCAGAGCACGCAAACCCTGTTCTAAAGATCGTCTCTTTAGGGACCGAACGGGAAATGCTTGGAAAACGCACGCTAGCTGGTGCCCGTAGCTGAATGCACAGGCCCTGGTGTCCGCTCCGCGCTGCCGAGCGGGTTTCCACCAAAACCAAGCGGCGGCCAGAGGCTGCGCGACTCACCGGTGCAGGAACTCCAGGTGTAGACGCCGGTGGGCCCCAGGAAGGTCTGGTAGGGATTGCTCACGGCATTCGTGCCCGTGAATCCCGAGCTCAGGAGGGAGCTCAGCAAAGCGAGAACCAGCAGCACCACGATGGCCACGTTCGTGGCTCTTGTTTGAGCCGTTTTCAGCTTGTCGCCAACTGGAACAGAGGAGCTCGGCATTAACCATCAACCCGCACAGGTCCAGAGCGCTGTCTGCTGGGGTTTCCACACCTATAGGTGCAGATCGCCACATACACGCGGCACGTGCAGCCAAAGCCACCAGGCCTGCCATCGATTTTATTGTTTTTGCCTAAATCCCTCTAATTATTTGCTCTGGTTTTGGTACTAAGAGACACAAATGTGAATGCATGTGTTTGAATATTCAGATTGCAATTGCAGCACAGCTGCATTGAAATATATTATTCTCCCTCAGTTTAAAAAAAGGTTGAGGGGGCAACTACACTGTGCCCATGGCTGCCTTAATCTGTGTTAAATATGGGGACAGTGCGCTTGTGCTCTGCTCAAACAAGCCCACTGCCAAAAAAGTTCCTTCCTGTGCTCCATTACTGCAGAGTTGTTGGTGCATAAATTGCAGAAATCATAGCAGTAAAAACACCAGCAAAAATAATAAACACCCATAAAAAAGAAAATAAGCACTCATAACCAAAAGAACAGCTATTGGAAATAAAGGAGGAGATCCAAAACTCAGGGCAGTAATTCTGCCAGCCTCCCGCTGCTGTAAGCAACAGCACAAGACCTTTCCAAAGGTTTAAGCAAAATGCTGTTTTGGACACACAGTTTCTTTTATTTCTTTTTCTCTCTCTCCTTTTTTTTTCTTTTTTTTTTTTAAGTAAGGTGGTCAGTACAAACAAAAGGAATATAGAATAACTGATGGACTTGCATGCAGTCTGTACAAATCTGCAGCCAGCTCATCCTCTGCAGTCAGTGTAAAACAAGTCAAATAGGATGAGATGAAAGCAGAGGTTTCTGCCTTTCTCAGGCCACCCCTTACTCTCCTGTATCATCACCTTTTTGATTCTAATTGTCTTTAACCCTTGTGCAACCAGATTTAATTTCCCTAACTTTTGCTGACTTGAGCGTGAACAACTCCAAGCCACCAGCCTTGAGGTCCCATCTTCTAAGTGGTGCTAAGTTGGCAGCTTTCACAAGCTCTAGGATCACCTATGGGCCTTATTTAATTGTAACTGTGTCTTAGGACTTAAGTTTTTTAGAAGCTATTCAATAACTTCTGAATTTTTCCAGGTCATTCAGCTCATCTCCAGGGCCTCCAAAGTAGCCGTATTGATTTATTACCCTATTAAGGTCACTAATGGCAGTCTATTAAAAGAGGCTAGCTTGATCAGGCAGTTCATGCTCTGTAAACTTGTAGCAACCCTATTCCTTTGCTTGCCTTTTATGTTTATGCTTGGAAATTTCTTTCAGAGATGTGATATTCAATATAGTAAGTTATTGTCTCTGCAAAGCTTTTGTTAATCTATATTCATACTGCCGTCAAGAAAAGCAAATCTCGGCTATGGCTAGTAAGTATTCTAGACCCCAAGAGCTACCCTCAGTCTTACTCTTTAGTATTTATTTCACACTTCCAATTCCCCCCCTTTTTTTGCGCACACCCAAATAGGAAAATTCCCCTGGGGAAAGGCGTCCGGGATGCGCAGTGGACACCCATGCCAGGGGTGTGCTTGCTAGTGACTGGTTGCACCGCATTTTTCAGAGATGGTTGCAGCTCTTCTTACTATTGCCTGAAACCTTAGAGTGGAGAAAGCACAACGCTGAACTTCACCGCAGTGAACTTCATTTACTTACGGATGCAGGTAAATGAAAGATATTCCACTACGTTTGGAGGATTTGACTAAATTTAAAAATAGCATGCATACAACTCTGTGAAGTATTTTTTTTTTTTCCCTGTTTCAAGAATGTGTAGAGTCAGGCTGGATACAAGACTTCACAATCGCATCTAGAATAGAGCCTAGGAACTAGTGTAAAATCAGTTCGTTTGATCTTGGATATATGCCTGATGAATTTAGCTGAGGCAGGTGGGCAAATCCACCTTTAGACTCTCTTTAGAGTATGCCTTTCTCCCAGCAGCTGTTGAAAGCAGCTAGCAACTCCTAAAGCTCTCCTGTTTTGTTCATCTCTCGATGGTTTATATGTCAGGATTGAAGGGATATTTAGTAAATGAAAAGCACAAAGACCTAAATTTACGGGGAAAGTTGGGGGGAGGAGGCCGTGCACGTAGCCTATGCAAACAGCGGCACTCTTTCACCCAAGCAAGCGTTTTGTGAGTGCTTTTCACTAATTGCAATTAAAATCCACGTGACGGCAGCACCCGGGTGCCGTATTCGGGGCCGGGGCTTGGCTGCGCCAGCGGCGCTGCCCGGGATTTGGGCTCGCCGGCGCTCCCGGGGGGGTCCCGTTACATCCAGCGCCAGCCAGCGCCCTTCGGGGCTCCGGCCAGCCGGCGTCACGCGGAAACAGTTTCCAGGGAGGTGTTTTCTCTTGTAAGAATTACTTAGCTTGTCCCAGCATGGCCTGAATAACTGCTCCCAGAATTTCCAAGTTATTTGGCCAAGTGTGCTCTAAAAGGAGAAAATAACAGGGTATTTGTTCTAATATCTATGTCTAGCACATACGCAAACACCTTGCCCACCTAAGGCAGAATGTTTTTGCGTTTTGTTCTTTCCTCTTCCGAAGTCTTGGAAAACCTGTGGAAATAAGGCTCATCCGACAGTGGGTGTCTACAACCAGACAATTAATGAAGTTCAAACCCCAGAAGTTGAATCAGGTTTGAAATCCTTTAATAAGATGGTTAGAGCGTTTTTCTGCTCCTTGCCGGAAGCTTTTGAAAATCAAACCTATTTTGCACAGCGCTCCCATGTTATATGATTTCCTTGTTCAAAGGTGCAAGCTAAGATCACAGCTGCAAGAAGCTGCCGCTGGCAAGAGTCTTGTGGCGTTTAGGTGCTTTTTCTCTCTCTCTTTTTTTTTTTTAAATCCTGCTTTAATTGCCCGGTTGGTTGGCAGCTATCCTAGCCTTCACCGAGGGTCTCCCGGGCACAAGGGCGTAAGGGAGTGGGGGCGGCACGGCTCACCTTGGAAGGAGGTCTCCGAAATCTGCAGGCCGCCCGTCACCGTCTGCTCGCAGGTGCCTTGGAAGAGCCCGTAGGTGAGGGTGACCGTGACGGAGGACGCGTCCCCAGAGAAGTCGATGTCACTCGTGATCCAGGAGCGGGTGGCCAGAACGACGCACACCAGCACGAAGGAGGCAGCGCTGGTGAGAAACGCCGCTGCGAACATGAGCGTCTTCTCCCTGGATGGCATTTTGTCGGGGAGCGATTTTTTTTCTCCAGCGGTTCGGGGAATTTTCTCCTCTTTCGCCCTGCCTCGCGTGAGCCCGCTTGCTTCCCGGCGCGGGCAGAAAGCTCTCCCCGGAGCTGCAGCGGCGATCAAAACGGAAAGTAACTGCCCTTTGGCCGGGCGAAAAGCTCTTCCTGCAGCTCCAGCACGACAGCGCGGCCGCGGCCGGCAGGCAGCCCCGCGCAGCGCCGCGCAGCCCCGCGCAGCGCAGCGCCGCCTCCCTCCGTGCCCGCCCGCCGGCCGCCTCCTCCCACGTTCCCCCGCCGCAGCCTTCTGGCCCGTTCTTGCTGCTTTTTTTTTTTTTGTTTGTTTGGTTTTTTTGCCCTCTCCTGAAACCAATCTGGAAAGTTGGGGGAGAATCTTTTTTTTTTTTTTTTTTTTTTTTTTTTTTGGCACAGTCCGTGTTGGAGAGCCTACGCTGGGGGGCTCACGCAGTAACGTGTTACGGTGGAGCTTCGTAAAATGTTCCCTCGCCGTTTAAATTTCTACGCTTGCTAAACGGCTACGCCGCTGCCTGCACTTATAGACCTCCCTTAAATTCTTCCTGCCTTTCGCGGAAAGGCTGGGCTGGTTTAGGCTTTGTGTGTGTCTGTGTATGGGGGTTTCCTTCTATTATCAACAGGCTATATTCTGAGGAAGGGCTCTAATTCTTTATTAAATTCTGTATATTTTCAAGTAAGAACTATTTCCTATTCTTTAGTCCCTTTTTTTTCTTTTTGAAAGTATGTTTGAGAATGTCTTATTAATTTCTAGAAGCATCAGTTGTTTTAAAAGTACAGTGAACTTTAATTTCTTTTTAACAGGGGGGCTTCAGATACTCAGTTTTTCTTCAGCTCCGACCAGAAATGCACATTATTCGTTGATGTGCTTACATACCCTATAGGGAAAAAGAAATACCTTGAGTAAAGATTCATTTCAAAGAAGCGGCGGATATGTAAAGGTAGCAATACAAAAACCTGTCCCGGACTCTTGAGGCAGAAAACTATGATATATGCCTTTCTTCTGGACAGATTGACTTACACAAAGACAAAAGACAGTAACAACATGATTTCAAACCTAAAACTCTGTGCTTAATATGGAGACTAAATACTTAAGCTTGATACTGAAGACTAAAAAACTAGTTATTCAGTCTGCTGTTTTTTCCTTTGTGAAATCTGAATCCTGAATTAATACCGTTGCTAAGCTAAAGCAAAAGAGATTCCCTGGGGGTTTATTTGTATTAATTTAGTGCAGTTATGCCATGTTATACTGAAGCTATGCTTCTGTAGCACCTAGATTTTTTTAAAAAAATAATCTCGGGAAGGGAAGCTGTTTTAAGAGCATTGCTAGAGACCTGTTCAGCTATCTTCCGGAAGCCCTTCCTGAAGTTTGGCTGGTTTGCCCAGTAAATACAGCAAGACTATAAAGGTTTGCAACCTGGACATAGCAAAGAATTTCTTGGGAAGAGAAAAGGGCTCTTTTGCAATGCAGCGCTATTATGCTCTAGTTGTTTCAGGGTGACAGTTTTGCTGATTTCTTGTGTGAAAACTTTAAAGCTGTACTTACATTTGAAGTGAATGCGTTTTATTTCTGAGATTGATAACTGGACTTTTACATGATATGGTTTTGCATTTTTTTTTTAATATTATATGTTACTTTAAGGATACTTCTGATGTTACTGCTTTTAGGAATTTATGTTTTATTCATAAATAATTTATATGCTTCATATGCATTCATACTAAACTTTATATACTTCATAATCTACCATACAGCATTTAGCACATGTACACAGCGGAAGTCAGTCAATACATGATTTTAAGCACCAAAGGGAAGTTTTTCAACCACTGTAAATGCATTTAATTGTCCTTCCAGCACCCGAGTTAAATTTTAACCGTAGGTTTGTGGGTAAGCTTTATGAGACCGTTCCCCCGCCGCGTCACGCTGCGCTTATGCCGTCATGCGTCCAGCCTCGGCGTAGCTGCCCGCAAAGAGCAGAGTCCAGGCGTTTACAGCCCAAGGATACTTTTTAATAAACCAGGTGGCTCTGAGAAAAACTCTCCTGAAGTCAGGGGAGTTGCCCTGTAAACCAGAGCATAATTTGACTTCCCCCCCCACCCCACCCCGTTACTTTGATGTTAACCTCTTCTCTGCTGACTGTTCGACTGCTTGTGTCTTTTCTTCTCGTGACCTTATTCAGCAGACAAATGGAAAAATCAGAGCAATTCATTAGGAATCAGACGGAGAGCAGAAAGATTCGCGACCTGTTGCTACATACAATTATATCACCTCTTATTTGATATTTTGCGGCAGATCCGAACTGCTGACAGCAAACCAGGTTGTACCTGAATATGAGAGAGCTGGTCACAAAAGGAGCCGAGATAGCTCCACGTGCGGCAGACCCACGTGCAGCGCTGGAGGATCGCGCCTTGATTGCTAACGTTGTCGCTGAGCTCCTAAAAGGGGTGAAACGCAGCTGAAACAGGTCACTACAGGAGCACTATGCTAGGAGCGAGACTGATGTTTTTCTGGTAGCTTTGCAGACAGTGCTCTGAGCAGTGATGGAAACGGTAACTTGTTTATGCCTTTTGGCCTGGCATCGTGAATTTTATTGTAGCTGGAGATAAAAACTTGAAGCTCAACTGAACTGAAGAATTACTGCAACAACGGTTTGGGGCTGTTGGTTTATTTTATTTTATCCTTTAGAAAGCTCAAAGAGATGCGATCAGAACACTTGTCATGTATCTACACCCACAGCTGTCCATGCTTCATGCAGCTGTGTACTGGATTCGTACTACACCTTCCGACTTCATTCTGCTCCTGCTCTGAGCTTTTTTTTATAGTGCTGTTGAGGAAAAAAACAAATATACAGACAAAAACATTGCAAGTGTTATTTGGATTTCTTCCCAGAAAAAGGCAATCTTCTCAGCTGAGAACTCCATCACCAAGTAACGATTGATTTCTCAACGCTGGCGTGGAAACGGAGTGGTAAGTGCTGACGTGACATCCGGAGTATCGCATCACCACCAAACCCTCCAAAGGAACATCCGTCCATATGAGCCATTACCCATAGCAGTGACTCTTGGTTTCCACTTGGGATAAAAAAGGAGGAAGACCCCCAAACCCCCACACTGCTGTCACCGCAAATACAATGAGCAATATCGTGTCTTAAAACGACGGCCTGCTGCAAGAGCACCGCTCCTTCTTACCAGCAGCTCTGGCTAATGCTGTCGGCATTTGTTTTGGTGCCTCCAGACACCATCTGTGCTATTCGAGGAGAAGGCCGTAGCAGGGACCACGATCCGACACTGTCCTGGCTGAGCCCTGACACTGCTATATGTTGTGTGTAACCTTACAAATGAGCACTATAATGACCTTTAAGCTATAATTTTAAAAATAATAATTTATTTAGATTATTTCTGTTTGAAGTCTGATATATATGACTGCCGATACTTTTGGATTATTTGCAAAATTATTCAGCTAAGGGTCAGATGCACTGTGTTACTGCCAAGTGTATGATGGCCACTTATCAATAAATGTGAAAGTCTTGTAAAATATTTTGAGACCTTTTCCTCAGTGAAGGCAGCCCATAGGATTATACATCCTACAGAAACTCATCGGATTGTATTGCACATATTTGTAGTCAGGAAGACTGCAGACGGTCCTCCTCAAAACCCCTTCTCCAAATGCTCTGATCTCACGTTAGTGTCTTTTGTTCTTACCGGCACTGTACAGCAAGCAGGAAACATCATTTCATCTTATTTGGAGCTGTTAAATTCCCTATCATGCTGGAATACTTCAAATAAATTTTCAGTGTTCAAATATTGTGTATTTCTGATCAAAGGTTTCTTTAGCTTCAAGCAAAGAAGATACGCCTTAGAACTAAGGGTGGCAAAGGGACTATAATCGTTCGTGGGAAAATTTCCACCGTTTCTGTCATAACGGTATTATTTCCACAGTGAGAAGCAAGAAATGCAGGTGTTGGTTCCTGCCAGCAGCCTGTCAGAGGTCTTGCAGTTCCTCAAGCAAATTGGGAGAAGTAAAACAGTTGCCAAAGCGCTGACACTGCTGAGAATGTGCTTGATTTGTGATGGGAAGAGAGGAGAAGACAGCTGTCCAGTGGACTGTGAGACGGACAAAGAAAGGCCCCTGCTGGAGCTCGGCCGGGCTGAACGCACTGCATCTACCGGTTATTATCTCATTTTGCTACAGCGTTTTGTTCTTCTAATTTCTTAAATTTATTTTTATGATGAAGCAAGTAAGCTCTGTCAAGGTAGCTAAATTTCTTCAAAACCCGCAGCAGCTAGCTAATGGCTGCAGACTAGAAGCCAGTTGTACTTCAACAGTTAATCACGTCTGGATCCTCTAATTACTCACTATGCAGCTTTCCCTCCCCCCCCCCCCCCCCAGCCACCCTCTCCCCCTTTTTAATGGCATAAATTCTCATTTGATCTTGCCTGGTGAGGACTGAAAAATGGGTTTAAAGAGGGTTCATTCCTCAGCTCACCAGACTTTTTGGACTACTATCCTAGATTTCTGGATAAAGCACTGTATCACGGAACATCACAGCATGCCCTTTTCCTTTAGCCAGCAAGCGAAGGTAAAGTCAGTCCTGGGCTTAGTCGCTCCAGTTTGCCTCCGGTTCACAGCGCATCCTGTAGCACACCAGTGGCATAAAGCTGGGGTTGGAAATAGGGACTTGACTGTAAGAAAGTGGAGTTATTTACAGTGATGTGGCTCAGCAAGGCTACATTTTGGCTGTGCTGTATTATTTATTAGCTACCCTGAGAACTCCCTTATAGTGCTGCAGAGCAGGAAAGACTATATGAAACTATACCAGAGAGCTAGTTTTAGTGGCCCTCCCGCTCCTTTAATCCTTGGTACGTTATGGGCAAGTTAGGCAGTTTACAGTCCCGCCAGGTTCTTTTTCTAACTTTATTTCACAACTGGATCATTTCTCTAGCTATTCCTGTTATTTCCTGCGAAATTCTCTTTTCCCCCAATAATGTGTTAACAATTATAATACTATACGACCTCAGTTTCACGTTTTTTAACCGCAATTAACGAATTTTTGAACCACAACGTAACAGCGCCTGCGGCCCGTGCACCAACACGCAGGCTGGGGTTGTCACGCGTGTTGGATGAAGTTACCATTTATTTTATCGGCTCGGCTGCGAGCAGCCATTTAAGTTCACGCACTCGCAGAAGCGCTGCCCGCGGAGCGCCGCCGTGCGCGCCCCGAGCCGAGCAGCCCGCAGCCCGCCCGGCCCTGCCGCCGCTCCGACGGGCGTTTCCCACGGCGCGGGCGGAGGCGCCGCGCCCGCGCCCGCCCCCGCCGCGCCGAGCGGCGCCGGCCGCGGCCGCCAGGCGGCGCCGCGGTGGCGGCGCTGCGGGGCGGAGGCGGCGCGGGGAAATTTCCTGCCTCGCCGCCGCCGCCGCCCGGACGCCCGCGGCCGCGGCTGCAGCGCGGCCGCCTCCGCGCGGGGCGCCGAGGGGCTGCGGCGCCGCCGAGGTGAGCGGGGCCGCGGAGCGAGGTGGGGAGGGGGGGGCCGCAGCGGCGGGTGGGTGCGGGCGGCGCTTTGCTGCGCAGGTGCCGCGGGGACCCCCCTCCCCTCTCCCGCGTCCCCCGGGCCGCGCCTCCGCGCGCACATCTGCGCGCTCTCCGCCGATGTCCCTGCGGCGCGTCCCGCCGCCGCAGCCCCCGCGGGAGGAAGGACGGGGCTAGCGGGGTGCCGCGGCCGCCGGAGGGCGCGGGACGCTGCGCGGAGTGTGTGTGTGGGGGGGGGCGGCCTGCGGGCCCCGCGTGACCGCCCCGCGCGGGGGAGCTCTGCGGAGGGCTCGCTTGCGCGCTGCGGCGTGGGAAAGCCGCTCATCTGCTCCTAGCGCGCCGCCGGGAGCCGCCGCAGGCCCTTCCCGTGCCGCGCCGCGCCGCGCCGCGCCGGGGGCAGCCGTCAGGTGCGTGGGAGCAGGGGCCGGGGGCTGCGCCCCGTGGACCCCGCCGGCGCGGCCGCCCGCAGCGCCCTGCCCGCGGCCCGGCAGCGCGGTGGCTGCGCGCCGTGAACTTCAGCAGCGTGCCTTGCGCCCGCGAAGCGCAGGTGCGGACGTGCTGCCTCTGCGCCTTTGGGGGCTAGGGCGCGCCTGTGCCTCGCTCCCCCCCGTTCTGGTTTTGTGCCTCTCGTGGATTATGCAGCCTGTTGACGGTGTCGGAAATGCCCTGGGGGGGGGGGTCTGAAATTTTGGGAGCTGGAAGATGATGGTTGGGGGACTCCGCAGTGCAGCGGTCTGTTTGCCACACGTGAGTTACAGCAAATAATTCTGCTGCAGCTTCGCTAAGCTGTGGCCCGTCCCTTGCAAGTAAGGGGGGCTCTTGCACACCCGTGAAGTGACAGTGGCTTAATGGGCGTTCAGAAGCGCCTCGCTGTCTTCCTTGTAGGATGCTACGTACCTCGCAGCAGTGAAGGCTGCTCTCGTAAAATAAGCTCGTTGCTTGTAGCACGCCTGCTTCGCGCTGTGTGCAACTTTGCGCCTCATGAATAAAACTAACTGTGCGATACGTTGTTTTTTTGGTGCAGTTGGCTTATGGACCAAAGCTTTAGAGCGCGTCGTGGTGGTGCTCGGACTGGCGTGCTTGGTGACGTTTTTGGTTTGAGAGGCTATAGGAAGAGAAGTGGGTGGACGTGAGCTGACAAGGTGCAGAGTGCCAAAAAGCCCTGCGAAGCCCAGGGTGCGATCCTGCCTCTGCCTGGGGGCCCTTGGCAAGTTTGCTGCACAAGTTATCAATAAAATGCTTCTACACTTTTTTCATGTTTGGTGTCATGTAACCAAGATTTCTGAACAGGTCAATCAATCACACTGTAATGAGGAAGAAACAAAAAAGAACCAATAAAATAGCGCTGAATTATGTTGCATAAAGATTTAAAAAGATTTTTTTGCTTTACTGATTTAAGCATAATCCACCCTTTGAATGGATAGGAGAAACTGTTCAATCGAAAGAGTATATTTGTATCTCCTCTGCATGTTGTTGTCATTTGGTAAGCACCGTTCTGTGTTTCAGGCTCCGTTTCCAATGTGATCTTCAGCATAGCTTTACGGGAGGGCCTGCTGGGTGGTACCAGCGCCTGAAAGTTGTGTCAGAGCGGTTCAGGGCCATCAATAATGAATGGAGGTGGAAAAATTGTGTTTTCAAGTGGAAACAGTACCTTGAATGACTCTCTGCGTCAAAGTTATCCATGAAAATGTCTCCGCAGAAGCAGGCGGAGAGGACAGGGAAGTCTTGCCTAGGAGGAGGCATTGCACGAGCTTCTAGAGGATGAGCCTCAACGTAGGGCAGAGCTGGGGGCAGTTTTGGGTCTTGTCCCTGCCCTGGGAAAGGTCACCCAGCAGTGACCTGCGGAGGACCGAGCTCCAGCAGGAGTTTGCTTCCCCAGTACTGAGCAGAAGTGAAACCGGTGGTTGGGGTTGGAGCTGTTGGTGCCTCGTACAACCATCGAGAGGCACGGCGAACGCCGCTGGATGTACTGTTCTGCATTCGTGCTTGTTGAAGAGGGCTCTCGGGAGGTTTGTCGGGGGCGAGGCGTTCAGGGTGAACGGAGGGACGCGGAAGAAACTGCAGCTTTTTCCCGAAGGCAGGCACGCTATCCTGACAGTCCTGTTTGCATTGGAGATAACCCTGCTGCTTGGTCTGGTCCTGCAGCGTGAGGAGCGTGCTGCCTTTCAAGGAAATATTTGCTTTTTAAATTAACGTGTGAATAATACAGCAAGAACAGCGCTCCGTGGCGTCTTTAGCGTCCCCCCCTTTTTTTTTAAAAAAGTGACTTTTCCAAACTTCTTGCTCAAACGCATGCATCTTCTAATGGTACAGCGGATCTGAAAATTTGTATAAGCCAGAGCTGAATTTGAAGACCAGCAGAATAATTCTGACTATCTGTTAGAATAATCAAAGGCTCTAAGATGGGTTGTGGGAGCTTCATGCTTTAAGTGTCCCTTTCCTGGGAACATGGTAGAAATGTGGATTGTAATGGACGCATAATAGATTGATTGGTTTGTATAGGGCCAGTACTTATTTGGCCTCGCAACCTAAGGATCGCGGCACTACGTGGTCTGCTGATGTCTTATTTAAGTATTCCCAGTGTGGAATTGCGCTCCACAAGTTTCATGCTGTATCTTCTTTTATCTTGTCATCCCCCCCCCTTAATTTTTTATCCACTGCTTTGTTTTTTAGTGAATTTCTTTTTTTTTTTAATTAGAAGCAAAGGATGATTGAGTGGGGGAGAGAGACCATGTAATGAATACTTGAAGCCAATTTTGAGAATTTGTGGTTGAAGACCCTCTTACTTCCAGTATCTTTGATAAAATATCTACAGATAGTTCTTTACCAAAAGTTGTAATTCTTTGCATTCCCATGCAGTAGAGAAAACTGCCTTGGAAGTTATTTTAATTTATTTCTTAGAGGGACAACTCACTTTTCAACAACGTCTCAGTCTTGTTTGTTTGTTTGTTTCTTTCTTTTTTTTGTTTTAAATAATTCAGTGATTTGTAACTTCATCTAAGTGTGGAATGTGCAAAGAATTTACCATAATACATTAGAGTATTCTAACTCTTACGGAGGTCTGCTGTCATTCCTAGGGTGCTCCAATCTTAATTTTTAGACTTCCAGTCTAAAACCAACTTCCTTGAGTCTTTAAATGTTCATCTAACACAAATATAATGTGCATTAACTCTTGCCTCATTGTTTAGTATTTCTTACTAAATTGCATTTCTCATCTCATGTTGTTATTCCTTTAACCTTGCCTTCTTTGCTTGCTCTGCTATTTATTCCTTGATTCCTGTTTTTCTTTGCATTTCTAGCCTTAGTTTCTGCCAGTATATATATATATATGTGTGTGTGTGTGTGTGTGTGTGTGTATATATATATATATATAGTAAATATAGCTTGAGCTAGTGCCATGCTTTTGTAGAAAAGGCAATGAATATGTTTGTATTCTGTGTTTTAAGGTATTAGATGCATCTCAGGTGTTTTCTGAGTGTTTTTATTTTTTTAATCTAGATTTGGATTTCTTAAGTGTGTGTAATTATACTGCACATCACTCAAATTAGTACAGCTCAGAAATTAAATATTTCATCCGCTCTCTTTCGTTGTACTGATCTTGTACAGTTGGGCAAAGTTTCTAAAGTGCTGCTGCAAGAGAGATCCTGGTGAACCAGCTTTCCTGCTGCGGAGGGACAGCTTTAGTATAAACAGGTTAAAATGATATATGCCTTTCTTGTTAAATACAGGCATCAGTTTAAGTGGAGTCACATTATCCCTTTGTTTGAGTTTGTCAAAAGCTCATTAATTTTAAGTCAAACTACCTAGCTTGCTGTTTGCGATTGCTTTAAAATTACATGTGTGCTGATCAGTGTGGAGAAGCTGAATTGAAACCTCAGCTTAGGGCATGTGGCCACAGATGCAACGCTTTAATCTGTTTTTCCCAGGCTAAGCTCCCACCTTTGGCACCTTTCTGCTCCCCCCTGGGAGCTGTTGGGGTAGAGGACACTTTTTTTTTTTTTTTTTTTTTTTTTTTTCCTTGACTTCAATATTTCTGTGAAGGCAAGGGAGAAGAGAGGTGCAAACGGGGAACTATATTTAAATAGTGACCCATTTGCATTGCTTATTTTAAACTATTTAAAAAAAAGCTTGTAATGGCTTGACTTTGAGATAATTGGTACTCTGGGCATGGGCGATTTTTCAAGAAGGCTGACTCCTTTTCTAGTGTAAATCTCTCCATTTAACTCGAACAAAACATTGCCTGGCATCAAAGACAGCAGGCTGTGCAAGAAAGCTCTTGGCAGTCAGATTCTTCACTGTTTTTTTCTTAATGGTTTTGATAAGCAAACTGCAGAGGTTATTTAGAGTTGTGTACGTGTGACTTGAGAGGGCAAATTGCAGTGAAAAAGAGTGAGAATTGCTGTCCTAGATCAGGCTATTTTGTCCTTGCAATTTAGCCTGATTTACCAAGATTTTCAGAAGCAGAAACTTGAACGTGTCCTTGGAAAAAATCACTTAACCCTCAGAGGACTTTCTTTGTAAACAGGGTTGTGTTTCCAGCCGCCTGCGGGTAGCGGTTTATTCTGCGAGACGAGAAGCTTGCTGCCTTCCAAGGGAGACCACCAGTTTTGCCAAGCATAATTCACTGGGCGGTTGCTGCCTTCAGGGTTAGTCCTGACCCTGTGCATCCTCTGTCCTACCGCTGGGCCGACATACCGCTTTTTTTGTCTGCTAATATTATAAATCGCGCACAATATCTCTTTTGTTTTATTTCTTGATCCTTCCTGGTCCACCAGCCAACAGTGCATTTCCGCCTCCTCCAAGCCCTTGGAGTTCTTCGTTAGTGATGTGCTGTGAAGAAAAATCAAAGTATACACCTCAAAGTATTACGCTGAGGTGGGAAAATTAGTGCATTACAAATCACAGACGTAGATAGAGCTCGTGTCTTCAGAATTGAGATGTGAAGGATGGCTTTTGACTAAAGTCTGCACGTGTCCAAGACTGAGGAGCCACCAGTGGAGATCATACCTTGTGTACAGCCTTACGTTCGGTATAAACAAGTTTGAAGTAAAGCTGCCCTGCCGATGCTCTACTGCCAACTTCAAGAACTGTGGGGGCTTCAATCCCAGGTGGAGATAGAGTTCAAGAGTCCAACTGAGATAACCGTAGCTGGCAAAGGGGATTTTCCTGGTTGTCATCCTCTATGGTAAACGGAGGCACCTTCTCTTTGGGGATTGTCTAAAAGGAGTTTCAACACTGGGACTACTCAGACGGAAGGCAGAGCCTGTCCCCTGAGCTGCTGCCCGCACGGTGCTCTTGAAGGACAGCTTTGCTCCGAGTGCTCTTACTTAAGTTAGACTTCAAGGTGACTGGTTATGGAATGCTGAAAGGGGAAAGAAGTTTATCTTGGCAAATTCCCTCTGGAGGAAGTGTAGTTTTTAATAAGCTGAATTAGCTTGATTGCAAAAGCAGATGAAGGCAATAGAAGAGCAAAAGGAAGTGCATTCGGTGTACAGGAAGGTGCCCTAGCCATTGCACTGTGGTAAGACCTCTGGGTCATCTCTGTAATTTTGAGACAAAACTCATTTTAGACTTGTTGGAGAGCCGGCATGTAGGTATCTGCTGCTAATCCCCTGTCTGGCTGTGGTTTGCTGTGAGCTGGAGAAACTGCTCTGCCCCCAAGGTGGTATTTGATGTAGAAATGGGGCTGGACCATCGCTGGGCACGTGTCCTGACTCCAAGTCCGTGAGGGAAGCCAGGCGGTGGCCGGCTGCCATTGCATGACACCAGCGTTACTGGAAGTTATAATCAGCACCAGTTTGGAGCGTGGGAAAGGAAGGAACTATGTGAAGGACAGCGGTTTGCAGAAATATGCCCGTCTGTCAAGGGAGAGAGCAAGGCCACAATGTTTTCATCAGTTTTAGGCTAGAAATGCCTTCACAGCTGTGTGCCAGCTTCTGGGGGTGCGTTATGGGCTTTTGTTACTTCCGTATTTGAATTCCTATCTGTTTCAAAGTTTTAACCCATTTAATGACTTTTACTAATCTTCTAGTTCAAAAAAATCTTTTCTCTCTCTCTCTCTAAGGCTAAAAATACTTTTCTGAAGCTGTCTGTAGCTCGGACACGTGGTGGTTATTCCCCCAAATGTGCGCACTCTGCTTGGAAGAGATCAGCTGGATTCTGATCTTCATCCGAGATCTTCCACGTTTAGTTATAAACCCATAATAGTTGTCCAAAAAAAAAGGCAGCCACATGATGATCGATGCTGCAAATGCCAGTGTTATACCAAATGCAAAATTGGGCTTGACGTGGCGCAGGGGATTTTCAGGTGTCTGGCCCGTATTCCAGGAAATAGCTAATCCTCATTTATTGTTCCCTGTCGGCGTGTTTTATTCTGTCCGAGAAATGTTGTTCTTGAATTATCGGCCTCTGGGACGGACAAAGCGGAGTGTCACTTAACAGATGCTTATTAGCAGAATATCTGGTAGGGTAACTTTAAAAACGTTCCTTTTATACAGTTGCATTTCTGGAAAATGTTTGCATTGTATTTTGCTTTCAAAAATGATTTAAAAATATTAAAAGGCATGTCCTGCAAAGAGTTACATGCCTATCTGATAATACCGCTTGTCCTAGTAATTAGGTCGACACGCTGTTTTGCAAGTAGGTGAAGACACTGAAATGCGGTGAAGATAAGTGCCGAGGCGAGGTTCCCCACACGTGTGAAGTCAGAGTTAAACCTGGAACTGAGTTATTCTAATTAACCTCAAATTAATAAGCTCAAACGCGTAGACGCGTAGGTGTGTTTTGGGATCTGTATTTCTATAGGAAGTTTATCCATGGCAGCTGAAACATTTTAAAATCAGATGCCTGCAGGTGTGCTTTATCGTTTCCTAAATGGAAGCTGAACTGGACAAATTTACACTTTCATTAAATAAGTTTATTAAAATTTACATTTTATTGTTATTCTATTATTATTTTTAGCTGTTTCTGCCCAAGGTATGCCGAGCTGGGGCTGATGGCCCGACTTCCACGGAGGTGCGTTGGGGAAAGGGTGTGTTCCTCCTCTCGGCGGAGAGGAACTGATTTGTCGTCCCAGGGTGGCAGCGTGAGTTATTGGTGTCTGCAGGTGGGATGATCCAGAGATAAGGGACTGAGTGAGAAAAGATGAGAATCGAGAGCAGAACCTTATGGAATCTGCATAAAAAATCTGGAGGAGAGTTTTAAAGGATTTTTCCCTCTTTAAAGACATCCTGATATGTTAAAAAAAAAAAAAAAAAAAAAAGAAAGAAAGAAAAAGGAAAAGAAAGAAAACACAAAAACAGGGTTGCCTGGGGGACAGAGGAGGCATCAGCTGACCCTAACCCATGGTAGCACGCTAGTGCTGATTTTCTGATGCTGATAAGAAGCTAACAAAAGATGGCATTTGGAATTGCAGGTGGGATCCATTGGTTTCTCTTCTTTTATTTATTTATTTTATTATTTTTTTTTAATGTGAATAAAGCAAGCTGTAAGAAAAGAAGACCTGGTGGAGTGAGAGCAATTTGGAGAAGAGCAAGAGGGGATGATCTGACCCAGGTTTAGGACAAGTTAGTGAAGGCAGCACAACTCCGTTCTGAGAAGAGAAGAAATTCCCAGCGGTGTTGGTAGTGTTCCCGTGCAAATCGTTAGGGCGGTGGACCGGTGGCGGAAGAAGGTGCTGAAGGAGCATCGCGGGGGCGAGCGGCCAACGGACCTTTAATCTGGATTCAAAGAACCGCTCGCAAATGGGTCCTTAATGCATTAGAGACTTGGGCGTAAAAAGGAAGAGCGGCCAAAATCTGCCGTAATTTGACGGCAGCCCAGGGCTTTGCATGCGAGCGGGATTTTTTCCTCCGGGGCAGCGGCAGCAAGGCTGGAGCCGGATGGCCGTGTCCAGCCCCGGCGGGCTTCGTCCTGGCCACCGCGAGCGCGGGGAAGGTCCCGCTCCGCTGTCCCGCGGGCAGGGCATACCAACTCGGCGGCATCCCGGTCTTGCGGCTGCTTTTTATGTATAGTTATCGTTTTTCTTCATTTATCTTTTTTTTTAAATGACTCATTAGCTCAGCTGGGCATAGCACTTTCTTTAAAGGTTCTTAATACTGTTTGTCTATGTTTGAAAAATATTATGTTGGTCATATGCACATCGATGAATTCAATCTGTGGAATTTAGTTTTGAAATATTACTGTGGCCTCGGGTAGAAGGAAAAGGCAACTTTCTTAGCTAGCTTCTGGCAGTGACAGTTAGAAATTTTATAGGCTGTGAATGATGAAAGAGATGCGGCGTTTGCTGGGACCTGGTGTCTTATTGAGATTTATTGCTCATGAATTTGCAGCAGTTGAGCAGTGGCTAATAAATTTTCAAAAAATATTAAATAGATGTTGATTCTATTAATTTGGGGGGCCCAAAGGAAACAAAGAGCAAAAACCTCAAAGGCTTTTGTACAATTCTGAAGTCTCTGATTAAGGATTTTCTTGTAAGCCTCAACAACTAAAAGGTTTTTCTCCTTTGCTGTTTCCTAGCTTCTTGCGTCCACCTAGAAACATAGATAAATTTGAATTGTGTCTCTGTTCTTTGAGCCTAGCTTTTAAATACTAAAACACTTTTTTTTAGTGTACTAAAACACTGCTTGCTAACTTGAATTTGTCAAACGTTGTGTCCTTAAAATAGCGCTGTGTCTGGTGCTCGGTAAGCAGATCGGTAAGCAAAATCACGGTGCTGCACCCGGAGGGCTCTGCCTTTGCGCTTTTGCTAGCGCTTTTGGCAGGACAGTAAATAGTGGTAACTGTAGGGAAAATTCATTGCTGGATTTTTTTTTTCTGTTTATTTTATTTTTTTCCCAAGGTGTGCAAGCGGGTATGAGTGCCTTGTGCGGATGCACTCGCGGAGGCGGAGGGTCGGTGACGCGCCGCGGTGCTGCGGGTGGCACCGTGCAAGCAACCTCCCGTTTCCAAAGACGCCGCGGGTTCGGGGGGAGCCGGCGGTTGGAGCTGGGGCGTCTCCTGGGCTTGTTTATGCAGCACACGTGTGCGGTGCATCCAGGCAAGCGGCAGTCTGCAAGTCGGTGTGCTTGCACGCGAGATTTTTAGTGGCGCGGTCTCTCGGAAAACCACGTTGTAGAAGCTGGGTTTTCTTAAACACTGATCCGTGTAACGTTTAAGGCTATAATTATTTAGTGTAGCTGTTTAATCTGTCTTGTGAACTGGAAAAACGTGTGGCGTGCACTTCTGTCCGTTCAGCACTGGCATGTTTTAAGGGTATTTACTGCAGGCTGGTTAAAACTCTGCGCTTTGAGAATAAAGCAAGCGGTGCAGACGGGAAGAGCTTCGCTGAGGTCGCTCCTGTGGGCGGGTGAGCGGTGCCTGACCAGTTTTCCACTCGATTAGGTGCAAATGTGCTGCTCCACAGTCTGTCTTGGGGGACACCTTGTCTCCATTTATCTTATCGATGACATGTTCGTGGTCGGCGTTTCCAGAATCCTTTTTTTCTTCCTCCCTCTTGCAGTGTTTCTGCATAGCCGGTGAAACGCCCTTGCTGCCAGTGCTTGCCCGGTAACGGCCGGAGGAGTCTGTGATGGCTTGGTGGCGATCCTCGCCTTCCCTCGTGCGTGCCACCGTTCCGTTTTGCAGCTCGGAGGTTGCTTTGTTATTTCCTGCCCGCTGCGCCGTGCCTGAGCTGGCGCGAAGCTGTTGGAGTGGGTGTAGCTGTGAGCGCGCACGGCCCGCTGCGCTGCTGGGTGTTGTGCAAGGTGGTGGTTGGGGGCCGTCGTTCTCCCAACGTGGCTGCTCCCGCGTCTCCTCGCTGCCTCCGTCCCTCCGTGGAGCCTCGGCCTTGTGGAGAGCGGGGGAGAAGGGCAGATGAGCCAAAAAGGCCGGTCTAAGGTGATGGCTGATTTCTAGCACTGACATTTATGGTCCAGGTCCTGCTGTGACCACCGCTGTTGGAGCAGAAGGTTCATCGGAAAGACAGGTCCTCTTATTCGGGCCTTTCTTAGGCAACCATCAGGCCCCACACCCTGTCTTTCAGTCTGCCACCTCCTTCCATGCAAGGATTCTGGAATTCAGGAAACGTTGTTGTCTAATGCGTTGGGTTGGTGTGGTCACAGGCTTCCACAAAAGTGTTAGGCAGCCGTGCCATCGCGATACCTCTGGAATTAAAATGCTATCTTGGAGCCTTCACCCTGGAAAGCGCATGCCAGAAGCTGCAGGATTTGGAGCTGGTGGGGGTCACAGTGCTGGTCCTGGTCTCAGGCTTTAGTGCAGGCCCCACAACATAAACCTGTGCACGTTGTGCATCTCGGACTATAACCCCGGAGCTCCCGCCTCTTCGCCCTCTGTAAGAGAGAGACTCCGTATGACGTCTCTGTGTATCCCGACAGGAGATCCATCTGGTTTCGTTTCGCCCTCCCACCAGCAGTTTTTCTGTTCTGCATCTGGATTTGTTTGTCTATCCAGGCTCCAAGCGTTGCCATCTGACGTGCTCCCAGCGCCGGTGGCGATGGTGACGTGAGGAAGGAAGCTCTTTAAAACCCGACTCTGACTCTCCTGGTTTTCGTAGTGTTTTTTCTTAAAGTCAATGGGAAAAGAGGCTATTTCCTTAATATCAAAGCATCATTATAGTGAAAATTGGCAATCGCCAGGGGGAAAATCATGTTTCCTGAACATGCCTTGGCAAAAAGGTGCAGACAGAAACACGAGGTCGGTGGAGGGGGCTCGGAGGTGCACGCACGCGCTGCGGGGAGGGACCTGCCCGCCCCGCGTTGCTGCGTTGGGTTGCCCAGTCGCTTCGTTCGGCGCCGGCCGGTCCGACTTTGCCGTTCGTCCTCGCCTGGGCGTACAGCAAGGCGTCGCGCAAAGAAGTGCTTGCACGGGAGGACTGAGAAACGAAGCGGAGAAGAGCGACCGAGGCTGAAATAAATGCACGTGCAGTATTGCTCGTTGCTCTGTGGCATCGAAGTGCGTTTCAGCTGCGTGAACGTCGTCTTCTGCCCTTCTGCTTTGCCGCTGCTGCAAGCTGCCGCTCCTTTGAGCGGCGGTCGGACAGTAAGATCCCCCGTGGCTCGGTAACGGTAAAAGTAATAACCTAGTTGCTAAAGCCGCGCGCAGCTCCGCTCGGCGAGGCCCCGGTCCAGCCCTGCGCTGCCCTTCCGCGGTCCGGGAGGAGCCTTCAAGCCCTGCGTCGTTCAGCATCGGTGCAGAACTGTGAGTCGCCAGCGAAGTCGTTCTCTTGCTAAATTGCTTAATAATTGCTTCAAAACGGCTACTGGCAAAGACTTCTTCTTGGCTACTTAATAAAGGGAAGATCTCCCGTGTCCCGTCCGTATTTCGGCTACCGCGTTCCTTGGAACCGAGGCGGGAGGGAAGCTCTGGAGCAGAGCCCTGCAAAGGCTGCCGCAGACCCCCATCCCTTCTTGACTAGTATTTCCATAAAACCTGCTGCCGCCGTCTGGGGAGGCTGGGTGGGATGCTTTCTGAGCTGTTGGAATGTGCGCATGAGATAGAAGATGGTTTTGATTAAAAAAAAAAAAAAAAAAAAAAAAACCCTGAATGTTAACTGAATATTTTTCCTATTTATTCCCATGTGTCAAAATCAAAGCTGTGAGTCTCCAGGCATTTTGCCCACTTTTTTTTTTTTGTTGTTGTTTTTGTTCTTGTTGTTTCAAATGTTTGAATATCTTTTTTTTTCTCCCCTCAAGGTTAGGATTTAGCAGCTCCTCTTAACGGAAGAATTCAATAGCTTAACCAGATAAATAAATGTTTTTAAAAAGCCTTTTGGATAGAAATGAGCTGAATATTACTGGTTTGAGATTCCTGTTCATTTTTTCATAGTATCTGTAAATTCAGCCTTTATTTAGGTGTATGAACCATGGTGAACTAGGTTCAGGACTGTGACTTATTTTACCTGCGGTGTCTTCCTGCTATAAGACCCCTTATGGCAGTGATTACAGGTATACTGTCTGCTCTACTTCTCTGCTTTTTTTTTCTAATTTGTGAGATTTGTAATAAGCAGTTGTTTCTCTCGGAGCGTTTAGGTTGGAGTATGCGTTGAGCTGTATTTCAAAAGCCTCTTGTCGAGGAAGAGCTCTGCTAGGGCTGCAATGACTTTGTAAAAGCCTAAAATTGAATCCTGATCTTTTTTTTTCCCTGCAGTGGGAAAAACATTCCCTTCCTCATTTCTTTGTTTTCGTTTGCTCCACGTGGATGCTAATGCTTCTGGCCCCTCAAAGTAGAGCAAAATCTTTTTTTAGAAACTAGAGCAGAATTTTCATAATAAACCTGATCTCGTGCAGATTCAGAGCCCCCCTGGGGGGGGGGAATTGAGGGAGGGAAACTGGAGTTAGGGAGGGTTATAAGCAACGTAATTTCAAGGATCCGTATCCTGAAAAGTCCCCATGGATTTGCTGCTGCTTCTTGGATTAGAAGGCCCTTTAATTTGCTTTTAATTAAAATGATTTTCATTTATTCTGTGCCTTCTTCAAAGGTCCCAAGGCACCTTATAAGCTTGCAGTTGTATGTATAAAATGCAAAATCCATATTCATGCTATGGTAAGGTTTCATGTTAAAGCTAGGGATGAATATGAGTTTACTCTTTTTGTTTGATGTTACAGTGTTTTTAGAATCTCAATTCCCCATTACAATGCAAATTTTAAACCACTGTCGTTGTACATGCTGGATCTAATAGACATTGCGTTTTAAAATGTAAACATTGACCTTTCATAAATATCTTTTCTGAATCACTTATTTAAATAGCCAAGGATTAATTTTTGCAACATTACTAAGTTGGAGGAAAAGTTGTAAAAATAGCTTTATACTTTGTTCCTGGGCTTGCTGCGTGCAGCTTTCCTGCCTGTTACGGCACCTGCGGGGTCGCCCAAGGCATCGCCTACCTTCGAGAGCAAAATGCTGAATTTTCAGGGGATGCTGCCAAAGCTTCTTGTCTGTTGGTGCTTTTTGTTTTGGTGGAAGCATGAGGTGCTGTGTGGCTGAGAAGCCCCACAGATTTCCTTTCAAGTGGTGAGTTTAGAGAGCTCTAAATTAACTTTGTGAAGTTTTGTAACGAAACTGCCCTTTGCTGGGGGCAGAGGGTCTCCTTGTGCTTTTGCACCGTGAATGCAACTGTACAAGTTCTGCAGTTGTGCATATGGGTTTTAACAGGCAGTAACTGAAGATGGAAAAATAGAACAAACTCCTGAAAAGTGATTTAGATGTCTTTATTTCATGGTGAAATTGTGTGTTGAAAGCATGATCCCGTGCTGTAGAAGAAGAAAACCTGAATTTTTTGGCTTGTTTATACAGAGCCAGAAATGTCACTGTTCAAGCTAGGATAAGCAAAATGCCAGTTTTGACATTGCACTGTTGTTGGATGATATTACACCAGAATTGTGAGCAGCATATTTTCTTATAATGCCGTTTTTGTTTTCCAGCTGAATGTGGCAGTGTTCAGTGATGTGGAGGAGTTATTCATGAGGAGTCCACAGAAAGTTCTCAGGAAAGTAGATGGCTGCGCTCAGCAGTTTAAGCCTACGGAGGAGTGTCTTTTTTTTCCTTTTTTTCTTTTTTTTTCCCTTTTCTAGTTAACTTCTGAAAGGTTGAAAAAGATTTCAACCGTATGTGCATGTCTAATGTACCACGGTAGAACATCTGATTGAATTGTCTATTTATTGCACGCGGCAGTTGTGTAAGACAGTGCTTTAAAAAGGGAGAATAGAGATGGATATGGAAATGTTAAACACTGAAACTGTATCCAGTCAACCTGGGGAGCTAGGAGACCTTAAACTGATGTCAGAGAGTTTGCTAAGGAAGACCTCAGTAGTTGGCTTGGGAAATTCATTAATCCTTTCCTTTTCTAGGCATCCAAACTCTAAATTTGAGAGCATGTTTTTGCATCTTTTGTACATTAGTTTTAACTAAATTGGCTTGATGATGTTTTGATGAGCTTGATGTCTAATTAAAGCACACAGGACATTTGATCGGTCCTCCATATCCCGTGGTTGTGGCTGGGCATCAGCAGGGAGCACCTTGTTTGGGCGGCGATGTCTCAGGGTTACGTTCTGGTATAACTAGTCAATAAAAGTGCTTGAACACGTGAGGGCTAATGCTGGACAGAGCACTAGTGAAGGACGCGGTGGGGCCAAGCATCCGTCAAAGGCAGGGGGTGTCGGTGCTTCGTAGGGCTCCTTCTCCCACCTGTGCCTTAAGGTCTTCTCCATGTTTTACGGTGATAGCACACTTCTGTTTTTGGGGTCTTTTCTCTAGATGTGAGGTGGTTTTTTTTCTGATGAGAAGTAACCTGTTAATCTAGGTCTGCAGATTAATAACTTTTTTTTCCTAGACACCCATCTGTTGGGCAGTAGGGAGACCTATATCTGAAGTTACAAATGACAAGTGCAAAGTAAAGGTAAAAAGACCTTTTCATTTTTTTATTTTTGTATTTTTTTTTGACTGAATTATAAAGCTGACTGTAAACATCACGGCTCCCGTGACCTGCTTTCGGTGGACTGTAATAAATACCTGCTTTGGAGTCATGCTTGAGTGAGCCAGGAAACGTGTTGCAAGCTGCTCATCGTGTTGTGGGGTCTTAGGATGTTAACACGGTGAACTACTTCTCGTGGCGGTTTTATTAAGTCAGTTTTATTAAGGACTGGTTTGTGCAGTTGCGATGAAAACCATACCAGTCGTGTGTATTAAATGACTTTGCGAGCCATCTGTATTGCATGCAATATTCAGGCGCAGATGTTAGGAAAACTACAGAGTGCAGTTATGTGAAGAGTCAATGCAGACCATAACTGTCCTTGAACTTAGGATGGGGCTCCTTGTTACGGCTCCGGGGAAGTTAGATCGAACGGGCTTGGTAGAACAACATGAAATAAGCCCAAGTGCAGGTGGGTGTGAGCCCAAATGCTTTGCAGGAGCAAAGCCCGCGATGTGTTTAGTGGTGCTACGCCCACGTGGCACTGACGTGAATTATAATCTCCGGGAAAACAGAGTTTATGCCGTGGGCTTTGTCCTGCAGGGGAAAGCTGGCGTGCAGCAAACTATCGTTATGTTGGAAATGCAGTTGAAGAGACATACCCTAGTGTTCTTGTAGGCTCCCTCGGGACAGAGGGTGTCAAAAAGTGCCTGTGCATCACACAGAATTAATGGAAAGCCATATAGATGTGTTCCTACTTCACCTTGGTATTTAATAAATAAGAATTAGGGCATCTGGTCTGCAGTACTTCACCTCTCTGCTAGGATCAGTAATTCACGCGTGAGTTTATCCCGACCTGACTCAGCAGTGAATGCTTAGAAGTTGGTTTCGTTCTTTTTATGCCTAAAAAGGAAGCTCCTTAATGACCACAGTGCAAAATCATTTTTCAGGGACATGTGCCTGGAAAACCTAATCTAAGACCCTGCCAGGTTGGGCCAGATGATCTCCAGAGGTCCCTTCTGACCTATAGGGCGTGGCGGTGGCCTTTTGGGGAGCAAGTAAACATGTGTTTCTAGATTTCTTCCCCTTTTTATAAGGATGGGGGGAAGTCATCTTAATACATGCAAAACCGCAGGGCGAGTACCTGCTGTGTCGGCGTACGTGCAGTTGCCCACCCGTCGGTGGACATCTGCGCTGAGCTGTTTGTGTTTCTTCTGAGCTGAGATGCAGCGTGACGTTTACTAGTCCATCTCTCCCGAGCGCTCGTAGCAAACGGTCAAAATACGAGCAGCTGAAGCCTGCTGAAACGACTGCAGCTCTTGGAGCATTTCGTATTCACCAAGAAGCAGTTTGGGGGGTTCTTTTGTCTCTTTGTTCTCTAAGATGGGGCTGAAAAGCTGGATGTTAATGTAGGCCTACTTTTGAATTCTTTGTACATCTGAAACATCCGAACAAACATCCTTTGTACATCTAAAACACTGAAGGCACGCAAAGCCTGACCTTTGAGCATAGTGATTTTTTTTCCTGTTTACATTGGCCTAGACCCTTTAAATTATTTATTGGATCATGAAGAAAAGCACCAAATAAAAGTTAACATCTGTGCGAGCTCTCAGAAGGTAAGCAGTGAAACTTGGTGTGTTCTGCATGCGTGAGAGGGAGGGGGAGCCCAAGAGATCCTTCGGGAGTTTTGTGTGATGGCAATTTTTCCTTTTCTTCTTTTTAATTATTGCAACCGCATGGAATCAAAACGACTCTCTGCTAGATGGCAGTACCGCTAAGCTGCGAAGCCGGATACGCCCAGCAGCTCTTCCTCGTTTGATCTGAACAAACACGAGGGTGAGACCCGTTATCCGTAATTTTCCCCTGGGGGACACTCCGCTGCGTTCGCGTTTTAGCGTCCTGGCTGGTGACGGGGCCGGCGGGCCGAAGCACGCGCAGCAGGCGGGCCGGCGGCACCGCTTCGGGGGCGGCGGGAGATGCGCCGGAGGGCAGGGCCGCTGCTCGGAGGAAGCCGGAAAGCTGGAGGAACAGAGCCGGAGGAAGCGCGGGGAGGCGGAGGAGCCCGGCGCGGGGACGCGGCGCGCCGGCAGAGCCTTCGGCCGGCCGGCGGGGCCGGGGGTGGCACCGAGGTGCGCCCTGGGCTTCCTCGAGGAAGGTCGTGGAGAAGACGGAGCCAGGCTCTTCTGCAGGGCGCGAGGCGCGATTCCAAAACGCTTCCAAAGTACTGACGCTTTTTATTGCAGAATAACCCTTATTTTGTCCGTTATTAACACTAATCACGATGACTGTCCTAAGCAGATGTTCAACGTTTAAGTTCAGAGCTAGTTTTGACAGAATAGAGTAGCTTATTAGAGCAGATCCTTGGGCTGTTCTGCGGGAATGCACAGCTTTATAGAACATCCTCTGCGTATAGTTTTTCACTGAATCATATTGTAAACTAATTTTTGTAGCCTGTGTTTACTGCTGTGCCTCTATTTTTAGACATGCATGTTATCTGCTGTGATACAGGAAATCAAAAACGATTTTGTTCAAAAAAAAAAGAAAATATACATACATACATACATACATACATATATGTGTGTGTGTGTATATACATATGTTGACTCAGAGGAAAATAAATTGTAGGTAGTGCAAACCATACTAACGCTTATAACAGAGCACGGGCCAAACTGAGAGCCCTGCTCCCAGCTGGAAAGGGTGCCTTGCTTTCCTGTGCTGTGAGTCTGCTCAGCATACTTGATTTGAAGTAAAACACTCTTGGTAAACATTGTGGTTCCTATTTTTAAGTCTTTTAAAGGAACTAGGAAGTGGATAGATATTTGGGTGATTAAAAGTTTGGGTCCTGTTGGTAAGGTTGTGTCTTGTGGTATACCCAACCTTTGGTGGGTTTTTTGCAGTGCGTTGTAGATGTGCAAACAAACGCGGACCAATTAAAAGCGAGAGGCCGTTAGAAGCTGTGCATCATTAAGGATTTCCTCCAGAGCGCTTTGCTGGAGCAGGGGAGGGTTCCCCTTTGCAGAGCGTGCCCGTGCACAAACTAGGGCAGGAATAAATGATTAATCCAGCAACGGAGCGTCACTTCTGCTCTGTGCTCCAAAATAGGAGGAAGTCGGGGACTTCGGCTTTGTATTCATCAGAGGTGATCTCTGTGGTGTTTCCTCTGTCACAGGATTTTTCTTAGTGATTAATGGCTTGTGAAATGTGGGGAAAAAACTCACCTTTTTCTTCCCCCTCTCTATTTCCTTTGTTCCTCGGATGAGCATTCGGTAATGTGTCGTTGTAGCTCCTGAGGCATCTAGCCCCAAACCCCACCTGAAAGCATCAGCCCCAGTGAACGTTTAACTTGGGAATCAACGACTTCAAATTTTTACATTTTTCCTTAACTTTTCCTGTGGTTGTGTGCCTGCATGTTAGTTTTTAGGCACACCTTTTGCTTCGCTGTTGAAGGGTCAAGACGGACGTTGTGTACGACGTGTTCTCTGCACGTTCCTCTTGGCCTCGCTCGCGGTCCCTTTAGAGAAGGTATTGCCTTATCTCAGTAGTGCATATTTGTAAGTCACGTGGGGAGCAAATTGCCAGATAATTGCATTGGTCCTAATTGCATCTTAAACTGATCGGCTGTTGAGAAAAATGCTGGAAATGAACAGCTCTTAATCACGATAGCAAAATATTGGTTCTGTTGTATTAATTACCCTGCTGTGAAATAGGTTTTTCTTTTTCCTTAAGGAAGATCCTTAAGCTGTTTAACGTTTTATTTTTAGTTGGTACCCTGTCCGTTCTCTGGAGGACTCGAACCCGTGCGCGTGAGCAAGGCTCCTGGGAGACTGGCAAGGACAGCGCGAGCGATCTTCCCGAAGGCGGAAGCCTTGGGGCACATCGCAGGGCTTTGGGTGGCTTTGGCAAAATCTTTCTCTTCCCTTCAGCCCCACGGGTGGGCTCCAGGGAAAGCACGCGTTCTGATCCCGCGTACGTTCGTAGGACGTAACTTGGGGATCGGTCTGGAGAGGCGTGAGACATCGACCTGCCCGGGACGCAGCAGGTACAGTTCAGACCCGCGTGATCCTTCCTGTTGACTCCTGATAGAGTAATACTTCCGTGATTGCGGAAAAATCCTGGCTGCCTCGTTCCTGTCCTCGTAACTTGACTTTCTGTCCACGTAGTTCTCATTTTAGGAGGAAGGAAGTATTTAGATACTGAGCTAAGTTTAGGTACTGTGAATTTTGTTGGTACGTTTAGTAAGACTTGTGGCTCTCTGGTGTGCAGCAATCTTTTACGCTTTTACGTAGCTTAGTTGTGAGATAAGGACAAAGACACCAGACAGTCAAAGGGGTGCAAAATCAGCTGGAGCCTGGAAATGAGTTGCAGTCTCAGTATTTTGCCTCGTTTTTCAGGAATGTGGCTGTAATTCTCTGGTGGTGGGTTTGCATCGCTGGCCTCCCGGGAAACGCATGGGCAGAAAGCAGGGAGAGGGATGAGTGTGTGGTTGCCCTGAGAATTGCTCGGGTGGCGTTTCTGATAAGGCTAGGACACGCCTTGCGAGAAAGCTGACTTCTGCTAACACGTACGTGAATGACTTAAACGGGAGAAAAAGCTCCCAGGCACAAAATATTCACGCCAGGGAGCAGGTTTTTGTAGCCACTGTCCGATGCGGTGATCGAGGAGGAGATGATAGGTTTCAGGCTTAAACTGCAAAGCCACTTGCACGGGTAGCTTGGTTGAATTTTTCTCCATCGCTCCCGTGTGTGTCGCATTTGCTCTTGAAAAGTCTGTGAAATAAGACCGTAACAATATGTATGTTTTAGAAATGTGGAGAGGCTCAGTAGGTCTGAAGGACCGTCAAGGAGGTCCGCGGGAGTGCGGGAACTTGCCTGGATATCTAGTTGCACCTTGGTGTGGTGCCCCCTGCGACTGAGGTCGTGTTAACATTACGGAAGGGAAATAATTTGCTAGATCTGTTCTACAAGCTGGGCTGGAGTTTTTAGCTACATGCACAAAGCAATCTGCGTCGTAGCTCTGTGAGCAAATTATCCTTATTTTGTTCACCGGATGGCAAGGGGTTGACTTGAATCAAGCAAAATCGGAACTAGGCATCGTCAGCTGTGCAGCTGCCAGAAAGCTTTCTTGCCAAAAAATCATTTCATGCCTCTTGTTTAATCAAGTGTCAAGTTTTCCAGGGTTTTGAGACTTCATTAACCCTAGTTTATCTGCTTTAGGCTACTTTTCTGAGTTTTCCGCAACTAGCAAATGCTAATGGTGTTGTCTAAAGGGGAAAAAAAAGACTTTTTTTAAATTTTATTTTAGATTTTGATCGTCTTCTGAGAAACAGCCAGTCTCCAAAAGCACGTTGATGAAATCTTACCTCTCCTCTTCCCTCCATCCTATATGCAATAAGTGTGAGTTATAGTGTAAGTCTTTGTGGTGTCTCAGAAATCTCGTTCCTTGCTTTTGCACCTCTAAAAGGCGTTATATTTGCTTTGCCTTCTCCCTGGATGACTCCTACCTTTCAAAAGCACTCTGGAAAAGACAATCTGCATGACTTTTTTTTTTCCACTCTGAAAATAGAATATGATTAAAATAACCCTAATTTGGAGGCGAAAGCCTGGTTTATTTCTCCTAAAGTTATGTGCTTTTTCAGTTTGTGCATCCTCTTCAAATGTGCTTCCTCCTTCCTTCTCCTGAGCTGTTCCCCTCCTACATCTTGTCTTAAAAGAAAAAAAAAAAAAAATTGGAATTTTTGCAATGGATGGGGATGGCAGGAGACCCGACTGCTCTCTCTTGGCAGGTGGACGTGCCATGTGTTGCACCAGTTCTTAAATAAGCTTTAAGAAGTTGAGGTGGGAATTTTTCAGCGTTGATTTTTTTTCTTCCCCGTGGCCGTTTTGAGACGGGAAGGTGGCGTCGCTGTGGCTTCCTCCAGCCGCTGAGCAGCCTGAATTTTCCCTTTTCCAGTCACAGCAGGAAAATGTTAATGTTCAGACCCGGCCGGAGCCGCTCGGGTTATTCCGTCGGATTCGCGGGATGAGCAGCGGTCACGCGGCAGATCCCTAAGCACGGCGTTCGGAAATCGGGATTTCCGCGCCCGGGGTGGGACTAAAACGCTCCGAATCTGCTCTATAAAAAAAATCTCGCCCGGGGTTTTTTTGTTCTGGCCAATGTATTGCGGAAGGAGAGCTGGAGAGCCTGCGGCCGTCGGCCTGCCTGTGAAAATGGATCGCGCGGGGCAGCGCCGCTCGCTCCGGCGCGGGTTCGCCTCCTTTGGAAAAAAGGTAAAGGGAGAACCGGAGCGGAGCGATTTGGGCGGCGGAGTTTAGCCTCCGGGCACGGAGGTGGGAGCGAGCTCGGGGCAAACGTGCCGGACCGGTGCGAACCGCCGGCCAGGAGGAGTGCGGGGCCGTGGCGGCTCGGCGGAGGACCCGACGGGGCTTTCGCCGTTGCAGAACGCCAGCCCAGAACTTGCAGGTCTAACTGAAATACAGTAGAACCAGCTTATTTAATACAGCTGGGAAGATGGAAAGCAGATCAAACTTCTTCCAGCAGGCTCTCTGTTGACCGCTTAACTGAGCGGAAATAACCTTGCGAGGATTAAAATTAAAATAAAAATATTTTTTTTTAAAAAAAAAAGGTTATAGAGCAAATTTTGCACTATTTGAAAGCATGCATAACTGTTTAAAAGAGCTGGAAGTGTAGTTTCCGCTACGTGCATTTGCCTGGTCTTTATGAAGCCTTTATTCTCCAGCTTGTGCTTAGGACGCCCAAGCACGAATTTGTGATCGTGGTCCAGAATGTGGGAGAAAAATAGGCAGTTTCGTTATGCGGCTATCCAGGCGAGCTGGATGCGGTACACCGGGTAACGCCGGCACGCGGGCTTTCCCATCAGCAGAAGCAGATGGCTCCGGCCGGAGCCGAGCTCCGCCGGCTTCCTGCTGAGGACGGTGCCGTAATAAGCGTGGCGGAGCAGACTGGGAATTCTGATTAGGGAATTCTGTCTGCTCTTTCCAAAAACAGCTACTTTTGCAAAGGGGAGAATTCATAAACTTGCCTACAAACTGCGAAGCAGGGGGGCTCAGGGCATGCGCTTTCCTTTTTTAATATTCCTCTGTGCCAAAATCCAACACTTAAAGTTTGCCTGAGGAAAAGAAATAAACTTATTTTTTAGAAATCCTTGCAGAATTATCGTTTTCTGCAAGATGCAGCAAAGTGTACTGTAAACACCCTGAGGAGCACTCTGAACTTGCTTGTGCTACATATTTCCCCAGAATATGTTTCTGTATAATAATATTGCTATTATTATACTATTACTCTCCTATCGCTATTAATTGCATGTGGTTGTTGCGTTCCTTAGTGAATATGTTTAAGTGCAGCAATTCCTTCTAATACCATTCTTGTTGCTAACTTGTGACATGTTGAGTGCTTTAGAATAAACATGCACTTTATCACCAATAATACCATCAGCAATGCCAGTAGTGATTTTTAAATGTGTCAAATAATAAAACGTCAGCTTATCCTACGGAAAGGACGGTGGTAAAATTATACAGCCGTTGGCAGGGGCTGTCACTGGAAAGCAAAGATTATTTACGCTGGCTGTGGATTTGCAAGTTGACCGATGAGGGGGAACAAAGCTCAAAGTGGCAGTGTGTGAAGGTGGCAAATACCATCACAGTACAGGAGGGGCACTAGAACAGGTTGCCCAGAGAGGTGGTGGAGTCTCCTTCTCTGGAGATATTCAAGGCCCGCCTGGATGCAACCCTGGCTAACATGCTGGCTAACATGGTGACCCCTGCTGAGCAGGGAGGTTGGACTAGATGATCTCCAGAGGTCCCTTCCTACCTTACTGATTCTATGATTCTATTAGACTTCTTCAGAAACTATAGCAGCTCTTGAATTGTCTGATTTTTCCAGATAAATCATGCTTGGCTTCTTTCTTCCTTGAAAGATGCTTTGCTTGAGGAGACTTGTGAAGGGGAAGGGAGAACTTGGGGCGTTGCTGGAGATGACGTTGCTGGGCTTGGCACTGATGGGACCACCCAAAGGAGGAGGCAGCCTGCTGCGACCCTGTGCTGATGCTGGGGAAAGGCTGAGCTGACGAGGGCTTTGGGGTGGTTGCTCTCCTCCGCTCTTGGCACGTTAGCACTGGGAAAAGCCTCACTGGTTTATTGACCAGAGAGGAGGAAGAGTATCTCCCTTGGGGGCAGGTATCTCCCCAGCCAAGCCCGTGTGGTCCGCTACCATGAGGACTGCATAGGTCAATGCGCTATATCGGTCGCAGGGATCTTACATGGTTAAAAAGCTCTTTTGCCATTGCTGCTCCCATAACGATCTTCCAGGATGCTGTTTGGCTGTATTTTCAAAAATATAAAATGAGATTCATCAAAAAATCATAGCTGTAATCGCTCAACTACAACCTTTTTTGAGGCTTTTGACCTAGAAAACTTGTTCTTCTGCAGGAAACTGTAAGCAAGCTGTTTTGGGGAGAAGAATCTGGCTGCATGTTCGGTTGCTTCCAGGTGTCAGGCCGGAAGCTCTCCCGAGCTGAGGTCAGGTTGTATGTGACCCCTGCATAGGACAGCAATCCTTTCCACTTCTAAATGACTCCTTCCCACCCTCCCCCCCCCCCCCCCCCCCCCCCGTTCATGTGAAATGATTCAGGACGTCTTGAGGTTGCTGTAGCAGTTAATAAACTCTTCCTGACCTTAATCAGAATTGAATGGGAGCAAACGGCAGTCCCAGCTGAGCCGGCCCCGGAACGAATACGGCAGTAACTGCAACTTGCTGTTTCCTGTTCCAAGCTGCAGCAAAAACTGGGTCTAATCCAAAGGAAGCTTTACAGCTGATAGTCAGAGGTGAGGAGAAACAGTATAACGTGCCAGGCATGGTGCAAGGTTATAAATAAGGAGCTGTGCTGCAGAATACGATGCAGCGTTTTGCCCCAAAACGCAGAGCTTGTTACGTGCGTGTTGCCATTGGCGTTGAAGGGAGGAAGGAGGCTCCTCAGAGATGCTGGTTACTCCTGACGGTAAGCCTGTGCAATGTGGTCTCCTCCCGAAAGCCTCCAGTAACGTCCCCGTGATGTCTGTCAACGTCGATGCTTGCTGTAACTCAATCCAGGAGTGACTAAAATGTATTTACACAGCACCTGCTCGGGCTTTGCTGTCTGGATTAGCCGTACGTGAACCTTGGGCACGTAGGGGAACCTAAATGCGCAGTTTCACTGATATGACTTTATCATTTCGGGAGCAGTAAAAGGAAACGAGGCAGCTTTCATCGCTGGTTTTTCTTTTCAGGCCATCTGTTAAGCCCCCTTCGCGTTTGTATTCAAACAGGCGTATTTTTAGCAGTCCAGGTTGTTGCTGTTTGGCAGATTGATGCAGTTGACACATCGCTGCGAGGAACCGCACACGAGGAACAGTTCATTAGAAAGATAGAAGTAGGTTTAAAACAGTGAGATCTTCTCCAAATGATTCTAGCGGTGTAATATGACTTCTGATCGCCGCAAACGCGGGGGAAAGAACGACATGGAAAACGCAAATTGTTGAGGACTTCTATTCTTGACTTGCGAACTTGTAAGTAGACCATGGCAAGTAATGGCTTTAAGTTCAGCACCATGAGTTAAGGGAGAAATAATCGCTCGCTCTGGTTTTCCTGAAGTTAATAGAAACTTTCTACTGAAAATGTAGGAGTCGAGGATGGAAATTAGTTTGTGGGTTGTATTGCATTTTGGAATTTGCAGGACGAATGATTTTTAAGCCGTGGTTTTGCACGGGTACGTATGCACATCCAGGCTGCAGGTCTGGAAGCGGTCGCACGGGTGGAGGACTTCATGGTGTGGTCCACCTGCGCTTGGGTGCTAAAGCATGCGGTCCTCCGTGGGACCCTGTAGTCAGCACGGTGGTTTTGCAGTCCCGAACTGAGTGATGCAGCAGCTTGCGGGTCACTGATGAAGTTTTATGTACATACGCTTTGGTCGGGAACCTGGTGGGAAAACGAAGAAGGGTTGTCTTGAGTTTTTCCTCGGACCAGGTGGGAAGCCCCAGCCTCGCGTAGCAGCGATGTTGCAACATCACCATGGCAACCGGTGGAAACTGCTGCGAGAATGAGAGATTTCACGTTCGGTTGCAGCCAAGAATTATTATTAGTGTCTGACTGTAGAGCTGTCACGTTGCTGTGTCAAAGTTTCTTCTCCATAAGAATAAATGGGAACGGCTGTCTTGCTGATGCCTTGGCAGAGGCATTTGCAATCCTCTGCTGTAGCTGGAATAAAAAATAAAGGGGAAGAAAGCCAAAAAACAGGTGAGAAATGCAGCAGTCGCTGCACCGACGCAGCTATTCCATGCAGGGTTAAAAACTAAAAGATGCCTGCTACAGTCCACAGTTGTGTTTGCAGCCCCCTTCGAACACAGATGCGTGTAAGAGTCTTCACAGGTACCTGACCGTGGCAGAAAGTGTCCGGAGCAGATGTGAAGAGCTATCATTTAAAAGGGACGATTTGTTCCTTAATAAACTTAAAATACTAGAAAACGCACTGAATTATGTAAGCTATTTGACAAAACTTTCTAGAACATAAATATAAAAGGAAATTTGGTAATTACAAAAGGCATGCCCTTCTGAGTCGGTGCTTATTTTGCGTAGAATTACCGTTTCGTGTCCTTTCTCGTTACAAAACTGAACTATTTAAGCAAATACCGTATGATGTTACATATGGTATTTTAATGTCACCAACTTTATATAGCTTGTGTTCAACCTAGCCTGATAAATGCTATTTAGAGAAACATAAAGTTGCAAAGCAATCTTACCGTTTTTATTTAAAGGAGTAGAGGGGGAGGAGATCTTTTTCTTCTTTTCTTCTTTTCTGGAGGGGGGTGGGGGGACAAGCTAACCTGATTTTTGATTAGTTAGTGAAGTTCCTTTTTAAAAAAACTGCTTCAAGTGAAGATTAATGATCTTTTCATGTTGTTTCTGGCTGTTGCATTTTAATTATTGATCCAAGTTGAGGGGAGAGCAAATGAGCGTAGATGAGAGCCTACCACCAGCAGATGAAGGCTGTGGAGAAGGCATCTACACAAGCTCCGGTGGGAAGGCATCTACACCAGCTACCTCAGTGCTTGGGCTGAAAGCCCGGATACATACATTTTTAGGTACTTAAAGGCACCAGAAGTTGCCTAATGGAATTTCCAAAAGCACAGAGGCTTCAGATCTAAACTGTAGGGTTTTTCACAATTACTCCATACCTCCTTCGAGGACTCCATTTGGGGTCTTACTCCTGCGATATTTGGAAGCACGAGCTCCTTTTAAACATTAGTACTGGGTATTGTGACTTTATCTGTGGGCAAGCTACTTCTGTCACAGGAACTTTAAACTTCGAGGGAGCTTGCTGAAATATTTTTAGCCCTCTACGTAATTGGGGAAGTACCACTTCCACTGTAGCACTGAAAAACAGCTTCTAAGATTTCCTGGGAATTTACAAAGACAACGAATGGTGTTTAGTCGGGGAGACAAATGAACTTCTTTAATCTTATCATGAGATTATTTTCAAGAAATACGCTTCATTTCATTGCATCTAGCTTTCCTAGGGTGGAGACCTCGGAGTCTGTAATAAAAAACGTGACCTCTACCCCATTCCTCCCGTTATTAGCGTTTGGAGGTTGGGATGGTTTTCCTCTGTTTGTTTGTATGTGAAAAAAGTTGACAGTTGAATAGATGAGCTCCATATGCCACTTCCTTCCTGAGAAAGTGGAGTGGTTTTTTTTTCTGAATGTATAGATAGGCTTTAATGATCAAATTGACATATAGACAAAACCCATCCTATTATTTTTAAATGCAGTCATGGCGATGATATCAAAACTAGTGATCAAGTTGCCTTTATTGCAAGGTAAACAGTCACTTAAATATTGAGAATTAAATAATATTCTAAAAATAAAGAATCAGAAGTTCTCCGATTTGATGAATCATAGTTTGACTAAGCAGGACATGATTTGTGGGTCTCATGCTTGCAGAGGTTCAGCCTTGGCTGTTACCCAAGTAATCCCTAAGCAAATAAAACCTGCTACTTTTTTCTTTTATGAGAGCTCAGCGTGGTTGAACCCTATGCAGTGTCCCCATTTTCAGTGCAATGTTATACCATTTGGCCACATTTATAAATATAAAGTTGTTAGTTAACTATTACTGTAATTTTGGATTATTTGGACAAGCAAGTCCAAGGTCAGTTTACAAGTATGCGTGAGGTGTGTGTAAGACTTCGAACATTAAAAACTAATGTTTTTCCTCAAAGATCTGTTCCCAAGTTAACACCATAACTGAGTATTTTCAGATCTTTTTGACATTTCTGAGAATGTTCTGTGAACAGTTGCGTTCTCATGACTATTCTTGATTATCATATTGCTGATGAGACAGTATAAAGTATGTCTGAAACACCTCCACTAAAGGCTTAAGACTAATTTTAGTGCTTTTGGCTTAAATTTCAAGGGCTTAATTGCGTTTCAATAAATATATATAGTCTGTATTGGCTAAAGTGGTTAGAAAAGCAGTGATAGGAATGGATTGCAATCCTCTGGTTACCAAGCATGGAACAGAAGAGCATTACAAGTATTAAAAGTAGCTAACTACTTTTATTGTCATAAGCGTGCAGGTGTTAATGCTGTTTTTCACCACATGGTAATCTTTCCACTAAGTCCATGTACTTGTTAAACAAAGACATGTCTTAATTTTGGATGCATCAGTGTCATACACCAGCAGATGCATTCAAAAATTCTGCACAACTGCCATTTTTTATTAAATTATTTACAAATAAAATAGTTCTCCAGGCACAGGCGATTCCCGCGCGGGCTGCAGAGCTGTTCTGCGGCGTTGCACGAATATGCAGCGTTTCCTGCGTGAGCTATCTGCTGCTCTGGCCACGTGCACCCGAGTTAGCGCAATATATCTTTTTTAGCAGCAGAATAAGGCGCTCCTAGCGTAAGCTGCTTCGTTGTCCTCATTTAAATTGCATTCTTTTACCTTTTCCTCAGCTCTCTGTGGCCTCGCTTTTCTAGCATGCGTGGTGCCTCCCTCTTACTGAACAAAAATTCATGTAGTTTCACACAAACAGTGTCTTTCATGTTGATTAAAAGGAATTAAAGATTATAGATGCATAAAGACAGATAAAAATCCAGAAACTGTCTCTAAAAATGCGTGTTCCTGCGTTAGGAAAGTATTCTTTGACAGTTATTTATATGTAAACACTTGTTTTTTCAGATGGTTTTCATTTCAGTGAAGAAGAAGGCATAAATCCATAGTTTCAGTTCCAGATATGCATTTTAGAAATGACCTCTAAATATTCTGCTTTTTCAGTGGTCATAATGAGGTTCATAAAGAATATTGCAACTCAAAACAGTGGTGCTCTAGATCTTGCAGCTGTTACATTTTGAGGTCTGTTATATTTCTTTGGGGCTAACTTTGTGTATTTTAAATATTAATCCTTTCCTTTTGAGGAAATAGCTTAGGGAAAATTCCAGTGATAAGTTTTGCTCAGATTCATCTTTCTAGTTAGCTGACATGGTCAAGATGAAAGACTTATTATTTCTCGCTGTAGTTGCGATCAAAGAAAAGATTTTTAGCACCAAATGTCATGGGTGGACTTTTAGGAGAAGGAGCTAAGCTTTGCGGTGGTCGGTCACTATGTGTGCTCTCCTGTTGTCCCTCTTCTAAGCCAACAGGATATAAATATCCAGGAAGGAAAATAAAGTTCAAGCTTAAACCTCTCTGATGAAAAGAGGCCAGCCAACATCTTCCAACCTTCATTCCGTTTATGTGTGATGAAAATGCGTTTTTTTCCCCTGAATGTAAAAAATGCAAAAGGAAAAAGTCTCTGAAGTCCATGAGGTGAGGGCAGAGCAGAGGTGGGATGATGAGGAAGGTGAGGATGGGTAGAGACGCACTTCTCAGTACAAGAGACATGGAGCTGCTTGGGTGAGTCCCGCCCAGGGCCACCCAGGGGACTGAGGAGCCTCTGTTGAAGGAGCTGGGACCCTAGGCCTGGAGAAGAGACAGCTTGGGGGGATCTGAGCAACGTGTATAAACGCCTCATGGGGAGGGGGAAGAGAAGACAGAGCCAGACTCCTCTCTGTGGTATCTGGTGGCAGGGCAAAGGGCAGTGGGTGCAAACAGAAATGCAAAAAATCCATTTAACCTTAGGAAAAAGCTTTTTTACCTTGAGGGTGGTTGCACACGGAAACAGGTTGCCTGGAGAGGTTGTGGAGCCTCCACCCTTGGAGATGCTGAAAACCTAACTGAGCAACCTTGCTGTAGGTGACCTTGCTTGAGCAGGCAGGTTGGACCAGATGACCTCCATGGGTCCCTGCTGACCTCAGCCATTTGGTGCTTCTGTGAGGACAGCTATAGCAACTTAAAATTCCAAGAATTTGTCCCCCCAACTACGTGCTTACTGATACGGGCTGCGCAGGAGTTTTGTTGGTTCCTCTTCTCCACTCAATGTCTGAGCGTGAGTTGGGTGTGGGGTCTGTGCTGCGTTACCACCGTGCCAAGCGGGGACCTGTAGAGCTGTGGGTGTCTCGGGAGCCCTGCCTGGTGATGGTGTTTCTCCGGGGAGGAAGGATACAAAAGAGCTCAGTGCCACGTGGGTATTCCTGAGGCTTGTGCAGTTCATGAATATTATCCAGGTCTCTTAGTCTTTAAGATTTGCAGTATTCATAACAAAAGCTTCTAAGGAAAGCACTGTGCTAAGAAATTGTGTGATTCTTAATACTCGTCCGTGTAATCCTCTTCTGTAGAAATAATTTGTAGGCCTTTTTTAAAGGGTTAAAATTCAATATATGAAGTGCAGCATTAAAAAAAACCAAAACAGTTGTTCACTGCCAGCCTTTCTCTAGGGGGGTTGAGTGACTTTAAATACCCTCATGGCTTAAGAATTTATGGACTGCGTGGGGAAAATGTACATGGGAGCGCATTTAGGGAAACTTCTGTGTGTAGGCATTTCGTCGTAGAAAAGGAGAGCGTTTTTTCCAGTACAGTGGCTAACAGCCCATAGCTGTATAACTGCAGAGCTGCAGCGCACCATGCAGAGGAGCGGGGAGTCGCATTGCCTTTCCCACGTTGGCGAACTTGGTGTTGCCTTCTCTACGCTTGACCTGTAGCTGAACGCTACGGAACGGTGAAAACTGTGATTAAAGACTGAGGAATGCCGTTATGTATTTAAATCTGCTTTTGTATCTCTCTTTTGTATCCAACTTTAAACAGTGACCCTTTGGTTGGCTGATATTATGCACACTTGGCTTCAGCTCTCTGTTGGGTTTTAGTGTTTTCAGCCTAGCTCTTTGAACTGGAGCACTTGAAAACAAAGCTGATGCTTAAAATCTGGCCATGGGTATATGCAAATATTTATTGTGGTTTAATACCTTTGCTCATTTTGCACAAATTTTGATTTTGATTTTTTTTCAGTGCTGTTTCAAGCCTGCAAACAAAGCACATGCACGTGCAGTGGGTTGCTCCTGCAGTTAAGCTGGAAGTGAAAACCGGGGCAAAGCCTGTGGTGTGTGTAAGCTGCCAGAGCTGATGTTGCACAGCGAAAACCTTAAAAATGCCCCAAACCAGCTCTTTTGGCTCTCTGAATGATGTAGTAGTGTTGCAGGTCCCAACCCCACAAAGGTTAATGCAGATGTGGAAATTCCCGTGATCGCTGTAGCTCAGCGGTGCTGTCCCTGCTTTGAAGGTTCTGCAGTTACCATCATGCATGTTTAGGAAGCGATAGGCTGCTTTTGCTAAAACAGTGTAATGCTGTACTTCTACGGCTACAAAGACTCTGGCTCCTAATTGGATTTCACAAACATAAAATTTGTGGCATAAAAAATGTTGTTTTAAGCAGCAGTGTGTAGCCATGATTGGTGGTATTTTTCCTTGAGGTTTTCAAAAGGAATTTTGCTACAGAAGCTGCAGTATTATTAGTTCATAATAAATATCACGGATGACCAGAAAACCTATTTCTAGATTAAAGGACACTCCTTATATTTATGTGGCATTTAAGAGAGCAAAAAACTGATCTAAATACTGAGAAAAGCCATGAAAACAAAATAAATAGTATGTTCTTGCTTGCGTGATCTAACGCTGTGTTTTCTCAAAAGATGCAGCCGCTCTCCCAGGGAGATATTCTTGTATTTTGGGTAAGTAGCACACATTTTGGAGAAGGCAGGGAAGCTGCTGACCTAAATACATGTTTATCTGAGAACTGTTCCATTAAAGGGAAGTTTTAAATGAAAGTGATCTTAATCTTAGTCCTTGAAGCCAGGAGAGGTTTGGAGACTTTTAAGGCTGCTGAGCCCCTACAAACTGCATGGTCACTATTCCGTCCTCATTGCAGAGTTTCCTCAATTTTCTTGCACTTCATGGTTACTGTGGGTGTTAGTATTTTAGTAATGTGAATTTGATGTGAAGAGACAGAACAAATTCGAAGTGTATGCCATTAGATTTAATATTTTACCTAGTTTGCGTTAATTTTTTTGAATGACCGTTTCAGAGGAGATAACTCTGTGGCTGTAAAAGTTGGAATTTCTTTAAGGGTCGCCTACCTGGGAGCAGTAGGCAGAGAAACGCAGTTTCTTCTTCTTTGTTCTCAAGAGGCTATCGATGATTTTGATACAGTAAGTAGAGGTTTTTTCTTCTGATGGTCTCAGATTTATAAGTTGCATCTCTAATACACCAAACAGGCTACAAATGTACACTGGGGTATGTATTACAGGGAGCAAATACCTGAAATTCTTGGGGATGACAGATATGTGGACTGCATTTGTCTTGCTCGCAGTTTGCCAGCTCTGAAAAAGCACGTATTTTGCAAGGACTATGAGCTCTAAACTATAGAGAAATACTGTAAGGATGTAACAGTATACAGGATTCTACAGTTCTATCCCGTGATTTTTTTAAAATGTTCTTGAAAGATGTATGTGTGCCCAGGAAGGTGTAGAAGAAAGAAGTCCCTGCAACTCTTAGTTTTGGTCTGAAGTTGTGGGGAAAACGTGTTTTTTTTCTTGCTCTCCAACTCTGTTGACGTGGTCTCCCAGGCGCTTTCTCGTGTGTTAGCTGCCTCCTTTGACCTGTGCTTTGCTGCGAGGGCCTCCTTGGCTGCTGGCTTGTGGTTTTCCGCTGCAGTATTTTGGAGAAGTAGCAGTGAGCAGTGGTCAAGGAGGTAGCAGAGGCTGGAGAGGAGGAGGAGCGGACATCAGTGTGTTTGCAAACGCCTCGCTGCTTTTGCATCAAATTAGCTGACTGTCAGCTGGAGAACTTGGGTGACCCAGCCTAGGGACTCCGTCATTAGAAGTGTCCACGTAATGAAGTAACGGACTCTTAGAAAATTTTCTGTTGTTGTTTAAGAAAAGCTGGTAGATCTAGTGTAAGCCTGTAGGGTGCTGGTCATAAAATGCTTGCAAATGTGAAAATGAACTAAGTAGAAAGGAGCACGGGACTGTTTAATGCAAAAAGTTTGAGTGCCCCAAGACGTTTTGCCATTTGGCAGGCTCGTGGAGCAGAGCTATATGCCACCTGGAGCAGGGCAAAGCCTACACCGGCCAAATTTTCAGTGTTTCAATCCTGTTCTCTAGAATAAGCAAGGCAGAGCCTGTGTTTTACACCATTATGGGTATCAGAGGTGTTTTGATTGATCCAAGAAGACTCAGCATGAATTTAGGCAAATTAAGTCCAAATGGAAATTATTACCATTTGGAAATGGGTTCTGAAATGAATTCAGAAGAGTTCAAAAAATGAAAAAGGTTGTAATGTTCCAGTAAGGGAATTTATATTTTAATTTGGAAGGAAAAATTAAAATCCATATAATATTAGTTTTCTAAGGCAGGGGACAGAAGTTAAGATAGAAGAATTATCTCTGTGGTTCTTGATGCATAAAGGCTTTGGTCTTACACTTGCTGTCTGAAAACGTACAGCTTACAGGCAGATTAATTATAGAAGTCAAATGGGCTTTGAGTGTGGGTTTCTTCAGTGTGTTTCAAATTACAGTTGCAAGTAAGTAGTTTTTTCAAACTAGCCAAGCTGAAGATGCTCCACTCCTAATGTTTAAGATGCTGCACATGCAGAAGTTCCTGAGGGGTGGGGACGGTATTCCACGTAGACTTGTTGCATCCGGGACGGCCCATAATTTCTAGGAAACTTGAGATGAAGAGGTAGGAATATTGTTACTGCCGTAGGCTTGGATGCAGTACAGCAGTGAGGATGAGAAGAACTTGAGTGGGGGTGTTTAGGTACCAGAGATGCTGCAGGTACATTTTAAGCATGGTTGGAGGCACCTCAAGCAGCGCTGGTGACAGCTCAGGTGCTGGGAGCTGCTGCGAATGGGCTGCTCAGGACGCTCGGTGTGGGCTGATAGGACGCTTCCTTCAAAGCAGCGGTCACCCCTGTCGCACTGAAGAGCGTTCACCCTAGTGTAGGAGTTGTGGATGGGCTGTGTAATCTTTTCTGAATATAAATTGCTACTAAATAAGCTGGTGAAATAGCAGACCTTGCGGATCTCAGATGGAAGTAGAGACAATTACAGTCCTTTATGCATATGAATAAACTTCTGATGAGGCGTCTTTGAGGATGTCAGGAAAGGGCACTGTGCCTTCAGAGAAAGGGGAATGGGTCATTACTGCTCCTTGGGGCCTTGGGGCCGCCTCAAGTGGAACCAGATGCTCCAGAGGGACACGTGGCCGGCTCTGATGTTCAACTCCGGCACTGCTTTGCTCTACAAGGCTTCCTTGCGTTGGGTTACTTTGCTTATGCCCTTGTAGATGCACCGGAAATATAGAGTGCAAGCTTTTAAAGGGCATTTTGAGGGGTTATGTGTTTCCATAAAAGTACATTTTTTGGTTAAAAGTCCCTAAGTTTATATCTTTTAGTCAGCTAGGTCTTGCTAGCAAGACTACTTCAGGTTTTTCGTACCTACTGAATTATTTTTGTAGTAGCGCAGAAGTGTTGATCTGTACGATATTTTCTGAACTACTAGGAAAACATATTTGGAGATAGGAGTTGTTATTTCAATAGCACCCTAAACATGCTTCAGGCCTGAGCATAAAATATGGTTCTGGAGGATGTTTCCTTGCTGTGGTGCTATGTTCCTGCTTTTAGTGACATCCAGTAGGATGGTTAAAATAACATTGGGGGTTGACTCTGAAGATAAATTTGCTTTTTCTCCCTAGTTCAGTCTTGGGAGGGGACCACTCTACCTCCACTGAGGGCAGATGGGGTGCTCCAGGGGTCCTGCATGTGGACGTGGGAGGACTTTGTTCAGGTGGTGCATGCCTTGCCAAATCGCTCCCACCTCCTATTGCTATCCCCAAGCTATTGCTTGCGTTTGTAAGAAGACCTGGATGTCTGTCCCATCAACAATAAACATAGAATTGTAATGATTTTTAAAGAAAAAAGGTGATCTTACAGCATTTTAGCAGCTTCTGGGCAATATTACAACGGAGCTTGCTAAGTCAAAGAAGAAGTAGCGTGCTCAGTGGCAAATAAAAGAAATAGGAAACCTTTGGTTTTGTTTTGAGGTACTTCCTGTATTAGGTCAACAAAAAGGCGTTCAGCTGGAAGCACTGTTTTGTCAGAAACCGGTTGCTTCACCAAAGTAGAAGTCCAGCGAGCGAAACTCGGGGGCGGTTGGGCAACGGGGCCGGCGAGCGGAAGAGAGGTCTCCATGCGGAGCGTGCCGCCGAGGGTGGCCGGCGGGAGCCTAGCGGCAGCGGAGCACGGCCGGGCAGCGCGAGCAGGTACTTCCCGGGGACCACAGGCACCACCGGCTTCGTGAATTAGAAGATGAAATGCTTTTTTTTAGCCTTCTCTTTAGGTTTTTTTTGATGTGCTCCTGAGCACGTTCAGGCTGTTGAGCTTTCGCGCCGTCTGTCGGAGCTTTTACCAGTAGTTACCTTCCTTAGCGCGCTTTGACGTAGTTTAGGTTTTTATGCGGTCCCAAAGCTTTGCCCGAGCACCAAGTAGGAGAGATGGATCTGCAGGCGAAGGAGCGTGTCTGGAGGCATCTTCTCTTGCACCGGGATTGCAAACGCGTGACTGCTCAGGGAAAGCTCTACCGCCCGTCAGGCAGCGAGCGCCAGGAGAGCGAGGTGACCACGCTGGGCGAGTGTCCTGCTTCTGCGTGCGCTGGCCAGGTCCACCCGAGTTGGCCGCGGCGGTCATTCTGGGGAAGAATTAATGCTTTTCCGGCTGTCCTCTGAAGGGGTGTCGTGTCTTTCGGAGCGCTTCAGGAGCCCGACTTTGCAGCGTGACTCTGGTTGCCTGGAGGAGCTGCAGTGCATCCATCAATCTGTAGGGCTGTAAAATGGGGGGTGAGTGTGAGGGGAGTTTGAAGTCTCCTCTGGCAGCCTGTCTGCTGATAATCCAGGCAGCTGTATCTGTATTTCACGATGGAGATCATTGCCTGCTTAGGTAGATTTTCCCCCAAGTCTCTTGATCTTTGACTTCAGAATCACCTATATTTCAAATCATCTTCAGCTGTCATATATTGGAAGCTGATATCCAACATCATTTTTACGTATATACTAATTTACAGCGTTATTCCTTGAGCTAAACTGTGCAAGCAGTGGTGTTAAGAACGATGCATCCCGTGTGTGCAAAGCTTTATCCTTTTTTCTAAGCTTAATAGAGGTTTTTCCAAGCTTACTGGCTGTATTGTGCAGCTTATAGGTTTCTAAGCTTTAAATCCTGCTTGTTGCAGTTACTTTCCTATCAGCACCTCCTCTCCTCTGAGCTTTCTGTTTCTCGGTCCTCTTGCATAGAGATTTTGCTAATACGGTGACAAACTGGATCTGCCTATGCCTGTAAATTCAAGAGCGGCTGTATTTTAAAGCTGAGCAACATGGATTGTTCATAAAAACATCTTTCTTTTCAATGCACTGGGTGGCCCTGTAGGGAAAAAGTAACCCATGTAACCCCCGCGTGCTCGGTGCGAACCCAGCACGGGCTGCTCAGCCCCTGGGTGAGCTTCTCGCGCACCCGGCGTCCCCGTGCCCAAAAGCATCATTCCGTTATTCCATTACAAACCACGCCAGGAGATAACAGTAGGGGACATGCTGCAGAACTGTGCTTATTTTGAGGGTTTGTGCCGTATTACTTACTTTTCCGCGTGCCGGGATGACGTCTGTGGTTTTCCAGGACGGGTTCCCCGGGCGCCAGCCCAAGCTGGCGCGCCGCTGCCGCTCTCCGCGCTAGTTAGGTGACGGACTTGAGAACCACGGCGGTGCTTACGTGCATGCGTTTTGAGTGAATATGTGTAAAACACGTAGTACGCGTGTAGTAGCAGCCCAGCTTTTGCTTTGCGTTAATGCGAGGGAGCTAGACCCCAGAGCTGGCCCATCCAGCCGGCTCCTTCAAGCAAGTTGGAGCATCTGGGGTTTGGTGCACGCTCGGCACGCAACCGAATTTTAGATGCGTGCTTTCCAGGGCTCCCTTACTGCGACACGACACGTCAGCCGCGTAGCGGGGCTACGTGGCATTACCTGGGCGATGAGGCCAACATCTAGGGCTCCCTGCCCCGCTTGTCTTGTCACCGTTCCCGCTCCAAAAAACCCTGCCGATGAAACGGAAGCGCTTGGGCTGGACATCTTGCTGCATGCCGTTCTCCAGCGTGCGTTTTGCATTGCATATGATCCGCTTGAGTTTTCCAGAACCAATTTCTAATATTCACATAGATCTATCGGAAGGGAGCATTTGAATGACGACGTATTTTCTGCAGCTCGAGAATAAAAGGGCCGCTGGGATGGCATAAAAGGCAACTTCTCAAGTTAATTGTGAGATTTTATTGGTGTTTCACTCTGCTGCTCTCGGGTTACTTCTCTGAATCGATTGCAGGCCACCTAATTTATGCATGAGCTCTGTTTGAAAGGCAGCACAAATTGATTTGCTGACAAGGCATAGGGAAAGGTGACCCTAATTTGTCACTTAATTTTCAATACAAGCCTACTGGGAAAAGACACGTACCAGGAACTGGCAAAAATTAAAATGCAAATTTCCATGTTCGTTTGTAAGATTCTCCATAAATACCTAGTAGGACGTAATGAATTTGTGGCAGATGTTTAGTACTATGCAAAATATTAATGAGTTTTTTAAATCAGTTGAGATTGAACGTTTGTTCCTATAAACTGGTGTAAGAAACTTTGGAAATGCATTGCTGGCAGTGAAGTAGACTGCCTGATGAGTGCCCTGCAGAGACTCGTTTGCTTGCTTGGTAAGTCGCTTCTCCTTGTCCGTGTTTCTATATTAATGAACTTAGTCCGTTTGTAAACTCTCGGGGGAAATAGTAAGTAATTCAACGTAGAGCCTTGCTGTACACATCTTTTTTTTAGCTAAAATTAGACCAAGAAGGACAGACAGTGCATATCTATGTAGTGAGAGACGCATTTGGGTGTGAAATAGGAAAGCAAAATAGCCGTAGCATGGGCCTGGTGGTGGCTATCGGGTACTTTGACAGTAATTCATTGTTTTTTCTTTGATTTTGGGTTTTTTTTTTTTTTCCTTCATCGCAGCCATTTTCTGTGCTTTATTCCAAACTCAGAATTTTGTTGCACGTCAGACGGTGCAGGCGGCGGTGGCCCCGCTGCTGCCCGGGGCTCTGCGCCGCTCACCCCGGCTCGCTCTGCTCCGGGCTGGGCTCGGGCCGGAATTGGCCTAGCCATCGATTTTTGGAAAATAAAACTATACGTCCACGCTGAAATAAGTATTTTTTCCTCTCCTGCTGGCTCAGGTTGCAGTTTCTTCTCTCTCGTTTATTTGTTCGTTTATTTTTAGATAAATCCTATTATGCACAATGCAATGTGTACTGTTTTCTACTACGATTACCTAGGAAACTCGCCACTTGCAGATCAGAAATCTTCTTTTCTCAACAGCCTACTGTAGATTTTTGTCAAACCTAAGCTGCCTACGCTGCCGTGGCCTTGCATGACACTGAAAACAAGTATACTGATTTGTCTACCTGAATTAGGAGCAGAGAAACTAAGTTAGCAAGACAGTCTCTCAAGCTTCATTATTCTAAATGAAAATGCACTTTATTAAGTTAATTGGCACTTTGCCTCACTAAATCTCTTTTGTATAAATGATTATTCTAATTTGTGTTCTCTAATCTGATTATTGCCGTCTCCTTTAAAAGCGCTTTATTGCACGTATTCTGTTCCCATCAGGAATCCTTGCTGTCGGGCGGATCGATTCGCAGGCTGCCGGGAAGTTTCGGCTCCTTTTCTTGGCGGAGCCGGACCTCGCTCGTGCAAGGCACGCCAGCCGCGGGCAGTCCGAAAACCCCTCATCGCGCCGTCTGACGCTCCTTAAAGGAATTCGCTTATAGAAAGAGGAGGCTGGAAGGACAAATTCAGGTCTTTCAGTATTAGGTGTCTTTTCCCCGCTGCAGGAAGGCAGCGTGGTCAGTATAAATTGTTACTGAATGTGAAGGGTGCCTTTCGCTTGGGAGCTGACCTTTAGCTCAAGTGCAGAAAATATATACCTTAAGTCCTTTTCTTTTCCTTTTTTCTTTTCCTTCCTCTGGATTTTTAGGACATCTCAAGTCTCTGAAGCAATTCTGGATTACAGGGGTTCGATAAAAAAAGAAAGATTGCTAATGTATTAATTTTTAAAGCTCCTAATTTTTAAAGCAGATCAAAACATGCAATTTCTGGAAAGCTTCTTGAGATTTGGTTTGGTGCTTAAGGCATAGGTCCACGTCTGCCCTCTGGAAGGGAGGTCTGCCCGGAGAGCCGGTGGTGGCCTCCGCTCCGGCGGGCGGCTGTCGGGAAGCTGCGGGTGCGGAAGGGTCGCAGTCCCACGCTTGTCGCTTAGCATCTGTGGCAGAAACCAGCACTGAGCTGTTTGCACTGGTCGGAGCTTGCTTCCCAGGTTATCTTATTAAAGATTTGACTGGGGTTGCTTTGTTATCTTGGAGACAAATCTCGTGAACTCATCCTCATGCGACTTCCCCAAAGCCTGTTTTCTGCATGTTCATTTAGATCTGAATTTATTATGAGTTTGTGCTAGGAGTTCGCACACAATAAATGAGGAGGATTTACTATCTACTCCATTTGACTCTGCTTTTACTCTTACATTTAACAAATACTTTATTTTACGTGATATGCTAATCTGTGTCTCTTAAGTGGGTTTCTGATAGTTTCACAGCAGGGCAGCGGTGCAGGAAAGGTATGCTTCTTTTTAAAGTGATTTTGAAAAATCACTTTGAATGAATAATTTTCCTTAATGTGCTTTAGCAGGAAGGTTTTTGTACCACCTTATGATGTAACGGTGCAATAAAATCCGAACGAAAAATGACATCACACGCTAAATATTTAAGTTATAAATAAGCAAGGTCCACAGTATGCAGTTTATGGCCTTTTAATGGGTTAAGAGGTATTTCTGCAGGGATGCAGTGGGAAAGCCCCAGGACTTAATGAAAGAGAAAGTAGCTGTGGTCAAGGGGGCAATAAATCACAGCTGTGCCGTGTGCGTGGGGCCGCTCCCCTCGGGGGCCGAGCTCCGCGGGAGAGCCTCGGTCAACCGTGGCCGTGGCAGCTGCACCACCACGTCGCACGTGCTCCGGGTGGGTGAGCCTACGGGCTCTCCCGAAAAACCGAGGACGCGTGGGCTTTGCTTAGGAGGGTCTCTTTGGTGAGACCAAACTAGTCTAGGAGTTGATGTGTGAAAAGCAGGAGCAGCAAAAGGAGAAAAAGCAGAGCAAGGAGAGAAGATCCCTCGCCCTTCCCTTCCCTTCCCTTCCGGAAGAGGTCTCCTACCCTCCGTCTCTGCAGGTAGGTGCTTGCACTTGACGTGACCAGTGTCTCGGATGCCGAGTTGGGGAGTTTCAAAGTGCATTTTGCAGATAAATTCTAGGGATATCACTGATGTTTGCGATTCCTCTAGTAGGGTGGAAGTTAAGTTCCCACGGCTGTCAACGATCTCCGTACTCTTTGCAATAGGAAGTCAGTCCAGCGTTTGTCAACGTAAAATGAGAATGCCTTCACGTCTCTCCGCTTTCCAGACTGATGGTGCTGGTCCTTTGGAATAATATTTTGCCTTCCGTATTTTTAGCACCAGACTTAAAATTTGGGGTGTAACTGTAGCCACGTACTGAAGGCCTCCGGCTCTTTGAAAAAAGCCACGTCGCGACAGCTATGCCACGCAGCACGGCAGCAGGGACTTTTATTATCACATTTTCTTAAACCCTAGGTTTTAGCCTTGCTGTGTTAGGTCAGGTGAGGATTTGGTTCTGCAGCCAGAATAGGAGTTAAGCATGTATACTAATCCAATAAGCCCTGAAAATAATGCAATTTCCTCACGTTTTGGGGGGAGCGGAGCTCTCCGCTGTGGTGCCGCCTTGGGCCGTGGGAGCAGCAGTGGGAATAACGCGAATGCTGAGAAGAGCCGTGCAAAGGCTTCGCGTTCCTGGAGGGCTTCTGAGCCGATCCTTATTAGACTGCATTCAGGTTTTAAGTGCTGTGCCTCCTCGGCAGGGTTTGAGTTATGCAATTTTTCAGCTATGCAATTTTCCAGGGATTTCTTTTTTTCGATCATGCCGTGAAATTTGCTGTTGGACATGGTTGCTATTTTCTGTAACAGTGGTGACTTAAAATTGTGATTGGAACAAGAATTTCAAAGTGGATTTCTAAGTCTTTAAGACTTAAGATTATGAAGAATAGCTAATAATCCTATACTACCAGAAAAAAGAAAAGAAAATATTATTCTGGGGAGTTAAAGCTTAAGCACCTGAGCTGTCTACCCATGAATAATCACAATGTAAAGACTTGAGGATATAAGTAGACAGCAATGCCCTGCATCCACATGTTATCAAAGCAGTTCCTATTTCTTCCAGGCAAGCTGGAAATTGCTTTACGGATTGGAGGTGTCCTCGAGCCATGTGAAAGCTGGGTGATAATGAGAGCGTGTGTTTTATACCTGCATTTTTTCCAGCTTTATAAGCAAGAGACTTCTTTCAGTGTATATGGCTGCCCTTCCTGGTTTAGCAGTACTTTTCTACCAGTCTGTTTTTTCCGGAGATTGATTGCTTTTTTTGATGTGCTATATCAGGACACTGCATCTTCTTGAGAATGGAGGGTGGTGCTGTTTCTTTGGTGGTGGGTTTGTTGTTTCAAAAAAAAAATCTGTAATAACTGTAAATCTTCTATCATGGTAGCTGTGTAAATATGCCTCTATGCAACAGCACACGGCGCTCCGGCGTATTGCAGTCACTCGCTCACCTCCGTCCACGTGGTCACGGACGGAGCTTGCTGAAACGGTGCAAAGTTCAGGCTCTTGCATTTGCTTCGGTATAATGGCAGGCCTCGTAAACTTGCTATGAATTTTGATCCTTTTATTTTCTTTTGTAAGCAGAAACACAAAGCGTTCACTCGTGGCGTCAGGCTAAAGAGAGATCCCAACGCTTGCGTAGTTGCTGTCGGTGTGTTTATGCCTGATAAATTCTGAGGCGCCAAAGCTATGAGCACGTGCCACCTCCTGACGCTCAGGAGTGCAGATGCAAGGCTTTTGGCATGGTCTTTGTACCTGCAGAATCCTCATGACATGAATCTCCGGGGAAACTTCGAGGTGGTTCCCCCTTTGCAGTGGTTTGGGAAGCTGCTGGCAGCTGCAGTTGCTTTGCGAGGAGCTGGATGTGTTTTGCCGGCGCGGAGGTTGACTGAGCGCTGAGCTTCAAGGGCTGAGAAGCTCTTGGCACTCGCTGCGACGGGTTCCCTGCGAGTCCAAGGGCCGGAGGCTTCCTTTGCTGACAGGTAACGCCAACCCCCAGGGGTTTTGCTCGGATCCAGTTAAGCCTAACCAAACTGGTCTCTGGGAGCTGGAATACGCTGGAGCAACAAGGTGCAAAAATTGCAAAATTGGGTTGCGTTCGGAGATGCTGCTACGGCTAGAGAAGAGCCTGAGCCAAGCGTCGTTCTGCAAAGTTACTACGGTGGTGGTGTTGGCATGGGTGTAGGGCCCTCTCCTGGAGATGTTCTGCGAAGCACGGAGCGGAGCTTGCGCTGCACGTTTTCACCCGGGGGGATCCGTGGCAGCCGTGGATAACGAACGTGTTGTTAGGGACTGGGTAAATGTAAGGCTAATTAGTAACAGCATTTGTTTTTTCCACATTAAGCACAGTTCTGAGGGTCTAGAGTAATCCTGGACCAGGTCATTTGTCTACAACTATTAATTCGTAGCGAGTTCCTGGGTTCCGAGTTCTCTGTAGCTGAGACATTATTGCCTGATCTCACTAAATCTGAATTTTTCCATACTTGTAAAGCTCCAGTAAATTATTACAAAGCTTGCAGGTTTGTAGCTGTGGCTCAGATGCGTCCTCAGGAGGAATATCTACCGGCCTGTATGTCAGACTGTTTGCACATACGTATCTGTATAAAGCCAGCTGGTGTAAGATCGCTCAGAAGTGGAGCTTCTTGCTTGCTCTGGGCAGAATCTGCCCTCGGTCTGTAGCAGTCTCTGAACTATGTCTGAACGCTTTCTCCTTGTTCTTGGATTTAAAACACTTCAAATGCATTCGTAATGCATGCAGCTTGTTGTTTCTTTGCCTCTGCATCAGAAATGAAAGTTAAGTGCAAAGACGGTAATAGAGACTATAAAGCAGGTTAAGACTTTCCTCATCTAAAGTAAACGCTTGCTTTTGCTTGTAACCTTGTTGTGAAATGAGAGGAAAAAAGTAATATAAGTTTGACTTTAAATTTACCAGACGCTTCTGTTTACTCCTAGGTCCAGGATGGAACATCCCTGTTTGTTCCTGCTGCTTTGTGCTAGTTTTCTGTTCGTTCACGCTTTACCACCAAATGGGACTGAATTACCAAAACCAACAGCGACGACAAGTAAGTACATAGTTGATTTTGGGTGGTTGGTTTTGGTGAGGTCCTGGCCAGGGGAGTTTTGGCAAGCTCCCTTCTACTCCTCAGTCCACCACTATAGCCCATGTTCCTCATGATTTCTTCCTCTTGCTTCAAACCCTCCTCCAGCTACTTCCCAGTGTATTACAACCACATGGTAAGGGGCTACTTCAATGCAAATAAAGATTTTTACTTAAGATGTAAGACATGAAGACGTCCTACTATCATGTTCCCTGAATGCATGATATATTTTACTTGCCCATTTTCCTTATCCTTCATAAAGAAAGAAGGAGGGATATGGAAAATACGCAAGGATATGAAAATATCATTGTGATATCCTTATTATATAAGGATATTCCTTCCTTCTGTCCATCTGTCTGTCCTCCTTTTTCCTCTACCTAAACTTAATGCTCGCATGGAAGAAAAACCAAGCAAGAATCAAGTCAAGCATGTCTACTGGCAGGGGCAACCAGCACCCATGACCCCGTGGTTCTGAGTAAAGATTGGCCAGTGACAGAAAGTGCTTTTCTCTTGCGAGCTCTAGGGGGTGCAGTCATTAAGGGGGTTGACTTTAAAAAAAGTACTGCTGTTGACATTTAACAGAGCAACACTTGAAATACATGTGGCTGTTTGCATTTAAGAGCTGTTTCTTCAGGTTCTCTGAAAACTCAGTGGACAGCACTTCACTGGTGGTTTTTTTGGATCCCATTTAGAATTTTTTGGTCTGTAGTTATGATAATTTAGATCTTGCTTTAAACAAAATCTAAGGCTCTAGAGAGCAGTAGAGGTCCATCTGAGCACTGCTCTCCTTAGACGCTCTGAAACCTCAGTGTGGCACTCTGCATCTAGGAAATGTAGGGTTCGAGGAGCGAGGAGGCTCTAGTAATAACAACAACAGTAATGAAAACCTTAGTGTTGTTTTGCTGAAGGCTTTCAAATATGAAATTGCTACTAAATGCCATTGCTTTGGTCAATAAATGAGCTGTGCCATGTTTCTTCTCTGGCACCTGGAGCATCAGAAGAACCGGTTACTGATACTTGTTCTGCATATGAAAGAATATAGGCGCTGGGGAAGAGAAGTAATGAAAGTAAGTTGCAGCGCTTCCTAGAAGATTTTAATAAAATTAGTAAACAGGAAGTTCCTTCATAGATGCTGTTCATCTTCAAAGATTAATTCAAAATGGTGCTGTATGTATGAATATGTGATAATACTGATAAAAGTAATCTTATCTTCAATATTTTAATTGATTTCAGTGATACAAGTTAGATTTGCTTAGTGGGACTAAACTGAATTTTTAAAAAATATCAAAGCCTTCATTATTATTTAAATACATGTTAACATTTCTCCATGGTGGGAAGGGAAGAAGAATTTTGTCTCGTAGACAAGTATGTGCAGACTGAAAGTATGTTGCTACATGAAGCGGGTTCCAAGGTAATAGGATTAGCTAATGCTTTCGATAGCTGTTGAACTAAAACAATATTTTTTAAATCAAAAATAAAGATTCCTCACTGAAGTATCAAGAAAACTCTTTAAAAGATTATGGAAGTTGCTGGAGGATACCAACAGATCCAGCCTTCTTTTTGCATACAGATTTGGTGAATGATACAAAACAATAAGATTGTTTTTTTAACTCTGAAAGGAATGGTCTCAAATTATTGCATTTCAGTATAATTTTAGCATGCTTGATTTTTAAAACTTCTGTTAACTTGAAGTAGTGACTGTTTTCATTCTCGTTTTAAACGTGGGTACACGATTTGTGTTGCTCCATTTTCATTTAAACTTACGTAGTTTGAATGTGAAAGCAGCCTGGGAGATGCAGGAATAAAGCTTTTGAGTCCTTTATAAATTTTTAAATTTCTTTAGCATTTGCTCTGAATATTTGACATTTTCATGCCTGTCTTTACAGAGGGTGTTTTCCAGTAAAGGAATAGTAACGCAGTTGTAATTAATTAATCAGATGGGTGGGAGGTGGAAAGACAGTAAATGGAACGGCTTTCGATACCCCTTTTTACCGCTGTTTTAAATACTGATCTGTCAATAAGTTAGTGGGCCTCTTTGAAGATATTTGAAGAATATAGAATTATTGTAGAAACAGAGAGCCACGTGGCAGTATGTAGAACTGGACCCAGGGGTGGTGACTTTCCCGTCCTGCTGGAGTCCGTAGTGCTTCTTTGTCATGTGAAAAATGAGGCGTTTTCAGAACTTTGAGCAGTGAAGAGGGCAGCTGGCCCGGTTTCCTTGCTTTTCTTAAAGCCAGGGGGATGCTCTGGTGGATGCTTGTTCATCTGGAGCTCCAGTTCAATGACTTGTTTGAATACTGACCTTCAGAAACGTGGGGTTTTGGTTGCAGTGTGTCGGGAAGGGAGCGCTGGCCTGTGTTCCTCACCTGCCTTGTGCTAACTCACCCATGTTTCTATTCTTAAGTGAAAAATGATTTTTATGTATTAAAAAGATCTTGTTTAAGGTAGTGAATAAGCACCATTTATGCCAACAGGTATGTGTGGATCTCTTTCCGTTTTTCAGTGTATCTTAGCTAATGCTCGGCATGCCAGACCTACAGGTTTTTGGAGGATAACCTGTTTCCATCCTTAAGGAACCTTACAGGGTTTATTTAACTACATGCATAGATAAGACAGGTTAGATTGCTGAACTTTTCCATACATGAAACTGCAGTGATTAATCAAGCCAATTGAATTATTTTCCAAATAGCTGTCCTTTCGGGCACACGAGGAGGACTGCAGGAAAGCATGGGACGATGGCAGTGAAAATTGAGGATGCAAGCGTCGTTATGCAGGCTTAGCAGCGGGGTGGAGGAGTAACGCAGGAGATGCTCCACACTCGCGCAGGCCACAGATGATCTGACCTGAAATTGCCCCTAATTTAATGCCAGAGGTCTTGTATGGCTGCCAGGCAAGGTAGGAGCAAAACTGGGTGCAAAATGGACTTAAGTCTTTAGCAAAGACATGCTGGAAAGGTCATATTTCCAGCCCATGAGGGATCCCGTAGTCTAATAAGGTAATGAATATATGCCATCAGAAACTTTTGCCATCTACAGGTACAAAAACAAGAGACAAATTCAATCAGAAATCTATGCGTGATTGTGTAGGTACAGCATGGCCCTATTTAAGGCTGAGTGTGTTTCATTTGCAGTTTGATGGAACGAGGTCTGTGTCAAGACATTGCAACAGCCACTCTTAAAAAGAAAAGTTAGAAGGGGCCAGGATGTTTTGCAGATGTCTGAAACATCAGTTCTGACCCAAAGGAGAGGCACGTGTCATGCCCAAAAGAAAAGCCCCCAAGCACGGGCGCGTGCTGCTGCCCCAAAGCAAGGCCTGTGTGGTCGGAGGGAGTTTGCTTGTTCTAAGACCACCTGCGTGTCTGTGAATATGTGACGCTTGTGGTTGTTGAATTTGGCGGGGGTGGGGGGGAAGGTGTTAATCACTAAATTGCAGCTCACAGGCCGTTGCCCTGTCCAGGTCCTCTGTGCAAGGTAACAAACAGAGGGGTGAAGAAAAGCAGTTGGGAAGGGCTGGTGGAAGGAGGAGCGTGGTGGATCACGAGACGCTTCCTGCTGTGCAGGCACTGCTCTAAGTTCCTCTTTTTGGTTAGGGTGCTGGTTTTGCTTTTAACACTGGCGTACTGAAATTAGGAACCTCGTAACCCTGAAGGAAGTGGTGATGCATCTCCAGAAGCAGCAATCTGGCAGAGCGTTAAGGGAATGAGATGGGGAAGAGCGCCTGAGCAAAGCTTAGCAGAAGACGGGAGAAACAGGATGGGGATTGTGGCCATCCTTCTGGTGATTATCTTAATTCCATGTCAAGGGGAAAGTCAGTATTTCATTCTGTTTCTGCAAAGTACCTGGGATGGTTATTTTCATGGGGCTGCAAACAGAAGACCACGTGGTGGTGGACCACCGTTCCCTCTGTGTTGCAGCAGTACAGAATTTCCTGTGGGAAATGGTGCACTGCAGAGCTACTGTGGACAACATCTGCTTTTCCAGCGTGTATTTAGTTACATGTTTCTATTGACAACTTCTGAAGCAATACTGAAAAAAAGAAATAATTTAGATCTGTGTTTCAGTTTCCCCTTAAAGTCCTACTTAATGTTTAGGCAGTTGTGTTGGCCAGATATCTTTCACCCTCTGCATCTACAAAGACTTAGCTCGTAATTTCTCGCTTTATTTTTGGATTCTGTTTACAAAATTGCCAGTGGAGCCACTGAAGAAAATAGCGGCGGTAGATGCAGCGATCTGAAAGCGCACCATGCCTGCCACGTGGTCCTTGCACGTAGGTCTGACACTGCAGCCCTGCTGAAAGCGGTGCGTTGGTGTGCAAGGAAGAGGGACTTCTTGTGGTTTTATGAACTAATTTCCTTGTGAAATGGGAGGGGGGGAGGTGAGGTGTAGATGCAGAGAATTGCATCAGTCGTCATAAGGGCACTCTGTCCTTAAATAAAGAAATGGAGGCAGAAAAATGAACTTTTCTCCTCCTGGCTTGGTGCGAGGGGTGACTGCAAGCTTTTCTGTCATGCCCTTTGGTCGGGAATCAGTGTTTTCCAATGATGCCCCCAAAACAGGGTGTAAGGAACATGAGTTATTCTGAAAGAAAGAGAGAGGGGATTTTGTACTGTGTAATGAACTGGGGGGTTTTTAATCCCCTTGTGACTCAGACGTTTCGCTCTGGTCCCCTTCTCCCCTCCTTCCTGCCAGTGTCTTGCGTTTTGACTCAGTACCGACGATAAAAATTGCTCCCCTCCCCCTCCCCCCCCCCAAAAAAAAAAAAATCTGGAATTTCTCGGCTATTCAATCTGAAAATTGCTGGTTTCAGAAGTGGGACGAAGTTGCCCGTGTGGTGGTTTGGGGGTTTTATTTTTTTCTTCCTTTTGCAGCTTTTCCCTTGGTTTGCCTGACCTTCGTTTCCGTACGGAGCGCGGCGGTGTTAAGTGCCGCCCAGAGCTCGCTAGGCTGTTTCTGACGGGTTCCCGCGCATCCAGGCGCTTCCTACGGCAGCGATTTTCCGAACGCGGCCAAGCGATGGTTTCGGGTCACAATTTTGTCAGGCCCGTCCATTTTGTCTTTATGTACGATTTAACTGTCTAGTGCCGTGAATTTTGTTGCCCTGCCTTTCTTTGGGCTGTTGCGTTGGCCGAGGACATCGCACAGCCCAGTGAATTTGTACCTATAGGGGAAGTTTTATTCCCGGTCCTGAAGCGCTGGGTGTGCAACCTCGCATCCCTGCTCTCCGGATCGCATCCTTCTTCCCGCCCGTACGGAGCTCTGTGTTTCCCAGAGTTATTCAAACTCCTTGCTGCTCCCTCGCCCGCAGTTTAGTAAAACCCAGGCATGTTTCTCGTTTAAAGAAGGAAAAGTGGGAGCAGCGCGGGTAGGAGTCTGCGTGCTGGAAGCTTCTGCTCTAGGGGTAGCTGAGGCGAAGGTTTACGTGCGCGGGCCGCGGCGCGGGTGGGAAGCGGCGCGGCGGCCCCGCGAGAGGGGCGAGCAGAGGCCGGGCGTAAATACCGTTTTTAAAAAAAAGAAACCAGCCCGCGGCGTCCCTGAGGCACTGTGGTTTTCACCGTTCGCCTGTCGTGTGAGCAGTAGATGCTAGGTGGGAAGACCGTGACCTTTCCTCCTTGGCGAGGAGGGAACGGGCTCCTTCTACCGCGTGGACTTCTTTGGCCGCTTGGAAAAAGCAGGATCAGCGTCGTCTCGCTGAAGACTGAGGCTCATCATTTCGTTTGTTCAAATACGAATACAATACCGTGTCCCTATGACTTTGACTTGTCGTATTTTGAGTTGTTCGCTGCAATTAAAAAGTTACTGAAAGCGTAATGAAAGTGAAACGTAAAGTGTTGCATAAATGAAAAAACCCTCTGACAGCAGCTGGAAACCTGTAATTTTAAGCCAGTTGTAACATACAGGTTTTCTAGTATCTGTTGTGAGCGCCTGTGAAGGGCTCCCCCTTCCTCCTCGTCCTCGCATCTGACCGCGAGGCCCGTCGCGCGGCCCCTGCGAAGGGCCCTGCAGCTCCTGCGGCCGAGGAGCGGCTGCTCTGCAGAAGGGGAAACCCTTTGGGTGGCTTTCGCAGACTCCACGGAGGAGAGCGGCTTACACCAGGACCTCCTGACTTCCGTGCTCGTCCTGCTGCTGGTGTTCGTCGTCTTCCTCCTTCTGGCCGGCTACTTCTTCAGGTGGGCGTCTGCGCAGCGCCGAGCCGGGGCGGTGGCGTGGCGCCGGGCTCGGGAGAGGAAATGCAAGCGGCTGCGCGCTCTGCGGGGGCTCGCGGCGCCCGCGACGATGAGCAGAAGGAGCTTCTCCCGGCTGACGTGGTGCGGCGGGGCTGGGGGAGCGCCCGGCGGCCCCGAGCGCGGCGCCGCCGGCGGCTCTCCCCTAAGGCGTCCTCTGCGTTTCAGGTTTCGAAGGAGCAGGAAAGCTGTCGTGAGCTCCGGCGACAAAAAGATGCCCAATGGGATCCTGGAAGAGCAAGGTAAGCGGAGGCTCGCGCCCCCGCCGAGCGCGCACGCCGTCCGTACGTTGAGAAAATCTTAAGTTGCAATGGTTGCTTTTAATTAACTTTCGCCTTAAGTTGCAATACAGCAAATACTTCTTTGTGGTTGTTCCTCCTAAATAATTTATTAGGAAGCCAGCTGAGATCCAAATTTGTGGCGCTGTGAGCTTGTATTAAGAGGACTCCAGCGTTTCTTCTTAAAGCGGGCAGGGAATCCTTAACTGCTTGCAAAATTAGAAACTAGTTCCTGTACAGGAGCAGAAACAAAAAAGGGGGATGAGGCAGGGAAGGACTGCAAGCCGTTAGCCCGAAAATAAAATATTCCCAGCAAGTGCAAATGTTTTCCACTGGACTTTTTGGCTGTGCTGGTGCTTCAGGTGTTTTCCTTTCGCACAGGATGTTGGGGACAGATTCTGGCTTAGAGATTTTTATGCCGTAACAAAGATAAAAAAAACATAATGTCAAAAAGTATTGTATCGGGGCTATGTAAGAACTGGTTAAAAAAGAGCACGGTAGTCAGAGAACAAGTCGAGACCTCTAAATATAGCGCGGCGCCGCTTCCTCTGCGGCGGTCGGCGTTCCTCGCCGCGCAGGAGCGTTTCGGGGGATGCCGGCGAGGCGCTGGCCGCGCTCCCCGCTCGCTCTCGGCTGCGGGCCGCTCGGGGAAGCGGTCTGCGCTCGCCTTTGCCCCGGGCTGCCCCGGCGTTTTGCACGAAGCGATGGGTTTTGACGTTCCTCTGCGTCTTTTCGGCTGCCTTGGCCGCATCGTAATCCGGCGGCGGTACCGAAACCATTAATTCTACCAGTTGTGGTTCTGCTTGAGTTTATTATGTCCTCCAAGGAACACTTGGCCTGCGGCTTTGTTTTCTTCTTTTATTTAAATCACCGGTTTTAGTCTCATTTCAGAAGTCTGGTTTGCTGTCCTCCAGCTGGAGTTAATTTGTAAGCTGAAATCACTTGTTGTCTATACATGTGCCTCTAACACTGATTTTCCCCGCACCGACAGAACAGCAGAGAGTGATGCTGCTCAGCAGGTCTCCGTCGGGCCCCAAGAAGTATTTTCCTATCCCAGTAGAAAATCTGGAGGAAGAAATCAGGATCCGGTCGGCGGACGAAGGGAAGCTGTTCCGGGAGGAGTTTAACGTAAGTCTGCACCTTGGCGTGGAGGGCAGGAGTTGGGAAATGAATGGCTGCGAAGACGCGCAATTCTTTTAAAAAAAAACCCTAAAATTCTCTCGCTGCCTTTGGAGGCACTGTGCGAGCATGCCAGTACGTTTTGCCTTTACATCTTTAACACCTTTTTGGGATGGGGATGCTCTTTGCTTGAGCACCTCCTCGTGCTGCCTGTTGTTACGGTGTACGAAGGAAAGTGGTTGAGACATCAGTGCCCTTGGCACCAGCAAATTTCCATCATGACGCTCCCATACACCCTTTGGTGGGCAGCTGCCCCCCTTCAAGGGAGGAAAAGATCACAGCACAACCGGAATGCAAATGCCAAATGTTGCGTGTACCGTGTGAATGCTGAACTTGGGGCAGAAAGTCGAGCTTGGCATTAGCCTTTGAAAAAATCACTGTTTGCTTAATGAAACTACAGCTGAAAAAAGAGGAAATCTTGAGAAACTCGCCCACTCGTTGCTGGGAATAGGTTAGCGGCTCAGACCAGACCGCCTGTGCTGCCTGGTTAAGGAGCCCCAAAGCTGAGAGGTCTGGAGCAAGGTCCTGCTGCTGCAAAGCTTCCCACCGTGCCCATCGTGAGCCTGAGCTCCCCAAAGCACGGGGTGCGTTTCTGTACTCGTGTAGGTTTTGTAGAAATGCTCAAACACCTGCACCCCCAGTGCACCCAGGACCCAGCGAAACGCAGCGCTGTGCCCTAGCCAAAGCGGCGAGGCTCCAAGCGATTCTCCTGGAGAAGCCAAGCAGAGCAGTCACTAAGGTAGGCAGCAGGTTGGATTTTTGAAGGCAGTTGTCTTAGATTTATGTTCTTAATGCTGCTCTTTATTACTTTTGTCCTTAAAGCCTAAATTATCCTTAGTAAGTGCATTTTGCACTTGTATGCTAGTTAAATAGCAGAGACTCCTGCTACTCTGCAGTTACTTCATTTTTATTATTTGTTCCCTGATATGAAGATAGGCAACTTTGAAGATTGTTTTCTTTCTTCACAGTGAAAAAACAAAAAACCCAAAACAAAACCACGAGCGCGTGCCTTTTTGGGGCCTTTCAAATAAGTCTTACTTGCATTTATTGTGCATAAAGCAAAATGAGCTTGGTGTGTTGCTGAAGTAAATGACGGCCAGGCTATTGCCTCAATTTTCAGATTAATGTCTGAAAACCTTTCTGTTAGCATGTGCTTTAGAAAGTTTAGTCTTGACTCGGTTAAGATCTCGTGGTGGTTCACGTGGTGGAAACCATGATGCTGTGGGATGGTGCTGGGGTGGCTCAGGCCCCTTGGCGTGAACGGTTCAAGATGCTTTTCAGGCAGCGCAACGTGACATTGCCCCGTTTTTAGGGGCTCACAGGAGGAAGGAGCAAGCATGGACCACGACGTCTCCTTGTGGGACAGTTTCTTTTCCCCCGTGCTCTCGGCTGCTCTGTGCAAGCTCTAAGCTTTGAGCATGGTGCTCTGCTGAGCTCCATAGACTCAAGCTTAAGGTTTTAACACAAGGACACTGCAGTGAGAATGCAGAGTTATTTACCCAAATGCTACTTGTCTTCTAAACTAGCTTTCCACCGTTGTCCCATGTGAGCACGAGGAAGAGCTGTTGTCCCGAAGTTCCCTAGGAGTGCGAGCGAGGAGTGAACGCCATGCCCATCTGCAGAGCCTCGCGGGCGCAGCAAGCTGCGTCTTCTGCTCCCGTTCCTCTCTCGCTTCCCACGTTTCACTTGTTTGAAAAGAGCTACGGGAAGCTCACAACAACCTCCTGCGATTTTGTTCATCGCCCTTCTTCGTCCTCATGTTGAAGTGTCTTCCTCTTCGCTTATTTGCATTGAATTACTCTGCAAGACTGGGTTTTTTTTTTCTTTTTCCTTTTTGACTTTTCATTTATAGTTAGCACGTGACTAAATTTATCTGCAGTCTTAGATCTGGCTGATTACCGGCAGAAGCGTAGCGTGGGCTCTCGGGGAGGAGCGCGACGTTGCTGTCCCCCGTGCCGCCACGCTTCGCGTTCCCTGCCCGTAACGCTGAGCTCTGAGCGGCCCAGCGCCGTTTGCATCCCAAAGCGTTCCTGCTAAAAGTAGGTCCCGAAGGCGAGCTCGAGAGGATGACGCATCCGGCGCCGCGCGACGGGGTCACGGGCCTGTGAGTCACTGCGGCAGACGGCATTTTGCAGCGGGAACGCCCGTTCTAGCCGTCTTCTGCTTACTGCGGGTGGAAAAACGGCGTATTCCTTCAACACTGCTAAACTGGTGTTCCGTGGTGAAAGCTACCAGGGGATCATTTCCGATTTTAGGTTAATGAGGGAAAGTTATTTTGTTTAGAGGAAAACAAAAAAAGAAATTCAAACATGTTTTAATTCTGTTGCGTGCAAGGCATCGTGGATAAACGCGGCTTTTCGGAGCGCCACGTGCCGTTAGCGTTTAGCCATGGTATAGCACACTGACTTTGGGTATGGTGGGTTGTTTTTTTTCTCTTTTAGTCATTGACATCTGGACATGTGCAGGGAACGTTCGAAATGGCAAATAAGGAAGAAAACAGGGAGAAAAACAGATACCCGAACATCCTACCATGTAAGGCGCTACCTTTTATTTAAATCAGCCCAGTTAACTCTCTGTTAACGAAATATGGGCAAGTTTGGGCTCCTGATGTTCTCCAGTGCAGTCCCAGAGGCCCTCAGAGGTGGGAGCAGAGCAGGATTTTTGTGGCAGAAGTTTCTAAAATGGGGCCAGGAACAGTTTACTCAAAGCAAAGCTGAGACCCAAAAGTCATCCGTGTCAGGTCGACAGGATTTGGCTCATGGGGAGTAACTTGTTCAACCTGTGTTTTGCGATACGGTCGCTAGCAGAGCTTTCCTTGCCCTGATATGGAGCAAGAACTAATGTCTTTCAGATTGCTTCAGAAACTGTAGCTCTGATGCAAACGTGCGTGTAACATGTCTTCTTCCAGATGATCATTCCAGAGTGATTTTGTCCCAAATAGACGGAGTCCCATCTTCAGACTACATTAATGCATCCTACATAGATGTAAGTTAACAGTTTTCGTCTATTAGCCAAGCTGTTGATTTTGACTAGAAATTAGTATTAAATAGATAATTGTCTTCTAGCACGCGCTGGCATTTCATCTTTTAACTACTGTGATATTTATTTCCTTAGGGTTACAAAGAAAAGAATAAATTTATAGCAGCACAAGGTAATTTATTTCTCTCTGTTGTGTACATTTTATGACTAAAACCATTTAACATGAGAAATGTCTTAAGGCCATCTTCAGGTGCAGATGATGGCCAAATACAAGATGGGGTTTACAGGTGACAGTTTAAATGAAATTGCAGTGAGCGTAGGATAACCTCCTGCCTTTAGACCTGGAGTTTCTGCTCCTCTCCTTAGCGAAGGAGAGATCTGCTTCTCTCTCTCTCTTTCTCTTTTTTCTTTCTCTTTTTTTTTTCCAACCACTTACTGAGTGTTTGAAGGAGGAAAAATCATGATAGAGCGGATTTGTCACGACAAATCATCCTGTTGTCATCCCCTCCGAGCCCTTCTCCTAGACCTCGTGGGGATTACCGGTGTTTCAAAGACTTCTTAGAAATGACACAGCCCGCGTGATACAGGAAAAGCATCGCTGCATATAACTGTGTGGAAGAAAACAGGATTTTTTTTATTTAAGGAATACATGGTATATTCAAAAGCTGGGAATTTTGTAGCCAACCTAGCTGTGGGTGGGCACCCGGCGCGCAGCAGCCGCGAGTCAGCTGTGATGCTCCTGGTCGGTTTTGTGTCTCTGAAGTGGAACTGTGTTCTGTGCATTCAGGACCTAAACAAGAGACAGTCAGCGATTTCTGGAGGATGATATGGGAGCAGAAGTCTGCAGTTATTGTCATGTTAACAAACTTGAAAGAAAGAAAAGAGGTAAGCAACTTCGGGTTTGGTTTGGGATCTCCGTTAGAAAGAACGCTCCAAAAACCAGCAGCCTGGGGCAGCTCGGCATCTGCCCATTAGTATTTCTCACCAGTTCCTTTCCAAGTCCCTTTCAGCATACCTGAGTTTCTGCTATCAAACATGGTTTTAACTTCCAAATAAAAATTTTGTAAGTAGGTATCAAGGAAAAATACCTGACAGTAATTCTGTCCTGCATAGCCCATTTGTCATAGCCAAAGACAAATTCTTTTTTTGTTACAATGCAAGTAAGGCTAGACTTAGACGTTTTTGGCTAGAAACGAAGCTTCAAACATTATTCTTTTTTTTTTGAGTATTATATTTCAAAATTTTTAGCCTATGCAATTAACAGTTTAAAAAAAACAACCTTTCTTTCTTGTGAGAGTAATTCTGTTGCTTTGTGTTCCCCTGTCCCCCCCCCCTTTACTCGTCCTCTCCTCCTGCTGTGGTAGGCTTTCTAAGTGTATTAGCTGAACATTGAGACACTTACTAAAATGCTAATGTGTTTAACATCTTTGCGTCACAGATTAAAGAAGATAAGTTTAAAAAAAAAATAAGGAAATGCACCATTAGAAGTACCTTTGAGAAGAGAAGCTTTTTAATCTTCCTTGTTGTTTTTTTCACTCAGGGGCAGTTTGCTAAACTGATCATGCCACGTCCTGAGCTGACATATGTAAAGTTCTCAAAGACAAGTAGCCCCTTCCCCCAAATCAACCTTGTTTTCCCCTATAGCTGTAAGGAGATGGAGTAAGGGAATATTACCCAGCTGCTGGAGTTTTTTTCCACTGCTCAAGGGTGACCTCTCCTGCCAGTTGTGAAATAATGTTGATTAAGTCCAGTAGTTCACCTTCCTTGAGGAGGAGGTGGAGGTGCATTTGTGATAACTGATACACAGTATCAGCGTCTGCAAGTTTGCTTTGTAACTATTTTGTGCATTTTTTTTTTCCAATATGAAGAAAAGATAATTGAGAGGCTCTAAGCTCCGAGCAATTTCGATGAAAGGCATTTCTTTTCTGTCTATTCAAGGTGGTGGTACTCCTACTTTATTTTACGTGTACTTGTAGTATTGCCATACCAAGCTCAAACAGCAAAGGCGGTCTGTGCGAGCCTGTTTCTAATATGAGAAGCCAGAGCTGCAAAACTTGATGTTCCTGATGGCTCCTACATGAGGACTATGTTATGTTTCTCACTAATTGCACCTAAAACTTAAAAATGAAAGGGTGAGATACCAAAAGTCCTCTCTCTGCTATCCAAAAATCTCCCAAACTTCTAAGCCAAAAAAAAGTGTTTAGATCTATCTAGTTTTTTAAAAAAAACGGCAAAGCTGTTCTTACTTTCTCTGTATAAATTAAAGCATCAATAGTCTGAGCAAAGTGTTAGTGTTATGTCAGGTAATTAAACTCTATATACTCATACACAGACTAATGTACATTACTTGCAAATAACTATTATTCTCTGTATGACCGACCAGTAAGGAAATCTGTCTCAGTGTTATAAAACAGGCTGTATGTTTATGCAGGACAAATGTTATCAGTATTGGCCTGATCAAGGATGCTGGACTTACGGCAGTATCCGCGTGTCGGTGGAAGATTGTATAGTCCTCGTGGACTACACCATTCGCAAGTTCTGTGTCCAGTCCGTAAGTAACAACGTTCTTGTTGAGTCTTCACTTTAATTTTAAAGCAAATTGTTGCAGTGCAAAATGTTCGCTTCGAAGAAATTTAGAAAATCGGCTAAATATCTGTGCAAATCAAGAAAGATGTTGCACTGCTAGAGGCAGGCAGGCACTGTGTCACGGGACATTCGGTGTCTGCTGCGACTTAATGGGTTGTAGCAGGTTGCCCTCAGTTTTGGCCTTATCTGTAGCCACGTACCATCCACAGTCGGTCATTTAAACTGGCAGGAAGGGGGCATAGGCATGGTGGTCTGACCTTTTGGGGGACAAATTGCATAGATGAAAGAACAAAGTCAATTTGGATATACGTGGGTATCTGGAGTACCCTGTGGATATTAGTTGGCCAAAGTCAGAAAGTATTAGAGCTTCTTGATTTCTGCCATATCGTTAGTCTCATGCACAAATTAAAGCTTTGTCCGTGTCCAAAAGACCACGAAAGAGGACAGTGATGGTGGCTTAGCGTAGGTCCACCGTGCGTTGCCTTGCGAGAGGTGGGAGGCAAATTCCTCGAGGTCATCCTCGCTACCACCATGCACAGCTACAGGGAGAGCGAGAGAGGTCCTCAGAAAAACGCTCGTTGGCTCATTCAGCCTTAGACAGAGGTTTTGAACTGTAAAGCATCTGTTGCTGATTTAGGCTGCAGATTACCTTAGTGGGACTGGTGCTTGCTGATGAGGCGTGGTTCTCCATTGATGGAGACCACCCGTAGGCTAACCAAACAAACCGGTTCCCCAAACTGAAATAAACGGCCTTGATTAGCGCTTTGGCTTTTTTAAGAAAGAAAGGAGAAGAAAAAAGTAATAAAAAATAAAAAGCCAGAGGTTGACTGGCCTTAGAGATGGTTTTTACCATCTGAGCTTAAGAACAGATGGTGGTTGATAAATGCAGGTGAAACAGAATGCTCTGGCTTTACTGCCATTGCTTCCGCAATATCTCTTTTTTAATCTTAAGAGTACATAAGTTTCTGAAACCGTCAGTAGACGGCCATTAGCTCTTCTCCTTAAAGCCCTAACACTTCTCTTTTCACTTGTCATGCGTGATACAGACTGGTGAGGTGCAATCGAGCAGTTCTCGTAATCGGCCTCTAAGGTTTTGGCGTCAGATGTGTGTCCGTATCTTTAGCCTTTTCATTATAAAATGACTTGTAAAAGGCGACATTTTGCATCTCGTGGTTGACGCAGATCTTGAAGTTTTAGAGCGAATTTTGTGCTTGTCAGCTGAGGCTGTTGAAAGAAGTGTCATAAGGATTTGATAAGTGGAAAAAAGATATCATAATTCATCCATCGTTAACATAAATTGTCAATCTCATTTTTTTCATGTATCCTTCTCTAGGATTATTCTGGTTTCCACTGAAAAAAAAAATATATGTTAATTTTCTCTGTTGGTGTTGTATGTGCACTGTAAACTCCTAATCTTTGACTCCGGATCTAAATGTTGAAGGAATACAAGTAATAAATAACCATAGTAGTTTGTTTATAAACTTATGCCTAAAACTTGATATGTCTAACTCGGAGCCTGTGTGTTTCTGGCAGCTTCACGACGGTTGTAAAGCTCCAAGGCTTGTTACGCAGCTTCATTTTACCAGCTGGCCGGATTTTGGAGTGCCTTTCACACCTATCGGCATGCTGAAATTCCTGAAGAAAGTCAAAACGCTGAATCCTGCCCATGCTGGACCAATTGTGGTGCACTGTAGGTGCGTATGCGCTCTTTAAGCCACTCTGCCAGCTCGGGCGGGGATTGTATATAAAATGTCAAGGCTAAATATTGATTTTCTGTTGAAGGCTACAAAGTCTGTTTAAAAAAAATTGCAATAATATGCTAAGCTTTTTTAGAGTTCAAGGTAAGAATGAATTCAAAAGATCTGTCTTTGCTGTCACTTTAACACTGAAACAGAAGTTGTTTATCTGTGAGTGAGATCCAGTCTTGGGCATAAATATGTTCTTTGTCAGAAAAACAGACATGTAATACAAATCTGTGACCTTTGCCGCTAACTACTCCTCTGAGAATTCTTCCCTCACTTTTCCCACAATAAAATTGTGTTTGCTATATAAATGATCCATTAAATGAGTAGAAATTTTTAAATGAAGGCTTGTACTTAAGAGATTTACATGCTGCAATTTTAAAAATGTACCGGCGTACCAATGTAGAATTTACTCATGCTTACTCAGTCACAAATACTTGAGTTTCCTGCTTTTAAAGGTTTGTGCTAAACTCTTGGATAGTTAATGTTAATAAAGCAACAAACAAACTGCAAATCAGTTTTAAAAGAATAGTTACCACCCAATAGCCACTGTAGGCTTACAACTAAGCAAAAAGTGTCTTGTCAGTTGAGATTAGAAGCAAAAGAAAAGAATAACAGCTTTGTCTTTCTGGCCTTTGTTTTTAAGGAAATGGTTTTAGATTAATGCATTTCATTCTTTGCCGCTGCTTATGTTAGATATGTAGAAATAGTCTCAAAGAGCCTTTGAGACATTCGCTGTGCACCATTGAAAAAGAGCATGTTTGTCGTGGCCAGCCAGCCTGTTGTTTCTTCTTTTCCATGCAGACCTTGCTTTGCTCGAATTCGTAAGAGTCTTTAAAGCAAAATTTAAGAAGGAAAAATAAAATTTGAGTTGTCTCACATAGCCTTTGCTGTGAAAACCACATACAGCCTTGTGCTGTGATGTTCAGCGGAGGCTAATACTGAGTTTGAGCTTTATTTTTTCACCCGAAGGACGTTCTGTATTTAGACTAACTAAAGTAGGTAATGGTAAGAAACGGTAAAAATAAAACATCTCTCATTACAAATATGCAGCGACATAAATGTAATGCTCGAAAAGAATGCAACAGCACTGTTAGGTATCAGTGTTTGGGACTAGAGCAGTACGTCCATGCGCTTTAGAAATAAAGATTGGAAAAGGTGACACTTAATTTCCTTTACTGCTCAGGATATGACACTGTTGAATTGTCGGGAAAAGGAAAGGGAAACTCATCGATAGTAAGGGTGCATTTCTGAGGGAGCCTTTAGGAACACATCATCCAGTCCTTCTGAACCAAAACAGCTCAGTTAGAAGCTTCTAAGTGAATAAAGGCCTAATTTAGCACTTGGGAGTAAAGAACAGCAGATAAAATGGGGAGAGGGAGTGGGGAGTTTCTACCAAAATATGTTTTTTCAGATGTTACTCTCTCAAGCAGAGAGAGAAATGGAGGAGGAATAATGGAGTAAACGAGACCTTAAAGGAGGGAAAAGATGGACAAAATCAGTGAGGTTTTGAGGCAAATGTCAGTGATGAAGTCATCACCTCCAGCAAGAATGTGCAAGGTTCGAGGGAGCGAAGCTGGTCCGAAGGGAGCTAACCGTGAGGCGGTGAAGCAGTTGAGTGCACGAGAAACGGTGGATCTGGACAAAGGGATGGTGTCTGCAGAGGGAAGAGAAGTCAGGAAGCCAAGGAGGCTGAGAGCAGGGCTCGGGGTGCTCGTGGAGGACAAGTGGAAACCGAAGATGAGCAAGCCACGCTCAGAGGTGGCTTCCAGGGCAGGAAGAGGGAAATATCTGCTAACTGTGAGTCAGGCAAGTAGGAGACACTGAGGTGGACTCATCCGTAGTGGTCGAGTATGAATGCGAGGAAGTGAGAGGTGCGGGAGGCAAGCTTTGCTCCAGCGGTGGGAGGGGAGGTCACAGCGGTGGGAATGGGAGAAAAGGAAATGGCTGGAAGAAGGGAAAAGCATGAGGGAAAGGAGGAGAACCTGCCAAATCGATGAGTAAACGTAAAGGAGTTTGGAGGTAGAAGGTTGCAGTGGGTTTGTACCTTGAAGAGGTTCTGTGAAGTTCGGCGGAGAGTTCCTTGATTTGCCTGCCTGGTTCAGCAGACTTAACGTCATTCCAGGCAGACGTGGAATAGTGTCTTGTTTTTACGTAGTATTCGCTGTTAAGACTATGTGTGTGTGTACACGCACACATGTAGTTAGTTTTTCCAGTACTTTTAAAAAAGTTAGCCTGTGTCTTTGGGAACATGAGGGTGAGAGGAGATTTTTTTGCCATGTTTTAGAAGTTATTTCTCTGACATTACAGCAGTTGCTGTATAAAATAGGTGAACAGAAGGTTAAAGGAGAGCTATTAATGCCTAGCACAGGATGCCATGCCCTTTTCCTCTGAAAGGAAGAGCTGAAAGGCATTCAAGTAGTATAATTTATAATAATCGTGCTCCCTCTCGTGGCTGTTGAAGGAGATGCAGAACCGTATTTTGGGATAGCCGTATTAAAAACTGTAGAATTTATTAACAACTTGCTATTCTTAAAATAACATGCAACAGCAACCACACAGGAAGGATCTCTGAAGTAAGAGAAAATATTGAAAATTCCATCCTTTCCTTAAACTGAATAATTGTAGATGGTCAAATAATATATTTTTCCCCCTAGAGATCTTTTCTAATGTAATTTCGATCTTACCATTTCTGAGCTGGAAAAAGGGTGAGTTTTGTGTTGGTATCACTACTGAAGCCAAAAATGAAACTTTGTGTTTCCTAGTATTTCAGTCCGGTATAAACAGCCTAAGCTCTGCCTATGTCTTTGCTGTAGCAGTCCATGAAGACTTTGTAGCTCATCTAAGCGTCTTTTTTTCCTTTGAAGTGCCGGAGTGGGTCGAACGGGCACGTTTATCGTTATAGATGCCATAATAGACATGATGCACGCTGAACAGAAAGTTGATGTTTTCGAGTTTGTTTCGAGAATCCGGAATCAGCGTCCACAAATGGTTCAGACTGACGTAAGTAGACTTTAACAGGCTGGAGTCACCGCTTTCCAGATCCAAAGTCGCACGTGCCTCTGCGTCCCCCCTCTGATGCGTGCCCCAGTATTTCCCGTTGCGTCGTGCTGCTGGGTTATTGCAAACTGAGCAAAAGCCGGTAGAAGGAGAAGGTTGGGGAAGAAGATCCAGACAAGTTAGGGCTGTGATCAAACCGCCGTAAGGCACGTTTTAGTTAGTAATCGTGTCCCTGTATGTAATAGGGTGGAATTCTAGGGAGTGTGAGTGAGGTAGTAGAAAACTCTGTTTTAGCTTAAACTCTATTTTGATGATTGTCGACCAGGTGAGAGAAGGAAGTGCCAGATTTGATGCACTTTCACTTTGTTGCTTTTCAGTCTGCTCATGGGCTTGCTGTTTGCTTGTTGCAGATGCAATATTCATTCATTTATCAAGCCTTACTTGAATACTACCTCTATGGGGACACGGAACTGGATGTGTCATCCTTAGAAAAACATCTACAGTCATCACACAGTACAGCGCCGAATCTTGTCAAAATAGGGCTAGAAGAAGAATTTAAAGTAAGTATGGAAGGCCTTTGCCCTAAGATTTCAACATTTAGACCAAAAAGATACCTCAAAAATGGGGAAGCATGACCTTTTTAAAAAAAAAAAAAAAAAAAAATCCAAGCTGAACACCTCATTTATCTTATTCTGTGCCTGCAGTGGGATGAGACAAGTCCTGGGGCCTTGCTTTAACATCATTTAAAATGTTCTTTAAAATGCTGGTTGAAGACTTGCATCATTTTACTGACCTTTTCCTATATGCATTCAGTAATTTTTGCTTATAAAAATAAAATGGAACTCTTTGTTTGGTCATATGCTAGATGCAGGTAGAGCTAGATTACCTTCCCCCCTAATTTACAAGTCAAAAATGTTAACTTAGTTGTGACTGTAGGGCGAATTACTGTGAATTTTCAGATCTTGTGCTAAATATCTAGCATTTCTGTTTAGAGAAAACTCTGATGGAGAAACCAAAAATGCTGGCTTTTTGCGATCGTTGTTTAGGACATACGTAGATTTTAACTGTCCTGAGTTACTTTAGAACTTTTATGACATTTGCTAGGCAAAAACATTTATCCTGTGTACGATTCTAAAGCATTAAATGATAATATGTTAGCTGGATCTCTCCCTTTGCTTTAAAGAATTGCTTTAATCAGAAATTTTGGAACAGGGAAAACAAAATGAAGCAAAATAAGCCTGAAATTTTAGCAACAAGTACAAATTTCATAAGTTTCGTAAGTATAAATTTTTATAAGTAATTTCATTGGTCTCTGAGTGAAGGCAGTAAATGAGCCCATCAATTATTCTGCCTTTTCCAGAACTCCTAAGTCTTTTTTTTTTTTTTTTTTTTTTTGCTGTCTGCTGTATTAGCAAGATTGCCAAAGATTAGTCTGTTTTCCATAAAGTACAGAGAGCAGCGTTTAGTTCTGCGGTGTCTTCTGAAAAGCATTTAGATGACGCAGCAGCACTGATCCCATCCACACTGCGCCCTATGCTGTAACCAGTTGGAGAGTCTCTGCCGTAAAGTTTATTTGCGTAAAGTATATTACGCAGTGACTGAAAAGTGATTTCTGGGGTGTATAGGCATCTTTATTTGTTGCCGATATTACAGCTTTTATTTGAGGCGGGATATGCTTCTGAAACTCAGAACCCAGCAAATGCAGCAGGAAAATCTGCTTGCAGTTTGAGAATTAAATTAACACGCGTTGAATGTATATTGAATAGCTCCTGGGATGTATGTGTACAGCGATGGTCTTTACCCTCCAAGCCCCACCTCGGCAGAACAAGCCTGCATTATCCGCATGTGTTGCCTCCGCGTAGTCTAGCCCGTAAGAGGTCTTTGGGGCAAGAACCGAGCAGGGATGTGTCCCGTGTCCCGGGAGCGCTCTCAGCCCACTCCGGTTAAATAGCGGTGGGGAGCTGGTCCTTCACGGGCGCAAGCTGAAAATACGTAGAGCCAAGTTGGAGTATTTGGCGCCCGCGTTTGATAAGCCGGTTCAGTGGTCTCGTCAGTCTTTCTCTCGTTGCTTAAAGGCTGGGGAGAGAGAAAACAACAGCCATTTGACCCGAAGGCGAGCAGGTTTTCAAAAGGGGCTGATTTCATGGAAGGGAATTTCTGAAGAGGGAAGTAAGGCGACCCTTTCCCGTGGGGGATGATTGCTGAAGGACCCGCGGCGATCCTGACTGGAGATGCAGGTTCTCCGTGCCCTCTTCGGAAAGCCGGGCCCAAACAGCCCTTAAGAAAGAGGGATGGGGGAATTCGCTGCTGTTTTATCGACCTTAAAATTTACTGGTGTAGTGTGCGGATTTGTAAACATTCACCAATATGAAACAGATTATGGAAGGGTGTTGCTTTTGATCCCATCCCATAGACAGGACAACGGGGCGACTGTTGCGTGACTGCTCTGCACCCCGTGACGGCCGCCGCCCTTCGGCTCGCCCTTACCCCCGTCCGCGTGTTTCGTTACAGAAGCTGACGAACGTTCGAATAATGAAGGAGAACATGAGGACTGGCAATCTTCCAGCAAACATGAAAAAGGCGAGAGTCATCCAGATTATTCCGTGTAAGAGGGGTCGGTTTTGTGCCCGCGGAAACGAGCGTCGCAAAGACGGGACGATCGCGACGGCGTCGCGAGTGAACCCCCGCGCGCCGGCAGCGCCGCGGTTACCTCGCCTAGGAGCGCGTCCGCATAAATTTTAGTTAGCAAAAGAAAGAATTGATACTTGTTTTTTTTATTTTTCAGATGATTTTAACAGAGTGATTCTGTCGATGAAAAGAGGTCAAGAATATACAGACTACATCAATGCTTCCTTCATAGATGTACGTATAAAAATCTTAACGTGTTTAAACTGAAAGCCAAATATTTTGTTGTTGCTGATGAGTCTTTTTGAAGAGATACCGTCGACTCCGCTTATGAAGAACATTGGCATTTTGGTTTGGTTTTGCTTATGAGAGTTTCCAAATGCATTTTTCATTTTAGTTTTCAATTTCAGTTTAAATGGTTATGTAATTTAAACTTAGACTTACAAACTAAAGATTTTATTAAACCCTGAATCCTGAGAAAACAAACGGTGAAACAGATTAATTAGTGCTACAACTATCTGCTCCATTACCTGCATGCAGGTTAAAAAAATACACTGAGCATGCGCTTTGCTGACTTGCGAAGCAAAAACCCGACGTATTTAGTATGGGGAAGGGAAAAGTTTGGGAGCTCTGGTTTACCTGGGGAGACCTGGCTTAATTCCTAACTTTATTCCTGCCTTGCTCTTGAAAGCTTGGGCAACACCATCTATTGCATTTCAGTTGTATTTAAATATGAGAATTAATTATATCCTAAAGCAATAAAACTCTATTAATGATTGAGGGTCTTGGATGCTCGTTACAAAGATCACAGCTGTATGTGAATAGAACTGCAGCTCAGAAAGTGAGTTATGTGGTAATTTTGCAGTAAGGCTAATAACTGCAGTGGTTAATGTTCTTTAATATTTTCGTTGAGGAACCCTTCTCAGTTCCCTAGCAAGCAGAATTTGGTTCCTTCAACCATGACTGTAAAAACTCGTATGACTCAGAGTTACGAATTGGCTTTTCTGCAGGTTGACAAGGTGAACTCACCTGGACAGGGAATTCAGGGCCTGATCGTCCTCTTCCAGATAAAACCAGAATAAAGCCATTTCTCCTGTGATTACAGCAGGGTCACTTCTGCCTTATCACTGTGTTCACCTCATGCTCTCAAATGCTTCCCCAAACCTTAACATCGGACATTCCTTTGCCGTTCATGTTCATTTTTGGTAGGAGTAATGTCAAACTGCTAGTTACCTATTGGGCTGTCAGATCATCTCACTGCAGGCACCCAGCTGGGTGGAGGGAAGGGGAAGCCAAGAGTGGCTCAGCGTTATCTTCGAGGTGGGACTTCATGTTGTGTAATCATTCGTGTCTCTTGCACTACAAATCACTCCAAGGGTTAGCTGGATAGAAACTGCATCATCTGCAATGACCTAGCCTGGAAGTAGGCTCTTATTTTAACCTTTTTTTGAAAGAAATACTTAATTTAACCATGATTTAAGCGTGCTTGTAGACTACAACCACTTTTATGGTTCATCCAAGAAGATTGTATCAAAAATGTTTCCTTTTAAATCTCATGACTATGCCTTTTACATTCAGAATTTGAGATTTTTTTACTGCATTGCTGGCAATGAGCAAGTATCAGGTGTTTTGTAGATTCGGTGTCACAACCGTGTGCAGAGAATTTGAGGTAGCCTTCAAATCATGAAACAGCCTGTTTAAACTTACAAATTTCAGTAGAGAGAAATTGTATACTAGCCTTTCCGAGTATCGAATTCTGTCACTCTTTACTTTTATTCCTTTGGTTCTTCCAAAAACGTCTCCTTGTTTGGCATTTTAACAGCAGACGGTACTGCTTTCCGGGCTCCCCTTACCTTTCAAGTATGGAAGTGTCCTGATGTAGGAGAAAACTTGCAGCGTTGTAGATGCTATTTAAACAAACAAACAAACAAAACTTAAGAATAAAATGTTTATCAAAAGAGTGGCCATTGAGTACCATGATGGCTTTGGTGGCTGATCACAGTCTTTGTTTAGTTTTACCTTACTTTTTTTCTCTTGTAAAAATGGATATAATTTCAAGGGAATACTTATATTTTAACATTTTAAAATCTCTTGGACTCACCTAGAATTGGATTCTAACTTACTCTGCTTCCTGGAGTAAGGGAAGTAACTAAAAAATATTTGTTACTACTTCCCTTTCCGTAACTTACAACACTCTGAAAACGTTGATCAGATGTCTGTTGAGGGGCATAGTCGTTTGCATGAAGTTCGGGGCAGATTCTGAAGACTGTTTGAAAATATAGCCCAGATTTGGAATAAGTGTCCTGCGTATAAATAGATCTCTTCTTTCCACGTAGGGCTATCGCCAGAAGGATTACTTCATTGCCACGCAAGGACCGCTTCCTCATACCGTGGAGGATTTTTGGCGAATGGTGTGGGAGTGGAAATGTCACACTATAGTTATGCTCACCGAAGTTCAAGAAAGGGAGCAGGTACGAATCGTGCTGTTTCTAATTACTGAGCAAAGTGATTTCCATTAGCAGTTGTAAACCCTCCTCATGGCTTTAAAAATGCAACAGATATGAGTGCCAGTGTTAGATGAACTATTTGTTTCCTGCAAATTCTAGTAATAGATTTTTTTTGCCTTTCCTGAAATGACTTGCTGCTTCACTGTGAGGCGTAGCCACTTTTTTTTTTTTTTTTTTTTTTTTTTGCTTTTGCTTGAACTCTCAGAAAATTGACTTAAACTACTGAGAATTGTGTTTTGTAAATGAGCCCAGTCCACCATCAAAGGCACAACGCAGGTAGGGCCACCAGAAGTGGACACCAGTTGAAGAGCTGGTTTGGACTGGAGAGAAGCTGGGCAAAGCTTTCCTGCCAGATTCCCTTGCTGTCTGGCCAGCGTGTAGCTCCGGTGGCTTATTCTGAACCTGCCTAATTCTGTTCTTGAGTAATGAAAATCATCCTGTATCCCTTTCTGCTGCAGTGCCGGAGATTCGGGACTCCGCTCTGCAGCCGGGGTGTTTCGGTATGGGTCTGGGAGGTGGTGTTTGCTTTTGGGAGACTTTTAAAGAACATTTCATTGCATTTAGATGTTAATTTTATTCTAATCTGTTTATAAAGCGGTATTTACTACCGCTAATCCGTGCCCTTTATATCCTAGTGGCCTATGTTGTGGAAATATTTTATTGCTATATAAACCGAGGGGTTGTTAGCCATTCCACTCCAAAGTATTTCGAATGTGGTTGTTAAGACCTCTCCTACAGAGGAGACTCATAAAAAATTAGGTAACTGGAAAAATTTTCAAGGAACATTTTATGATTCTCTTTCAATTTTGCAGGAAAAATGCTTCCAGTACTGGCCATCAGAGGGCTCTGTGACTCACGGAGAGATAACCGTAGAAATAAAGAATGACAGTCTTTTAGATGCCATAAGTGTAAGGGACTTCATAGTCACGTACAGTCAGGTATAGTGTTTAAATTACATGAGTTTTTGTTCTGTTGGTTGGTTTTCTTCTCCTTTTTTATTTTTTTTTAAGGCAGGCATTTACAAATAAGATTACTTAAATGCTGGAATTTCTATCTAAAGATAACTGTGGTTAGTCTTCATACAACATTTTCACAGAATCACAGAATCGGTAGGGTTGGAAGGGACCTCTGGAGAACACCTAGTCCAATCCCCCTGCTCAAGCAGGGTCATTTTGTCTCCATTTTGCCAATGGAGAAGAAGTTTATATAAAACATTTTGTTGAAATGTAAAATTTAAGTAAAATTCTGATTGTAAAACCTGATCAAAGTGGTTATCTTCGTTTTTTGATTAGGCCAACTCTGAGATCTGCCTGACTAATATACGGTTTGGGTTGAAAATAGCCCCTTTTATCATAATGGAACAAAATTTGTATTAAGAATAGGTAAGGTAAGAAGTGCGTTTCCATTTTGAAATAACAACTGCATAAAATCTGTTCTTCGTGCGTTTGCAGAGTAACCAGGAGAAGCAAAGCAGGCTAGTCCGGCAGTTCCATTTTCACGGGTGGCCAGAGATTGGAATTCCTGCGGAAGGAAAAGGGATGATTGACCTGATTGCAGCTGTCCAGAAGCAGCAGCAGCAGACAGGAAACCACCCGATTACTGTGCACTGCAGGTGAGGCTCACCTCGTTCCCGCCTGCCGTCGGCTAAGTAACTGCGTTGTCCCTTTTTCTCCAGTCTGGTTGCTGTCGTGGCAATTTTCTTTCTTGAAGGCGTAGGTGGTCTCCTTTTTAATATCAAACAAACAGTAAAACCCCCATAAATTAGGATTAGGTAAAGGACTTACGACTCGACTTTTGCTAAATTACTTTGTTAAGCATCAGTACCTTAATGGATAGAGAATAAACAAGTGTCTTTGTTACTTGGGGAACTGCAGTCTTGCCCCTGAGTTTATTAAACGCTGCAATTAGGAAAATAATGCTATAGGATTATAGAAGTGATGTCTTAATACATCCCACCAATATAGTGCTCAAATGTTCTATTAGGATGAAAATGCTGTTGTTTTTCTACCAATTACCAGGAGAATAAAATATATCCCTAATCTAAGCTGAAGGCAAAATCTACCTGTGACTTTAAAAGCAGACAGAAGAAGGAGTTGGGAGGACAGAGAAAACAACGTTTACATTAATATTAGGAGGTAGCTTGCGTATGACTTGATATATTATGACAAGAATATATCTTTGTCATCTGCCAAGTTTTCATTTTTTTTTTCCTGAACTGTCCTTTTTTATTAGAACATCTCTTTTAGTTCTTTTAAAAATATATATATGTAGTTGGCTTTTCCTGTGTTTTTTTCAAATGATATTTTTCAAGATTTGGTGGAGGGGTTATTAGTCATTCAAATTTATCTTTTCCCCTTTTCATACTACATCTGCTGACTTAAAAAAACCAAAACAGTATTATGCCTTTTCCTGATTGAAAAATCATACCCTGCTTTTAAAATATTTTATTTTTTTATAAATTAGTGAAATCTTTCTGTTCCTTTTTTCTGATCTTGTCTTTAGCAACAGTCTGTTTACTACCATCTCCCTACAAATAACCAGAACAATCACTGTTCACGGTAACAGTGTCACGAGGGTTTCAGAGTTTCCCAGTATTGGAAAGTTACTGGAACTTTGTGAAGTCATGCCAGGGACTTCAAAAAATGAGTATAAATTTATTAATAAGTAAGCACATTTCAAGTCTGAGACTGATTATTTTTTTTTTCAGTGTTCACGTGACCTTGTGAAAACTTCTACTCGTTCTTTTCCAACCCCGTTTAGGGATGGTTTAAGGTACCGCTGACAAAGGCGGTTGTTCTGTAGAAGAAAGATAAATCTCTGAGTAGTGGCGGGGTTTTCCTGGGCGGGTTGCCAGCAGAATGCAAAGGCAGTCGGTTCCTGAATTCCAACTCCCTTCCCCTCCAGCGCGCGTCTCCGGCTGCCTGCTGTGTACCTGCGCTTGTTCTCCCGGCGCGCTCTCCACCTTTCAGCACTCCTTAATACGCTACACAAGCCTGCTGGGATCCTTACTTGCTTTTCTCTTTTGTCCAGCCTCGGCTCTTCCTGACCCTGCTTTGCCTTTGAATTTTCAGTCTTGGGAAATGAAGTTCTGAGAGTCGACTTTAAAGAAGTTGTCTCCCCTTAAAAAAAAGGGGGTGGAGGGGGAGGGTTGGAGAAGGAGTAGTAAGAGGAGTGCTGTGTTCTGGTGAGACCACATGTATTCTCCTGGATTTCAAATGCAGTTTAGTTTTCCATACCTCTATACTAAAAATTCTTAAATACATTTAAAGTATTAAAAAAGGAGTTGAAAACAACATCTATCTGCCTCTTTTACACACAAGTGAGTAAGCACCACATGTAATGATATAAGTGTACTGGCTTACAAAGAAACCTGGACTTTATATCTTTATTTCCCCATCTTTTTGTAGCTGTGAACTTACTCCAAAATGCACTGCTCGCAGGGCTTTGGGATGGTTACTAGAGATTAGCTAATTATAAGTAAATCTGAATCTTTTCAAATGTTGCATTTGTGTTTAATCTGATAAAAGTAATTGTCTGATGGGAATAATGCATCCAGTACATCTTACCTGTTCATTTTTCCCCAGACTGCTTAAGTATCCAGCTGAGGATACATGCATTTGCACTTAATCTTTTCATAAGGCCACGCTCATTAGAAGGCTTTTCTGTCTTTGATGGAAATAAGGTAGAAGCAGTGACCTGTTACTATGATCCGTCTGCTTATGAATGATTAAAACACATTAAAAGTTTAAATTTGATAAATCTTGTATTTGTTCTTGTTCAGCAATCCAGTGAACCTTTTATTATCTCTTGATTACCAAACTCCCAGTGCCATCCTGTTTTTAATAACTATTCCCTATCAAAACCATTTGCCTACCAGTGCAGAGCCACCATTTTGTCGGTCCATACCAGCAAAAGTGTGATTAGGACAGAGAAAGCAAACTTTTTTCTGGGTATGATATTAGGCTTAAAAAATGAGATAATTTATTCAAATATATTTTGCTTCCACAGATACTAAACACACCTATATCAGACTTTTTGTCATAGTCCAGAGGCAGAATAGTCTTTAATTTCTTGTATTTAGTATAGTCTCCTATGTAATCTTGTTTTTAGTTTGTCCATGTATTAATGCATCTGTTTGAGAAGAAGCGGTTTCATTCACAAGAGTCATTAAAATCATGATAGCTGGATATGACATTTTCCATCAATAACTTTGGAATAATAATAATAAAATCCTTTCATACATGTCCATGGAGAAGAAATAGAAATTGTGTGTTGAAATGTGTGGATTTGACCACACAGGACATCATTGTGTTATAACCAAGTTTTGCCATTAAAAGTCTGAAGATTGTGCTCCTGGCACATTAAGATGAAAAGCAGAGTGTGAAAGCATGAGAAGTTTGCTTTTGCTGTTGTTGAAGGTTAATTTAGATTTAAAGAAGAAACTTTGCCAGTTCGTCATCTGTCTTTTAGACTTTGGCTTATACTTGGCGTTATCTCAGCCAGCTCTGGAATCTCTCGCTTGAGTGTATAAGCTCTGAATATTGGGAATATTGGGCCTTTATTGGTTCCAGCTTGACTCAGAATTAATTTTGATTAATTCTGGCTCCTGTCTTAGCAAAGCGGGGGTGGTTAAAATAATTGCAAAAAAAAAAAAAAAAAAAAAAAAAATAAAGAGAGAGAGGAGAAAGTTGGCTAATAGTAGTATTCAGGTATTCTGTATCACTAGTATTTCACTTTTTTACCTTTTTTTAAACCTTACTGTATGTCAAGCAAATATGTTTATGTTGCAGTGCTGGCGCTGGAAGAACAGGTACATTCATAGCACTCAGCAATATTCTGGAACGAGTAAAAGCTGAAGGGCTCTTAGATGTATTTCAAGCTGTGAAGAGCTTAAGACTGCAAAGACCACATATGGTGCAAACACTGGTATGATATTTAACAATAAGAATCTTTGTCAAAGGATGTGTGTTTGTAAATATTCTTGGGGGAGGAGAACAAAGTTGCTTTTTGCAGGTTGAAATAAATTATGTATGCTGGCTCTGTATGTATACAGTATTAGCAGAAATCTGTATTTTTACTTTGAGGTACAGTCTCTAAAAATACAACTTGACTAAACATTCTGTGGTTTTCAGGAACGGGTGATGGTTTAAAAAAAAAATCTGAGTTTTGCTGATGACAAAGATATGAAGTGTAAATGCCTTTTAGGTTATATATCAGTTGTTTTCTCTTACGTTAAAAATGTCTAAGCTTAAATTGGCTTCCAGTTTATCACTGAAAGGGAAAACTGTTTTTGGCTTGTTTGAAGTCGTCTACAAATACGTGAAGCTTGGTGCAGACACTTTTCCTTATTGAATAAACATCAGAGTTTCTTGGAGACATACCTTTTTGGACAGCATGTAAAAATGCTCTTATTTAGTCTGATAGCATCCATTCGGCAGTTAGAAACTTCTTTAGAAACAGTTACCTCAAAACACTTTTTTCAGATAGGTTTTTTTTTTTCAATGTATGGATAGGGGAAAAAGGGGATTATCTACAGCCACACCGAGACGGGGATGAAATATGTATCTTTTGGGGTTCTGGCTCTGTGATTTAATAATGCTAATTATAGGTGTAATTGCAACAGATATTCCCCACTGAGTCTGCGGAAAGTCTAGGGAAAGGCTTCTGATAGACTCTGCTTTCCAGCATGAGCAGATTCAGATGCCGCTTTCAGTTATTATCAGCATCGTTATGGGTTTTGTAGGCCAGCAAATCCTGTACGAGACGAGGCACGTTGGCATGTCTGGAAGTGCCTTCTCTAGGACGCGGAGCTCTACTAGCCAGCTGGCCAGTGTAGGAAGTGGGTAAAAATAACGCACGCAGACGGCATTTACAAGCGGAGCTCAATTTCAGAAATTAAAATACAGGTTGATGCTGGGCAGCCCGGTGAGTCTATCAGCCAGTGATGGGGAGGAGAGAGGGTCGTGGTCAATGGATGAGCCAACAAGCCTGGGAGGTCACCCCCCATCGTCACCTTCTGAGCGTTGCAGCAGAAGCGGTAGCCCTCACTTGGACAGCTGGGCTCCCCGGGCAGTGTGTAGGAAGTTACCTGTTTTGGAGAAATGGGTAACAGCCAGATACAGCAAGCAGTTTATTAATCTAAACAAACCGGTTTGAGAATTAATTTGCATTTTAAGAGCCATTTCCTAGAAAGCTTAAACAAAGCTTTTTAACTGAAACCAAGAGCCAGCCTTTATTTGACAAGAGAGGGAGGCAGCATTGCTTTTATATTTAATCCCCCCAAAAAACCCAAACAAAAACCCGAGAGATTAGGCTTCAGCTACTTCTACTCATAAAGGGGAGACTCACAGCTCTGGAGAGAAGGCCCAGCTGGCAGGTTGGTGGATCTTCCAGGGTCAGGATGTTACCATTCCCATCCTGGAAAGTTCACTGCCTGTGAGACAGAGAGAGAGGTCTTTGACGTCACGTGTGCCACGGGTCAGATAAAACCTTTAACTCTGCTGGTGCAACCCGTGTTGAAGTCCTCGGCTCTCCTGTCTTTGGTTCAAACCTTACTGCAAGCACAGGGCCAGGAACGAGCCAGTAGAGAGAGGAGCATGCAGTGATCTTTGGTGCAGTGATGAGAAATGAGGAAATTTGGATCAATTGGAGGGTCAGTTGGATCAGTAGTTGTTCCAAGCTTGTAATGGTCCAAATTGGAACATGTATTTACCGCTTGGATTTTTCTGCAGTGTAATCATACTACACAACCAAAGTACATTTTGATATCTTCTTATTGTCTTTCAGGAACAGTATGAATTCTGCTACAGAGTGGTACAAGATTTCATCGACATATTTTCTGATTATGCTAATTTCAAATGAAAATTCTTGCCTTATTTTTTAAGTTGTCTGTATAAATAGGTGTATATTCTGTTAATTTATTTTTTGTCATTCTTATTGTTGACTTTTACTGTAAATAGGACTTTGTGTTTGCTCTAAAAGTTGCATTTGCTGTATAAAGTTTTCTTAAATATCTTTAAAAGCAAACTATAACGTTCATATACAGTATATCATTCTAAGATATTATAGGGATTTTTATTCTAAATAACAGTAAATTAATTCTTGAAGTTTTATTTCTTTGCATTTTTCCCCTTAGAAATATTTATCAATAATGTTATTTCCCAGTTCTTGAAACTTTACATAGCTGATTTACATTTCATACTAGAAAAGTGAATTTTGTTATGTATGTTTTAGCTAAATGTGTTCTGGCCATAAACTGTTTTTTCATTGAAGTCAATGGCAAATGAAAACAGTCTTTATTTGGGGGCACATTCTGATAACCTGCTCATGCTTATTTGTAACTTATTCCACAAATATTCTCGTTGAAGGTCAAGAGACTGTTCACCAAGTGAAGTGCTATGAATGACAGAGGTCTCAGAATATGGCTCTTCATGTGTAATAATGTACAGCCCAACTGAAAAATATAAATGCTTTCAAAATCTGTTTTAAAGAGCAGCCAGGTTGATGGTGGTTCTGTTTTGAGTCTTACTACCAAAAAGATATAATCAGTATAAATACAGATTTGAATTGTTTCATTTAATACAGTTTACAAATTCCATTTATTTTGTTCTTTCCTAAATATTACACCAGCTTAAATCAATTTAGAGGTACAATAATGTGAGTTTACCGCTATTTTGAGAATATTTTGCATATCAGAAGAGTATATTTTGCTGCACCTGAACTTGTCTACTTCAAGAGGCTTTATAGCCACTATCAAAAATGGATAAAAAGCTTCTATATACATGTGCATAGTTTCCCCATTCTTTGAGAAAAAGAGAAAGAGAATAAGGTGAAGATAGTGTCACTTTTGATTGTAATCAACAGAATAATTAGCAGTATTTGCTGAAATTTTGAGAAATACTTTACTAACTGTATAACGCTAGCAGTAAACATTGCAGCAAAAAGCTCTTTTAAAATGTGTATTCTTAAAATAAGCTCCCCATATAACTGTCAAGAAAGGAGTACATCCTTTATCTGAAAGAGGTATATGACTGTGTATATAGATATATTTTTACTGAAAGTACTACTGATAATCTAATTGGTAGAACAAATTTTAAAAATCTTTATCAAAAAAGGATTTGCTGGGGGTTGGAAAATCCAAAAAATCACAGGGGATCTGAATGTTGAAAATTTTTTTTTAAATATATCTTTTCCGCTCTTTAAAATGCCTATATGCATTGATGAGCACAAAGTATGAGAATATAGACTTTAATTACGTAACTAATATGCAATAGTTCTGTCCTGTCCAATTGGTTGGGTTTTTTCAATGCAAACATAAAAGCCTTATTTAAAATAAGCAACCTACACTAGTCACTTCGCTGTTGTTATTGCACTATTTTATCCCACGACCATTTTTCCTCTCTCATACTAAATAGCATTATACTTGGTAGCAATGCAGAGGGAAAGGAAGAGGTTCATACTTTTCCTCCGATTTCAAACTGAACGGAAAAGGTGCAGTTCAGAAATTTCTAAGCACACTGTTCTGAACGCTGCCGTTTACTGCTTGTCTTCCCAGTGATGCACTTCTGTATTTATTTGTACAGTAAATTATGCACTTAAAGAGGATCGTTTAAAGACTAAACGTTTGTTAGGAGTTGCTGGTAGAAGCTACACTCACAATGCAGAAAACATTGACTGAAGAATGCTAAGTAAGCTTGTATTGCTACTGCACGCTAAATTTTTAAAAAGGCAACAAATAAACTCAGTTTGGAAACCAGTGTGGTGGGGGTTGGCGATCGTTTGTAGAACAGGGAGAATTAGAGGTGTTTGTAATAACAGAAAATAATGTAAAGAAACTTCCAACATTTTCCAAGGAAGTATATTTTATAGTCCCAATAAATCACAAAGTCAGGGTTTTCCCAACCGTTTGGCCTACATTTAAAAAATAATTTACGTCTGCTGGACAGACTTTCGGGTCTGCGTTTCAGGGATTTTCAATAAAAGCTTATATTAAGAGTTGCCTCGTCCAGCAAAGCTCCTCAGCTCCGTGGCAATGCCGTGGGATGCCAGCTGCGATCCGTGACCCCCCGGCCGCATGACCTGCAGCGGGACACCACGCGCGCCCCGGTTTTTCCGCAGGGGACCCACGGGAAGGGCTCAGGCAGCAACGTGTAATTAAACAAGGTGTAGAAAAGAGGTGAGCGGAAACATCAAATACTAAGTGGGTACTCTGATTTTAGTTGCTCACCATTTTAAAATAACTAAGAGGAGATGGAAATACCTAGAATTTATTTCAGAATTCATAAATGTAGCTGTGTGGTGACTTTTAAAATAATTTAAATGCTTGTTTTCCACTTCCTTTTTTAGTTAATGGGCTGTTGTACCTAACTGCAGCAGCCTGATAACTGAGGAACTATATCTGGGTAAAGTTATATGAATTTTCTTTTAAGTTTTCCCATGTTGCATGGAATTACTTTAAAATGCCAAACAGTGATTAGAAATTGTACCTTCTGATCAGAGTGTGGTTTTGGTCACTATGTGACTTGACTGTCTGTTCTCATGTGTTAAGATAGGTTCCAGTTCACCGAAGCATTTAAGCACTTGCTTCATGACATCTGTATGCCGCAAAATATTTAAGTACCCTAGATTCTTTGTTCCTGAAGCAATCCCTTAAGTGCTTTGCGGAGTTGGGCCTTAATGAAGAATGCATTCTGTAATTACCGGTGTTTTTTAGAGTATTTTTATGTATCAGTTTTTTAAACTTTTAAAATGAGCCTGACCACCTGTGTTCAATATTTTGAATGTTTTCATTTCCCTAACATCATGTTCAATGTAAAGTTTTGAAACTTTTCTGTATAACCAAATTGTATTTAATTTGTCAAATCTTTATAATATATGTATGTATTATACAGTTTCAGCTATTACTGATATTTTCTTTTATTACATTTATAATTTGATCCTGCTGTGCTTTTAACGCCAGTGAATGTTGCTGCATTATTTGTATATGCAAATTGCAAGATCTAATACATTCTGATGCAAGAACAAAGCTTTGTTTTATTCTCAAACTCTATTTAATTTTCTTTAAATCTTTTTATTTCATTCCCGTACTGTGTGTTCATTTAAATCAAATATTCTAAAGGAGCTGAAATCCATTATCTAGATAAATAATTTTTCGGTACTTATATTCTGCAGTTATTTCAGAAATGATATTCTGATTCGTGTCGTAACTGAAGTATTGTGCGAGAGGATAGAGGGACCCCACTTACAGGACTCAGAGCCTCTCCGTTCTTTGGTCTGTAGGTTTGATAGTATCGCGATACGCTATGGTACTACATCAGCAAAAATCAGTAGCTTAAATTTTAACTATGTACCAAGAAAAATCAGGATGGCCTGCTCTTTTAACAGGTGTCCGGGGATACCCGTGTACACCGGGAATAACTATGCTGAAAGCGATTACTACCCGAACGTGAAGCCAGTATCGCTGAGCTTAGAGGAAAAAAAAATCGATTGGAAGGACTTTTAGTTTGTACGTGTCCCTCCGGTGCACTGAATGTTAACCTGTTCGAGCATTTTCCTTTGTAACCATGCTACTTTGTAATAGAAATTGAACAACCCAGAAATAATTGTAGCGACGTTTGCCAAGAATAGCTGTACCAATGTGCTGCTCTCAAAAAGTTGCGAGCATCGTGTACATCTCAAAGAGATGTCTCTGCTTTCTGGAAAAGATGTATTTACTGAGCAAGAATGTGCCTGATGGTTTTTAAATACAGGGACGCACCGCACTGCGATACGCAAGAGCCTTGAGGAAATGAGCGATAAAATGATTTGTGTGACTGAATCGTGTGTGCTTCAAGCGTTTACCGAGGTGCACAGCTTGTGAGCCCAGAGTCGGCTTTGGGTGGGAACAGACAGATACCTTTGTGTGGTGTCATAAAATAGAGGACACTCAAAAATATTAATCTGTTGTTGTTGCCTAATTAATCATTGGTTAGTAATAATTATTGATTAATAATCAAAATTATTATTTGTAGTGTAGTGACATTCGTCTGGAAATACCGTAAGAGCACTTTAGATTTTTCAAGTTAGATAACGAGGATTACAAGCCATAAGACAAAAAGAATGATCTTTTTAATGCATTCATCTTAATGTGCTTCTACTTGTTCTATTTCTATATTAAAGATGAACAATAAAAAGTACCTTTGCTACCCATACAGCCAGTCATAGCTAATGCTTCTGTTAACACCAAATCTAAGGCTGCAGAACAGACTTGGGATCGCTTGGTCCTCATCTCTTTAAAGTATCTAACATGCTGCTGTTTAAGCAAGTGCTGCATGGATAATGAAGTTTTCTTTTCATACTTGATTCTCACGTCCAGGAAGAAGGGATTTCAGCAGGAAGGCGACAACATAATTAAGATTCAAATAGTGGAAATGTTTTTCTCACAACAGTTACCTTCTGCTCCCTAAAAAAGTTCCATTTTAATGAAAGATCTGGAGAAATCAGTTAAGAAACAGAAATAACCTAGGACTCTACTGGCATACAGAAATAATACAGTTATACAGAAAACATAAAAACTAACTTTTGCAATCCTGTTTATGTATTTAACTTTAAATTTGACAGCTAATTTGGTCATTATGTGTTTTACAGCTTTTGATGCTGAAGACAGTTGCATTTTTAGAAACTGGGCTTTCAGAAAGAACAAGTCTTAATTGTAAATTGCCCCCAAATATTTATTTTAATCAGCTATTTAAATAATGCAGAGTAAGCAAGATTGAAGGTGAGTTTTTTTTTCTTTATAGGGCACGTATGTCAAATCTAAGCTAAGCTTGCCTAATAATGGAAGCTGTTCAATGCATCTGAGAATTCTTCAAGCAAATTAACTGCAGTGTGCATTTTTTTTTCAGCTTATGTATCAAAGGATTATGTTGTAATTTAGGTATTATTTTAATAACAGCTTTCATCTGAAGATTTTTGTACGTATCTGTGCTACTTTGCACGGAGTGTAAGAGTTAGCAATCAAATTATCAGGTAGAGAGTTTTCCAAAGTGCTTTTCATAAATTGTCGGTTTTTCGGTTTTTCTTTCAACTGCTTCCATTGAACTAATGATTGCTCATTGTTTCCGTGAATGTAACACTCAAAGTACTGACAAGCATTGAACAGAAACTGAACAAACGAAGATCTTACTGCTACTTCACGCTGCATAGACAGGTATTCACAAAGAGGAGCAATACTAGATCACTCTTGAAGAGCTTGAAAAAGAATTTAGCGTAATTGCAGTGGTGTCAGATTATGAAGGTCAGTTTGTGCTTTTGGTTGCATTGGTCTTCCGTTAGGAAACGGTGAGTGGCATGGACTGTGGCCCAGTTCTACATTTCAGCATAACAGACAGCGAGCAGCTTACGGCCGTCCGGCCTGCTGACGGTCTGTGCAAAAGATGATTATGTTCCTGCCTTCTTGGAAATGCTAGCATGATCTTAGTCTCTCTGATTTCTAAAAATTATTTATGTATGCAAATATTTTCTAATTAACTTTTTAATGGTAACTACGTGGCAGCCTATGGATCGAATACAAACATTTCTAAGGGAGCAGCAACGTGGATTTGCTTTCCTTCCTTTGTTAGCTGGAATACTGCATACTTTATTAAAGGCTGCTGGGGCTTTGCAGACCAGTAAGCAGTCTATGTGAACAGAGCTCTGTGCAGTCTTACTCCGTTCACAATAAACAAGTGTACAAATCATTAACTCTTACGCAAATGGCAGATCAGAAGAACTGAATGGACTGTGCAAAATGCCTCCTCTTGTCACTTTGAAAATTAGAAACTGATCTGTTGTAATGGCAAAATTTCCTGGAGTAAGAATTTTGTTCCTAAACTGGAGGATTTTCACTGCTTCTGTATCTAGAGTTGTCAATGATGTGTTTTTGGTGAGAGTACATTCGTGTTGTTATCTGATCAGTATGCTCATGTGTTATCTGGTTAGTTCTGCAACTTCATAATATGTACATCTCTTATACAGACATAGAAATTATAAGCAAGTTCCCAGTCCTGAAAAAGAGACTGCAAGGCATTCATTTACATTTAAAAAATTTGATAGATTTTCTCATGACATTGTATAGTTTGCTTTCCAATCATCTTTTGTGGATTAGAAGGCTTTATGTGAAAGCAGCCTATTAGAAAGTTAGTTTTCAAGATAAACTTTGATTTAGTGAAAGCCAGACGTTTTGCTTTAAAATAATTGTTAGTTCTTTATATCCTATGAAGAAGCTTGATCTTTCAGTTTGTTTCCCTAGATAGTTTGTTACATTCTATACTTTTATCATTTAAAAGAAAGAGACATGGATTATTTCAAAGCATTTATTAAATTTTAATTTAATACAAACCATTTTGTAAAACATATCCACTTTGTTCATAAACTTATGCAGATTCCTGCCACATGGGAATAAATTGTCAAAATTGGGTTCTATACTATGGATACAAGCATTCAGCAATCTTAGGTGCAATAATGTGTCAGTATAATAGGGCACCCAAGGGAGTCTATTCCAAAACAAATTTGAAATTTATTATAAAATAATTACTGGACTTTGACACGGATTGAACAGCCTGAAACATATTTTTCAGAGGACTAAAAGTTCATAAAATCAAACTGAGAACTGGCATATGATGATAGTGCAACTGTATTTATGCTAACTGCATCTACGTGAGCACTTTTTTGTTACGAGTTGGTAGTTTAATCATCACGTAGCAAGTGTAATTCTGTCAGAACATTTTTAGTTTTGATTATACTAGAAGCAAACTTACCCTAATGGTGCTGTGTGTGTGTGTGTGTGTTCATTTTCTCTGCTGTCATCTGGATCCCTTGGCCAAATTGCAAATACAGATTGGCCACGCTGACAGAGAGTTAGCATTTTCAAAGGTCATTCAGTTCTCTAAAATGGGGGCTTATCAGTGGCAATGCTCTTTCATCGGTATTGAAGCTGCTGCCTGACTCTGTGCCTGATTAATACTTGTGTCCCTTATCAAATCCTAATCTGGGAAAGGCTTTAACTGTGCTTGTGCTTTAGACCTGTAGTTAACTAACAGTACAAATCTGTGTACTTGCAAACCACTTGCTTAAAAACTAGAACAAATGATCTCATGAAAAAAAGATCTTCAAATGAGAAGTTAAGCTACTAATTTCTCTTTTTAATTAAAAAGAAATTTTTAGTTGTACTCTTGGCACAATCTTTAGCCCAAGTATGCTTCGACGATAAGAGGCCTTATTTTACTGTGCCACAGTTTTCCACTGATAAGCCCTGAAAAAGCTCAGATTCCCACTGGTGGATCTCAGTGAAGTTATCTACTCGCAATTACCTTTTGATTGACCAAGTTAAAAATAATAATAATTAAGAAAAAAAAAAAAAAAGTAAGTGTCAGATTCAAGGACTGACTTAAAACATAAAACTATTTTTCAACACACCTTTGAAAGTTGACAGTTTTACTTTGTATTGTATCCAAATGTATTTACTGGCTTGTACTCCTAATAAATTAAATGTTCACAGATACAAAGTACCCTAACAGAAAATTTAAATCATGAAGAAAATGTCATTTCTTCCCCTCTTATCTATCTATTTTTGCAAGTATTGGTATATCCATTATTTAAGAGACTACCATTGCTCTTGAAGAAAGATTTAAGACCACACTCAAAACCTTTATAATAATTTGCATTTTCTTGCAGGTATTGAGTGTGTTTGCAGACATTTATCACAAGGGATCTGATAGGAATTTGAGTGGTAAGTGCACTAATACACCACTATATGATCATGCCTAAATATAAAATTATTGACATACAGTAAAATACTGTTTTTTCCAAAAAAAAAAAAAAAAAAAAAAAAAAAAAAAACAAAAAAAAAAACCAAAGCCCTTGTTAATGTGCCTATTCAATGACAGTAGCAAAACTGCACTTCTGCTGTCCAGCCTAATTCAATTCGATGTACTAGTAGAGACCGGAGTGACTTATGCTTTGAGAGAGTTTTCCTGGTATAACCAGTTTACTTTAGGTACATAGTTCAGGAATAACTATCCTTATAAATACACTCAAGATGCCTTGATATCTGTCTATTGATAACAATTCCCTTGTTATAGTTCTGATTCTTCTGAAAGTTTTACACTTAAATATGATTGTCCAGTAGCACAATGCTATTATGGCAAATTTTAAAGTATGATAGTTTAATGATTTAATATTCCAAATTAAAACCACACCAAAGCTTATAAAATGGATTTCAGAGTAATTTAATTCAAAAAAAAAATCCTAACATTTAAAAAGCTGCTTGTACCTAACTGTATCACATCTAAAAGTCCCTAAAGTCATTACACAACATAAAAAAGCAGATGAGACAAACTAGATGATTAAATAAAAAAGTAGTAATATCAAAAGAAGTACTGCTTTGTCAAAGATCTGAGTATTAAAATTTTATCTCCCTGAAGCACAAAATATTGGATGACCTTGTAGAGGGCCTTTCTCGCTTTGTATCTGTTTCTCCACACATGTACACACATAACTTTGTTAACTTGGAGTTAAGGTCACCAGATTCCATATCTCACTACTACATACTTATTAAAGAAAAAAAAAAAAAGTCAGACATTCTGTTTGTCTGTTTTCTGTACTCTAACCTGTCTTATTTTCCCTCTGATTCCCATCCCTGCCCTGATCTGGGGGTAAGGGGAAAAACTGTGATAAAATGACAGTAGAAAGCAAGGAATTGAGGAAAGCTGTCTCTGCTGTCAAATAGTTATGGTAAAAATAAAGTTTGTTTTTTGATGGAGTACAGTACTCAAAGCGTTTTAAATTTATATGACCTTGATAATACACTGTATATCAAAAATACTGTACACGTTACAACCCACAATATTCCTTTAGGGTGTTTTTCCTCTAGTCTTCTTACAAGATCATAGCTACATTTTAGCATTAAATAGTTATCGGTTTGTTTGGTGGTTAGGAGATGGAGGAAAAAATTAGAAATTTATACCCTGCATAGTATACATAAGCTCATTTTAAATATATCCTGTATATTTACAGGATAAGTTCCTTTAGGATAAGGTTAAGTTCCTTTTCTTCAATTTATTATTAACTCCTGCAAGTACTTTAGGTTTCTTTTGTGCTTATTTTAAATACCTGAAGTTCTAGTTATTCTTCTGGCAACAGCTAGAGGTTAATTTGGCTTAGATTTCTGTGGAACCACTGCCTGAAAATGAGGCTCCAGGCAGCTGAGCAAACCCATGCAAAAAGAATGGTGTTGCTCCTTGTTTCCCCTCGATACTGGCCTACCAGGGAGGGGAGGACTGTTCAGTTAGCAGAGCCTTCTTGAACAGCCTGGCGAATCCCTCTCTTCACTGCTTATTTAAAACTGTTTGATACAGGTGAAAACACCAGCACCTCTAATCTCTTTTATGGAATCAAGGATTTTCCATGACTCCTTTAGGCATCAGGAAGAATCTGCAAACAGATAGCAAACACATTGCTTGCTTTTAAAACTTAGTCTCATGCATCATATACAGCAGACTGGAGAATAAAATGAAATGTTTCGGGCCCATATTCTGTAGCCCCAGACCACTGATACATATGTTCAAACTAGAGAAAGAACTGAATATAATGTATAAAAATATATAGCCTTAGCACAGTCTTAGTTGTCTTGTGCATTTTCTGCACAAATAACTTTTAAAGGTTACTTTTATCTTATGCGTGCTGGAAAGGGCTAAAGTTAAGCAGCCTTCCAATCTGGAAAAAACTTTTCTGATCTGAGTCCATGTCCAAAGGGCTTAGAAATAATTTCCTCTCCTCGGCTATTTTCAAAATAGGGCCTTCTCTCATTTTTAATACCAGGAGGTTGATCTCGCCCGTGGGGATTCACTTTTAAATTTGTACAAACATATGCCAAGACTTTATAACTTGCTGCAGCAAGATCCTAGATTTCACACAAATTACATAAAAAATACTTTACAACATTATGTATTTAAATTACACCATTAATAAGTAAACTGCCATAGGAGTGTTGACACTTATTAAAGGCACAGGTTAGTCCTTGCATCATGGCATTGTGTCAGCCTCTTAGAAACTAAGTAAAAAAACCTCATACTTGTTCATATAGAGATATTGACACATACACAAATACATATTTATCTAGAAAACAGTAAGTACTAAAATGGATGCTTTCAATAATCAAACTAAACCATTATCCAAAAATGTTTGTCTTAATTTATTCATATGGTAGGCATAAAGAATTGCTGTAAAACTCCACTTATTTTGCAAGTATGGATCTGTATTAGAAGACATACTAACTCACGCGTATCGTGATCTGTGACTTTTGTGTGTTCACTCAAGCTGTGTATAGGCTTGCTTGTATTGCAGAGCCTGTTTATCTAGGGATAAAATGCTTAGTTTGCATTTCCTGTGTTACTGACAAATGCCAGAGAGGACCGGATAGGCTTTACCTTACACAGAAAATGGTAATCCGGAAGTTAGGACACAGTGCAAAAATAACGTAAACGAAAATCTTGCACGTTCACAAGAGGGAGCAAATATCAGAATGATTCAAGATTAGCAGCATACAGAGTAGTGACATAAAAAGCTGGGGAAACGCAGCCTGCGTCTGTTTGGACTCTCAAATCCAGCTCCCAGCAACCAATTCCAGGTGGCGGGTGGAGAGCAGGAACCAGTTCTGTTACAAAAGCGACCATTTAGCTGATTACAGACGGTCTAGACTAATGCGATTACGTTATGTTTCACTGCTTTCTCCTTCCCCTCCTTGCTGGCTGTTTTCTCCTCTTTAAACCCCCTTATTTTTATGACTAAAAAAATGTTTTTAATCTCAGTTACCTAAAGGCTGGCGTGGAAAGCAGACTTAAGTGCCTAAACCAGTCTAAGAAGTAGCTGCGTGGGTTACACTGAAGCGACGCAACCCGCTCCCGCCCTCTCCTGCTGACGCGGCGAGCTCTCCCCAGGCTCGAGCAGGCCTCGCAGAGCCCTGTCCAGCCTCTCCCGCTCGATCCGAGAGGCGCTGGGGAACCCCAAGCCCGCCGGGAGGGGCGCGGGAGGCGGCGCGGAGGGCGGAAGCCGCAGGGCCCGGGCAGCGCCTCACGGGCGGCGACGGCTGCGGCAGCGCTGCGTCCGTTTGAAATCAAACCGGCGCCGCGCTCTGGATTGGCTGGGCCGCGCTTTGACGTCATCGCCCTTCTGCCAATCGCGGCCTCCCGCGCGCCTTTTCGAAAGTCGTACGCGAGCTTTCGGCGGTGCTTTTTATCCTTCCGCCACGCTAGCGTGGCTGGGGGGTTAAAAGAGTGCGGCCGGCGAGCGCTGCCCGCTCTAGGCGGCCGAGCCCCCTGCGTGCTCCCGGCCATGCCCGCTGCCGGCAGGTGAGGGCGGGCGGGCAGCGGGGGCGGTTTCGAGCCGGTGGGCGAGGCCGCCGCGCCGCGGGTGGGCGCAGCGCAGGGATACGCGCGGCTGCGGCGCGGTGAGGCGGCCCCGGTAGGTGCGAGGGTTGGGGTGGCGGCGGCGGCGGCGCGAGCGGCGCGCGCGGGAAGCCTCAGACGGCGCCGCGGCCTGACAGGAGGCGCCGCGCCGCTCTCCGCGTTCCTCGGCGGCCCGCGGGGGCTCCGCAGGAGGTAGGAGGCGTCCGGACCGCCCCCGGCGGGGTGGGAGCGGGCGGCGAGCGCGGCTCCGCGGGGAGGGGGGCCGCCGCGGCCCGGCGTTGTTTACCTAAAAGCGGATTTAAATTACTGTGGTAATGCAGGATACTGTGTGTTGGCCCCGGGCCTTTGCAAAGGCTGTGATGCGCGGTGGGTAGCGAATGCTTGTTTCGCGTGTAAAACCGCACTGCGTAACGTCGCGATGCCTGTTCTTGCCGCTGTGCGTGAACATCAGTTTCTGTGAGCACGCGATGCGCAAACAGCTTGGTGTGTACGACTACAGTGATTACTCCTGGTACGCTTTAATTCCCAGGTCTGCACAGAGCGAGCACATGCAAAAGGCACGGAGGTTCGTCTGTACATTATAGGAGTTGTCTGCCCAGCGGAAGTAAATATTAATTATATTAGTTCGTTTTCATAAATACGCAGAACATTATTTGGAAGAGTAATTTAGATGCTCTTTTTTTAGGTGAGGTTCCTTACGTCTGAAGATGCCGCTCTTTGGGGAAATTGTTGTAATTAAACGGAATGGGACTGATGGAATTCATTTCCCCCTCACTGCAAGTTCTTGTTTATTTGGAAGGTGAGAATTAGTCAAGTAATCGTATGCTTTGCAATAATATTGATAATTAAGGGCTATCATACCCAGGGAATATATTTATTTGCAAAAACAAGTATTTGAATAATCATGAATGTTGTTTAAGGAAGAGACGGTGGTACTGGATTGCACTAACGTGGTGTAAAAATAGAGTTGAATTTATTTTTTTAGAGTTGAATTTATTTTTTCTTACTGCTTTTTGTCCTTTACTTGCCAAAACTTTGCTTATAGTTTCTAGCCAAAGAGAATTTGAGGAAGTGATTTGGCAAAACAATGAGACGAAGTAAATTACAGTTGACAAGTGATCAATAGTATTGGTAGTTTCTACAGGAAATATTCAAGATGCTAATGAACTTACTAGTAAAGAGAGGAGAAATATGTGTCTTGTGCAATCTTCATCACACAGGCATACTCATCTCAATCTTGCTTTGGCTCTCTGAGACCTCAGTAATGGATTACATAAGCAAATCTTTAGAATTGATCACGCCTTAAAAATTGGTACAAACTTACCCCTTCTCTTCCAAACTTGAAACTCACTTTGACTTGCACAATTGAGTGATGCTGAAAGAAACAAATTTTGGTGTTTTTTAAACCTGGTACAGCTATTTAATATGAAAAGATGACATTAACATACCTTAAGATGTGTGAAGACTTGACTCAAGTGACCTTACTATAGACAGTGCTTCAAATAAAATGTTTTTACTTCTCTTAAATCAAAATTTTTCAGCACTTTACTCATTGATAGATCTTTTAAGTAACTGTAATTATTTTGTCCTGCATCAGATTACTTGGTAAAAGTCTTCTGGGAGCACTTCAGCGTCAATAATATTGTTGTTTGCCTTCTGTAGAGCTGCCCAGACAGATGATACTTAATTTTACAAACATTATTTTCTGTCAGCTACATCAGAGAGAGGTGTCTGATATTTGTATGAAGAGTACACCTGGTCCAATAGGTGATACATTTGTTGCCTAAGGTCCACAATGTGTCGAAGGAGTGAGAGATTATTAGAAGAAATTACATATAAAAAAGCCCATATACTTAAGAGCTGTGCACATCTTTCTCAAAGAGAAAGTGGCTAGTCTGGCCAGACCAAAGGTCTGTCTATGTAATATTCTGTCTCTGATGGTGATCAATAACCAATGCCAAAGAAAGTTGAGAGTGTTTACAGATGACGCTTACTGGTAAGTTAGAGAGAGCAATCCTGTGTTTTAAAAATTTAGGCTATACATGGTAATTTGTGGGTTCATCTTGTGCCAGTCATATAATGCTTGGTTTCACTGGCAAATGGAATGGTTTCGTTTTTTTGGCTTGGCATGCCATATGAAGGCTGAGATCTGAAACTTAAACAGTACTTTTTGATCTATTTCTTATTGTCAGTAGGGTAGATTTTGGCAGCAATGGATTTTATTGATAAGTGATTTAGGATCTAGTCTATAGCTTTTATGTTTTTCTCTCTGCTTCGTTTCTTTCTGCTCTTTTTACTTGAGCGCTAGTTATCCACTTCAGACATTAGCACAAAATACAATGTTCCCCTCTCCTCCTCACCCACTTAGCAGCTACCTTCTTGCTTTCTTTTCACTTGTAATTATGTTGGGAATAAGTGTCAGTGGTACAAATCCTGAAACGAATGCTTTTTAATAATCTAGCTGTTTATCATAAGCATATAACTAAAGTATAACTAGTGTCTAATTTGAGGGCTTTAATAGCTTTAACTGAAAAGAAATGTGTGTGAAAAGATGATGATGCACTAGCTACCATTGTAACAGTGTTGCAACTGCTAAATTATGGACAGAGTTGCAAATCTGTGGAGTGGACCCAGTCTATAGTGCACAGTAAATGGGTCTAAGAAGGCGCACACATTACATTACTTCTGGTGACTGGAAGTACAAACAAAAACAAAAATACAAAACAAAAAATTAAACCCAGCTATGCTGAGGTTGTGGTAGGTTATCAGATTTGACAGAGTATTGTGCTGCTTTACAAATTATTAACTAAAAAGTTGGAAAAATATCCAATTATATTGCAACCAGATTTTTCTGCCTGTTGTATGTCTTAAAACTGAAATTGTATTTTCACCCATAGGAAAACAGAATGTGATATTCGCATTCAGTTGCCTCAGGTCTCTAAAGAACATTGCAAAATTGAAGTAAATGAAAACAAGGAGGTAAGATGTACATATATTAGTGGTATTTATATTGCATCATTGCATCTCTTCAGGCTACTGAACTGTCTGTTTCGTTTTTAGGCAATACTGACTAACCTAAGTACAGTAAATCCTACGCAACTGAATGGTGGTTGTTTTCAGCAACCTGTACCTCTGAAGCATGGAGATGTGTTAACTATTATTGATCGTTCTTTCAGGTATGTACCAATGACAGAGATGAACTGTTAATGCCTTGATCCTAGAATGTGGTCTGCAGGCAAATGTCTGGAGAGCTCTGTGGACACAGCATCTTACTGCTAGATGAAGAGACAGGCAATGGCTGTAGATAAATGGGAAAATTAAAACGTCTTTTTACCATCTTCAGGAACAGAAGTTAGTTTAGTTTATTCCATATTTCTTTACCTAGCTTTATAGAGCTCCTTCAGAAGGAAGGATTGCTTAAAGATCTCTTTTTATCACTTTTGTATTACGTTAAGCTAAACCAATAAAGATAGAATTGTCTAGAGAGAATATTTTGATTTTATTTCAAGGGCAATCACTTTTAGGGGAAAAGTTAGAATTACTTTGATGTAGTTAAAGCCTTTAAAAGGAATATGTGTATGTTGCTGAAAGATGACAACTATTGCTATATCATTTATCATAATTACGGCAATTTAATCGGTTATTTGATAAAAAAAAAAATGATTGTTTTTACTTTTTAATATTTCTTCCAGGTTTGAATATCCTCCCCAATCAACTCCAAGAAAGAGACGTTCTAGGTCTCCAAAAAATGAAACACTGCAGGTGATTCTATGGCTAAAGGCTTATTTATTGCAAGCATATTTGTATTTGTACTGATTTGTAGTGTATTTCCCATTTTGTTTTCTTCATGTGATTAGAAACAGTTTTTCAACCATAGATTAGCTTTCCGTTTTTAAAACGGAAACCAATGTCTTTATCTAAATATTTTTTTCTTTGTTACTAATTTATTACTTTTAGACTTGTCAGTTTCTAGTAATAAATACTTAATGATCTATGGTGTTAGTAATACAGGTAAGCTATTAAAAATTAATCCTTAGCTTTTTTCCAAGAAATGATGGGATGCAGGAAGCATAGAGTATTGACATTGGAAATCCTACTTTAAATGGGGAAATTTGTCCTAGAGACTGAGCAGTCTTTTTTTTTTTCAAAAATTATCTGTTGTTCTATGTGCTATTACTCTAATGTATTGTTGGAATATTGATATTTATAAATATCAAACCAACTTAGTCTTTTAATGATTTATTTTCATTAATTTTTCTTTTTTTCTGCCCCAGCAAAGCTTTCTCCTTAAAAGGGCTATTGCTAGTTAACAAGTACTGTGGCTGTTGAGATATTTATGTATATTATAATTTTATTATTTAAATAAGAATTCTTCCTCAAGGTCTATTAAAGTGAAATTTTTCTTTTCAAATGCTAGAAAGTATTTGTATGTATGCATCTGCTTCGGGTTCTATTAGATCTAATAATTTCAGTCATAACAATTAAACTCTTATTATACAGAGCATTGAATGTGTTGAGGTCTGCATTCTTAAGCTCTGAAATGTTATAGAAATTTCATTTGAATACTTTTTTTTTTAAGCTTTTTTTTAAGCTTTTTAAGCTTATTTTTTTAAGCAATGTATATGCATCTGTAAGATCGGTGTTTTCCAGTGTATGGTAGAAAGCTAAGCCGTTTATAAAATACTTGTTCCTCTGCTGTAATGTTGTACAAATTTACAGGTTCTTCATGTTCAGCAGGTGGCAGAACCAGAATTATTACACAAACAAACTTCAGGATCTAAAAGTCTTCATGATTCTGGTTGGTACCTATTTTATTTTTTATTGTCTTTTTTTTTCCTCCTTCTTCTCTCTGCCCCCCCCCCCCTTAGTTGTCTTTTGTTCTTAGCATCAAGAGGAAAAATAAGGTTGCATGGAGTGAAAGGTATATATTTTAAGACCTGTCAGGCTGAGTATAATACTCCTTTATCATGGCATGCGTGGATGCTATGTTTTACCAAAGCTAAGTCCTGCCAGGATAAATCAGTGTAGTTGCAACCAACAAACGGGCAGTAAGAATAAGACTGTAATTGGCAAAATCTGTATATATTGTTTTAAATGATTTGTTCAGATTAAGTTTGTGAAGGTTACAACTAAGAAGGGAGTTCAGCGTGCTAGCTTTGCAAATGCAATACAAATGTCCATTGAAGCTGATATGTAAAACTTAATTACCTATTACATTTTGCCTTTCAACAGAAACAAGTATAATTAAAAGTAAATTCATCCCTGTGATTAAAATTTAACTTGCAGTTCTGTCTGACCTAGAATAGGACCAGATTAATGTTGAGACAATTTTACATTCTCAGGTGTGCTATTAAAAAATGTAAACGAAGTATAATTTTGAATATACATAGGAAGGGTTGATTTTTTTGCTGATGGAAATGATGGTTCACAATAGCTACTTCATATAGACCGAGTAAAAACCTGTTTCCCCAGACCTACTACATGTGAGTAATTATAAATAATAGGCTGATTAAATATCAGTGCATCACTTATCCATTCTTCTTTCTTCCTTCAGTCAGCAAGCTTCTTTCATGGGAAGATGGAAGGTTTGTGTAAAACCTTACAAAGATGCAAGGTGTATGAAAAAGAAAAGTGGTTGTTATTCTACCAGTGGGTATATGCTGTGTATTTTGCAGGAAAATTTTCTTTCAATCCAAAACAGAACATTTCAAAGTGCTTGATGTTGATGGGTTGTTGTGGGTGCATCTGGACTTGTGGAATTTGGATAATAAGTTTCCTAGCATCTTCTTACAATACAACAGTCTTTGTTTCCTTCTTCTTTAACCTTTAAGGAGATCAAATTATCAGGTCAATACAAAAAATATCAATCTACTTTACTTGTAAGCAGGTTAGACGCAAGGTTTTTCACAGAAAGATCTAATTTCCTGCTGTCTCCCATCTCTCTCCTTCCCCTTCCATCTCCCTTCTCTTCCTAAAAAGAAGCTAATTGACAGGTTCTTCCTAGTATATTTCTAACTTCCATCCTTACATGGAATATTTTCTGTCACAAGTAAGGAAAGGCAACATATACCGCCATTTATTTCTGCAGTCATTCATGCTGGTATCGAGCAGTGCTGAGAAAGAGAGCTTGTAGATGTATAGATGTTTGTGAGCTCTTGGCTTTTTGTGGCTTGGAGAGGTACCTCTTGTCAGATGAACCCTGTTAGCTGACCACTTGCTCAAGGAAAATGTAAAGCAAAGCATGTTACTTCAAGCTTTCCTGAAGGCAATTTGCAAATGACAATGCAATAGCAGCATACGTGCAGTCATTTACTGTCTTGTCTCTCTGCTCTATTATCTGGCTTTACCCTAAAGAAGCACATTGCTACAGTTTGTGCAATACTGAGCAATGTAAATGCAAAATGAAGAACTGATTAAATTGTAGTGGTAAGCTGATTTAAAGGATTGTTTTGTTTCATGCTTACGGATCTATCTTGTGGCAGCCCTAAAAGAGATCTATGTGATCTATTGATTTTAAAGATAAGCAGCATGGAATATCAAGTACTTTACCTGAATGTGGGACAAATTGAAGAACAAAACTTAGTTTTCATGATAACTGCATTAGTATTGAAATGCTTATTACAAAATTATTATTGCAAGCAGAGGGTTGTTTTTTCTTTTTAATACACTACCATCTTGGGAGATGAAGAGAAGGAGTTTTCACCTGTATTTAAGGAACTTAGTTTTGCATTTTTAAGCAACTATGCATCTATATTTTTTTTCTTTTGTTTTGCTTGTTTTATAGATAATACTGAGTGTGAAGAACAAAATGCCAATGAAAATAAACGAAGTACAGAGGAAAATATTTCTAAAGTTTTACCCATCAAGCTGTTAACATCTAAACCTTTGTATAGAATTCAATCTAGTAAAAAGGAAAATGAAATGTCTCCTTTTAGTAAACTCTATGAAACACTGAAACACGAGATTGAAGTGAAAAAAACTCTGCAAGAAGGAAATGTATCTCAACAAGCCAAAAAAGAAGATGGCAAGAGTGCGTTGCTAGAATCCAGTGCTCAGATTTCATCATCAGATTATGCTTATGGTCTTGGAAGCCTGACTAAAGAAACAGATTTAAGTGAAACTATTGAAGAGTATAAAGTGAGACAAGAAGTGGTCGGTTCAAAATTTAATCTGATTACAGCTGCAGGAAGTACAGACAAGAAGAGCTTTACCAGAAGTCCCCGAACTTCGGCTTCAAATGAGATGTCAAGAGATATCGGTAAGAAAATTCGCTTGCAAGATCACAAGGAACAAAATATGTCAGGCAAATCTGAAGGTATTGAAGTTACAACCAAACCAAATGAAAACACCGATGGAAACGCAGCATGTTCACCTAAGCCATGCTCTATAGAATGTTTGGGTTATGGAGATAAAATAAAAACATACTCTTCTGCAAAAAAACCAGAACAACTAGCACCAACAACTGCTGTAACAAATGCAACTAGCATGACTAGTGTTTCTGAAATAGATAAATGTATTTTGTCTACTCCAAGGTCCACAAGGAGGAGTCCTCGGTCTCGTTCCGTATCATCTACCAAAGAAACTAGTGGAAAGGGTTCTGTAAATTCTGATACTCCAATAAGTCAGCACAATGTATTATTGGAACATAAGACTTTTTCAGAAATTTCAGCTGAACCTCAAAAGGAAGATTTAGTATGCAGAAATGATAGCCTCAAACAACTGCATTTGGCAGAAAATACATGTTTGAAACAAAGGCGTAATAGTAAACAACATACACCAGGAAAATCTATAAAAGAAGTGCTGAAAGAAATTTGTGATCAGGCAAACTTTGTTCAGAGAGATTCTGAAACTCCTGCCTCTTCGTCTAATTCAAAGAGTCCCAAAAGAAATATCAGGCGGAGTAAAGAACTATCAAACAGAAATGTCTATTCAGAGACACCGCTTTCAGAAGAATTAACGCCAGATCTTGCATCTCCTGCTAGTCAAAAATCCAGCCCTGGAAGAAAAAGGGGTAGACCAAGGACCTCTGGGCTGCTAACTAAAAAAGCACTGGAGGCAGATGCAGTCCAAAATCATCAAGATAAGGCTATAGATGGAAAAGATAGTGGAACTAAAGAGGAGCTGACCACAAAGACCAATCAGCAGAAACTAGATTTGGAAGATGCCAGACCTCATAGATTGTCATCAAAAAGGAAGTCTAGGAGTGCTGTCATACTGAAAGAAGATGAGGTGGTCTCAGAAACGAATATTTCTAGCCTGTTGGCCGAAGAAGAGGAATCAGGTAAATACTTCTTAATTTGACAAATTCTCCTATGCTTTTTTTAAACAAGAATCTTTCCTACTTCCATAGATTTAGAACTGATTACTGACAGATCAGTTCAAAAATATTTGTCATGTAATTGTACTTACCCATGAAAATACAATTTTCTCTATAAAAGTTTATGCAATTGAATCTTTAAAGTGAATTATCTTCCGATAGGCTTCGAGTGGACAGATAGTCCACTGTTTTTGGTGCTGGTTAAAATGGTGATTTCCTGGATTCTCAGATGTATACAAATGTTTTCAATTCGTGCTACTTCTAGGTAACAGAAGAAGAGCATCTCAGAAGAGGAGAAGTGGCAATTTGTTACTTCAGCCTTTAGGAAAAAGAAAGAGAGTGTCTTTTGGTGGTCATCTAAGCCCAGAACTTTTTGATAAGAGTTTACCTCCCAATTCGCCCCTTAAAAGAGGTGCAATTCCTGCAAGACTGAGCTTACCATTTGGAAACTCGCCACGTGCCGTTCTGAAGAAGGCTCAGGGATTGAAGCATTTTGCAGTCCAGGTAAACCTTAAAAGTTCAAAAAACTAAGTTGCTAAAAGAAATAACATGAGCAATAATCATTATTTCAGACTTTAAAAAATGATTTCAAAATGAATTGTAAGCCTTATTTGGATGTACCTTGGGAGAAGCGGACATTTAAATTGCAAATTAAAGTTGTGGTTGAAAAAAGCAAACTTTTCTCGCCCCCCCCCCCCCCCCCCCCCCCCCCCCCAAAAAAAAAAGCTCAGGTTACCCTTTATACTTAACTGCATGGGAGGTAGGTTTTTATTCAGCTCACATGCTTTTACTTGTTCTCATGAATATGTCTAAATGAATATATTTCTGTTTGTGTATCTGGCCTCTACAGGTGCCAGTTTACCATAAATACCAGAAAACAGAAACAATTTAGAATGGGAGTTTGTTGGCAGACTTCTGTCGTGTGACTTGGCTAAAAATTTGAAATATTTGCCTATGATTTAAGCTAGTTAAAATGTGTCATCCACCTGATGTGAATACAACTGTTTTGAATAAAATAGGATAATTCAATTAACCAAAGTGAATTTGTATGCATCTTTTGGGACTATTTTGAAATTTAAAATGTTTTAGGTTTGTTTCACTTTTTAGAGAATAAGATTTTTTTAATCTGATGATCTTTTATAGTACTGCATTTACTTTTCAAAGATTTAGATGAGCTTTTTGTAGTTCTGCTTTGTGCAATAACCTTTTTATCTGGGTGTATGTGTATTTAAATATTTAAAATTTATATATACTTTTTTTTCTTACTAGGTACTTCCTGAATGTTTGCCAAAAGAAAAAGTGTCACCAAAAAATTTGATGACCCGGAGGTCCCCAGCTGCCTCCCCTCTTTCTGGAAAAGCAACACCTAAATTTACTTTAAGCTCTCCAACACCTTACACTAAAGGTCGTTTCTCCATTTCTCACGTCACGACACCATCACCGGCTGCAGAGGAGCAGAATGCTGTTGCAAAAGACGTGAATACCCAGGAGAAAAACGATACTCAAGTAAAAACACCAAATTCTTCTCACGTTAACCAAGATGATAAAACTACAGCTAACAAATTAACAAAACACGCACAGCTTGCTTTGAAGAGCACTCCCATGAAGAGAAGAAGTGGGGCTGTAGCAGTTCTTAATGCAAAAAGAAGAAGTGGTGCCTCCAGTGCCAATTTGCTAGGTTTGTTTAAACGTTTAATTTTTAATATGAATTTTAATGCTTTAAGAAACAATAACAAAACTGAAGTAGGCCTGTGAAGTCATTTAACAAAGACCACCAAATATGAATCTTTTGTCAGTTTTTGGCCTTCTTGAAAACAACTGGGAATTGCAAAGTTCTATACCCTTATAATATAAAGGGTATATAGAGGAGTATTTAAAACACAAATTCTATGTACTTAGAAGCTGACAGATGCTACAATTATGATTGTAACTTGCAAGGTTATTTTCAGTAATAAATTCCTTCATGAGAAAGCATTTTGATGATGGTTTTATCATCAATTATTTTTTTCATCCAAAGTGCACAAAGTAAATAATCACATTATAAAGTCATAAATAACGATGTCTTTTATTCTCTGAATGTTGTTCAGACTTAAAAGACAGGTTTAGGACATAAGGTATGCTATATGAAGTTACTGCATTTCATCCTGTTAGCATTGTATTGAGCCTGTTTGACTCAGAGGTCAAATAATGTTGAGCTAGATCAAGCAGCCTCAATTACATCAATTTTGATGTTAAAGTGTGTATTTTTATAGCAATCTGATTTTTGTCTAGCTTTAGCTTAAGTTCTTTGTAACATTTCCCATATGTAGTTTCTAAGCTTTGTCTGTAGACTGGACTGTACTTGTGCAAGCTGTTGACAGTGTTACATACCAATTTTGATTACAAATGATGATATCTGGGTGTGCTGAGTGACAGATATTGAGTGTTGACATTGGTCAAAATAGTTTTGGAGCCACTGTAAAATTTGTTAGACTCTGGTTTTTGAAATGTTTATTTTTGTGAAGATACTTACAGACAAGTTATCTTTCAGTCATTTATTTTCATAAATCAAATGAAATTGACTCTTTAAAAGTCAAATTTAAAACTTATCAGCACCTTTTCCCAGTAATTTTTGTTATTTTTTATCTCCATTTTCTTAGTAGATTTTTAAAATTTTGGATATCTTACTACATGCAGTTTCCTAGTGATGGCCTCTATTATATGGTAAGATAAAATCACAGCCCTTCGCAATACCTCCAGATTAATACAGTTGAAGGTTGTGTTAACTACTTAATGAAATAAGGATTTTCAGTTGCTTTATTCCATTCATTTTAGTAGCAGAGTATTTCACAAGTATTAATGTCATACCTCTGCTCACCACATCTCTGCAGTGTGAAAGTGTTTCTTAATGCCTGTGTCTTAATTTCCTCTCTAAAATGGAAATAACACCACAGTTACTAAATATTTGGATTTTTGAATGTTTATGCTGTATACAAAACACAATCCTGTTCCCAGTGCCTGATAATTTCCTGGATGCTGGGCAATTTTCTTCATAATCTGGGCACCCTAAGAATGACAACTTTTGAAAATTTGTTTTTGAAGACTTGCCCCAATTTGCATAGTCACTGTGATAAGAGAATAATAAAATTCAGTTCTTCAGAACAGCTTTCACTTTAACTACAAAAATAATTTGCTTTAGGTGATCTCTGCCTCCTTATAGCCAATTTCTGCAGTAAACAAGGCAGATAGCCTACCAGCTTACAGCTTCATTTATTACATAGCTGTAATTAATTCCCTGATTATTATGCAGTGTACAGAATGATGTTGTGATAAAGATAACCTTTCTTTGGGAATAATCAGAAAAGGAGATTATGTGGAGAAGGTGATATAAGACTTTTAGAGAGTCTGTGAAGATCTAAATGCTGTAAGCAATATAAATAAATAATTTCCTGAATATGAAGATCCTTGGAAAGCAGATGAAAGAAAAGCTGGATATGATTCACTTGAAAGCCATTTCTGTAATATTAAATCTCACAGCCCACCAAAGAGAAGTTCAGGTATAATAATGATGAGACTGAAAGGCTCGTGACAGATTTTCTTCTGGGGAAAATACTTCCTTAACAAAAAGATTAAGCACAGAATTGGGTCAATGCTCTGTTCAATGGTCTGTGAAGTTTTTGGTGCTATAATGAGGTTTTTTGATTGTGGAAACAGTTTATACTGGATGTTTGAACACTTGTTAAACTTCAACTGACATTAGGTTTTCCAACTGACGGTGTTTTCACACAACATTTTGGTATAGGTGTTGCCAGGTAATATACTGACCAGCCTGCTAAGTCACACTCAGCAGAAATCCTTTGGAAGCATAAAGAAATAATTGCAAATGCTGACTTACACAGCTAAAAAGTTATTTTTGTTCTGCTTTCTAGTTGCAAAATCTTGGGCAGAGGTGGTAAAGTTAGGTGTTGCCAGACCACAAGCAAAAGCCATTAAAAAGTCTGTCCAGAAAGGAAGATCAGCAAAGAGGATAACAAAATCACCAAAGGTATTTTTAAACTGTAAAGCAGCATTTTTTTTAGATGGTAGCTTATAGGTATGTAACATCATGTTAATTGAGTATTGATATTTTTGTCCTGGTATGCAAGAAACTTGAGACCTGTAGGAAGAGGTCAGGAGCCACAGCTATTTATTCTTTTTGGTGCAAGTCCATCTATACCATCTGTAGTAAAGGATTAGATATGTGAGTAGGTAACTGCTCTGTAACATGGTTATAGAGTATATTAAATAGACACCAGTTTCACTAGTGTAATTGAAAGTGAACTTCTAATCTCTCAATTTGAATAATCTTAAGGCTATCTCTAGATAAAAGTGAAAGCATGGGGTAGTTTGAGTATGTCTTTGTCCCTTCTCTACAGTCCAAACTGTAGAAGGGACAGGGCAGGGCATGCGTTTCAATTTAAATACTCTGCAAGCTGACACAGCGCAAGGGAATAAGGCTGAAGCACTCAGGATTTCCCTCAGTTCCCTAAGGCCAAGAAAACTTGCAATCTCAGGTGCTCATCAAGCACAGTCACTTAATTTTGAATGGGTATATATTTGCATTTCTCAGAGCTAACTCCTTAAAATAGCTGTGAGTTAACCACTTTTGTCTGCAGAACAGTTGGTATTTGCCAAGCAAGACCAACTAAGTTTGTAGAAGATTTGAGTGATTAGGGGTTTTTTATATACATCTTTTTTACTTTATTGATATTTTTTTTGTTTTTCCCCTCTACAGACTCCAGAAAGAAAAGTAAAGGGTCACTTTAGTACAGGTCATGTGGAGTCTCCTGCTACCATAGTTGTAGGCAGAGCTTATACCACAACAGTTAGAATGGCCGGACAGGTCCCTAAAGTGGTAAAAAATCCTATCTTGAAACAAAACATGGATACAGATGAAAGCTTCACAGGTAAGTTGTGTGCTTTTAAAATGTATTACTGGCTCTACCAACTATGTAGTTCTTTTGTCAAAGTGTATGCTTGCTTCTCTGAATATAATTTGTAGGAATGACTGAGATGTTTCAGACTCCAGAAAATAAAAGTGGAAAAAGACTGCCTTTGTTCACTGTTCAGAAGACTGATTTTACACCAACATGTAGTGCAGTGGAAGTTTCAGAGTTGCACACTCCGGAGGAATCTGGTATGTTTCTTATCTGAAAAGAGAGCAAATGTTTAGATATATTTCAGGGTAGCAATGTAGTGACACGTCTACAGCTTGAGTCAATGAGTAGTCAGCCTAGGTGGACTTGCTATATAGTGATGCATCTGGCAACCCATGAAATGAGTTGCTTTATCATGTGTTAAAAGACATTTTTGTAGTTCTAGTTAATTTTTGAATAGGTGTTATTTTCTTATTAATTCTATTTTGTATGAACTTATCAAAATGCCGAAGCATGTATTGTTGTTTTAGGCAAGTTTAAAGTGTGGCAAATCTTGTGCTGAAGCATGGCAGTTCTTTAATCAGTTGTCTGTGGATACGTTTAAATCCAGTGATACAGTTTCATGGTGGGAAGAGGATGTTGTGTAATCTTGCAGAAAGAGTCTACTAAAAGAAAAAAAGTATCAAGTTAGGAAGATTTATATTAAGATAAGGGTACTTCCCTTTTGCCTTGTGTCTTTTTACTTGTGACCTCTAAGACCAGTCATCATGTCCCAAAAGAGCTCAGACCTCTCTAAATTTAATTTTTCTTCAGAATTTAGCAAAACTGATTGTGTAGTGAAACACTGAAGAAAAAAATCAAGAGTAAATTCTCCAGTTTAAAATTAAAAAAAAAAGTGAAATGCTTTTTAGTTTATTTCAGATTTTGTGGAAGTCTTAGGTGTAACAAACCTTGTTAAAACTTCAGAAGGGAGTCCAGTATAATGCTTACCTTGAAAATAAGTATTAGTGAAGTGATTTTTCGTCCACCTGAAGATTACGTCTGTTTGGTGGGCAAGCCCTTAATCTTAGGTGCTCTACACACTGATCCTTTTGCATGTCAGAAATGCACTTTAGTTTTGGAGTTTGGGAAGCATGGAGCCAGAGCCTTTTCAGCAGAGCCAGCTAGCCAGTCAGTCTCCAGCCTGGATTGTTGCAAGAGCTCTTCCTTCTTGGGTGCAGTGCTTTACACCTTGTCCTTGTTGAATTTTGTCAGGGTCCTGTTGGTCCTTTCCTCTGACCTGCAGTACTCGTTACTAGCCTGCAGGTAGAGACCCTTTCACCATGACCCTCTGAGCCTGCCTGTCCAACCAGTTCTAGTCTGTCTGCAGCTTGGATGAATGAACAACTAATGTCCTAACCTAGGCACCAGAACATTGTGTGAGATGATGTTAGCTTTGCTAAAGTCAGGACGAATAATGTCCACTGCTCTCCTTTTATCCACGTATCACTTTATCACAGGAGGCAATTAGGAATTTCAGGTATCATTTTCCTTTGGTAAATCCGCACTAACTGTTCCTGGTTGCCCCCTTCTTCTTGTGCCTGGAAAAGTGTTTCTAAAGGACCTGCTCTGTTATTTCACTGGGGCCTGAAGTGAGGTTAACCTGACAATAGTTAAGGCTTAGTTCTGGGTATATTCCTCCAGAAGTTGTGCTTCTGCCACTTTAAATTTAACTCATTGTAAAACCTTTTGTGTTGTTCTGACCAGGCTTTTCTCCATAACTTTTCATTGGCCTCAGTTCCTTTTACCACTGGGAAGAACGATGGGAAATATTTTGTCAACGAAGAGGGAGAGTGGTGGCCGTTTCTGTTGAGTGTCAGTGCAGTTAATGCTTGTTGTAATACTTATGTTAACAACATTGGGAAGTAGTGAGAGAAAACAAATAGCTGGTATTAAATAGCCAGAGAAATTCACTTGACTTTTTTTTCCTAAGTTTTCCCCTCAAGCATCCTTTTCTTCCGTGCATAATAATCAAGACCCAAAACAGTCCAAGATTTCCCAGAGCCAGTGCTTCTACAGTGACCATAATGAATACTTGCAACAAGTGCCTTTCCAAACACAAACTTGTGCAAACTGAGTGCAGGTGATGCAAATTGTACAAAAATCTCACTTCACCTCTATTTTTCTTCTATACTTTCCAAAGTTTCAGAAAGGTCGTGTGTGTATATTGTGTAATATAAAAATTTGATTGATGTCTGATATTGCTACAATACCCTAAAGAAACTTGCAGTAAAGGTGTATCACTAGAAGTTTTTAGGGACAACATAAATTAATATTTTGATTATATAAAAGCATGACAATTTTTGCTTGCTTAATCAGATACAGTCTTTTTTAAATGTATGCTGTGTCCTGCAGGAGCCAATTACCTTATGGTTAATTGCCAAATCAATTGCTGAATTACACTTTAGTTTGTATAAAGCTCAAGATGTTTGAATCTGTTTTTTACTTATTTATACAACAACTAGAATATTTGGATTTTCTGCTTAATTTTTTTTCCAAATTACGTAAACCTATTCTTTTATTACAGGAGAGATGATAGTGTCGCCCTTAAGTAGCTCAGATGCTTCAGAGCAGAAACAAGATAGTCAAGACATCTGTCACTTTCTGAGAGATGAAGAGTTTGTGGTTGATGCCATCTCCACGAATACTCCTGAAAAAAAAGAGACTATGCTGGAAGAAAATGTTGACATGGACAGTTTGCTAATAAATCCAGAAAAATGTACACCTTGGGTGAAATTAGGAATTAAAAGCACGACCCCGAAGCAGAAGCCGGAGCCAGTTGAGGCCCTGTCTGGTGTCAAGCAGCTCCTGAGGACCCCGAAGCAGAAGCTGGAGCCAGCTGAGGCCCTGTCTGGTGTCAAGCAGCTCCTGAGGACCCCGAAGCAGAAGCCGGAGCCAGCTGAGGCAGAGGCCCTGTCTGGTGTCAAGCAGCTCCTGAGGACCCCGAAGCAGAAGCCGGAGCCAGCTGAGGCCCTGTCCGGCGTCAAGCAGCTCCTGAGGACCCCGAAGCAGAAGCCGGAGCCAGCTGAGGCCCTGTCCGGCGTCAAGCAACTCCTGAGGACCCCGAAGCAGAAGCCGGAGCCAGTGGAGGCAGAGGCCCTGTCTGGCGTCAAGCAGCTCCTGAGGACCCCGAAGCAGAAGCCGGAACCAGCTGAGGCCCTGTCCGGCGTCAAGCAGCTCCTGAGGACCCCGAAGCAGAAGCCGGAACCAGCTGAGGCCCTGTCCGGCGTCAAGCAGCTCCTGAGGACCCCGAAGCAGAAGCCGGAGCCAGTGGAGGCAGAGGCCCTGTCCGGCGTCAAGCAGCTCCTGAGGACCCCGAAGCAGAAGCCGGAGCCAGTGGAGGCAGAGGCCCTGTCCGGCGTCAAGCAGCTCCTGAGGACCCCGAAGCAGAAGCCGGAGCCAGTGGAGGCAGAGGCCCTGTCCGGCGTCAAGCAGCTCCTGAGGACCCCGAAGCAGAAGCCGGAGCCAGTGGAGGCCCTGTCCGGCGTCAAGCAGCTCCTGAGGACCCCGAAGCAGAAGCCGGAGCCGGCTGAGGCCCTGTCTGGTGTCAAGCAGCTCCTGAGGACCCCGAAGCAGAAGCCGGAGCCGGCTGAGGCCCTGTCCGGTGTCAAGCAGCTCCTGAGGACCCCGAAGCAGAAGCCGGAGCCGGCTGAGGCCCTGTCCGGTGTCAAGCAGCTCCTGAGGACCCCGAAGCAGAAGCCGGAGCCGGCTGAGGCAGAGGCCCTGTCCGGTGTCAAGCAGCTCCTGAGGACCCCGAAGCAGAAGCCGGAGGCTATTACAGATGAAAATGCCTCTAGAAGATTGCTGAAGACTCCAGTGGAAGCAGTAAAAGATATGGCAGGTGTTAAGTTAATCAGGAAAACTCCAAAAGTGAAATATCAACCAGTAGAAGATATGATTGGGGTCAGCCGTATTTTCAAGACACCAAAAGAAAAAGTTGAACCAGTGGAAGATATATTTGGAATTAGTAGATTAGTGAGGACTCCGAGAGAGAAGTATCACCCAGTTGAAGATTTTGTGGGTCTGAAAAGGCTTATGGCAGAACCCAGGGAAAAATGTTCAGATTTTGAAGTGGAATATGTCGGCGTTAAGGAGATGTTTGATGTACCAGAGGAAGTTAAGGTAAAATACTTTCTTTAGCTTTTGGAACAACTTACCTAGACTCAGAGCTCATGGTTGAAACTAACTCTAAAGTCATCTAATACGACAGTTTGTGTGTAATAGCATATAATTTAATATCTCATTCCTCCAGGCCCTGGAGAAAAATGACATTCTGGGAAAGTGCATGGTGTTGCTTTGAAGACTTTTAAAAAAAAATGGCAATCTTTTCCTTAATAGCTTTTTAGCGGGAAATGCCCCCTGCTAAAAGATATAGCTTGTTACAAATTTGAGTGCTTCATTTTCCAGCTATTTGTTTCCATTATGTTTAAAACGTCCTTTACATTGCTTACAAACTATAATTAACTTCTTTTCTTGCTATCCTTTTCACAAGCCCTACACATACTTGGATTTCTGGGTTTTGTATGACCCCTTCATAGCTTCATATCTGAACTTTGAAGTTTTTTTTCCTGCTTTCAACATCCAAGACTGAGCTCTTGCCAAGTATTGTGGTGTTTGTCTGGTCATGATGATGGTCAGCTGATTGCTCACTATGCCTTTAAGTTTGTTCTTTGCTTCCTGAATGGTCGCTTGTTAGAGACTGATATATCTGCATATATTTGCCTGTATCGGTATGTATTTTTTTTGAATGAACCCTACCTAAGCAGTAACTGAGGTTGCTCTTGATGGCCGTCTTGACCTTATTCACAGCTTTATCACTCTTGTCACTTGTGAATTTGATTAGCATTGACTTTTTTATGTTCATTTTCAGACCATAAATAAAATGTTGAGTATCACAGGGCCTAGTGCTGATCTCTGTAGAACTATGTTAAAACACTAAAATGCTCGAGCCGTTCAGTGCTAATACCCAAAATTGCTTTTGAGATCTCATTAGGGCACTTTTGAGCCGATTTACTGAATACTTTTTTAACTGTATACAGTATTGTTTTTCACTGTAAAAATTGCTGCACTAGATCAAATGATTAGTTTGGAATTTGATGTATGTATGCTAAGTACATTACATTACAGTTATCAAATTGATTTCATTTTTTTGTGAAAAGTGTTTGACATGATGTTTTTCGACTATTATGTTCCTAATTTTCTATGAATTTATCGATTATTGTTTATTCCTTTAGGTCAGATCAATAAATATTACAGATCTTCAGCAAGAAGATACTGTACTTCCTTGTACTAATTCCAGTCATGAATCCGGTGAGTACAAATGCTTTGATTATCAACTAAAGGGATAATGAACCATATTATGAAGTTTAAGTGTGTTTTAAAATTCTAAAATACACAGTATGCAAAAATAACATAGTGGATGGAACGTGGACAGTAATCACTACCGAAAAACAGCTACCGGAAGGTAGATTTGTTTGTGAAGTAATGGTGTAATAGTTTATTGGTGTAGTAATGGTAGCATCTCCATCTGAACTAATGTTTAAAAAAAAAAAATGCTCCCTACTTAATTATCTTTCTTTGCAAAGCTTGAAGCTATGAATTCTGCCTACCAAATAAATCAGACATCATTGTGCAGTAACCTGTCCTTTCTTCTGGCAGTCAATAAAAATTACTTTTTTTGTTAGGAATATTAAATGTGATTTGAATTTCCCTCCTTGCCCGTCTCCCACAGTAGGATAGTTCTGCTCAAAACTCACAGATACTTTGGTCAGACATAGAAACGTATAACTTTTTTTGTGCTCTTTTCTATGTAAACACTTCTAATGGGGGGAAAAACTCTTTTAGAAGACAAAGGAAATATTTCAGAAGGTGGAGATTCTCAACAGATGGTATCACCCAGCAAAGACCAGTCTACAAAGAGACAAAAAAGGGGCAGACCAAGGAAGACAGTGCATGCTATTTCAGTAAAACAGTGTGGAAAGAATCTAGAGGAAGATGTAAATTTAAAAGAATTGCAAACTCTGGAAATAAAGAGCCCTCAAGAGGGGATGGATGTGGTTAACGCTTCAGTTTCAGCGGCTAAAAATCTACGAAGAGGAAAGAGAACAAATCGTTGCATTGAAGAAGAAATTGTTTCAGTGCACATTGATCGTGAAAAAGCTGAAACTGTGTCATTTGTGGAATTATGTGGAGCTGCTCAAAGACCAAGAAGAGGTAAAAAGAATGAACCAAAGGAGTTAAAACATCAGAGTCTTGAGTGTTGTGGCAAAGACTCTTCAGTGCTACAAAAAGAACCTGCAAATATAAAACAGACTTTGCAGGAGTATGGTGTTGATGATATATTAATAACTGAAGAGTGTCAAAGTATAAAGACAGAAAGTATGTCTAATAGCATTCAAAATGCAGACTGTCAGCATCTGCAAACAGAATTCACAATAACTGAAAACAAATCTAATGAAGGTAGTATAGAAAACAAAGAAATGTTTCTGTCACCTAGGAAAATGTCTAGAGGAGAGAAAAAAGTTGAAATCACAGAACCAGTAATTCCATCTAAAAGAATAAGAAGAGGAAAAAATGTCCAAGTCAAACAGTCACCTTCAGAGGAGCTTCATGGGACAGCGAGGAAACTTTGTAAGGACTCTTCAGCAAGGATAATGCAAGAAGAACAGACTTTTGACAAAGGTATCACTGAGACTGCCCTTGCAGAAAATTCTGAAATCGGAGCTGAACCTGAAATAAAGGTAGTAGAAAAAAGAGGAAAATCTTTAAGAAATGCTAGAAAGCATTTGATTGAAACAAAAACAGAAATTTGCAGGATGGCACCTGAAAATATGCAAAAAGTTCAAGACACCAAGGAAACTTCAGCAGAAACTGTTACTGAAGCACAATCGCACATGCAAAGTGAGAGGAAAGTATGTCAGGGAGATGAATCTGAAAATGCACAGGAGAATGCAGCAGAGTCATCTCAAAGATTAAAGTCACAGTCAGCTTTTGGAGAGACAACCAAAGCACCTGCTGCTGTTCTGTACTTGGAAACAACCAGAAGCACAGTACAAGAAACAAGCAGAACTAGAAGTAGGAGAGTCAAAAAGGACTCCTTGGAGATAAAGGCTGATGAATTTGTCAGAGATGTAAACAGCCTAAAAGTAATTGTTCCCAAACTTAAGTCAGAAACAGTGCTAGTGGAATCCTCTGTCAAGGATTCTTTAGGTTCTCCCATTGTCAAGGACATGAACGACACAGCTGCCACAGCAGTACCTGCTGCAGACAATGACAAAGTGGCTCATAGCTGTCAAAAGCAGACTGAAAATGAAGAAGTACTTAAACCTCAACAAATTGGAATACTGCAAGAGAGTCAGACACAAATAAATGGGACTACGTTTAGAAGAGGTAGAGGGAAGAAAGTTAATTTTGAACTTGAAGAAGCTAATTCCAAAGCACTTGAAGGGAAGAGTTTACCTGGAGATGATAAAGGAATAACTTATAAAGGTGGTCAACATGACACTTTAGAAAATACTTCCTCACAAATAAGGAGGAGCAGAAGAAAGCAAGTTGATTCCATTCCACCAACAGCTTGTTCTAGCTTTACTAAAAAACAAACATTAATTGAAGATCATAGTAAAAATGAGACTTTTGTAGAAGATCCAGCTTTGGAAGCTACTCTCTCCTCAACAGAAGAGAATCCGCTGAGATGGGGCAAAAGAGGAGAGGTTGCTGTAGCATCACAAACCACTAGTTCTGTTTCTATCAGAAAAAAGCGTGGGTTGCTGGAAGGTGATGATAAAAAGATGACTGTGAAAGAAGATCAAAATATGGCTTTGGGAAATAAAACTTCCCAGGCAAAATCAAATGCAGCAGCAAAGGACAAAAGAAAGAAGATTGATCCAGCAGCAGAGGCAAAAAGTTCATCTTCTCTCCAGAGAAAACGTGGCTTGTCAGAAACTGATGATAAAGAGGAGAGTTCTAATCAAGAACAAAATATACCTTTGGAAACCATGTCCCCAGCGAAAGAAAAACCATTAGGAAGGGGCAGAAGGAAAGAAACTGCTTTGATGTCACATACAACTAATTACATTTCTCTTAGAGGAAGACGTGGTGTGCTAGCAGATAGTGGTAGAGAAGATATTCTTAAAGAAGATCAAAATGTGCTTTTGGAAACTGTTGCTTCATCTGTAAAAGAAACTCAGTTGAGGAAGGGCAGAAGGAAAGAAGTTGCCCTCTTGTTAGAAGCAACAAGTTCTACTTCTATTCAGGGAAAACAAAGTGTATTAAAAGAAAACAGTGGAAAGAATACTTACGGGGAAGCTGAAAAACTGATTTTGGAAAACTCTACTTCTCCCCAGAAAATGGATCTTTCAAAAAGGAACTTAAGGCAAAAAGCTAATGTCACTTCATTAGCTGTTCGTTCCACTTCACCACAAGGTAAAATCAGTTTGCTGGATAGTGGTAAGAATGAAACTCCTGAAGAACAAGAGAACTTACCTTTGGAAATAGTGCCATCTGCCAATCTGTCAAGAGCAAGTAGAAAGAAAACTGTTTATTTCAAATCTGAAGAAGCTGGTTCCACCTTTCTCAGGGAAAAACATGCTTTGTCCAAAGACATAGATGAAAAGGATACTCTTAAAGATGATGAAAATGCGTTGCTGGATAGTAATTTATCCCAGGAAAAACCAAGGCTATTGAGGAATAAAAGAAAAAAGGTAGAACTTGCGTCAGAGGCAGCTACTTCTACTTCGCTCTGTGATAACGGCAACTTGCCAGAAAATGAGAACATTTCCTCAAAAACTCAAAATACATGTTTGAAATCCCCTGATTCTGAAAAAAAAAATTCCTCTAGTAAGGGAAAAGAGGTTAACCTTCTACCACAGACAACTTCCACTTCTCGCAGAAGAAAATGTCAGTTGCCAGAAGATGACTTAGCATCCAAAAAATTAAAATCCGGTAAGGCATGAATTTGCTTTCTATTCCCTAAAAATAATTAAGTTATTTATTGATGTAAGAATAATGTGAACAAACTCTCTGTAATTTATATTACTGTGGGCTACCATACTCTAACGTAGATATACAGTAGATTTTTAATATAGCAAGAAATCGAAAGTAAATAAAGGTGGTTACTCTATACAAGAGTGTCTCAAATAGAAAGTATAGATTTTGTGGGATATGACAGTTGTATTCATTCCCTGGATTATTCAAATGTCCTCATGCTCTTTCATACCTCATTTGTACCCTACCTAACTTTTAGTTTAAAGTAAATGCAACAACTAACTTGCAGGAGAATGTGGTCATGACATAATGTGATAATCACATTTGTCGCACACGTTGTTCACTGTTGTTTTCTCCTAAATGCTGTCTAAACTCTTGTATCCCTGACTTCTGGAGGACCTTGATGGCACAGGTTCCATGTGCTTCCTATTCTCCCCCCTTTCTGTTTTGCTTTCCTCAAGCCAATATAATTCTTGTCACTAATGTCTAAAATATTCCCTGAAATTTTCAGCTGGATATGATGTAACTTAAAAACTAGTATGAAATAATTAGAAATATGTTAGTAAATAAATACATGGAAATAATGACTGAATCTTTACAAGTACCTATTTAGGGATTTCTTGGCAAATTGTGTTAAAAAACATACTGCAGTTTGGTTGTCCCTTCTGTTTTATTTCTCTTGGTCCCTTTCACTTTTCTTTGGCACATGCCGTATCCTTCGATAACATGTACTTCTGTCTTAGTTTATGGACTTTTCTTTTGTTTCCCTTCTTTATACATTTGCCAATTTCTGCCTTCTTATCCTGCTATATGTACTTGCCAGAAGTACCTATACATACCTCCTTTCTGATGCTGTATATGTTCTTCACTACCTGCCTGGATAGCTTCTCTTCCAGGGATGTCATCTTTTCCCCAGGTGGATTTTAACAGAAGTTTACATTTTTGGTGCTAGTGCTCATTTCTTGGAGTAGCCTCAGTTTTCTGTACTATCTAGATTCTTGCGTAGGTGTCTGTTTTCTTTAGTTAAAACCTGACTTGCGAGCTCTATTTGGAGCATAAAATCATACTAAATATTCATTTTCTGCAGGATTTTACATCAGTATTGGGTATATTTTAGTTTTACATATCAGTAAAAGGGTTTTTAGCTGAAATAGTAGCTAATTGGTTTTGGTGCTCTCATTAATGTTAACCTACTTTCAGAAATAGCTGCAAGTCCTCAGGGAACTATTTTAAAGGATATTGAATGTGCGGAAATGTGGGTTTTGTAGCTGGTTTGTTGAGTTCATAGATGTAATCTGTAGAATATAGTCATTAGGGACATTTCCTTTAAAAACAATGTAACCGAAAATTGAATGTTATGAAATGTTTGATTTATGATACGTACTTACAGTTAATGTTTTTGTCTACAAATAGAGAATGATGAAAATAGATCTCTGCAAAAAGGAAAAAGAAACAAAACTAAAGAAGAACTTGACAAAACTGCAATCCAGCAGACAGCTGAAGGAACAGACAGGAAAACAAGATCAAGCACAAGAACAAGAACAAGACAGTAGTTTTAACTGTTGCAAAACTAGTTTTTAAATCCATTTAGTAATCAAAACTGCAGCTTTTTTAATGTGAATTGATTTGTGCTCAGATTTTAAACTCAGATTTGTAAAGCAATCAATGATTTTTGATATTATAGAAATTATTTTTAACAGATATAGCTTAGATATCTGTTTAAATAGATCTGCCTTATATGTATAGTGCTTTCTAAATAATGGGAAGCTTGTGCAAAACTGCAAACACAAAAATAAATCTTTTTGTAACTATTTATCCCTTCTTTCTGTTGATCAGTGCAGCAGTCAGGAAGTCTTATTACTTTACCAGTCTAACTGTAAGTTCTTTGCTACTCAAATTCTACTGTGCTTATGTCTGTCTTTTCCTTAAAGTTCTGTAAATATTTTTTTTTAAAAAAAGGAAAACTATAGGTTTATTAGCAGAAATATGTTGAAATTGTGATATTTCTTTAAAAAAGAATCTTAAGTTCATTGTACTGCAACTACAGTTTTGAAAGTCATTAAATTTGAAAACATTTTGTTTGAGATGACTTCTTATTTGTGTACCTAGAAGCAATTAGGAATGTATAATTATTACTGTTCTGCAAGCGTATGTCAAAGGTTGGATCTTCCAGGTCAAACTGCACAATCATGAAAGTGTACCTTAGGTCTTCTGAAATGCAGGCAGTTCTCTGGTAAACACTGCCATGCTTTACAGCACTTCTATTTGTAAATAATCACTGATATGCTGCAGAAAAAGTGAGTATATAAACTTCTGTTGTTGTGCCTTTTCAGAGTTGCAGGTGATGTCAAGGGTTCCTAGTGAGCTTTGGAGACCCTTTTTCAGAGATCAGTGTCTTCATTCTCTGGTACTAACAGTGTGGGTTAGTCTTTAAGGCTGGTGACTTCTGGTATGTACTAAACACAGAAGGGAGTAAAATTGGGCTCAGGCATCTAAATTTTCTGCAGTTTAAGACCAAGATTAAGAACCTGCATTTCTATATAATCTACAAAGAATTACAGATATTTCTAGGGAAGGTTAGTTGGATGCTATGTTCCAGGACATCCCCTAATTAAGGGATGTATTGAATGCTGTCCAGATATTTGGAGCTCATGTGTGATACAAAATATTTATTTAAACTTTAGGTAGAATAGGATAGGTAAAATAGGCTGTGTTTCGATGTTTAGGGCACTCACTTCCTGTCTAAATGCACTTAGTTTTCTGTTTGTTTTACAGTGCAAGATTGTGTGGATGTAGCCATATTTTCAAATTAGCTCTGACTTGGGGCCAATATGTTTGATCTACCTAGGTTATTTGTATGCTTTCCGCCGATCCGGACCAGTGGTCTGGTCTGGCCAACAGGTCTATTTCTGATGAAATAGGAGCAAACCCCCAAGTGTTTTCTCTAGCTTAGTTTTCAGCCTCCCAAATGTGAGGAACATCTTCACCAAAATGTTTAATTGCAAATCCAGTGCTACAGACTTGGTCTTTGTAACTTCCAGGCTCGCATAGCTTGATGCTTCTTGTCACGGGAACAACTGAAGTGGTAGATCTGAACCGCTAATCTTAGAGCTTTTCAGAATCGCAAGATGTTTCATTTCAAAGCAGCACTTAACTGATTTGGGTCTATGTGTATATTAAGTCTGGCAGGTTCAGCAGCTTCTTTTTTCAGTTTCTTCTCACCCCACAAAAGGGTGGTCTTTCCTTACACTTTGTTCATAGCCCTGCATCTACCTAACCTTGCGAAATAGAGACAACTCCATCTTCATGAAGCTTGTGCTACGTCAGCTCCTCCAAGGCCATTCCTTACAAATAGCACCCGATTTTTTTGTAGAAGCCCAGAGACCATAGTCACAAATTGATTCACAGAGGGGAAACGGAACAAGGTAACCTACTGATGTAATATTTTAATATTAATGGATAATGAATAATTTTGTCAGAACCCCATTATGACTTTAGTGCACATAACATTACAAGGATTAAAAAAAAAAAAAAAAAAAACCCAACACCTAAGCCAACTTATTTAAAAGTTGTGCCAGAAGGAGGATTTTATTGTCAGCATTGATGTCTTACCCTGTTTTTCCTAGAATCTTGCATTGTTTCTAATGGAAAAGATTGTTGTCTACCAGCTGAGTATCTTGCAGAAGATGGCTAGATCTCTGCAGAGAACAAATGAAGAAATAGTGATGCGCTGTAATAATTGACACCATGTGTAGAGGAAATGAAATGCTGAACATGATATTGAGGCAAATGTGTTGGAGTGTACTGTTATGCTCATGTATTCACTGTATTAATCTATGTAGCTTATCTTGCACAGGCTATTTCTATTTGGAGTAACCTGTCTTTTTTTTTTTTTTTGGGGGGGGGGGCATTCTATTCCCCAAGAAATCATTTAAGCGTTTGTGGGATCCATCTCAGAACTTGGTCTGTCTGAATGAATATTTATGGTTAGAACTCTGCATTTATATTCATCTGCTGCTTAATTTTGACATTTACTTTTCACTGAGCCATAGGAAGATCTTCCCACTGCCTGTCCCAATTACATAATTACAGAAAATTTATCTGGCCTGATAGCCTTCATTATGAAATGTAGAAATAGAGTAATACCCTGACCTCTTGTGACATTTGGTGGAGGTACCGCTCTTCCAGGTGAGCCTGCTTCTCTCTTCCCTTCTTTCTTGTGCTCCCATCTGTAACTTTTCTCTTCTATTCTCATGACTGTATGAGAGAATAAAGTGTCTATAAGTAGCTGTACTTCTTGCCTTTTTGATCTTTAGTATCATTCTATAGTCAAGGCAGTAAATTCTGGCCTAATGATAAATCAAAATCTTAAGGTAGTTGTGAAGACTGGTTTTCCAGAATAACAGAAAGCAGCGGTGTTGAAGTCTATTTGCTTTGGAAGAAAATACTCCACTTTGCATATTGTACCTCTGCGTTTCTTAAAATTGTAATAGCTCACACCAGATTCTCCGCCTTCGCTAGCAAGTGTTCAGTGGTGATGCACCCTCTGTACGAAGGAGAAGTGAAGCTTGTGCAGTTACACTCCTCGGTATGTGCCTAGAGGAAGAATGCCAGGAAAGTTTCCGTTGCTGCGGTGAAGTAGCTGCCGAAGTGGTGAGCCACAGCACGGCAGCAAGCTGTGACGGTGAGCTGCTGCATGCAGTCCTGAAGAGCGGAGCACTGCGGGGCACTCAGCCAGCCGTGATAAATTTAGGTATGTTGTACTAGCTCTGGTACAGTGAATTAAAGTGCAGGAGAGTACTTGAGAGTACTTCACAATTTACATGCCAGCACTTGAATTCCTGGCTGCAAGTACGGTGTAGATTAGCCTTTTTGTGCAGAAGGACATGTCAGCAAGACAAGCAAGCCAGCTTTTTCACTTAGTAGCCTTGTCGGTTATGCATAACACACAAAGTGGTACACACTCATCTGCATCCTTAATTAGATAGAGCTACTGAGAGTAAATCATCTTTTATGTTGCTGGCACCGTTAAGCAATGATCTTGATTATACAATCAAATTAATTGTTTTGGTTTTTGTTTTGTTTGGGGGGTTGAAAGAAGTAAGTAGCCCCGGTTTTAAAATGTTGAGTTTTAGTGTGAATCAAAGCAAATGAATAAATAACTGCTTCTGAAATAAGAGAAATCTGTCTCGGTATGGCTGCACCCTGTGCCTTCTGTTACTAAAAATCACTAATGTTTGGGGCGGGGAGAAAGGTAACTACTGGAAAAGTTATGTTTAAACCGTGATCTTGGGCTTGTTGGGTCCTTTCAAGAGGAGGTGGAGGCTGAGGGGAGGGATGGAGAGTTGCGGATGTTTCTTTGTTTGAACTGTTGTGACAGTGGTTTATCTTGGGGAGGCCATGGTTTCTGTACTTGTCCTTGCGTGAGTCACCCAAACTTGCAGCAGAAATATGTTTCAGATTTTACTGACTACTGGATGCTAGTATAGTATGTCAGCTGCTCCATTTTATTCCACAGTCCACCAAATACAAATGTTCACATTTTATCCCTCTTATCCTCTAAGGAACTTAAGGTGAAAAAGGAGGTTAATGGCTGCAATTGCTCTTTCGTGAAAGCAAACAGAGTTTGGGATTCTGGAGTAATGGTGCTACTGCTTCTTCATGCAAAAGAAAACAGCAAAGTGGCTTCTTATTTTGCAGTTAAGTTACTCTTATTTTTACATGTGGTAGGGAAATATTCCAGTTTAGAAAGATGGTCTTACTATTTATTTTTTTCCTCTCTCTCTCACACTTGGTGTAATCTGGCATGAATTTCAGCTGGCTTGTCCATGTCTGTTCAGAGGGCTTTCTTCTCCGAGTGCTCAGCTGGAGCTCAGAGCTGAGCTGGTTCTGCGCCTTCACGCGCTCCAGTCTGCAGGCTTGCAGTCAGAAAGTCTCTTTAAGCATAAGTGGAGGAGCACATCAGACTCGTCTGGCTCGGGTCAACGCAGGTCTGCCACTGGGTCGGAGCTAACGAGTCCTGCTAGAATCCAGACTGCTGCGGTGCCTTGGCGTTACGGCTCAGTGACACGATGTCTGAGCTTGCTCTGCAAGCAGCCGCTCGGGAGCGTTGATTTGAGCTCCACTCCGCAGGACAGGAACTGCTCCGAGACCGGAGCTGGCTCCGGTAGTGGCACAGCTACTGTAACTGAGCTAAGAAGTCCTACTGGATTCTCTTGTAGAACTGAGGATTTCCGTCATTTCTGGTTTATTCAAATTCTATAAAAATGTATTGTGTTGGCAATTAAATTTTGCCCCAAAAAGTTAAAATTTCAGGTGTATCTCCAATGTACCTCCAAAGTTTTTTTGAGAAATGTCTCAGGAAGTATTGAAATAAAGCTTTTCCTAAGGGGTTTGCCAAGGAAATAAGTCTTTTTTTTCCCCCTCTAGCTAGAACATTTTCAAATTACTTTATGTTCTATATGATACTTCATCTTCGTTGGTAAGTTGCCAATGTGGAATTAAAAAAAAAGGGGGGGGGGAAGATGGGGGAAGAAGGAAACGGAAGAAGTCTGCTGCTACCTTTCCTACGTGGACCTGCATTACTAATTCTTTAGAAGTCCAATCACACTAAAAATTCCTCTTCGTGTAGAGCTTTCAATCTGAGCGGTTTGCTTCATTATAAGCAAATAATGGAATGTAAAGAAATAAATAAAAATCAGGAAGAGAAGTTGTTTGAGGTTAATGGTTACCTATCTGCAACTCTCCAATATCCATTATGAGAAATTTGGAGAAAGAAAAATCAAAGCAACCATGCCTTTGCCTTTTAGAAGTTTGTGCATTCAAAACGTCTGCTTTATTCGTGTTCTTTTTGTGAGTGAATTATTCTAGTGTAATTTGTATTTGAATATGTTCAGTTTCATCATTAATGCTGTGAACTTCATTGATACCACAGATCATTAGAACAGGCTTTCTGAATGGAGGATGAATGATCGTTGTAGCATCACTTATTCATCCCGAACCCTTTGTCAGACACAAATTCTGTAATTACTGATGTTATTTACCAGTTTCAGTCCACATGTGCTATTCTGTTTTCTCTGCATATTTGTAAGTATGGTTATTCAAGTTTTATATTTACATGCAGTATATTTTTTGGTGTAGAAAGAATTCATACTCTATCTTGCCAGTCAATAGGGAACTTTTCCTTCATAATACATTCATTGTTTGTTTATAGTTAGTCAAGATGCCAATTATCGGGGGAGGAAGTGTTGCTTTCTGGCGTAATTTTGCCTGGAAGTGTCAAAAGGTCAGCAGCATTTCTAACGTCAGGTGGGCACACTCTACAGCCCTGTGGGAGATGTGTTAGAACCTGATATCTTGATTAAGTGTTGAGTTTATGAATCTTTAAGAAGTCTTTAGAGAATTGCCTTAAGTCTGTGCGTAACCTTAGGGAGAAAATAATTAAATTACAATACATGTTTCCATACCAAGATCCCCTCCAGTGAAAGAAATACCTAACTTGAAATACAGATTAGGTGGCTTGTATCTATGGATTAGATTGCAGGTATGAGCTTTTTAAATACTTTGTCTGTTTTCTGACCCAGTGAAATGCAGAGAGAAAGCCTTCAGCTTTTAGAGCTGAATTATCATGTAAGTAATGACAATTGGTGGTTTGTTTTCTTTTTGGTGGTGGTGGTGGTGGTACTTCAGTTCACCTGCTTCTAGTCATACCAACAGAGTAGTTAGTGTGGTACAGCTATTTATGTGGCAGTGGAAAAAAATGATTTATTACTTTTACCTGAACATTTCTTTGGGTTTAAGAGTGAGCAAAGAATAACTGGTGTTTCATCCTTGACAGAACGGGGATCCATGGACCAGGACTGCTGTGCTGATCCCTCCTCTCCCAGCCCTTTGGTACAATGCTCATGGAGACCAAGAGGTAACAAAGTGCTGCTTTACTAATTTGCATGGGCTAATTTGGGAGCCAGTAACAGAAAAATGTCAGTTTTACGGAACCATCTTCTAGTGCCAAGTGCTAGTTATAGCACCATAGTAATTTAGGAGGACAGTGGAGGAAATGCCTTAAACTCAGTCCACAGTCAGTTTGTAACACAGGACAAAACAAAACTTAGAATTATTTTCTGGAAGAAAGCACACAAATTATCTTGTGATTTTTTTCAAGTGTAACTATGTGCTTCCAATTAAGTTTAATCCTTTTCTCAAGCATTTTACTGGCAAATATTAATGTGCGAATGAAAATTTCGAAGGTATAATCTGGTTGTCAACCCATGCTACACACTATTCACAGTCTCCTGAGTTTATACCTGTGCTTAGTTCCCTTCAGGGAACCTCACTGTCTTTGAGATTGCTAAATACTTAAAGGTATCCCTGCCGTGTGTTATCTGTCCATTAGTAGCATTTATATTTTTGCCCATTCAAGAAACTGAATGTATAGTTTGAAAAATCCCATGCAGCTGCAAAACAGCCGGCAAAGTAATTCCCGAACTGGCTGACTTCTACATCACTCTTCCAATTTTAACTGTGTCTCCACTAGACTTTGCGCTTTTTCTAAAAGACCCTTCTTTGGTCATCCCTACAAAAGATGGTATCAGCTGGGCACATACAGAAATTAAGTAAAATACTTGCATTTTTTTTTTCCTAATGAAGCTCCCTGGGAATTAGAAAGCGAACCCCAAAAGGTGGTGGAGTACATAAAGAATGTAAATCACAATTGTTTCACTGTGCAAAAAATTTGTTCTAAAAGCAACTGTCATTTGAACCTTATGCTAGGAAAATATTTGGGGGGGGGGGCAGGGGGAAGCAGGTTCCTATGTAGAATCCATCTGGAAAGAAAGAAATGACACAGAATTGGCAAACAGGAAAAAATTCAAGGATAAACTATGTTAAAGTAGTTCAAAGAAGGTATAATGCTCATACTTATAAATATCTCCTGGTAAGATATTTTACATAACTCTGTGAACTAGCTCAGTTTATTTACCTTAGGGATGTGAGGTGATAGTGTCATTTTCTGTCCCAAGGTATGAGCTACAGCAAAGATTCACCTGTTTTTTTTTTTTAATGTACAATGGGAAGAACACAGTATGTCTTTCATTTAAAGAAACATTTGAATCATTTTTTCTAAGGAGCATAATCTGCAAATTTAAGATTCACACAACTGAACTCAATGCTGGAAGATTTCTTTTTTTTTTTTTTTTTAAGATGTGGAGGGACCAAAGTATTGGGCAAATGGTGCCATATCGTGTTTATCTGAGTAAAGCAGTTCTTATCTCACACAAGGAGTTATTTGTCAACCTAGCTAGAATGTTTTGATTATAAATTTAGAAAAAAAATGTAATTAATTTTCCAAGTGTGCCTCACTGCTTTTTATGCTTTGGTTCTAGAAAGCTTTTGTTTGATGATGGGAAAAAAAAAAAGACTTTAATTTTGGTATATTTTACAGTGACTTGGAGTTTCACGGTTGCATGAAAATGTGCTTGGGCTTAGCATTGGCTGTATTTGCATTTATACATTTCTCTGTATAGTGCTCTATGCTTTTATTTCTCTGAGCCTAGCTATAGAACGGATATAAACATAAAGCCAAAGTAAATAAACACACAGGGAAAGACAGTAGGGAATTAATGCTGAGTACTGGTGGTGAACACGCATGGTTGAGTAAAATAATCAGTTCACAAATTGCAATATCTTGTGGTCATTCTTTCTGTTCAACTGGAGCAGAATTCACTTGCAAAGACTGGGGAAGAATGTGTAATATAATAACTGCTATTCTTTTTATCAACAGGATCTTTACTTTGGGTCAAAAGGGGGGTGGGGGAAAGAACTATATTAAAAAGAAGAAAAAGACTAAATGATGCCAGATAGCGCACCCCACTATTCGTTTTGATATATTTAATATCATATGATGGAGGCCTCAATCAAATTTTTTTTCCCAAAGAAACAATAACATTCCAAAAGTACTTGCAAGTATGTTAATATTGCATCATCAAGTATTTCCCAATGGCATAATATATACCCTTGAAAAGGGTATGTTCCCCGTTATTTTATATTACATTTTAAATAGAATGTTACATGGATATAACATAGTAAACACACAATCAAAGCGTTTTCTGTTTGTTTTTTTGTGTTCAGGAGCCTATTCATACTCTGTTAAACATGATCACGAAACTACAAACTTGTAACACTGGGCTTTAGGTCAACTGCATATTCATATTTGCTAAGTGACCTTGAACCAGTAGGAAAGAAGAAATCAATATTTTAAACTTTCCTTTTAGTAGCGAGCTGACTGCTCTTTAAAGTACATGGGCTTTCTGCATCAGTTACGTAGATAAAGTAACTTGAAGAAGTTACCTAATTGGCATGGAGAGTTTAAAAATCTCCCAAAAAAAACCTGACAACAAGACCAGATTTTGATAGTTCAAACCAGCATTATAATTAATGCCACAATTTTACGTATTCTTGATACCCTCTTTAAAATCCAGTATCCTTTATGAATGTTGTAAGTTCTGGACTTGAAAGGCTTTCTTGACAACGAGATCAACTGCTTAATTACATGAGGCCTGGAAAGAAACCTTGCAATGGTTTGAATTTTCTGTCTTTTAATTTGCATCTTCCGTGGCATTCCTCCCCTGACTTGACCCTAAGGTGTGCTGCTATTTTGAGAGAACAGTATGACTGTAGTTGTTAACCTTGATGCCAAGTTGTAAACACTGTCAGGCTCGATAATTTCCCAGAGGCTGGGATCTAATGGAGGCAATTCTCAAAGATTAAAAGATATCAGGTAATTGATGATCTTTGAGGATATTGTCTCCATAGATTCCCCCTTCAGCTTCCTTTCCTGTTTCTTTAGAATATAATTTATGGCTTGTACTCAGAGGAGGCCGTGAAAAGAAATGGAGACAGGTGGGACTTGCACCCTTTTCAAAAATTGCATGTGAGGTTACATGCAACGCCAGAAGTCATTATTAGTGAATGTTCTCAGGCTTGTGACTAGACGTACACGCACTTCAAAGGTTTAAATTTGTGGAGGCAAACACACTTGAAGAACATCTCATGAAATAACTTTTTCTTTCAGAGCATTAAAAAAGGGAACAAAACTCCAGCTAGAATTTTAACCATCAGGTACCTCAGATTATCTGATTTTTTTCTTTTTTACTCACGATAGATATTGATATATTTTTATGGTACATATGAATACTCGTGCCTAGAAGGTATTTTTAATACCAGTCTCTGACTCGCATTCACTAAGCCATCTGAATGATAAAGAAAATAACAACAGATGTTAACACTAGAGGCTGGAGGTACCTCATTGTATTAGAAAACTCAAGAAAAATTAACGATCCTATCTTCAGTATTATACATGTGAATTTTTGTGTTTAAGCAAACTTTTCTATGTCAAGAAAATGTTATTTGATGAGAAAGAATCTCATCTTTTTAAACTCCAGTAAAATGCACGATAGTGCATGGCTAAAATATGCCCCTGCAGTCCAAAGCTGACCTTTAGTAGCCACAGCTTCAACAGGATAGATGCTAGAAGTACCGAGTAAACTCTTCACTATCTTTCACTGGGGAGGAACTATTTTCTCTAGAAGTGAGTAAAAAATGTTTCAATAGCTAATCAGTTTTAACAGAAAAAGTTTAAACCTGTTGCAGATGGAGCCATAAGCTCTTACAAAAAGCAGTTCTTCATACACCTTTCAGCCCTAAGCGTATTGATTTGGGGCAACCACATTAGAGTTGGCGCACAATTTGCATCGCCACATAATTTGCATCAGTTTTTATAAACTAGGGAAATAACCTAGTAAAAACTGTGATGACCCTGTGAAAACCATCTCGTTTATCTAGTTTAGGCTGGGGTGCTTCTCATTCTCCTGTGCAGTCTATCTACACTAGGCACTTGGGAATAATTGGCTATATCCTCATGTAAAAACTGATCTACGTAATTATGCGAATCCAAATATTACGCCTAAACAAGGGCAGGCCTGTACTGTTGCTTAGAAAGTCATGCACTGTATATTTTATACTTATGAGAAAGAAACTGCTTAAGAATGTAGAAAGTCGACAGAAAATGCTCTTCTCTGCTGGCAGCCTTAGGAACTCAGAGACCGACAGTCTTACTTGCGAATTATAGGCAGGCATGCTATGTAGACGTAGGGACCACAAAAGTTGTGCAGCATCCAGTCACATCTGATTCTGAACGTATTAATTCAGGATCTCCTCATTCAGGTCGCTCTAGGTTGCATGGAAGCATCCTAGCCAGCCGCAGAAGGAATCTGAACCCTTCGAGACACGTGTTCCTCCGTTTATGTGTTTTAAGGAGGAGACTGAGGACAAAACACCATTTTTAATACTACTTTCAATGCTGCTTTCAAAGTCTCATGAATTGCATCAATACATTTTAAGAATTTTTGCTGTTACTTTGATGTGCGCCAATATGGTTTTCCATTGCAATGGAAACTTATTAACAATAGAGGTGCACTAAGTAGACAAACTATTCCATTGACCAGAAAAGCTTGTATGTGACTGGAAAAAATAGCATATTTCTGGAAGTGAAGGTGGGAGATTAAAAGGCTTGCAGCCATCTGAAAAGTATTTCTAAACATGGATTTATTTCTATCAAAACAAATTCTCTATTTAAGCTTATTTTAAATGAAGAAGGTTGACTGAAATAATTATATTTTGTTTTCTTAGTATTATTTCCTTCAGTAAGAAGAACGTATTTTGTAGGTAGAGACACAGAATCAGAAGTGCTGGCATGGTGAAATGCAAACTGGCATGTTCTGCAATTAAGAGCCTTTTTCAGGCTGCTGGATAGGTATGGAAGAAATATAAGGATATCTAAATGGCTAATTTATGGCTTAGAAATGAGCTTATTAACTTGTCTTCTGCTCACTTCAGAGGGAGTTGCATTTACCTCTGTATCAAGCATGCTTGGCTTTGAGGCTCTGGAAGTTTTTAAAAATACCATTTCTATGAAGACAGAAAAATTCACAAGTTTCATCGCCTCTAAGAAGGTCAGACAAATAATCCTAAAAATCAGCTTATTAGAGCTGTAAATTACGTTTAAAGACTGTGCTCTTAAGCACCTAAAAGTCCATTTACTACCTAAAGTTCAGCTCTGAAACAAAGAACGCTATAGTAAGCCTTGGCTTTAAGGGAGAAGATACTCTGGGAGCTGACCAAATGCGTAGGTCGTGTGAATTTTATGATTAATATTTTGCACGTGTTCATAAAGCTCTGAATGAACCTATTTTTAGGTAAAGGAAAATGGTAAAAAGCGGTTCCTTCAGACTTCAGCAGCTCGAGTCCGGGGGAGGCTGGCGGGAGCGCTGCCTCGGGGGGCAGAAGCTGAGTGACGGACCTTCCGCACGAATTAAAGTTGTTAAGTAATGCTGAGCGGGGCTCCTGTTGCACGGACTTGTTAATTGCTATAATTATAAATGTCAGCTTTTAACGATTTACTTAAATATTGTCAAACAAAATTGACATTGCACCGCATTGTTCCCCCTTTAATCCAACTTCTGAAAGGCCAAGTCCTCCCGTGCTACGTCAGGAGAGCAGAACAGATCTTGGCCCTCTTCTGTAACGCAAAGCGTGGGGGCAACCTTCTAAAATCAGGTGCGTTCTTCAGAAATATTCAAAAGAGATTGCGTGGAATGATTCTTTCTTAATATTTGACCAGTAATACAGCTGTAAAGAGAGAAAGCTAGTAAGTGGATTTAATACCGCTGCATATTTTAAATTGCTTTGTCGTCTGAGTAATGAATTTTCTGTGCTTTACGACGGAAAAGATTACAATCAAATTTTATTTTAGGTAGGGTGGCTGACTAATTTGCTAAACCACTTTCACAGCCCAGGTGTGTTGCTAACCGAAATTATTAACCTTAATACAATTTTTAAACAATTATTAAGCTAATCGGATGCAAATTAAACAAAATGAACCTATAAATATATGTGTTTTTCAAATTAGTAATTGGATTTTTTGATGATCTTTGGCTTGACATTGATAAGCTGCTTCTCATAACAGTCTAATTAGGCAATATGTAAACTTTGGCATTCGGTTCTGTCCTAGTGGCTTTTTCAAATGATGTTTGTAAAATTTGCAATTTCATATTACAGATTAAAAATTAAAAACTGCAGGAGGCTAACATTAAAATGAGAATTCATTTCATGGAAAGCCCTGTAGACAAAATTCACCCTAATAGAATTGTGCATAAGGGGCTGCAAATCATGATCTATAGTTACACAGGGGAAGGCTTGTCAAAACCAGTATTGTTGGCCTGTAGTTCTATTCACAGTATTAAACCCATCAGTGAAGTCACTTTGGGGAAAATGCGAACATTATCAAAGAACAGTAAATTAGCAAGAAATTAAAGCATATACCCTTGCATTTCCAAAACAAAAGATCCCTTCATTAAAAACCTTTCATCAGTGGTTTAATATTCATAGCAGTAATTTGCATAACTAAATCAGTTTTCACTGATGAGAGACGACCAAAGTTTTTCACTAATTTCTTTTTTGAATGAGCTCTCTAGTTTTTTGATTAAAATTTCACACCAGTAGTTGGGCAGAATTGAATACATGACTTAACCGTATTTGCAAGTATCATCTTTTAAAATGCCAGGTTAAATGTTGCTGCCATTAAAAAAAAAAAAAAAAATTTTTTTTTTTTTTGCTTTAACTGTTTTACTTACCTTAACAGCATATATGCCTACCTTGCTTGAAATTCAGGCTTTCCGTTAAATTGCAAACTGAAAATATGTGGTTGAGTATGTGGTTTTACTATTTTGTTCTCTACTTTTTCATGTTCTCTTACCTGTGCATGAACACAGAGCAAAAAAGGTGACACAGGTGATCTAGTAATTAAGAAAAGTCATTAGAATACACATTAAGAACTTTCCAATGTCTCTCTGAAAGTGATATCCTTTTTCCAGGTCGATTTTTTTTTGTTTTGTTTTTTAGTGTTTTGAAAAGACCAATTCCCTTGTGAAAAGAGGGAAGGAATGAGGAAATACATTTGCCTTGGGGAATGAAGACAGAAAAGTCTTTTTCAGTGTGCAAAATACATGTATATTATGCTGGCTCAGGTTCACATAATAGCCCTTACTAGAAACCATTTTAAACAGCACGTTTGCGATATAATGAGAGCTAATTCTGCCTAAGTCACTGAGAGATTAGAGTGGGTAACCTGTCGTGCAATATTTACATGTAGATACTCCAGGCGATGATTTGTTAAACTGAAATCGCTTAAATTCGTTTGAACACCGAGGTGTTTTCAGCCCCACAATAACTGCGTTGAAAGCAGGACTAGTGCAGATGCTGCTTCAGTGTTTACAGTCATGTCACTGGAATCAGTCACGTAACTGATTTCAGTAAAACTAATTTCAAACAAGTAATTATCCATGTTCGCAAAAGACGGATTGGTTAAAGCTACCAAACTTTATCTGACTTAGATTAAATTGGCAAATGCTGTAACTTAAAAAAAAAAAAAAAAAAAAAAAAGGATGATAGAGTCAAAAAGGAAGAGATCTGCTCACGTATAGAGAAACAGGAAAACAACTGTAATGATAGTTAGCAAAGTCTTCACCTCTTTCCCCCTCCAAATTTTTTTTGTCCTCTTCTTAGTACTGGAATAGTACTAAAATGTTTAATATTTACCAATGAACCCTATATGCTCGTAATAGTTCAAAGGTGTAAGCTTCCAGACTCTTTCTACTTTAACCAGTTGCTATTTCATGTGATAAATGCTGTTTTAGATCTGTACTAAGGATAAATTTTCTCGTTTTTTTTTTCTCAGTACTAATGAAGTGTGCAGCCAATCTCATTATAAATGTTTTCTTTTCCCGTTGCCATGATGCCCACCGATCATTGCCAGGAAGAAGTTATAGCACCTTTTCTGTGCTACTTCTGTGTGCATTGGGTAATGTGCAGACTACTAGTGAAGGTCAAAACCTGTTGCGTTTTTGCGTTTACTTTACTTTTTCTTTCTTTTCTTTTCTTTTTTTCTTTTTTTTTTTTGACGCCATACCTGACAGAGCCCTGAATATCAAGCAATGTTTTTGAGAATGATCTCGCCCCATAAGAGGATGCGGCGTTAGGCAGTCCTTGCAAGCCTCGAGACACCAGGAGCTGCACGGTCACCTACGGTGCCACAAGCAGAACTCCTGCAGCTTCTGACTGCAGGTTGCGAAGGTCTTGCAAAGCAAGCGCAGCTTTCTGGTCAACTTGCATAGTGCTCAGGTGCTGTGGTAGTGCTACCAACGTAGAAATACAGAAGCTGTCTTAGATTTACACAGCTACGACCACAAAGTAAGCAGAGGGCTCCTTGCAGGGACGAGTGCTTGAGAAAAAGCTGTTCAAGGCTTCTAGAAAGCTTGTGAGTTGGAATTGTGATGGTCAGGTTTGACAGATGTCGTGACCCACAGGGAAGGGTTTCCTTGCCTTATTCACCATTTTGGCAACAGATTAAACCAATGTTAATGTCGTCAGAGATCAGATTCGTGTTTGACCTCTGTCCTGCTCTAGCCTCCAGTTCTCATTTTATTTGAAGATGAGATTATGAAAGGGCTGCAGTGGTGTGTATGACTGGTGAAAAACATTTGGAAGTCAGTTCACAAAGACCTGAAGGCAACTTATAATAACTAATTACCAAGCGCTGAGATATTTCCATATTCACTGGATGCTTTATTTTACATTTTCATGTCCTTCAGAACATGCCTGTAACCTGGTCAAATACTTTGGACTAGACACTTTTTCTTACCAAAATATAAAAGCCACTTTTATCAGGTCTTATTTCACTGTAATAGACATACGTGAAAACCTTCTGTAAGTAGTCATCCTGGACTTCATAAACTGGTGCTTCTCTATATTTAATGTAATGAAAAGCATTACCATTTAGGTAAAAGGACTATGCCATCAAAGCAGCAATCTGCCTCAGAAGTTTGGACCGTATGGGCAAGAGGTCTGAACCCCTTTCACGTTTGAATGCCATCAGACAAGTACTATTGATGCAGACACTGACATTCACTCTGGCCTTTCTTTTTTTCTCTCTTTCTGTTTTTCTTTCTTTCTTTCTTTCTTTCTTTCTTTTTCTTTTTTTTTTTTTTTTTTTTTTTTTTTTTTTTTTTTTTTTAAAGAAAGGCTTAGTTAGTGCCCTGGCAGAAGACTTTTTAGTTTTATTTCAAGGGTCATGAGGTCCATTCTGATATTTAAGTTTAGCTGTGTGAGCTGTGGAGCACTTTGCTTACGTACCCTTATTACTACCTCATGCAGTTCTCTGCCTTTGTAGCAAGGTGGTGACATATCATGCAATCCATCTACTAACATATATTGTTTTACTTTTAAAAATTAGATTTATGAAAGCAACCATTCTGGTCTATGAGTACTTAATAATATAACTCTTCATCATCTTTGTTATCTTTATTTTCTATGTATTTTTCATATTTTCTTTCTAAATCAATGTACTACCTATCAACAAAACAGCTTGCAGATAGACTGCTAAAGTGATATGGAAAATATCTGAAAGAAAACAAGAACTGGCATGTTTGATTAGTTTTCATACCATTCTGGTAACTTTGTAAACAATTTGAGAATTATTGTGTAGTTTTTTTTCCTCCCTAAAATTAAATTTAGGGTTAGTGAATTACTAAAAAAGTTTTTGCTGTTATGGAACTTGGGTTTCATTGGATCTCTCTGTTCATGAAGGGTAAAGGGAGAAGCACCTTGCCTCTACAGTATCAAAGGTGGTGGTTTCGTGGGTTTGTATCATTTGTCATTTTTTTGAATGATTCTTTCCATCAGAAGAACTATTTTATCTTTTTCATTCACTCAGAAATGAGTCCTAGTTAGCATTATACAGCAGTGAAGAAGTGAAAAGTAGCAAGATAAACAACAATTCCTTGTTGTTTATATTGACCAAATATATTTTTGTAAATATTGAAATATCCTTTGTTATTTCAGAAGTCATGATAGTACCAAACGTAAAAGTCCATATACTATATATTACACATTTTCATTAAAAGTTCCTTAAAAAAACCCAAGCAGGTGAATTCATCTGAAATACTAAGTATTTTTTCACTGAGATTGTAAACTATCTGCAAAGAAACAAAAATGAAATCCTGTTCTTTGGTACAGCCCACATTTAGAATGCGTATCGGTTCATATGGTGCGTTGTCTTATGTAGTATCCTGGACATGTCTGTAATATCAACACTTCATTATTCTGCTTACATGGGAGCTTGAGTCTTGAGCTTGATGTTCTAGGAATTTCACCTGAAGATGCTAAATTTATACCCTTGTATGAAAATTTATACCCTTGTATGAAAATTTATACCCTTGTATGAAAATGAAAATTTAGCTCGGAAATTTTAGTGAGAGCAAATCCACTAAATTACCACCGCATAGGCTGAAAACACCACGAGGTGCCCTGGCGTGACAGTGCTGGGCGTTGTGATCGGAGTGAAGCAGCTGCCCAGAAGGAGGGAACACCACGCGTCCCTCAAGGCACGTGAGCTCACTCGCTCTCCCCCTTCTAACGAATGGACCGAGGAGCTCTACCTGCCCTTTGCCCCCGCTTTCACCTCTGCCTGAAGGTATACGTTTGTCCTCCATCAGTTAAGTCCTTAGATTAGGGATGTGTTTGCATTAGAAACCCAATCTCCTTCCATTCCAAGCACAAGAAACTTTTCTCAACTTTGCTCATTCTAAAGTAAATCCTTTACAACCTGTATATTAAAAAAAATAGAGCCAACTTCAACTAACCAAACTCCAAATGATCAATAATGTCTCCGTTAAAAACAACAACAACAACAAAGCACCAATTTTCAATAACAGATTCCTCGTTCCTCATTTTAAAAGCAGGGCAAGAGGACAAAAAGGGACAGATTTGTACTTTTGCTTCTTTGTACAACTGTAAGAATCTCAGAAAATAAAATGGTAGTTTAATGGTGAATGTAGTTTAAGGATCTATATAATAATGACTGAGATTGGAAGCTTGCTATTAAGCTGTTATTGACTTATTATGGACTAAACTACAGAATTTGCTAGATATAAATTTGGCAAGGCAAAGTGTAAGGCCTCCATCAGTTGCTATCTTTTGATAGTAATTATTCATAAACAATGTAAATGCCCTGCTGTAAAACAAAAGGATGACAGCTGAGACATTTGGGAAGATAACAGCTTTCTATGTGTAAAAGTGGTTGAGTATATTGAACTTTGCTATAAATGTTGTTCATATATAATTTTTGGTGTTGACTGTGTTGTTATTATAGTATCTAAGTAAGTTCTATGTCTGTGACTAGCCAAATACTCTTTTAAAAACTTTCCTGTGTCTTGAGTTTTTTTTAATATGATATCATCTGGATTTCTGAAGAAATCCTAGTGGTAGCCCCTGACCCAAATGTACATCGAGTGCTGTTCCCCTATGGCCCTGGCCTATTTATTGCTTTCCTAACTACTCGAGTTCAAATAGGAGCTCAGAACAAAATTGAAAATGAGCTTAGGGTCTCTTTCTAGTCCCAATTTGTGCACTTCCAAAACCACTACCCAATTTAGCACAACTGGCAGCGTCTGCTCAAGAGAGGGCAAAGGCTGGAATTACAGGGCTGCAGGAGGGCAGGACTGCAGTGTGCTGGCAAAACAGCATGGAAGAGCTTTTCCAGCAGTACAGCGGCTGATGTAATTTCTCAGCTCTACGAGCGCGACAATTAGCATGCAGGGGTGAAGATGGCAAAAAGAAAGTTTATTTTCTAGTGCTACTCAAAATGTGTCTTTGAGTGTGTAATACACTGTGGCAGCAAGGCTGCTTAATTATTGCTCATGACTAAATATCAATGTATTGCTGTTTAACAAAGGTGCTTCTGTACTGCGGAGGTGGAAGACAGCTGATAAGAGAGCGCGGATTGCATGTTTTCTGTAGAAAATTTTCTGTTTTCATTCGTCTCTAATGTAGAATTAAGTACCTGTCATGTACATATTTGGTAGGTGCTTTACAATGCAGAGAAAAGGTTTATGGGGGAAGCAACAAATTGCTGGACACCTTTATTATCCGCTTAATTCAGAGAGACTTGAGTGCCCAGCTCGTTGCACTGCGGCAGTTCCAGATTGCAGACTAGCCAGCTGCCCTGAATTGTAACATTTATTGTGTTTTTATACAGATGCGTGACTTCCTTTGAATGGTTTACGTGAATACCTTTTCCGAATGTAGAGAAATCATTTTGAAATAGGTAAGTAAATATTTGTCTGGGAAGGAGGCTTGTAAGTAAATGAGGAGAAGTAAAACTAATAGGTCTCATTCTTGTTCTAGAGAAAAATCTTGAAAACAAAGTTTAGCGTTAGATTACTTAAACTGCTGCTCTTAGATTAACACCTTTGGTAATCTTAGTTTACAAAGACTCATCTTTCTACCATTTCAAGCCAGTTTTCTGGCATGAGCAGCTGCTATATATCATCTCCTGCACGTGATTTTGTAAATAGCTGACTATTAGCAATTTAATTGCATTTGAATATGCAGTAGACTTGCATGAAAACTGTAATTTTATGAACTAATGGTAAAATCAAACAATTAAAAATGAAAAACAAAGTGGTAGTGATAATAAAACCAAAGGCTTTAAATTGAAAAAAACTCAGACAACTCAAACAGTGGCAAAAGAAGTGAAGAAAAACACGTGCAGGCATTACTCTGTAAACATTTCCTTAGATTATATTACTGTTCTCCTGACATTTTTCCCCTCCTCTTCGTGTGTATTCGATTCCAGGAGACGCTCATCACTCAGTGAAGCAGATGCTCAGTCTAGCAGGAATAGAATCAAACCTTTTAGATTTTTGAAATATTGAGGTGACTTTATTTCACCTATGCTTTTAAGGTATACTTACTAAAAATGATTGATTTTGCGTTGACTAGAAGCATTTACTCTGGTCAGGTAAAAACTTTTTCTGCCCACAGATATTTTAAAAAAGACAATAATAGAAGAAAAGTCTTCTTTTCAAGGATTCACTGTACAAATACAATTCTACTATGCAGAATTTACGGTGGATTTTAGTTTTAAGAAAAGATGAAGTAAGTAAATGTGAATAGAGTATTTGTTATAGTTATAGTTATAGTACTTTTGTCATCTTAAAAATTTGAAGAATACTGTTCTTCTCAGAATCTCTTACTTTTCTTTTTTGTCAAAGAAGTCCTTAGCTATTACAGTCATTTACTCACTAATCCGTCCTACATCAGTCTGCAAGTAGTGTGTCTACTGTCATTCTTTTTCCTGCCTGCTATTTCTCTCTGGTAAACTCCCATTTTATAACTGATATTTTTACCCTTAATTAGACTTCTTTTTTTAAAAAAATTTACTCTTAATTATTTAACTCTTAAATTAAAAATAATTTCCAGCATTCTGAGATGAAGATTGCCCAGCTGCCTTGGTGAAGTATGTTTGCTCCAGCATAGTTTGCAGTTGCTTCCTCCTGTTTAACTTTGTTTTACACCCATCTCAGTATCCTTTTTTGAACAGAAGTAAAATACTGTTCTGCATCTTCAGAAATCCACTCATGGAGTTTCCGCATCTGCGTATAGGAATTCTGATCTTTTTGTTGAATACTTTTGTATATGTACCAGTTGGTATTTGAGCCTTATCAGTTCCATGCTATTTATGAGATATAAGGTAAAGCTTTTTTCAATTCCAAAGTTGCATCAACTTATGCATGAAATTGGCTTCAATTTTGATAGAAATTTAAGTGATAAAATGTCAGGTTTGATAGTGAACTTACCTAAAAATGCCTTTATAGAAATTCAGGATGGGAAACACAGGGAAGCTTTGTAGTTTAACGTATTTCAGAACACAAAAGGCACCTAACTTTGTAAACCATTATTTGTTACCCACAACAAACATTTCTTTTCATAAGAAAAGTGTTGTCTGGAATAACGATAGCCAAATTTTGCTATATTGCAGGAATCTTTATCTACTAAGCTTTAAAGGGCTTTTGCTCACCTTGTTGGAAGGAGAAAGATGCTAATTTGGCCACCAGAGGTGCAGCACAGCTCAACGGGGCAAACTCACCCTGGGGTAACACCGTCAGCTTCAGTGAAACAAAACTGGGCTGAGTCTGGCATATAGAGAGTTATGTTTAAAAATTAATAAGAAACTGAGCAGATGCCAACGGCTGTAATGTTCAAACAAAATGTGTTCCCTAGTTTATATTAAGATCTACATAGACATACTCATCTTCATCAAAACCCAGGCTTTATTATTTGTACGTATTCTTTCAGGAAGGTAGATGAAAAATAAGAAAAGTCTTAAATGGGGAGCCAAGAGTAGAGCTGAACTTTAAATATTGAATATTTGGCTTCTTGTAACGCTCTTCTCCCCATAAGCTCTCAATAAAGGTTCCCCCCCACCTTCTCTTTTTCATAATATTACCTACTGGATTTTCTCACACACTCTCTGCGGTTTGGATCAAGGGTTACTTTTTTGAAATAACCTCAAGGACATGTCTTCCCCAGAGCTCAGGATGAACCAAGACAAAAACCTTCATACAGCTGAGGCCAGGAAACCTGTTTTGCAGGAAACCTGTGAAAGCCAAGAACCAGGAGGACTTTCAGAGCTACCAGAGACGACAGTTGTTCGCAGGGCCCTTTTCCCTCGGTTGCAAGACTGGGCTTGGTTAGCTACTGCAGCACCTTAGTAAATAACCTAGTCAGACCAATATTGGCAGCCTTCATTTGTCTTCTCCAGGTGAACAGGCACTGCGCTTTCCAGTCAGCTTTTGCATCGTCAGAGCTGTTCTGCTGGTCGTATGACCACACATCAACTGCTTGCAGACTGCACGTGTCTCAAGAGCCATGGTTTAGCCATCTTGTCCCTCCAGCGATTCTGTTCAGCGTAAAGCACCTTGATGGGGAAGCAGATTGGCTCTGTTTCTTCTTTTCTCCTCCTGTAGTGTGGGAAGATTTGAGATGATTTCTCTCTGCTCAGGAGAAAATGAGAGAAAACAGCAGGGATATTTCAACCTGGTTATTTCTTCTTCATATCTTTGTCTACCCATGCCCCCCTTTCTTCTTTTGCTTTCCAATGTCCCTTGCACAGGAGTTTGGATTTCTGCATCTTCAAAGTGCAGCCTCTGCTCTGAGAGTGTCCTTACGGTGAGCACCTTCATGAGTAGTGGATACCAGAAATGGTTAGCATTACATCCACATTAACACCGATTCGTGACTAACTGCTACCACATTGACACTGTTCAGCGCACTGATTTCGATGTGGTCCCAGCTCCGCTGGGGCTAACATGGCATAGATCCTGCACCTCTGTGGGAGCAATGAAGAGCCTTCTCCTGGAAAACCAATTTCCAGCTGACCTGCACACGGTAAGAGTAAAAATTCATCTCTCTGTATGGTAAGTTAACTTGCTGAAAACATCACTGTAAATTAATCATTCTAGCCACACAACAATTCTTCACAAAATTAAGACTCTCTAGTCCTGACACAAACTATAGGCATTGGGACAGTCTGAGATTTCAGACTGGGGAACATTTACCTGCTCCCACATAGTTCCAGCCAAGGAAGGAGTCTCTTATCCAAGAATACAACCAATGCATCTCAGGCATGGATTACAGAGTGGTCAAACTCTATCTACAACTTCATTGTGAGTAGAAATTTGTATTATTACCTATGAGAACACCAGCTGGGGTTCTGCTGGAGATGCTGTCCTTTTTAATATAATGGAATTGATATAAAGTCACATACATTTCTGCCGGCTATGACTGTCATGAAAGATGTTTCTAATGGAAGTTGAGAACTTCTATTTGGGTTTTCTTAAATATCATCCTCTTTCAACAGAAAGATCATGAGAAATACTTCCAGGGGAAGAAGAACTCCCCTGACAGCATCTCCCTGCTGGTCCTTAGGCTCTCAGACTGTTGGGAGCAAGGTTGTCACTTTCATGCTAGAAGATTATTAGTGTGTGGACTTAGTATATTCAATTTTACATTAAGTCAACAATGCTGTGTTTTATGGGTCTCCAGAAGACACTCCACAGTAAGTCTGTGGAATGGTTTCCAAATCCCTCTGTCCTGGAAATGTTTCACAAGTAGAAATTTTTGATTGTTCATCACTTTCCAGTACAAGTGTCAACAGATCTGTTCCAAGCAGGAAGCAAATTCGGACTTGCTGCCAAACGCTTCTAAGTTTTCAACCCTGGCATTGTTTTATGTCTTCTTTCCAGTTCTTAATCCCCAGGACCACTGGGAGGCTCAAGCAGGACTAAGGCCACATCATTTTGATAACCCAACTTGGGACAAGCAGTACTGATTCTAAAAGTGACAAATTTCACGGGTAATCAACACATCATCCTTTCATTCCTTTCCAGACTACTGTTACAGAGCTATAGACAGATGTTATACCCTGCATCCCACTTCGAGATGCCTTAGCTTGAATTCTTGCCAGATTCAGGACAGAGCAAGAACAGTCAGCCGAAACGCAGAATATCCATATAGTAGGGCTTCCTTACTTAGATTTACTTACGCAGTGAAGAAATTCATCATGCAGCTCAAAGACAACTTATCCATTTTCTGATGGAGTATCAATTATTCTTAACTATTGATAATCTCTGTAACCATTTTGTCTTTTTCTGAGCTTTATCGAGCTATACCTAATATCTTCATATTGTATATGTATCTATACGTCACAAATTTATATATATTATATATATATATATACCCAAAATATAGATAAAAATATATAAAAATCTTTGCCCATGATCTGGAGGTTCAAAGTTCACATGTAAATTTACAGTTCAGATTTCTGCCTGTTGTGAATTATTCCTAGATAATTTTTTAATCAGTGCAGGGCGATAAAGTGTGCTAACATCCTACCTCTCTTCCTATACTTCAAAGAGATATTGTGTATGATGCTTGCTCTGTGCTTCCTCTGAGGCACCCAGCAAGAGATAAAGACTTTATTGCAAATTAGTCGTTGACATGTTCTGCTGTCCGTTTTCTCCTAGGCCTATCTCTGTCCTTATGTTACCTTCTTTACATTTATATTTGGTTTGCTTACGGACTTTCCCTGCTTCTGACTTCCGTGGACTAAAGCTTTTCTTAAGTTATTTTTGCATGCTTCTTCAGGTCTTCTGAATAACATTGATGAAGTTTGGGTTTGTGCTTTATTCGAAGGGCACGTGATTTCCTCAGATGAATGCGTCGGGTTGCTTATTCCTGGCCAATCTTTCATTCAGGACTGCTTTTGGGAGAAAGATGAGGGCTCTGTCCTGAAGCCAGGTGACCCTTGAGCTCGATTCCAAATCCAGTTCATCCAGGTCAGAGCTGATTAAAAGTTCTTCAGGAGAGATTTGTTTTGTTTCTCTGGGGACGTATTGGTTCCTTGCCTACAGTTCAGCCTAGGGGTTAGAGTTCAGAGAAAGAGAAAACGCAGAGCTACAGCTGAATGGGGCTGTTAATGCAATTTCTGCTACCTTTTATCTTTGCTAAATGGAGTTTCTGCTGGTAGCTTTTTATTGTGATAACAAAGGATTAAATGGTGGTAGCAGTGGACCCTCCTTAGTCTTGCTAATATCAGTCAGTAAAGATTGAAGACTATCAGCTGCAGTCACAGAGGGTATGGGTATTCGAAAAGAGTCTGATCTCTTTGCTCCTGGGGCAAACAGTCATTCAGAAAAAAAGTAAAATTCTATGAACAGCCTAATAACTCTGGGGAAGTAGGAAGGAAGAGGTATTTTTGTTAGGGTTGGGAAATAACCACCTCTTTCATTTGGCTTGCAGAGTTTTCTTATGCCCCTTGTTCCTTCTTGAGGACTTGTGCAGCAAGCAGAATCACAGCAAAAAGCAATCATACATTCAGGAGTCAAAGAGACACCAGGTACTATCTTGGAGAGCTATGTGAAGATAAGGCAGCTCGTTGATGTTCTGCTATTTCCCTTCTTTCAACAGGTCAACCGTTCTCTCTTCATCCCTCCTTTTCTTTTACTGTTTATAACTATTTCACCTTTTAAAGTAAAAATGCAGAATGAATTGGTTCATATAAATGTAAAAAGAACCCCTGTTTTCCATATGATATTTATTTTTTAAATAGTCGAGTAAATGATAGATGAAGTAACAATAACCTATATAATATTTTCAGGTTATGGAGGCTTTTCAGAAGACCATTGTCATTTTAAATGTCTTTATACAATGATCTTGAATATTGTTAGTCTGTGATTCAGACTATGTCCTTTGTGTATTCAAAAAAAAAAAAAATTAAATAGTCAAGTCACAATTTTGTAAAGTGGCTGCTGTGAATAGGGAGTTACTATATTTTATCAAAAATGTAATGAGTTTAACGTACCTAGTTATAAAACACTCGAGTGGCTCTTCAGATTAAAGCTGGCCCAAAATACATGTTGACACAATAGGCTGCGGTTGCTCCAGTCCAGTCCATCACTGCAATATCCTACAAATTGATTCTGAGCACATATTGAGTACAGATCTCCAGAGAGCTGCACTTTGGTGCCTGTTCAAAAGCAGTAGCAAAAATGAAGTCTGGTACTTGTGGCCAGAACATAATTTTTGATCACATAGTTTTATCTACAAGCTAAATTTCTGTAGGAATTCAAAATATTGGTCCTCGGTGATGGTCAATACCAAGGTTTAAAAGTCAGTTTAATTGTTCTGTGCTCCAAAGAGCACTTCAGGAAAAAAAATAAAAAAAGTGTTTTGACATTCACCTAAATGAAAACTAGGCCAGATGAATTAAAAATCTTTGCAGCAAAATCATTGGTCAAAGGTTCTATGTTCATAACTAGGTAGTATTATGGGGATTTACAGACTTTTCTGTTCTTACTTACTGCATCTAAGCGGATCATGTAGGGGCAGCAGGGCTTTATGGAGAAGGTCATTAGACCAGAGCTACCAGGCTTTGAGAGTGATGCCCAAAGTGCTTCTCAGCAAAAGCAGGGAGATAAAAGCTGGGTCAAGGTTGAGGTGAGTCGCAGGACAGGCTCACCACCAGCTGTGCTCTCTTCAAAATCATAAAAAATTGCCCCCCTGGCATATTTCTCCCCTCTTGTGTTTTAGCAGGTCAGTTCTTCCTGTTCCCCTACACTTTAGCATTATCATTCAATGCTTTGTGCTTATTTTGTGTTTTCTCGCTCCTTAAGTGTTTAATCTTTGTGTTATAGGTAGCAAACACTAACTTACTAAATGTTGTAATGTAGCACTCTAATGATTAGAGATGTTAGGAAATAAAGCACAGCCTGGAGGGAAAAGATACGTCGAGGGAAGTGGCTAGATCTGTTTAAACAGATCCGTCCTAGCTGTTATACATGCAAATCTGCTAAAATCTTGGTCTTAAATGTCTTAAATGACAAATCAGATAGCTTGAAGTACAAAAATAATGTTGACACAGAGAATAGGATTGTCTTACATATAATTTAGTTTCCTGCAAATGCATGTGCATGAAAAATCATTAGTAATGTGGCACGGTTGGTAAAATTGTTGCACTAGGTAGAATGAAATTTTAGTGATAAATAGAGGACAAAATGTTTGTGTGCATTGGTGTTGGACACTAAAATGTGGCCACACAAGCGCATGCTTAGGTGGTGCTGAAAATGCACAGAACCACGTTGGTATCTGATCTAAGGTAATTTATGCCAATATGCCCAGATGACGCCTGAAGGCTTAGTCTATGAAATGTTTCAGGGCTGTATTACCTTAGTGTATTAACTGTTGGATGTTGCACCCTGAGTGTTATACAGTTTACTGAGGTTCCAAGAAAATACTACATAGTTCAACTTCACTGGGTATTTTCCATTAATCCCGAACAATTCAATTAAGAAATAGTAACTGAGATCTTGATGAAGAACACTTTTTATTATCATCAGAAAAGTCTGTGATTATATCCTCGCAAGTATCTGAAAGTGGTGCTTCAGGATTATGTTCACAGAAAAACCGAGACAATGAAAATTTGTATGTGGGTTTATACCAAAGCTGAACAAATATGTCCAGTATCCTGCTGTGATACATGGATACTATTGTCAACCCCTGTTCCAGTTTCATCATAACATTATAATGTTTGGGCACTGTCTAGGGATAATCGAGGGTATGATCACCTTTTCTCAAGTAAACACTCTATGCACTCAAATCAAAGTATGTGAGTTGGTCAGATAGTTGAAATAAAAAAGGAGAAATGAGAGCAACTTTTCCTTCTATTCTCTGACGTGGAATTACAACAAAGTCACTTTTTGAAGCTCTGTAAACATTGGTGGAACCAATACAGTTGCTCACAAAATGCTCAACCTTTCAAAGCCCAAAGAGGAGCAGCTTGAGAGCTGAACTTCCATTTGCTTTTCTTCTTGTTCTCGTGTAGTCTCCTATAGTAGTTATCCCCTCAGTTGTGGGGACAGACATTGTGTGTCTCCAACACAACAGCAGAAAATTATAAGCAAATGGAAAAGTGGGATAGAGAGCTGGAACATTTCAGATACCTAGCAATTACTATCTTTGATGGATAAAATAACATGCATTTCCAGGAGTCAACTCACAGTATCATTCGATGCTTTAGGTCAAGGTGAGTTTAACTGAAGGCAATATGAAGGCAATGGAGTGACTTCCGGGGCTCTGTACGAGATCCATGAAATCCCAGTGCATTCCAAAGAAGAAAGACTGACTTAGGATTTGTCTCATGGGGAACCTATAATATAGTCTAGTGTTCACAGCAGCCTTCTGCATATGCGTTTATGTGCAGTGGAGCTCACAGGTTTGTGTGTGTATATATATGTGTGTATATATTTATGTATATGTATATATATCTATGTATGTATGTGTGTGTGTATATATATATTTACAATTGGAAGTACAATCCTTACAACATAAGGAACAGCGTGCATTTCATTGAACATATACTATTTTACATGATCTGTTTTTCAACCACCTGTGCATCTTGCAACTTTCCACTGATGGAAAACCTCTACCAGAACAAAAATCAGTTTTTTTCATTAGTGAGGCTGCTGTAAAGATTCCTGCAGAAAGTCGCTTCGGCTTTCAGTCCTACCTGTGAGTTTTGCTGCACTAAGTAAAACCTTCATTATCAATAGACACAAAAGCTTCTGCAAACCTCTGCACAAACTTGGGTGCCCAGAAAGATTGCAAAATATTGTTTACTTGTTCCTTTATTGCAGGTGATAATCAAATTTGATCTAGGCAAAGTCAGAGTTCTTACAGTCAAACCAGTGTAAAACAGGGCTTGTGCTGCGTGTGGTTAACACCTACTGCTCTAGAGACAACTGATATTTAAAGCCACCTGAAGGCAGAGTGAGACTCCATGCCTGTCACAGGGCAGGTGGCCTTCAAGAGCAGATCTCCTGGCTGCATGTCAGCTGCACACAGACCAGGCACCTTGTGCCAGGGCTGGTGCGTGTATAGCCCAGTGGTCTGAATTTAGCGTGTGAAAGCTAAGGCTTGTATCAGACTGCCGGGTGAGAAGAGCCTTGAGCAATCTTACAGGGTTGATAATGCAGGAATAAAACCTGTAGATAAATTTTGCTATCTCAAAATAAGGCATAATCAGTGATAAGACTATGCAGCAGATTGAAAGAAAAAGCAAAACAAAAGAACCCCAGCAGCTTCAGGACACTAGAGGAATACATGGTGTGAAGTCAGCGGCACCTGACTTCAGATATAATACACACCTATCGTCAAGCTGTCATCACTGTTCTGTATGACTGTGAAATCTGCACGACTACAGTCGTTACATTAAGCTCTGTAGTTGTTTCCATGTGTGTTGTCTTCATGCCCTCACATGTATGAAATGAGGTCCTGGCGATGTATGCTGACAAGATCAAGAGCAGCAACATGCTAGAGCTACAAGGCAGCATCAAAACCATGTTTGCCTAGCTTCAGCTGTATTGGTCTAAACGTCTGGTTTATGTGTTGGGAGGCCACCAGAATCCATTCATTATGGCTAGTTAAAATACAGCGAATGTCTGGCTGTAACTGAAATTTTACAAAGGCAAGCTCAACACTCATCGTTACTGTGGTATTAGTCCCACAGCATGGAATTAAACTAAGGCAAAACTGTCAAACGGGGACAAAAATATGTTTTGAGGCCACCCAGTCGGTGCAAAAAACCCCTTACTGTAGATGTTCAGCTCAGAAGGTGTTTGAGGAAACCAGCTGTAAAGAATGCAGAAAGCTATACTGTTGTCACACGTGGCAAAAGCTTCCTGCGAAGCTTCCTGCAGCTGCTGGGTGTGAGATTTTCCTAGGAACAAAGGCACTTGTTAGAACTTGTTTGGGTTAGAACTTGTTTGGGTAACTCTGCGCCTAAGATGGGCACTTTTTAGGCTACACCAATGAAGAAAAGGAATTTTTCATGAACAGGGCTGGGAAGTACAATTTCTGGTGTCTTCTTCTATGTGCATGATTATTAATCACTAGGCTCATATCATTCAACAAAGAACTTGTGATATAAAGAGAGATTATATCTGGCAAAGGCAATAGAAAAAAGAAGTGCTGAGAAAGTTTTAGAGGAATCTTACCTCTGTACTTCCTTACAGCTTTATTATTATTATTTTAACTTTAACACAGTTAAATACTTTGCGTACCATTTTCCTTTTGTTTCTCCTTATAAAGAAAAGCTGAAAAGTAACACTGGAACTTCTAGAGCTATTTGGTTTGATATTTCTGAAACTTAGTTTTCCCCTGAGTACCCAGGAAATCTCTTAATCTTGATTTGGCAACTTGTATATTGAAAGATCAGGTTGGATAATTTTTGCACATTTAATACCTGGTTAATTCCTTGGCACTAGCTGAACACATTTTCATTAAGTACAAGTTGTGGTTGTGTTGGTCCAATTAACTATCATTCCCTTTCAGTGTCATTTAGGCTCCATCTATTTCCTAGGAGGTGTCTCCTCAGGATAATATTCAGTTCAGCAGGGTGTACTGCGATAAGATTTTACCAAAGGTTAGCACAACACCACCTTGCATTTTAACAGTCCTTTTCTTTCCTCTTTACTTACCCATTACAAGTGAAGCTGGCCACAACTGTTTCTTGGGGAGGAGAGCGGCGACCCACTGATGTGCAGGATGCTGTCTAAAAACTAGCAATAAAGGAGTTTTGCACAGGGGCAGTGCTGCAAATCCCTTCCTCTTACAAAAAACACCATTTGCTTCCTAAGCCCTACGGAGCAGAAAGACTTTCAGTCTATATGACAGTCTCTGGAAAACGCGTGTCATCTTCTGTACGTAACGTACTGTATCTGGTTGGAGGAAAACGACCGCTTTGGCCCTGCCAGAGGCTGCAGCTGGGGCTGCTGGGGCGGGCAGGTATTAGAAACCAGATGTTTAGAAACCAGATGTTCTGATGACCCGGCCATCCGTCGTAGCGAAGGGCTGGCCTGGCACAGCGTGTGCCGCCTTTGCTGTCTTCCTAAATAAGCTTCTGCCTCTGGGAAAACATCTCCGCTAAGCTCCTCCTGAGAACGAGGAGCTCCGTGTTTGCTTCTCTTCGGACCTCTGGGCTCCCAGGAGAGGGTGGTAAGGTTTCCCGCTTTCCCCTCCTTCGTCTGTTGTTTGAAAAGCCTAAATATTTGTGTGTTTTGCTGTAAGCAACAGCCAGGTGAGTTTCTGATTGACCAGCGTTCCCGGCTGCAATCTAAATCGAAAACCTGGCTGAAAATCCACTAATGGCAATCACCTTTCCGACAAACTTTGGGAGAACTGTAACGTCAGACCTACAAAGATACTTTCCTTTAAACTTTGCTCCTCGTAGCCACCGAGACCGAGGGAACGGTCGTTCCGTTCAATGCTCTGTCGTTGAATTGCACGTGGGCAAGGTTTCTGGATTGCAGTGCTAAGTAAAACTTTCTCTCTAAACATTTGCGGAAATCAGAGCAGGCTCTGCTGACTCTTTCAACAACTAGCTGTTCGCCTCTGGGCGGCGAGCAAACACGGAAAATTTCAGCCCCGCAGGGATTTATCTGAGAAAACTAAGAGCGACCGAGTTAGGAGAGCTATAATCAAAGTTGTATTTCGGCTTTAAACGTCGCGTTTGCCGTCGCTGCTGCAATGCGTTCTGTTAAGACGTGAAGACTTAGTGCGCTTTGGCCCCGAGAGCGAAACGGGGCGCTGTGCCAGCTATGAAATGGAGGTAGGACCTCCACCTGCTCTCCACCTGACGCCAGGTTCGGCGTTTGCTCTCCCTGCTCCGCGCCAGGCGGGGCCGTTTGCTCGAGGACGCCGTTTGTTCGGGTGACAAAAACGGGTCAATAACGTGGAAAACGTTATTTATCATTTAAAGCTGCAGCAAGCTGTTTGACAGCGGTTCAAACTCTTCCGAACGAGTCTCGCCGGGCTTGCAAAGTCGCTGCTGTTTAGGCTGCTAGGCTTGGGTGAAATGCAAATCTGAGAGGTGCCAGAATTTGTGTGCGGGATTCGCAGTGGGGCTCGGATGAGAGAAACGGAGGAAAAGGCATGGGGAAAGAGAGCAGCGGTTGTCTGTCTCTGTCAAAGCAGCAGCAGCAACGAAAAAAAAACCCATCTGGTATTTTTCGCAAGATCTCAAAATGTTTGCATTAAAGCAACAAGTGATACTTAGCCCGTTTCTAGACAGAATTATGAATCACGGTCCTTTGGGAGCGCTGGCTTGTGCACCTACGAAATTCCAATTTGTGCAGGCTTGGAAACGAGCTTACTTGTAATACTTGTGTTTTATCCCGCAGCCTAAAGAGAAAGGTCTTGCCCGCACATGAAAATTGCAGCGTGCTCTAGAAGTGATCTGTTCTTTCCCTTCCGAGGGTGGAAAAATGGAAATCTTTGCTTTCAACCTGTTCTGGTGTTTTGTTGACTTAATTTGGCAGCTGTTCAGCTAAACATATTAGCTAATACATTTAGCTAAGGAAACCAACCCAAAGTCTATGGCGTAACGTGGGGCGGACGGATTGTAGCCAGGTTGCCAGGGAGGAAGGTACTCACTTCGTGCTCCACTATCGATCAGCAAAGCACGCTCGTAAGAAAAGCCAAGAATGCGATCGCATTGCGATTAGTTTTGTCTTTCCCAGTGGAAAATTCAAAATCTTCTTCCTTGAGAGATAGGTAGCATTTTTATTCCCACGTTCTTTATTTTGCTAGTGACCATCCGGTACTTCGTAGACACTTTACTGAGGCTGGATTATCATTTCTGTAATGATTCCTGTGCAACCTGGCTCTAATTTTGGAATCTTTCTCTGTTTAGAAAGTAGATTAGATATTATTTTTTTTATGTTGGGTCAGATCACTTCTTTTTTCCTACGTGGTGAAATGAGAACATACTTACACATAAACAACTACGCTCTTAGAAAAAGAAATCACAAAAAATATGTATGTTAACAAATAGCAACAAATGCCATGGAAATTGTGCTTTCACTTGTTGTACTACGTGGGCATCTAAAGTGCTTTAGTAAGAGCTGCAGCTTTCCACAGGTTTCTCAGCCTACCTGAATGCTGAGGAGCAAGAGCTACGTGGCCCTGGGCTCAGGGCACTGTATGCTGGCAAAAATACAGATTTTTGTGGAAACGTTTTTTAAAATATTTATGCTGCACAGTTCCGTTTTATCGTTCCTCCATCAGTATTGAAGTTTAATGTCAGTATTAGTAGGAAGTGTCTGTAAGAGTTTGGAAAATAAGAGCCAGAAAAGATCAGATATTTTATTTAGGCACGGTAAATTTTTCAAGTCTCTCTTGTGTTTCAATTGAAAATGCATATTACGGAACAATTTAGTTAGAGAAAAACTTTTCTCTAAGGTGAGATTTATTAAATATCCACGACGGTCAGATTAAAACATGGGCAAAGTTAAAGCCGACCTTACCTGCCTCTCATGCAGGTTTAAGGGTCTCTGCCACGCTGTTTTTTTTTTTTTTTTTAGTTTTTCTGTTAAAAGGGGCGATCATTGCAAGCTCCGTTCGCACACCGTGGCAGGCTGGAAGCAACGTGCCTTTATTAATCAATGCTAAATAGCATATTCCCTTCACCTCCCAATGTACGCTTGAACACAAGTTAGTTATAGGAGGCTTTTGGGCAGTCCCCGGGCTGCCCACGTGGGACGTTTGTGCCTTGCCCCGGGTTTCGGGGGCACGCGTGGCCTTCTGCTTTCCATCGTGTGCAGCTCTAAAGGGACCGGCCCCGTCGGCGTCCTTCCCGTCCGCTCGGTATGAAAGGCTTCAAAGCCTTTTTTTTTCTTTTTTTTTTTTTAAACTTAGTAATGATTTTTTGGCACCGAAAACATCTCCACTTTTCCCAGGCGGGCACCTTTAAAGCACCCACGTAGGCATTAAGCGCGCCGCTTGCGCTCTTCGCTGCCACGGTTGTTTATTGGCATGGAGAGAAACAGTCTGTGATTAATCAAACTGTTCATTATAGCCATTTATTGTAAGTGGGAGCACCGCAGAGGTGTTTACGGGGGACGGGGGCAGCACTGCGTGCTCACGATCCCCGTCCTAGGGTTGGAGTATAATGATATAGAACCGCGGTTATTTGCACGGCGCCAGGAAGCTGCCGGTAAATATTAATGGATTACTTTTTATTCATTTAGCTTATGTTTTTGAAAGATGCCTAAAAAACAAAAAGATCATATCTGTATGTTGTTGTTTAATTTATTTTCACCTTTTTGTCTCCTTTGGAGACCCCTAGTGTATCAGCACTTTGTTTACCACAAATTAAACCTTAGCTGATTGTTTACCAGACTGAAGACCCTTGTGCATTACTCTAGCACTTTCCCTTTTTTTAATAATCACAACCTGGGATTCATTTGCAAGAGGCCCTAATCTGCATGAGAATTATACAATTAACTTTTGATTAACCGCCTAGTTCTTTTGGAAGCCACAGTGTATAGGATACTCTGCATTTAAATAATTTTCCTTAAATTGGGAGCAGGCCTTTCATTAAACCGGCGAGTTTGACTAAACAACAACATTTGGAGATAATCAGGGTCAAAACAATAGGCGAGGCTGCGAGGCTAGAATGTCATCTTTAAATATAACAGCTGAGATAAAGGCACCCAGATTGTGCCTTATCAAAACACAAAAAATCAAAGCGCGCTCTTGTCTGTGGCAAAATACGAGGCCCCAGCGTTTCGGGCGCCCATTGTTCGGGCCTCCGAGTGTGGCAGGATTTGCATTCAGAGAGCCGGTTCTAACACACATTACATCACGTAGGGTCCTTATCTCGGAGTCTGACAATAATTATCGGGAAGAATATACTCAGAATGACTTTTTTTGTGATTTTTATGCATCCCCAACACAAGGAAGGGGAGATAACAGCATTAGGAGAAAGGGGAGAGTCTCAAAAGGCTCTCCCTGGAGCTGCGTTCTTCGATTAAATTTGCTATGCCACTCTGGTGTGCTGAACAAGTGGAAAGAAAGACCATGAGGCTTTTATAGAGGGTAATAATAGTGCTGAACACAGCCCTTACCAAAAGATAAGATCCATTGTCAAAACAAACAAAAGAAGCGGTATTAAACACCACTTGAAGAATATATATGAGCAAAGTTTTAAATCCTTGGATTTTTTTTTTTTTTTTTTTTTTTAATACCTCGAACCTGGTTCTGCCGCGTGGCCATGTTCTAACCAGACCCCTCGGCACGCGCGAGGTGCTTTGCAGCCTCTTCCCCTTCCACCCCCCGCGCCGTGTTTTGCAGTGGAGCGTTTCCGCGATTCCAGGAAAGGAGCCTCAACCCACAGGAGCCCGAGCCCCGGGTCTGCGCTGATCTTCTGACGTGTTTGCGGACGGCTCAGTAGCCAGCCTTTGGTTCCCCAAACGCCCGCGGTGAACGTCGCTGGGTTTTCGGCAACGCCCGGTTTCAAGTGAAAGCGGACGGGGGTCCTGAGTCTGATCCCAGCCGCGCGGCGTTTGCGGATTTGGCAGCCGGATGCAGCCTTCCCCAAACGCGCAGGGGTGATGGTTTGCCCTAGCTGTGCAAAGGAAACGTGCTGCATGTTACGGATCTGTATTGGGAAAAATCGCTACCGCAACGGCCAAGTCATAAATCTCGTAGGAAATGTAGCAACGTGTGAAATAAAGAGGAGGAGGATTATTTTTCAGGGGCCTCAGGGCAAACGTCCATCACGACTGCTTTTGGAAACTACAATCCTGGTGGCTGCGTGAAAGAGACTGTCTGAAAACGAGCGCTCATCAGCACCATCCATTTGCACTGCGAATTCATTTACCGCCGTTATGAGGGAACTGGAATTTTTCCAGGGTCAGAGGCTGTAGTGGCGCAGGGTGGTGGCCGAACAGTTTGCAGAGGTTGAGAGCTCTCGGTACCGTTTGTCCAGGCAAACCAGAAGATGCTGATGTTGGATTATCTAGGAGCAGCTGTGAGCCGTCGGGCAAACACCGCAAGGTGACTACCGACAATTTCCAGTAAAGAGAAATATACCCCAAAGTTTTTCTAACAAGAAATGCCAAAATTTGCTATTGCTTTTATCTCTTTATTTCCTCCAAAATTAGCAATGGGATGTTCATCTCAGAAAGCGGTGTGTGCCATTCAGAGGCAGGATTGGCGGAGGTGTTCTGCCAGCATCGTGCTAAATGCGCGTGAAAATTTTTTCTTGTATTGCATCTTTTCCTAAGTTATCCCTAAGTGTCTTTGTAAAGGTTTGACCCTCTCCAATCTTCATTTCATCCTTCTCCTGTCTCCTTATCCTCTTTCCTAACATAACCAGCTCTCGTTGCTTTCACGGCACCCCTTTCATCTCCTAAATTGAATCCAGGACCTCGCTTCTGTTCCCTTCCCCCTTATTTTACCCATTTTTTCCCCCTGCAGACTATGTACCTTTTTGTTAGCCCGTCGTCAAGTTGCTTGCACTGTTCAAAGCCTCCTAATGCGCTATATGCCGAGGACAGAGCGTGTCTCATAACGCACGAGCAGGCCTAAGCAGTCAGGAATTGAGGTGAGTCTCTCCGGTCGTTGAAGAATAGGATCGTAAAACTAAAAATGTCTTTGGGTTCTCTGTATTTGACTTTTGTTCTTTTTTTTTTTTAGCCTTATGGATACTTAAAAAAAAAAAGAAAGAAAGAAAAAAGAAAGAAAAGGAAAGGAAAGAAGTCTGAGATGTATAAAAGCACGGCTTTGTGAATAACACGAAGTATCCTGGGGCTCGTGATTAAATCTGTATATAACGTTTGAATGGAGCAAGAGAATATACTGTATTTTGTAAGTAAATCAAAGTGCTTTGATATGGAATAAACTGCAAGAGCGTATTTATACACTGCTCTTGGCTGCTCCTCTACAGCATCATGCCCTCTCCAGGGCTTATGGGTCTTACTAACACCTTTCAGGACTGCCTCAGGGCAGATAGGTCCCTTTTGGGGGGTTTTGATTGACCTTTTTGATGGTTGACCTAACATCGGTTCTAAAGATGTTTGTTTAGCTGCGCTTTACAAATTTTTTCCATGATACCATGGTTTTTCTGTGTTTTTTTTCCTTTATTTATGGAGGGATGAAAATCAGGTGTTCTAATGGCTTGCAGATGGCCCTTTGCTCTTCTAGTGATGTAAAACCTCTTTTTTTTTTTCTTTTTTTCCCCCTAGTTTCATCCTTTTACTCCAGTCCAGCTTCAACAGACTTAAGCGCGGAGGCTTCTGAACCCATCAGTGCTGCTTCTCGCATCTGTCCGCTGGGCATGTCCTCTCCTGCTGTCCGACGGCGGCTAGCGCACTTGCTGCAATTTGAGTTCTTCCTCTTTCTGCATTTTCATTTACTTTCAGATAAAGAAATTGCCACTTACACTACTGCAAACACTGAATACTGAGTTATGGTGATGATGACGTCATCTCACCAGGACCTCAGAGAAGACTCATGTCTGTAATACTAAAAGCAGCACCTGTTTAGAGAAATTTGACAGAATATTGGGGATATTAGCTGAAAGAATCTATGTATTAACGTTGCTCTACTTTATTGCATATAACTCCTTGATCTGGCCTGTCTGGAGTTGTTTTACTGTTTTGTTTTCTCTTTTTTTCCCCTCAGATAAAAGCTCATCTGCAAGGAAAGCCAAAACGTGAATGTTGATAAAACTTTTCTGCAAAGTTATGTCTCAATTTCAGGATGAAATTCACGCTCGAGGTATGAGAACACAAGAACAGCTCTGTGGTCGGATTACTCATCTTGGAGGCAGGAAACTCCACCTTTATGTTTTTTTCATCTGAATCAGGCAGATCGCAGGACCAGACTTGAGTCCCTGCAGCCCAGATGAAAGTCCTGATCGTTCAGCAGTAGACAATGCTGGGATAAGCTGTCTTTTTCTGTAAAAATATGTGAAGTCTTGCTTTGCACTGGCAACACTGCTGGAATCCCAGATGATTCTTTGATTGGAGAAGATTTTTCAGCTCTCCTCTCAGTTTTCTTTTGTGTTTTCTAGGAAGAGCTACTTTCTTTTTATGCAAGCACCCAGAGTCATTGCGAGTTCATCTAAGCCAGATGTACTTGCACTGAATTAAATGAGCTCGCTCAGGTGATGTAAGACTTTAATTTGTCTCATCTGTGCTAGGTATCTTTGCAGGTATTGATACATTCTCTGCAAACCTGCTGTCAGTGATTTCACAGGGAGGATCTCTGCCCTTCGTGAACTTTGAGCGCTGCTCTTTGACCCAAACGCAACTCAGCCAAGACAACTTTAGCTAATGCTCCTCAACCAGCTGCAAGTCCTGGCAGGCAGCAGAGCGTGTGTTTCCTCCATTGAAAGACAATGCCTTAGTTCATTCCAGAGCTTAAATTAAAAAAAAAAAAAAAAAAAAAAGTTAGAAAATAACATCTTGCACAGAAACAAGATGCTCACTTATTTTCTGACAGAATGGAAAAGCCTTTGGGGGATCTTGAAAGCGTCTACAGCCAGAAGGCATGTGCGAGATGCAGCAGGAGGACGGTCTTGTGGCTTCTTCACATGGCAGAGGCTGGCAGTCTAAGTCTGTAATTATTATGTTTAAAAAACTGTTGTAGCAAGTAGGTAGAAAAACACAAAACCTGGGAGATAGTAGAGTAACCGTGATTTTTTTAAAAAACGTTGAAGTGAGAGTTTTCACAAGAATTTCTGCTGAGGCTCACTAACCCTGTGCTAACAGCCAAGAACAGACTGTCGCTGCGTATGGGAGGGCTGTCGCGGGACTTCGGAGGCGTACTCTCCTTTCCGTGCCAGTCCTTGCACCAATTTCCTTGCGTGGAAGAGCTACGTTTTTGGCTAACGATGTCCAACGTTGTTTAACGTTTCCCCCTTGCACTTGGCTGATTTATTCATTTTTTTTTTCCTCCTCTGTCTAGGAGGGAATAACACGTGGGTGTGGATCAGGGAAAGATGTGATAGCTGCTGAGACCCCACGGCGTGTGAACCTACGCTTTGTCGATCTACGCTGTCCTTAACAGTCCAGCAAGATCCGGATCCGAGAGAGTCTGGGCGGAGGAGTACCGATACTGCTCCCTTCAAACATGGGTGGTCAGTTAGCTGATTAACGATATCTGTATTAATTTAATTTTGTGGCCGCACGTCTGCGACCTCAGTCAGGTCCCCGTTGCGAAACGGCGTAGAAAGTTGGAGGAGTTTCGTTCTCACTCGTTAATACCGCGTGGAGCTCGCCTCCTCTGCAAGCCCTTCCTGGAGTAGTAAAAGGATTAGGTATGCATGTGGTTAATGTGAATGCATTACCTTTCTAAAGGTTCAAATCTAGCATATAAACTTTCATGCTCCAGGCTATAAACCATCCATTAGCATCTTCTTGTAATTAGGGACTCTCTTAAACCTTTTTTGTTAACACTTGACATTTTTTTCAGAGAAGTTATGGGAAATCTGTAGCGGTTTCTAGGTTTTATTTCCACATTTTAGATTTAGCACGTCCGGGTTTTAAGGCTGAATCTCTGTATTAATATAACATTTTTCACTGGTAAAAATCAAAGTTCTTACTGAGCGTGGGTACATTTGCAAATAATAGCACGGATACTCATTATCTTCATTTCTGTCATTCTAGTCACCATTAATTGGCTAAAATATTAACAGTATAATGTCATCACTGATGACCACATGCATTACAGGTCTGAATGACAGAAACGATGATGGTATTGACAGGGCTGACAGTGAATCCTGGAAGAAGGGTGTCTTAAGAGGAAAGATCAAGAGTCCAATTTTGGTCACTTTACATTTGAGTTTGCATGGAGACATTCAGAAATAGATGTCAAAAGAGAGAATGAAAGGCAAGACTGAATGAAAGTTGACAAGTTATGACTGGAGAGGTGGATCGAAGAGTAATTTGTATAAAAATGGGCATTAAGCTGTCTGTGTGGATAAGCTCCTGAGCTGTAGACCGCGTTGGCAGGGAAAGCAGGAGGGCCATTCTGCAGGATAACACAAAGAGGGCAAAAGAGGGTGCCGAAGAGGGGGTGGAAGGTGATAACTGAATGGGAAGAGGAAGAGAAGAAGAAATGTCCAGAAAGGCTGATCAGTCTAGGGATTTAGTCAGCTGGCGACAGGATTAGAGAACCGGCCCTAGTTTTCCTGAGAAAGAAGGTCTTCCCACTGATGTACCGCGGTGTTGACCCATCCTGAGCCCCACTTCAGATTAACTAACAGACAAATGTATGGTGCTGCTTCATTATCTGGGAATAAAAGCTTCGAGCTATTGCTCTGGGTGAACTGGATGACCTCCAGAGGTCCCTTCCAACCTCAATTATTGTGTGATTCTATTACAGATACCAATTATATATGATAAGGCTGTTTGAAATCCTGAGCGGCTTCTGAGCCATATTCACATAGATTTTCTTCTGTGCATTTTTTAGAGAACTATCTTCCACTGCGGGAGAAGGCCATATCTGTATTACACAATACCTAAGAGGGTTCAGGAGAGGTGCTTTCATGTACTGTCCAAAGATAACCGATGTTGACCAGTACAGCACAGAGATGAGGAAGGAATTATTACTGTCTCAGTCGCGTAGATAGGGAAAAGGGATGAAGAGAATAAGTGGCAAGTGCCAGGTTGCATCAAAAGCCCAAGACAGTGCCGGAAAACGAATTAAGGCTCTTTATGCCAAAACCTGTGTGTTAGTAACGTCAATGACAACCTTGCTCAGCTCTTTTCCCACGCATGTTATCTCAGTGGGGAGCCTGCACCTTTTCAGAAAGCTCGTGAAATCACTCCTGGAGTACTACTGAAAACATAAAGGCAGTGGTAACGGCACCATTTTGCAGTTATCGTTTAATTTTGGCTAAAATGTAAGGGAACGAGCGGTGCTGATGGCATTAAAAAGAAAGATGTTCATTGCGGAAATAAGTTGTGATTGAGGCTGACTCATATTGTGTGCTCTCGCAGCTATAAACTATCTTGCCTGGCCTTAGGCAAGTTAGCAGAGAGCAGGTGATGTATTGCTGATTGCTGCCTCTTAGTTTTGCAAAACAACTCCGAAAGCTGCTTTGGATTTGTTACAGGACCATCACTTACAGTGGAGATACTGCCAGCGCTAATGAACAATAACAGATATGATAATAAATGATTTTAAAGAATCTGTTTTGCACTGCTTCCAATCTGACAGAAGGGGAAGACAAAAGAGTCGACAGATCGGCTGCTGAGCAAAAGTTGTTGCTGAATAGGTGAATTCACAGTGTTTGCTTAGTTTTGTACTGCATTTTACATCAACTTTCATTTTTGACTTCCCAGGTGAGAAGAGCCTCATTCTGTTGCTAGCTCTGGCTGAAAACTGTACGGTTACATTTAGCGGTGTTAGAATAGGTCTTCTCATGTGTCACCGCATTAATTTTGCTATCTGTCCAAGAAAATGGACACTTGAGTCATCTTCTGGCATATATTCATTTAATCCTCCTTTTAATTTAGCGCTGGAGAGTGCTGTTAGCCTCTACTCACGTATGCAATAAGATAATATAACCTGATACCTCCCAATCCATTATGGAAAAGTGATAATACCGTTTTGTTTCTATATGGGAGGATCTATTGAGTTATTCTCCTCACCTGTGCCTATAGCAGCTGCTGTCGTCAGTGCTATATGCCTTAACAGCACCTCACCTAGCCGGAGTATTGATGAAAACTCCCTAGCAAGGGCAGAGACAAAGACACAGGTAATGTCTTTTGTTCTAAAAAGGAATCCAACTCTTCGCTTCTAATTTTTATTGTGTGTGTTGAGGTATCCTGCAAGGCGAAAGCTCTCTCTGCCGCGACTTGCCGTTCTCAAATTGCACGTCTGACGAAGCAGCCCCCCTCACGCCGCGAGCACGGCCCGAGTCCTCTGCGGACCGGCCCTCAGCCACGTCACCCTTAGGCGGGCTCCAGCACGCTTCGGGTCTGCGCATCGGATGCTTGATTAGATCATCCAGATTGACCGGTGTACCTGATGACCGCCTATTTATTTAATGCATTGCTTTAAGCCCGTCTTGTTTCACTGGAGCAAGCAGTTTTTGCTGTTGGTGACCCCACGGCGTTTGATGAAGCGCCTTCCTCAAAGCGCCCGTTGACTTCCCCGCTGGATTATTCACTGATGTTGCTAGATTATTGACATTAACATCTTTAAAGAAGTAACTACAACTACATGGCGTGCGCTGATGGAAGACCCTTTTCTTTCTTTCAGAAACGAGTGATTTTGTTTTGTCTTTTTTTTTTTTTTTTTTTGGAAAAGTTATGGGTAGACACACCACTGACACTACATCCTGCTAGTATCAACGCAAGCCCTCTTAGCGCAGAGAGCGTCTTCACCTGAAGAAACGGTGGCTCAGTCACGGTCCTGCAAGAAGCCGGCGAGGGGAAGGGTTTGCTGCTGGTGACAGTCACGCTCCGGCGACGCGGGTGGCTCCTCGAAGGAGGAGCGGTGATCTTGCCCGTGTCTGCACCCCTCCGACGGCAAGTTCTCCCTGGGCTGTCCAGAAGACTGACCCAACGCGCCGACTACGCCCGGGTTTGTTCCGCGTGCGTAGTTACGAAAATCACACAGCAGCCAGCACCACCCGCTGCATCCCTCCCTGCCCTCCTAGAACTATCCACAGACCGATGATTTATTTGCAAGGAGGAAGCGAAAGATATATACAGTGGATATATATTTTTTAATAAATATTGCCCCAAGCCTGCCTTTACTTGTAATACTGTGACAGAAATCCATTTTCTATCCATTTCTGTTTATATCTCTCATACAGTATAAAATATATCAAAGATCAGTAAAATTTATAGCTTTGGTTTGCCAGGAAAAACATGCTGATGTGTATTGTGCGAAGCAACACTTAAAGAAGAGAAGTAATTGCATAAAAAGCATTTAAAAATCCTGTTTCTAATTATTCTTGCTATGGAAAAGGTATGACTGAATTAAATTAATACATAGGAGACTTGTTTCGTTCAGTTTCCGCAGTAACTACTGCTGTTCTTTGAAAGGCCTTTCTTTTTTCAGAGTTCCTTATCTGAAAAGGTTTACCATGTCTTCATGCGAGTAGTTGTCATGCTTTAGAAAAATCACAAGCAGCAAAAAGTCAGAATTGTCAGTTCAGAAGACACTGCTTGTTCCACTGGGTAAAACTGAGAAAGCAGTGCCGGCAAACGATCTTTAGGAGGGAGAAAAAAAGATGGAAACAGCAGCAGAATGAAGATAAAAAGGGTTGCAGGCTTTATTCTCACTGAAGGTTGGCAACAGGAAATCTGTTGGAGTAGAAGAAGAATATCTGATAGGTCATCTGTTGTGTAATGAAGAATAGAAGACAGAAGACAAGCTAGGAGAAGCAAGGTGATGCCAAACCTCCGAGGAGTGTCCGATCTTCTGAGAGAAACATGAAAGCAATACCTTTATAAACTGACCAAATTTAATTTACTATCAACGAGCCTTGTAAGACTGCAAGCTGACAAAATCCATTTATAATGGTGTGGGTAAGACTGAAGTCATACATTTTTCTCTAGTGGAATCATTTTATTATGTATTCATTTCTTTTTTGTGCAGGTCTTCTGATTAAAAATTACCACTAAGATGTCAAATATTTCCTTGTCCTCTGATATCTAGGCTTAGCTCTCCAATAACTTATTCTGACTATCCATCTTCTTTAGTCACAATAAAACGTGTTTTCAAAGGACAAGCAAAAGCAGATAAATATGCTGTCATTTAATATGCACAGTTTGCAGCAAAACGTCCATATTGTTCTGCTCTGTATGTTCCTTGAGAAACGCTGGGGCTGTCACTGCCTTTTGTTGCAATATTTTAAATGCTTGGCCTCACGATCGATGAGCATCATAGCAAGCGCATCTGTGATTTCAAGCAGCAATTCAGGAAGCGCTCTGCGTGAGGCTTTCGTGGCTTTTCTTTAATTTCTGACGCGTTCGGAGGTGCAAAAATTGGATTCTTTACGTTGGTGCGACATTTGGATCGGATGTGATAAGAGCTGGTTTGCACTGCGCTGTTGGAACGCTCTAAACATGGGAATTCCCGCGCTACGGTTTGTGTGCACCCACTTGTCGTGCGAAGAAAGCGAAGGAGAGAAAGTGGTTGCCAAAGACTGAGCGAAGCGTGTTGCAAACTGCCCTGTCTACCCAAGCTGCTCTCTGTATTGAATGCTGGCTTTGAGATTTTCAAATTCAATTCGTATTTCATAATTCATGAAATATTTTGAGGTTATTGTTAAAGACCCCGTAGGTGCCTTCGCTCCCTGCCCGTGGAGCTGCGAGGAAGGAGCTGCTCCCCTTGGAAAGAGGAGCTCCTCGTGAGGCTGAGTCCCACCAGCTTCTTCCCCGTCCAGAGCTTCCGGAGCAAAAAGCGCAGGTAGGATTAAAAGTGCAGATCTGCGGGGAGAGAAGCGCCTCCTCCCCCCTCGCTAGAAAAACGGCTAGAAACCACGGAGTTATGCTTGGACACGTTAATTTTACTAGTCTTGTTTTAGAAATCTCACAGAAAAAACAGCTAAATAAGGCTAAGCCATCTGATGATTCTGCTTTGTGCTTTTAAATACCGTCAGGTTAGAAGATTGCATTACCCCCTTCCCTATAAATCAGGACTCCTCTTGCATTTTCAGGTTTTTGTGCCAACAAAATCCCCAACCTGCTCTGCTCAAGTTCTCTGATGTCGTGGCACAGGCCAAAAGCAGTGATGTGCTTCAGAAACGGCAATGGCCCTGTTTTATATAATGCAAAAATTAGAATTTTTTCCTGAACTATCTGTACGCTACTCCTTCTGCACCGGAAAGAGTACGTTTCTTACGCCCGTAGCTGCTGAGCGCGTGCAGTGCGGTCCTGGTCGCGTCGCCTTCTTTCTCAAGTCGTCGTATTAGAATTAGGAAATTTCACCTGCAGCATAGCACGCATCTGCTAAAATCTGTGCCAATGTGCTTGTGTTATTTTTAAAAGAATGTAGGTTTTCCTTCATAAAATTCCAGTGGGCAATGAATTAAAAATGACAACTCTATATACAGCGAAAACAAGAAAATAAAATATACAAAACATTGCTAATGATCAGTTCTTGAAAAATTTACCAGACACGTACTACCCAGGGAGCGAAACTCATTAGCAGGGGCTGATCGGAAAGCTGAGATATTCTGGGATGAGGCTCAGACACAACATATTCAAATGCAATCTCTTTAGCAAAATTGTTTTGTTTCTTTCGCAGGAATATTTGGCAGCAGCAGCTCTTCCTCTTGAAAAACTAACGCCCCGCGGAGCTGCGCCTGCGCTGCGCGAGTGCCGACCCCTCCTAGACACGAGGAATTGTTTCACGCCTCATTTGCAAACTGGAGGAGATAGGAAATGAATTAAACTTCCCGCAAACACTCAGGAGGTTTACAAAGAGTCCTATCTCTAAGTCTACTGTACTCTTTGCATAAAAGAGTTCGGTATCAATGTAATTATTAATGATAATTCTAAAGCAGTTGCGCTGCTGCAGGATTTTTCAGATTAAGAGCGTAATGAACTAGTAATAAAATCCTAACACAAATGTATTCCTAAATATAATTTCCTTTCTGCCTTTGAATCTCCTTGTATTTATTACAGAAGATGCACTTGTTGGAATAGCTTTTCTTCCTCGCTTTGGCTTAAAGATACACATCTCCCGCAACGTCAAATTGCGTCAGTATGCCCCTCCAAGGTTTATACATATACATATATATCTATAAAAGAGAGAAGTTTGTAAGATTACAGTGGAAACGCGACTTTTGCGTAAGACCTGTATAAACCGGGATGGGTTTGAACAGGAGCTTCGCATCGCCCAAGGAAAAGGCCCGGGCGGCGGTGGCGAAGCAGAAGCGAAGAGGCCACGCGGCGCCGGGTGACGCGAACCGGCCCCGCGAGCGCCCCGAACCCGGCCGTAATCAGACGCCTTATCGTCCCCCCCCCGCCCGCTGCCGCAAGGCTCCTGCTCAAGTGGGTGAAACACTGCTAAAATATTGATTGCTCGGCGCGATGAAAATCCCGGAGGAGAAAGTACTTTTGTCCTGGTACGCTCCCTGGGAAATTTTGCACTGACAGGCTTGTTTAATGATATTACCATGAAAAAGAATTGATGTTTGCTGAAAATGAAGATATGCTTTTATTCCACTCTCAACTTTGGCCTCCAGAGAACTAATTTACCAAGACATACTTTTTCTTGTATTTAAGACCACTGGAGCACACACTTTCCATTAGACATTCTGATCTGTGTTAATGACGGCTCTGGTAAAATTTTCATATGTGAATTTATTTTTCCTAGTGATCCAATTTTCTGTTCAGATTCTATTAGCATATTTAGTGGGAAGAATAGTCGATTCCCGCTTGTTTCAAGGCACAGCAGGAGCTCTGGAAAAGGGGGCTGGCTTCTTCCCCAAAGTTCCCGTCGGAAATGAGAGCTCCCGGACATGTCACTGCCTAAGCCCGGGCGCGCTGGCTCGCTCTCGCGCGCTGCTGCGTCTCGGTCTCCTAGCAGAAAGGTTAATTGTCTTTAAAATTGTTTGCACACGGGCCGAGCTGAAAGCCCGCCTGATGATTTTACTTCCCTTCCAAGCTGAAGTGTGCGAATCATCAAAACGTCCAAATTGGTTAGTTCAGGTCCCCCTCTGGAAGCGGCTTATGACTACCTCGAGGAGTCTTTCTGGACTCGTGCTGGAGGAGCTTTAATTTATACCTCCGGCAGTGCAAAAGCAAGATGAGTGACTAATTTTATCTGAGCTTCGCACGACCGTTCGGAAGGCTTTTGGGACGTACGTTTAAAAAAAGCAGTCCTTATTTGCCTTATTCCAGGAGCGGGATCCCGCCAGCTGCAGCCCAGGAAAGCCGGGCACACGTCCGTGCTCACCAGCAGCTTCAGTGTAAAAATGGTCCTGGACCTCTTCCTAGACCCTGGGGTCATTTCTAGACCTGGAAAGGCTGGAGAGTTCAGGAGAGTTCAGACTTGAACTTGTGGGATTTTTTTTTTTTTTTTTTTGAATGAGAGAGAGAGAAATTTTTTTACACAAATTATATATGGAGCATTTTGCATGCCTTATCTCTCTGCTTTCACTGGAATTTCTCATTCACTTAAAATGAATCTGAGAGGCTTTTGTAGGCTTCAGATGTGACCCTCCAAACCTGTCGATTGTAAACGTCCAGGCTTGCTGCAAGAACAAGCACAATTTTACAAGTTCCCTGGACTTGCTTCATTAAAATACAGACCTGGTGTTGAATTTGCTTTATAAAGCCCCAGAACCGAAAACATTTTGGCTGAATCGTGGTGATGGCTGCAGAAGCAACGTGCGCTCCCACAGTTTCACAAAGAGGAGACAACTCTGCAGCAGTCTCCTCGTCCCTAACTCAGCGCAGTTTGCTAAGATATAATTTAAGACCCACAGCCTGGGAAATTGTGAAGGGGGAAGTTAGTCTTTGTAAGATTTTCTTTTTAACATACATATTTTTCATCAGGCAGCTTCTTTAAATTCTGAGAAGTGTTGCAAGCTTAGTATTTGAAAAGAAATTCTTGGGTTTTTTTTTCTTTTCTTTTAATCTTGATTTTTTGTGTGTGTGTCACGGAAAAGGTGTCGCGGCATCCCTGGCCGCCTGCCCTCTCACGGGATTTTGGTTCAGCGCTGCGTTCGTTCACTTCGCCTCCCCATCTCCAGCCACCTGCCGCAGGGTCACGGGGAGGACTGGCTGAGGAACCGATGCTGCGATGCGGTAAGTTCTCCTGTGTGTCCTTGAAGATGCTTCTCTCTCTTCCCTCTCATGTGTCCGGTACCTCCTCGGATCAGACCCTGGCTCATCCGTTCACATCTCTTTTGGAATTGAATCATGACCCCACAAATATTAAATCACCATATTCTGGAAGAATTATGTGCCACACTAGACCTTGTCTCCGCTTTGATTGCTTACAGATGTTGGGGCTGTCCTGAAGAAATAGTCAGTGTCTTGACTCATCCTAAAAAATGCTCAACATCTGTGCAAGCACTTTAAGATGTGATATATATCAGGTAATTAGCAGCACATGGCTCCCTCCTCCCTTTCTTATTTATTGATTTATTTATTTTTGCTTGCTCTCTAAGATACTGGAAGAATAAAGCCGTTTGGTGTCTGAAATGTTATGTTTTTCAGCCATATAATGCATTCTTACTCCCGCCAGTTATGGGGCTTCTCTGTTTATCAGTACGTTCTTTCACCTTTCGTTCCAAGCAGTTGTTCTACTCACAAAATAGCTCCATTATCTGTGCGTTTGCCTGTTTGCTGTAATGAAGACAACTGGATTCGTAATAGTCTATTAAATGGTCTATTAAATAATGTAGTTGCTGGAGGGACCCTGGTAATACTGTATGGAGTGACAGGGTAATAATTCTGTGATTCAGATGCTGCGTGGATTTCCTTTCTATTACAGCTGTTTGAAACATTTTCTTGGGAGTTTTCATAAATCTTTCTACTTCCCAGCTGGCCTGCAGCCAGCATGGATCCACTCGTTTTACAAGAACCCGAGATACTCAGCAGATAAGGCAAGTTCTTTAGTGTTGGAAGTGTTAGTCCATTATCGGGTTTAACGACTGCAAGAGGCAGAAAACGCTCTCCCTAGACCGAAGTCCTAGAGGACTTGGCTGAAGCTAAAATCACAGTTTTGATTACAGGAGGTATAAATCCGCATCAGCTCCCGTGAACAAAGGCGCACCTTTATTTCACGGGATGTGATAGCAGAATTGGTCCACCTGACCCTGGTCTGTGAACCTCTGTGAGCTATCTATCTGCATTATGGTTTCAACCAAAACTAGATCTCGACCTTCAAGTATCAAGCGCCTTAAAAACCTGCTGAGACGCCATCTCAGCGCTTGCAAGGTTTTAGCGCTAAGTATGGGAGTGAGATACTGTTTTATAAGGTTGGAATTGGTGTAGGGAATGCATAAGTGACTCACCCAAAAATCACAGAAGACACGTATGTTGAAGTAGGGCCGGGAAAGCATGTTTCTTGAAAATATGTTCCTTGATTCACACTCCAAGGCTTTAAGATCGAGACTTAATTTCCCTTTAAGAAGCTGATCTCAAAGGCATGCGAATGGTCCCGTTGAGACTACGCTTTAAGCATTTTTCCGAGCTACAGATTGATTCCCTACCTTGTCATCTACAGAGGAGCCAGTTGTTGGGTATCACTGCACTCAGTTTAAAAAGTGCACTCTACTAAAAGTCTTTGGAAGGTTTTATTTGTGTACAAAAAGGAATAGTTTTCCTTTTTCCTGAGTTCTCTGGTTTTTCTCCTACACTACTGGCATATTGCATTTACACTTCAGTTTATGCATTATTACCCAAAATTGGCGTCATGATAAAGTGCCGTAGGGAGCTTGAACAACAAAATGTTTTTCAGGACAAGTGCTCGTTCTTCGTTAAAAGACGGACGCTCGCTCATGACCCATAATGAACAGTACTAGCTACAAATTATAACACTCCCTCTCCTTCCCGTTCGCTAAGTGCACACGATCCTTGTGCATTAATGATCATAACAGCACATAAGCGATGGCGAAGGCAACTTTGCTTGAAGTGTTTCTGTTCTTAAGACTCTTAAGTGATGTGACTGTGTTTTATATCACTAGCACTTAGCCAATAATTTTGTTCTCCGCCCTTTGAATTGAACAAGAGAGAACCGCTCTGGTTTGGTGGTATTTTGCTTCAGTTAAAGTTAGATTGGATACTCTCTTGCTACCTTACGGTCTTTCTCAGGGTGTTGAAGATAGCTTTCTGCCATGCTGCTGGTGTGCTGAGGCCAAAAAGCATTTTCAGATGTGGCATCTGCTAGGCAGAACGGGTAATGCTGTTTCCGAACATAAGGCTCCTCAGAAGGTCATTTCGCTTTTAGGGTAAGAACTTGTTTCTAGCCCAATTTTGGCATGCTGTGAGTGACTCTGTACTCTCATTGTGTGGCGAAAGAGCATGACAGCGGTGTTTCTGTTGTATCTTGTCCATAGTGGATGATTTGACAGCATTATTCCTTTTTGCCATCAGGTTTTGTTCTGTACTGTAATATTCAGGAGAGAAGTCGCCTCCAGAGCGGGTACGAACAGGTGCTTCCGTGCACGTCGTACATCTTTTCTAGGAGAACCATCTGGCAATATTCGTACTCTGGGTCTCATTTCCGTAGTATTCCTCGGCCCAGGAAATACAGCAGTGCTGGGAGAGCTGAGACCCCGTGGATGAGCACCTTCAACTGTCTGCACCGCTTACAGTCCTGATTCTTCCTGCCCCACTCGTTCTGCTTCTTGTTTAAAAATCAGTGTGCCCTTTCAACGGTGTTGCCTTACTTGGATGTTTCTCTGATACGTCTATGTACTAAGATTTTGTTTTTGTTTAGACTTTGTAATGACGGCTCAACACCTAATTTGCTTTAGTGCTTTTGCTTTGGCACTGCAGCATGTTCTGTTTGCTCTGCAATTTTTAGTACATTCAGAACTTTCCGGTGAAGTTAAAATTCAAACTGCTGCTGACTCTGGGGACAAGCAACCTTCAAAAGCATTACAATTCTGTCCTGTGCCGAGACTGCACTAAATTGCTAACGTACACATACGTTAAGAGAACAGAAATTCAAAAATGAAAATCTTGGAGTGATATCTTCAGAATTTCAGGTCAACGCTTTTTCTTGCTAAGTGCATATGAACTCAGCTCAAGGAGAGTCCACTCCTCTTTGCTAAGGTGGTTCACACTGGACACGGTCGAAAGCTTTACATCATCCTTATGAGAGCAACTTTACAATTACATATTTCAAGCATTGTACTTGCAAAAATCCAGCGCATGCAGCGAATGAGGTTGTGTGTTAACAGCCAGGAAATAAAATTTATTCTGTGGTTAAGATACGGTGAGATTTAATTTTGAGAAAATGTTGGCTTTACTTAAACTGGTTACCTATAATTTGCCTGCAGTATTGCTTCAGTTGGCAACCGTGTTTCCCTGTGTATATAATCTTCCTGCGGATTTAAGCTGTGGTTCCTCTAGTTACTTCCTTAACCTTATTGGATACCTGTAGGTGAATTATTTGGCAAGGATAGGTGCAGCCAGTGCCGCTACCTTTCAGAAAGGGTGTCTTTGGAAAGACTGTTCAAAACGGTTCTGATAAATTCAAAGTTAGAAGGTGTGTTTGTTTGCTTTCCATCTAAGAATTATAAAATAGAAGACTATTTTAGAAGATCTTGTAGAGGAGTTTGCATACCCTGTTGCCCATCAAGTGGGAGATGGCAAATCGAATAACGGAAGTCTTATGTTTCGGTGATATCCAGTATGTTGTGCAGTGTCCTGCTTCCTGTCTTCAACACATCTCTAAAGGTAGAGGTGAGATAGTGGCAAGATTACAACCCACATCGAGAACCTGGGTTTGTGCTTGCTTTCCATCTGACTGTATGTGTATGAGTATGCTGCCCAAAATTATCTGAGCATTTTCACCTACCATTTCCCCTGCCAGTCTGGAGCTACGGGACACCGGTGAAGTGCTTGACTTCCATTTCTCCGTAACTGTGGCATATTGCAATTTTGGTCACTGTGTTTTCAGCCAGTGGTCTGAAGTTTGTGTCTAGGTGCTGCTATATTTTTTGACATGGTGCTTAGGAATGTGGAGTGGGTGTTTGGAGAGCGTTTGTGGTGAAACATCTATTATACAAGGCCCTAGCTGCAGCAGGATGGGTTTGGCCCCAGAAGTTCCTCTTGGTTCCTGTGAGTTCCTCTCGACTGGCTGTTAGCAAGGACAAAGGCAGAAGACAAGCTGAACGTAAGAGATGCTTTTGCTAACTTTCTCAATATGCCTTTTCTAACGTAACAGATAATTTTTGTGACAGTTAAAGAGATGAGAGCCTCATTTCCCCGAACATCTCAAGTGGGTATGTACGCAACATTTTGCTTTGTCTGATTCATGAGTACGTGTTGCCGTTGCCGGTAGATCATCTGCAGTGACGATGGATTTTTATTTGACACTATGGAGACTTGCTACCGAGGCACGTTTCCCGCTCTTCTCCTCCTCCAGAAGATGCGTGCTTTCTGGCAGACATGACAAACTTTCTTTTTTTGGCTGGGCAGGCAATTGAAAGGTTTTATGCTACTGCATGCATGAGCCACCAGTATCAGCTTTCCTCCAGGTTGCCACTTGTTTAGGATTTGCTTCTATCCTGCAGTCCCTGGGAGGAAACTTTATTGCCATCATGGTTCATGAAGCTGGATCACTTATTCCCTCACCAGTTTGCCTTGCTTGCATTTGTGACAGCTAGTAAAGCTCCAAGTATGTCTCAAAATTGTGTTAGTTTATTTTTAGGTATCAAGGGCTGGTCAAGAGGCACCCTATAGCTTGATTTTACTTACTTCTTCGTGCCAGCCTTTTGCAGATTTTCTGTTGCCCCAGTGTCAATCCTTCATTGTCAGGCTTATCTTAATATGCTATGTGCACAGTAAATTGATAGTTTCACTAGGTTTTGGAGTGCTTTATCCACACCAGACCTCTGGGTGCCTGGTGTCTGTGCATCGGAGCTATCATGCAGCTCTGCTAACCAGCAGGCGCGTTTGCGGGGAGCGGACCTGCTCCGAGTGTTGCATGGCCCCACGGCTACCCCAGAGCGAGCATCATCAAAAATCCGACTCTTTGGGGCGGGGGGAAAGGGTGAAAACGAGCAAAGCTGAGCGCGCTCCCTCGTGCCGCAGGACCACGTCCTGCTGCGGGAGCACCTCTGCGGTCGTGCAGCGAGTGCCCGGCGTCCCCGCCGCTGGGACCCTCGGGATGTCCTGACCCCCTGGGGACGTCCTGACCCCCTGGGGACGTCCTGACCGCAGCGGTGCCGTGGCTGGAGGGCGAATAAATAAACGGGAGCTAAAGCTGCTCCTCCTGCCGAGTGAATTGCCTCTGCTTGCGGAGGTCTCGCAGGAGCGACCGCAGAGCTGAGCGAGGAAGGTGGTCCTCCCCCTCCTGCTCTTCCTCCTCCTCCTCCTCCTCAGGGATCCCGAGCCTAAGCCGGCGGGGCAGCCCGGGAAGGTGACTGTCGCTTTCGGCGACGGCCACCTGATGGCAGCACAGCTGCGACTGTGGATGGTCGCATCGATCTCGCCCTGCTCTGCAGCTGCCGGGGATGCGCCGCACGCTCCCCGGCTAACGAGCTCGCCTTCCTTTACACCCGGGGAATAATTCGGCATTTTCTTTTTTTCCACGATGGTATCCAAAGCTTTCGTTTCCATCCTCTGTTAAGACAAATCCTTAGTAAACAATCCGCAGAGTTCAGGCTTATGGGAAAATGCAGCCGCGAGGATCAAATTGACCTAAGAAATTCTCAGTGTGTGGTCAAAATATCCATTTTCTGAGTGGGTGAAACTAGGTTTTAGAGTTTTTACTTGCGCTACTGCAACTAAATTAAGTCACGAAAGAGGATAATACAATGCACCACCACTTTGAAGTAATTTAATCGTGAAAGCTAAAAATTTGGAAGCAAACAGATATTTTACTTAATAGAAACCATCTGCACTGTACAGTAGGCAAATTGTATAAAAATGAATAAAACTGTCTCTGGAGGAAAATGACTCAGGCACCAGCTTATATAATGAAGATGTATATGTGCCTTTTAGCATTTGCATTGTCTATTAGCCGAGGTAAATCGCAGCACTAGTGCAAGTGAAACAGTTAACAAATTTTATTACCGGCATATGACTGATGGCAAAGGCGGTAATAGAAGGGATGCATATGGGACAGGGCTTGCTCCGGACCCTAAATCTCTTTTGCGCGCCCGACCGGCCCACGCGGGGACCTGGGCCCACGGGGCGCTGGCTGACGAAGGACGGCTCGCACGGCTCTCCCCTGCTGCCCAGAGAAGTCGATGCTTTAGCCCGGCCCGATGCACTTATTTGACAGAGGGATGTTTTTCTTCTCCTGCAAACGCTGCTGCTGTGTCTCTCCCCCCCTCCCCCCGCCGTTGTTGAAGGACAGTTTTCAGTACTTTTCAAAATATTTATTTGTTCCCCTTCAGCAGCTTTCCTAAATGATCACAAATAATATGAATTATTCAATTGCAGGGCTGCAATACCCCGAGCCTAGCCTGCTTTTAAAATGAAGTTTGTAAGAGCCACTTTCAGCTGCTGAGATTTAACACTCGAAATAAATGTGCCCTGTGTTAAAAGCTTTGTACTACGTCTTCCAGATCCACAACAATATCTGTTTAGAAAAGCAGAGCGCAAGAATTTTCTGACACAACATTTTTTACAGCAGGGGGGAAACCCACCCTCCCAGTGACATTTGTGCCTGTGCTTCTCAGCTGGCATTTTAAAAGATTGGTGCACGAGGAAAAGCTGTGTAATACAAACGCAGATTTATTTTTCTTGTGTGAAGAGTAAGGAGGTGAAAGCAGAATCAGTTTCCACTTGCATATTAAGCGTATTTGGCAACGAGAACATCTCGCATTAACAAATATGTAAAGTAAAAATACGTCCCAAAAGATTAAGACTTCTGTGAATTTAAAACAAATTAGATGCAATCTTCTACCCTGATATCCCCCCTCTCTCTGCTTTGCTCCGCGGTGTTGCAAGAATGCGCTGGTGCCAGCACCTGTCCTGCGGGAGCGGGCAGGGGGCCGTGGCTGCAGCCCCCTCCCCGCTCGCCGGCTCCCACCGCGGCCCCAGCAAGACTGGAGGAAGGAGCCTCGCTTCTCCCCTTTTATTTTTTTTAAAAAAATGCAGCCTGCTTTCAGTGAAAAAGAGCAATAATAGAGCTCTGGCAAAGGTCTACTTAGAAATTTCTAATTAAAAATATAATCTTTTATGTGCTGCTAAACCATAGGCACAAATAGCAGTTTATCTTTTGTCATTCAGTGATAAAATTAAGTAAAACGGGGTACTTTGCGATGCAGGAACTCCTGTAATCCGAAAGCACAAAGGAAACAGCCTCAGAATTAAGACATTTTCTCCTTGCTTCCCTGCAACATGGTTTATTTAGTTTCCTAAGATCTGCGGCGGGACAAAGAGCGTCCTATGAACGAACAAAAATCTAAACTAAAAAGCGCAACAATAATAAAAAATAGCAATGATGAGCGTGCTAAAAAAAAAAAAAAATAGCGGGGAGCGAAGGGCGCGGCCGGCCCGCGGGGAGCCGCCGCCGCCGCCGCCCGGCTCGGCCGCCTCGCCCCGGGGCCCGCGGGTCGCGGCCGCCGCCGGCGGCGTCTGGGCGGCGGCGGCGGCGCCTCGGCGCCTTCCCCGCGCGATGGCACTCTTCAGCTGCCAAACGCCCGGCCCGGCCCAGCGCCGCCTCTCCTGCGAAACGGGTTTTTATTTTATTTATTTATTTATTTTTCCCCTGCCGCAAGCTCCGAGGAGGAGGAATTGGAGCAGGATTGGGGGGGGGGGGGGATGGACTCCCACCACCCACCTCGGAGCCCTCCCCCCCCCCCCCCGCCAGCTCCTCCGTGCATCCCCACGCGCGGCGCCCCGAGGCGCCCGTCAAAGCCAAGCCCCCCCGGGCGAGCTCCTGCTTGGACACTCGTGGGCAAAAGGGTCCTGTTTTTTCCCTTTCGCAGCCCAGTTTTCGCAGCCGAGGCTGTGCAGAAGTCAGGCGTGTGGGCCAGTTTCCTCAACAGCTTTAGCTGTTAAGTGTCTTCAAAAAACAAGAAATCACGGCTGTCAACCTGGCAGCTTTGAGGAGCACGAGATCCACTCGATACTGGTGCATGTGCGGCCGGGGAGGGTGGTAGCGGGGGAATTCCCTTCCCACCGGGGTCATTTTTGTGGATGCAAAACTTCAGACTGCTCCATCAGGGCTTGAGCGCCAGCACTAAATGCCAATGCTGCTATTAGGGCAGCAGATGCCAACCCATTTCTCTGCGAGTTTCTTATCCCCATTTTACTGCTGGAAAAATAATTGCCTTATCATCAGCCGGCAGGACGGCAGCTGAGGCGGGCAAGGAGCTCAGCACGCCTTAGCCGTGGCCCTCACGGCGACTGTCCAGCTGCCACCCAGCCCACCCGCACTGCTGGAGCTGCATTAAACCTTGCAAAGCTGCAGCCGTCTCCCTAGCAAAAGCTAAGCCGAGGGCGGCCGCAGCCAGGCGTTGCAGCTCTCTGCCCCCGTGCCCGAGGACGGCTCCTGGAGATCACGCACCTCGCGCTGTGCTGAGAACGGTTAAAAAGCCGGGATCTCTACAGACCTCCCTGGCTGTTTTCCGGGGTTCCTGCCCTCCGAGCATCTCCGCTGGTCTGGGGGGCGTTTGCAAGCCGCAGGGTCCCGCGATCGCCGCTGCCGAGCGCCAAGGCGGCTGGGGAGGGAGATTTCAGTGCCGCTCTAGGCTGCACCTTGTGCAAGCGGCCAGGCTGGGGTTAGAGGCATTCTCCAGAGAGGGTCCAGAATCAACACGGGTATCTTGATTCTTAATGTTTGCATTGGCAGAACTACTGTATATATGTGTGTGTAGAGACACAGCCCCTCCAATGCTTCTTGCCACCTGGCTGTGGCGCCCGGCGAGGAGCAGCTCGTCCGTCTAAATGGCGGAAGATCTTATTTTTGGGCTTTTTCACAGATGTCAAGACAGTCTAATCTGCAATCTGTATTAGCAGTTGGCTGGCAGCCCTTCTTGTGGGTCAAATCCTGCCATTCACCCCGGGGTGAGACACAGTGAGCCCTGTGCGGATAGCCCACCAAAATTCCCTGTTTGGTGCTTGAAAGGACAAAGAGGGTCTGTATTTTGTGGGAGAGTTGTTGCATATTCGAGCTGCACGCCGGGGGTATCGGCGGGCTCGTAATCCCCTCTCTCTGCCATCCGCAAGCAGTTAACTTTTGCACGAACTTAGTCCCGTGCCCGATGAGGGCCTCGTTTCTTAGAAGACCCACCCGACCTCTCCAAAGCATGCCCCAGCGTGCCAGAGGTTAAAAAAATACTGCGCAGTCGTGAGTCTCGATCGCTTAACTGAAAAGGAGATTGCTTGTACAGAACAGGAAACCATCGCGTGGGCAGGTTTCGCCTGCGTGATGTTCTTCTGTCTCCGTTTTACTAAAGGAAGGCTTTTGCCGGCAGCATCGCGCATGCTCCGGCCGCGTGGCCTCCCTGGCTCTCTTTTTATGCGTTATTGAAGGGAGATGCGATGGTGGGAGCTAGACTGAGGAGCTGCCAGAGATGTATTTTGCCGCGGATGTACAAATACTGGCTGAAGGCCAGCCGTTATAAAATGCCACTTTTTTTTTTCCATCCCTGGCTCGCTCCTTTCTGCATCTTATTGTTAGTGGGAACAGGAGACGACACGGTTTTGTGAAGATGTGGTCAGATATGTTTGGAGAAGTCACTGAAAGAAACAATAGTTCAGTGTGTGCAAGAAGTTAGCGCTGTATCAGTATGAAGTTATTTACAGCGCTTTTATTTCCCTATTAGTTAGAAGGGGGAATGCGGCAGGGACTCTTCACTGCAATTACCAGCTATCTCTGGGGGTCACCTGCGTTTTCGGTTACATGTATTGCAAAGGGAGCATAATTTATTCCGGTTAAATTTGGATTTGAGGAGCAAAGATGCACACGCTATTAATCTGGCAAGTGTAAAACGTGTGGGCAGGGGGTGGTGTTTGCGTTAGGGATGTTTTCCTCCGCTCCCAAAGTCTCGGGCGGAGAGGGCAGCTCCGGAGCTGGTTTGGGGAGCAGCACTGATCTTTCACTTAGAAAATGCAGAATGTTCAATGAATGGCAAAAGTGCTTTTAAAAGGGGCTCGTGGAACACTTTGAAAATATTAATTAGTGTGTTGAAGCGTTCTGCATAGCATATCATAGTAAAATTGCTCCAGGGGGTAGCTTGGAATGAATTATTAATACGAATCCCTCTCTCCCTGATGCTTCACACCCTGATTTTATGGGACTTGGCGTGGGTTGGGGTGTCTATTAGATTCACTTATTGCCTGTTCAGAGGGAGTACTTTGTAGGCGGCATCAAAAGGTCACTTTTTTTTTTTCGGAATCCCAAAATTTTAATCGGGAAAAAGACTAGATTCCCCAAAATGGGAAAGGCAAGCTATTGGGGGGAGGAAAAAAAAAAGACTCTCATCACAAATTAAAACTGTGGCGTTGTTATGTAATGGAAAACGGGACCGTATCCAGACTCCCTGCGACCCAAACTCCTTTAGCGGGTGGCCAGCACTTGGTACCGAGCTCGCTGCGTGACGCCGGCACGTGCAAGACTCAGTGACCCGGTTGTCCGGGTGGGTCCGAGAAGAGCGTTCCTGCCCAAACTGCTGCTGTAACACGCTCCCGCCTTGTAGCACGAGTATCAAACTCATTAAATTCACGGCGTACAGCTGCTTTCCCCCTCTTGGCTTGCAATATCACAAAGTTGAACCTGTTAACCTAACAGTGTGGGAGAAAAAAGTGTGCTTAAGAAAAGAAATGTTTTTTCGCTGGTCAGGTCTGTTTTGATGATGTCCCTTGTGTACAAATATAAACAAATCCATAAAGTAATTTGACTTTTAATTCATACTTGGATTGTGGAAGCACTTGTATTTGCGACGGCTGTTGGACCGAATCACAAAGGGTCTGGAGGGTCTAATATTCATTTCTACGAGCGAAGACGCGCAAAAAGCGATGCTTTACCAACCAGGGGCACCTCCAACGCAGCGATTCTCAAAGGACTAAGTGTCGTGCCAGGAGAAATTTGTTATTTCTAGTCCAGGAAGGCAGAGGAGAAGGAACTTGGGGCTGGATGTGCGGCCGCTGCGCACGCAGCGTTCCCGCTGCCTCCAGTTGGCACCGCGAGCAAGCTGGCGGGGAGGGAATGCAATATCAGGCATTTTTTCCCATAAAATTAAAGAAAAAAAGAAAAAAAGAAAAGGAAAGAGTTTGTTTCTGCATCTGGAAGTAGATGCTTAAAAATAGATCTGCGTGTCGTATTTGAAAGTCTAAGAAGACGGTGCATTCAGGCTCTCTGTGAAAGAAGAAAAGGGAGAGGAAAAAAGGGAAAAGCTCCTCACAAACAGCTCTGCCACCCTTGAAACATAAAGGTCGTAGTTTATTTATGATGTTAAAAACTCCAGGTACCGTCATCATTTTACAAAGCAAATCACAGAGCGGTAAACGCCAAGGAGATTATTAATAAAAAACCTGTTTTTCTGGGAAAAGGGGAAAGACAGCGCATAACGTTGGAGCCTTACAGGCGGCATAAATCCGCATCGTCCGCAAAAGTTTGAGGCGAATATTTCTTTGCTGTTTTGCTGTGGTTCCCGCGAGCGCTGCCCAGCCGGGTCTCGGCCGGGGTTTCGTGTCGATGACAGCTTGGGGCAGCTCCGACGGAAGCTGACCGCTAGCATCAGCCATCTCCCGCCTCTAGCAGAGCGAGCAGATGCTCCGTCTGCCCAAGAAACGCGGTCCTGAGAACCGGCTCTGCTTGTGGAGTTAAAAAGGTGATGGATTTTTCCGAGGAAGGGGTCGCCTTACGGTTTCTCAGGTTGTGAGCGTGCCTGGCTCTGTGTAACGTGTCTTTCTTCTCCTTCTCCTTCTCCTTCTCCTTCTCCTTCTTCTTCTTCTTCTTCTTCTTCTTCTTCTTCTTCTTCTTCTTCTTCTTCTTCTTTTGTTCCGGAGGAGAAAGGTTGCCAACCGATTAATATTTTAACCATGTAGACAACCTGCAGACCTTGCTGCTCAGGCTCGGATTTCTTCCTCATCCCTCCCCAAAAATGGTTTCCCTGCTAGAATTTCGTACTCCCAGGTGAAACGTAATTATTTATTCACTTTATTTCATCAAAATTAAGCACACATGATAATGAAAAGAGTTCGGCAAACAGTTAAAACAATATCACATGTGATCTCTGTGGAGTTTGGTTAAGATTTCAGCTTCTTGCTTAAAATTATGTGGGTCAGCCTTATGATGTGGGCAATGAATAGGAAAATACAGTACACTGCAGGAACTGAATTTTATCTCTCTGGTAAATGTTTAGTGTAGCAAAGTAGGAGATGCCAATTTAAGAGTTTAATATGTGCACCAGGTACTGCAAAGCAAGTTGTAGTGTGCTATGGTACGTTCCTCTGAATAATTTATGGGGCTTTATTTTTATTTATTGTTCAGATGAGGATTTAAATATTCCGTATTCTAATTTGAAAGCATAAGCTGAGAAACTGAAAGTTTGCTCTATGATAAGAGAGATAAAAGAGCTGAGAACAGAACTTTTAATGGCCCCTCTGTCCTGGCCGAGCTCCAGATCCACGATTACTTTTTTTCCTGCCTAAAATTCCGTCTGTAATTTTGCTTGGGAAGCTGTTTGTCACTGCCACTCTGAAGACGGGTGTGACGGTGCGGACTCGGCTTACTTTCCAAGACTATCTGCCTGCATCTCATGAGCCAAATTTAGCACCTCGATATGTCCCTGCGGATCTGGAGTGCTCCATCAACATGCGGAGAGCCTCTCCCGAGGGAACGCTGGTGTTCCCACCAGTCCACCAGTGGGAACACTGGTGGCTCATCAGAAAAAAGCACCTCAATACCACTTGCTCTGAAAAAATCTGCATTAAAACTCCCTACAGGGCTCATTTCTCCTCCCATCACTGTTGTTTCGCTGGAGCTACTTTTGATACATATCTACGTGACCACTTTTGGTTAGACTGAATAAGCTCTGAAACCAGCCTTAAATTCTGACCCTTCCTTCTTATTTTCCCTCTCTTCCTCCCATCCCCGGCTGAGCGTATGTCAGAGTCCGACCTTGCATCGGTGATATGCTTATGTGCAGTAACGTATAGACCGAAGCAGCCATGGCAGATACGTACACCCGTTCATTTCAGTGGCAATATGATCAATCCTGTTTTACAAACAAGACAGAGCTAGAGGACTTCTGCATATTCAAAGTCCTGCCAGAAAGTCACTCGCCCAAGATGTGCTGTGCATACGCTACGTGAGATACCTACAGAGAAACGTCCTTCGCCAGTGAGTGCCAAGGAGACGTGTGGTTCGGAAAAAGGCGGTCTGAAAGATGTTCCGTGGAGCTCTAAAGGAGCAAAATCCGAACAAATTTGAAAGGATTCAGACCTATAAAAACACAGTGGCGGAAAAAGTTTGTTAAACGTGTTCGAGGTTCTCCGTTTCGTTCAGTTCTTGTGAGTCTGCCTTTTCCTGCCAGTCCTTTGCGATGTTTGAAGTCTCGTTATCAACTTTTAGTGCTTTCCCCAAGATTAATGACTGGCTTAGGTGCATTCAACCCGGGCCTACCTGAAAGTTTCAGCTGTAATCAAGCTGGATGTGTATTCCTTCTAGTGGTAAAATCTGCATCTTAAATATTTGCGGAGATGCACACATCTGTTGTAAAACCACAGATGTGTGTCTCTACAGATATATATACTTCAATGTGATATACTATGTTTTATAATTAAAATTTTATTGAATTTTAATATAAAAACAAATTCATACATTAAAAATTAAGTAGAGAACAAACATGTGCGGTATCAGGAGGATATAAGACGTGGTACAGTAGGACAACAACATCTGACCCATAAAATCCACCCTGGTTTAGTTATAAAATGCCTTCGTGGCTAGGAGATTAGTGTGCTATGTTACTGAAGTTCCCATATCTAGGGGAAAAAAAACTATTTTGTCACTTTCCTTCAGGAGTAACGAAGCAGCTTTTAAAGTCCTTTTATTAAGTACGTGAAAGCAAATGGATTTAGACAGAACAAGCACGGTCTAACACCAAGCAGAGTAAGTATTATTTATACCACCCCGATAACGTTTTTGAACAGACCGAGTGGATACCGAGAGGGCGTGGTGTAACACGTCCCTTCCAGTTGCAGAGCTGCGTGATGGAGACCGGTTACACCAGAGGACCCAGCAGTGCTTGGAGCAAGAAACAGCCCAGACTTTGCTGGCAGTCAAAGCCCTCGAGGAGGCCAAAGTAAGGGCTGGTTTTGCATGAAGTAACTTAGTCTCCTTTGGACATGCAATAAGTGTATCCTCTCCGAGGGGTCCTGAGTACTTTACTAACAAGTTTTAATCTTCACATCACCTTTGGGGAGAAGTATGGAGAAAGTGAGTGACCCATCCTTGGTCACGCGGGAAGCCTGTATATGAGAAGAGCGACAGACAGGTGACTTCCACCTGCCGCGTCCACGTTACGCTCCCGTCATTGAAACAGTTTTCTCCTGGTGCGGCACTACTGATTAAAAGGAAACCACAGCACAGGATGTATGCAGATATGGGAGAGAAAATAGTATCGAAATGTTTGAATACTGTTACATAAAGGGGTGATATGCCTTTGCCTTGAACACTGCATGCATTTCCATTTCAAAAAAAAATACGGCTGAAATATAAAAAGGTTGATGGAAATGATTAGACACAGGGCTAGATCTGTGCATGATGAGAGGCTGTCAAGTTTGGAAGATGAGTTTTGTGACTAATAGAGAGATACTGAATAATGAATGGTGCTCGGAAAGTTGTCGAGGGTACCTTTTTTCCCATTTCTGCCAATGCGAGAACACCGGACTGGCCAAAGGCAGCGAAAGGGACCGTATCTCCGGCTGCTAGAGACAGGCGTTGTGCAGATGGCAGGCGTGGGACTCGTCACTGCAAGAGTTCCCGAAGTTTAGGGGCTGAGAATTTAAAAAATAAACGATCAGAAATTTGCAAGCAAGTGAGAATATTTGTATGAGATGAGGTAAAGCTAAGGGATCTATAATTTCATCCCGCAGAGCTTTCGCCATTGACCGTTGGGAGCGGGGAAGACGCTCCCAGGAGCTGCGTGATCCCTCTGCAGCATCGCTAGACCCTCTCCAAGGCTGCTGGGGCTTGTCCTGCACTGCCAGCCCTGTCCCCTGCCCCTGCCTTGCCTCCTCGAGGAGCAAGAGAGGCCCAGCTCTGCACCGGAGACGTGCACCAGAAAAGGTGAGCATCAACCGGTGTTACCAACAAGCGCAGCTCCTGCTCTCACTGTAAGTGCTCCTGCAAGTGCTGCAGACCAGGGTTTTGGAAAAAGAGATCTTCCTGAGAAATGCACACAGGTGCCTGCGTGCACACGCGTGCACGTGCGTGTGCGCGAACTTGGTGTGACTTGGCTCCTTCCACTTTTAGCACGCTTCCCCCAATTAAGCTATTCAGGGCTCGCACTTAAAGAGCTGTCCGCAGCTGCTGCAAATTGATTTATCCCCCGACGACAGTCAGAGCTGCTGATTGCTGGGGAGAAACGGGTTCTTTAATTTAAATTTTGTTTTCTTTCTGACTTTTTCCTTTTTATACTGACTTTAACTTACTTTTGCTTTATGATTAATTCAATATTGCAAATATAGCATATGTCACAATGTATATCTCAGCTCCATTTGGCATAAATAATATATTTTTTTTCCTGTTTCTTGAGTGGATGAATTGAAATACGGTTTTGTTGAAGTATATGAAACTGTTTTTTGTGAGAAAAAGGATTTTTAAGAGAGGACTGCCAAGACATCCCAATGTTACAGATATATTCTTAGTGGCATCTTGTTATTCGAGCTCTGCAAATTTACTGAAATGGTGGTTTTGAGATTGGAAATGACATATTTATTCAGTCTATGAAAAGATGATGGCTTCTATCTGGTGAAAAAGTGGTATTTTCCTCTGCTCATACATATACTTTGTTAATCTGCAAACTCAACAATACATCTCCGCATGCAGCTGAGTTATATACCATTTACAGTTTATATAAAATGTTGCAGCCCATCCAACATAAACCTGCGATGAAAGATTGTGTTATGCCCAGATAATCTATAGCTCTCTCGAATGATCGCTTTATGGTTGCACATACAAAGGACACACTCCTTGCTTATTTTTGGTTTAGAAAAAAAAAAGCCCTGCAGAAATGATTAATAGTAAGTGTCAGTAATTTGTCTTGGAGAGGGACTGTCTTTACGTTATCACACGTGCCGTTAACCTGGCAGGGGGATATTGATTATACGCAGGCTTAACTGTACCTTCAGTTCTTTCACTGGAGAGGATCAACAAAAAGAGAGTCAAACCCCACGTTTCAGCAGTGAGAGATCTATAGATATCTTTCTGACGAGTTTACGGCAAAATAATGTATAGATAAAAAGGAAGGCGAACCCAAAATTTCTGTGCTAGCTGTGCTAGGTGTTCGTATCCAGTATATATTTAACATCCTGCTGGTGCCAAACTGTGCAAATTAAAACAAAACTTCTAACACCTTCTGCTAACTCAGAGTAATCAAAAAAAAAAAAAAAAAAAAAAAAAAAACTTGATTATTTTTCAGGTAGCTCGAGAGCTTGGGATGAGACGCAGCCCGCACCAGGAAAGGCTTTTTATTGACCTTAGGTTTCACTTGACTTTCTAGAAAATTCACCGTAGTGGCTTGGTCTCAGCCCAGGCAGTCTTTTTTTTGTTGTTGTTTCCCCCCCCTTTTTTTTTAAATCATGCCTGAGAAAACACCTGCTGAGCAATCTGAGAGCCTGCCTTCAGGAAAAACCTTAGAGTGCTTAATAGAAAATAACAACCTTTGCGCGGCTTTTTTTATATCAGCTTGTAAAATTTAATAGAGAGATTCATCCTACTGTTAGAAATTTGGGTTTTTTTTCTAAAAATCCCAGATAACGTTATCATTTCTGTTCAGTTCGATAGGTTCTCTTCCTTTTTTTTTTTTTAAGTAATGTGTATCAGAACTGACTTTTTTATTCAGACGCTGAGTCGTGCCCACTAAACTCTAACGGGACTCTTCTGATGGCAAACTGATTTTCTCACAGGATTTAGAAAAACTTGAATTACGGCGAAAACTTTTCATTTCGCATAGCTAACCTAATAGCGTCTTGGGGAAAAAAAAAATAACGAATAAGCTTTTATATTTTAATTTAGTCTCTGCGACTCAGAGAAGGAAAACAAGCTGCACCCCTGGAAACCGCCCTGCGATAAAGTTTATTCTCTCCGCTGGAAACTCGGCAGCGAAGCGCTTGCCGGGAGGCGTCGCCGGGCCCGGTGGAGGACGGCGGGAGCCGGCGAGGATATTCCCACGGGTTGGCCTTACGCAAGGCTTTGGGGCATTTTTGACGCTGCTAAGAATAAATGCAATTACTCGTTGGCTGATAAATAAATTACAGATAGTTGATTTTGCCTCTCACACTCTTGTTTTCTCTGCTTCCATAAGGGACTGTAGTCTGTTTACGATTTTTCTCGTAATTTTGAGAGACTTAGGCTGAGTGACAAATTTGCCCCCCTAGGTAGCGCGGGAAGGACGGGGCAGAAAGGCAAAGTTATTGCAGCCTGAAAACGGACGGCGTGCCTGCAGGGAGGGGAACCTTTTAGGAATCTCAGTGGTTTGGATTCGTTTCTGACAATAGATTTGCGTAATTAGAGCATGTAATTCCACAGCAACGTAAACAGAATGAAACAGGAACAAAGGAAAAATCGCAGAAAAAGCAAAACGGAGCAGGTTGCCGTGAAGGACCAGATTAAGGCTCCGGTGAACTTCCCAGGTGCGTGCGTGGCTCCGTGGGGCGCCGAGCGGAGGAGGGGAGCGGGGACGGGCAGAGCCCTTCCGACGGGCTCCCCGTGCGACGTCCGCTCCGAGTTTGCTTTGCAAAAGCCGTCCGGACCTCGCAGCCGCTGAGCGGAGAGCGGGGGCGCGCGGCGGAGCAGGTGCAGCCTCTGCAGCTTCCCCCTCCATCGCCCCCCAAAAAATAGCTAAAGTGGGCAAGAGACACTCTTGCCTGGCACCAAGCAGAGGCGGTAAGTTTGTAATGACCTAAATTTGTCTAAAAAAGAGAGCTACTGATTTATATATTCAGGTCAATAGCACTTTCCCCAGGTTTCAATAATCGGATCAATTATCTGAATCCAATAAAACCTTATTAAAGAAATTCAGAATTATCTTTAAAATAGCTGGCCTTGTAGTCCCTGAGTAGGTTACAAAAACTGCTATGAAGAATTACTGTGACCTACTTTCTGGGCGGTGCAGATATCATTATCATATCAGAGGTGCAGCATGATAAGCGCAGATGACTTCCATCTCTTATTGAAGATAGTTTGGGAAATGATGAACGAGAAACTTTAATCTAGGTCTCCAAATTAATTTTTTGCCGCAAATATTGGTTGAAATAAAATAAAATAAAAAGAGTGGAGTGCGGGAGAAAAGAACTGGTACGTGTAATAGCCGGCAGCATCGTGAACATTTTAAAGCAAACGTGAACATTTTAAAGCAAACGGGGTGGGCCGAGTTCCTGCTGCTATAGATCACATCTGCTTGTTTACACCTCGACAGGGTGCAGCACGCAGCCACGCCGGGCTGGGTGCGCTTTGCACCTCCTTTCCGCAAGCGCAAATGTCCACTTGAATTGCACGGCAGCGGAGAATCAGGACGGTTACGGTGTAAGAGCTAGCGGAAAACCTTTTAACCATGGTTTCCGTCAGGTGAGCTGTCTGGGTATTGCATCGCTCGGGAGAAAACAGCTTGCTAAAATTGGCCTGCCGGCGGGCTTTGATCCGCTCGGTCTGGAGCCGGCGGGCGCCGCGGCGGGCGGGCAGCAGGCGCCGGCGTGCGGCGCGGGGCGGGCGCCCGGGCGCGATCCGCGCCGCCACATCAAGGCAGGGCCGGCCGACTGGCGCTTTAATTAGGAGGCTGAAATTATAATACCGCGCTCGAGAACAAAGAGTCTCCAAAGGAAAAAAAAAAAAAAAAATACGTGCTGCATATCTGACAAAGATAAATTGGATTATTCAAAATATTCCTGATGAAATGTTACATTTTGCAACTAATTATCAATCTGTTTTATCTCCAGACCAGCTGGGCATTTTTGTGCATGCAAGACCTGCCTTACCAATGATCTTAAGATGTCACTGTAGCGTTTACATCTTTTATTTCAAGATTTAAATAACTAGGAAGTAGCTAATGTAATTCACTGCTGAGAAGAAAGGCTAGTTAGTTGAATGCTTTCCAAAGTGATCTTCTCCTAATGAACTTCTTTGGACCATGAGTAATGAGGCTTTATTCAAATAATGTTTAAGAAAGGTTTTCTATAACGCGATTTTTAAAGAAAGAGCAGTATTTAATGCATTTAAAATATTTTTATTAATCCTATATTGCCTCGCGGAGCATTAAAGCATTGTGAAAATTTGGCATTGTTCTTTCTGAATGCTACTCTCAAGATTAACACGTTCTAGTCGCGACGGACCCGTACAAATCAGGCCATTAGCTCATAAATGTTCAGAGATACCTTACAAATTACAGTGTGACCTGATTGCAACGCCGTTATGCTGTCAAAGCAGGTATTGTTTAAGTGTATTTATATATCATAGTAGTACACAACTCACTCGATCCCTAGTCAGATAGCACACCTGCCTCCATACGGTGCGCTTTGCTATCTCCAGCACAGCTTGCCGTTAGGGACAGCTACGTTCAGATTAATGTACTGGTGGTGTCCTGAAATCTTCTTTTGTGTGCCATTTCATGGTAGTTTTGAGTCGAAATAAGAGACAATCTCAGAGAGGTTCCTTTGACTGGCAAGCTTCTGCGGTGGTTTGCATTCTACCTTGTGGGACTTACTTACAAAGCAAAACGTCGGAGGGGAGCTCTTTGGGCAAATCATCATGGCTTTTTCATGGGACTGAGCTGAAGGAGTGGCCAAAGATTTTTTTTTTTTTTTTTTTTTTTAAGTTTGCTTGGGCACTTGTGAGGAAGGGACAACTGAAAATGTGTTTGCCCAAGCTCCCACATTTTTGAGTAAGCAGTGAAATTTGATCGTTGCGCCCTGGTTGATCCCACCTTCCAGCAAGGGCGGGTGCCGCTGCATCAGCGAACCTCGCTGACACCCGGTGTAATTAAATGCTTCTGAGGTCAGCTTTATTTAATCAGTAAAGGAGAGGATCCTCTCAAAAAGGAGTACGTAATTTGGGAACTTTTAACTTTTGCTCTCCTCTCCCAGAAAGGCCAGCAAGGTACAACGGCCGGCAGCGTGGGAGGATGCGAGCTTTCCTTCCAGTTTACGTGAGCTGGACCACGACTGGTTTCCTGGAGCCAGGTCAGCCACGCGGAGAGTTCGGCCTGCAGAAGACACAGGATAAAACACCATCAGCTTTCTCAGCTCGCCGTGTTTTCCCCCGTTCTGCAGAATAAATTGCGTCCCAACTAGCTGCGTTAAGTATTCGTAACAGCTTCTACTCCGTTGTACAAACAAATGCTTCCTGCCTTTTTAATCAGGGTCTTCCTCAAGCTGCTCATTAGCTTCTGGGTCTTCCTGCGTGATATCAAGAGCTGATCCTGCAAAGTGCCAACCATCTCCGCAGAGGGGCTTAGCGCGCTCGGCACCTCCTGCAATTCCTATGAGTTAAGTGGTCAGCATCCAGCAGGATTTGGCCTTTGCTTTGCACAAAAATCTCTTTCAGTTTAAATGTTTCATAATGTATGTTTAAATAGTCACAGCTAGCAGAGAACTTTGATGAGGCAAAGGGGTAATTGGATTTTCTTGTTCTATAATTAAAAAGGTATATATTACATCCACATTAATACCAAAAGAGTTCATCATGATCAATGTTATTACAATGAATACCAAAGGATTTAACAGTGATTGGCCACTTAGTTTAAAGGGTACCTGAAATCATTAAATTGTTTGCTGGAGGGCTTATGAAGGCCTATTGGATCGCCAGTGACTAAATTTTTTTTACTCCTGGCCTGCAGTGTAAGGTTTACTCTTGCAATGCAGGAGCAACAGGGTGATCATTTTTCCTTTATTATTCCCTTATTGACTTCCAGTTAATTTTAATCTTTGTCTTAAGTGGCCCCTATTAACCATGCCATGTATCTGATTACACTGCCAAGGTTGCGACCAGAAAATGACCTATTGCACCGTGCCGGTCGTCCTTCACAGAAGCCCTTACCGTTAATCAACAGCGGGAGATTAAAGGAGATCAGAACTACTACCAGTCTGAAGTGCGTTTGGTGTTTCACTCTACCTTTCCTCCAGCACGCATTTGCTCAGCAGTGCTGAGCAGAAGGTGAGCTCAAGGGACCAGACGCCACTAAAATCTCGGACGGGGACAGCTTTCGAGGTGAGGTTACTTGTGCAAAGTTCTGCAGCTGCGGCTTGGAAATGGAAGAAGATGAAGCTCATCTAGAAAAATGACCCATGTCATTAAGCTCAGTAAACTTCATGTCTGTCCTACTTAACTGGAGGTGATGGTTGCTCTGCAGGTTGTTTTAAAAGAGAAGGCTCATTTGCTTCTTCATCAGCACAACTGTGTGTCTGGACCTCGAGTGAACTGCTCGGGCAGCGCGAGGCTGGAAGCAGAACCTGGATCCTCTGGGTGAAAGCACTGAGGCTCAGCTTTACCGGGATGTGCGCTTTGCAGACCGCCTTCCACAGAAGTGAAACGGGGACTGTCAGAATGAGTTATGCCTCCGGGATGTGTGATTTTTAAAGATGCGAACTTGCCGCAGTCAAACCCGGTTTTCGTCACAGAATACGGTAACACTGTTTGGCTGGCTGTTCTGCTGCTGCTGTATTTCAGCTCACTACTCCCAGCTGCTGCAGTGCTAGAGCAATTCCAGAGAACCTTCTTTACTGTCATGCAGCAAACACAGAAAATGTATGGTATGAACAAATGAAAGCAATATTGCCACCTCAGCTTACTGCAATCACGCTTGTTTTAATAACCGTAAGTGAAACTTAATACAACGCTGATGTCTGAAATCTTCTTATTCTAGAAACAGCACTCTGCTTCTAAGCAGACAGTCCCCTTCCTCTCTTTCTTGGCTCAGCACGTTTTCAGCTAGCTTCCAAAAAAGTCGTTGCAATGTGGAAGCATTTTCCTGGAGAAATTTGCAGAGGCAGCAAGCAGAGTGGACCGAAGAATTCATGAAAATATATTTCTTTCATCCCTAATACTTTCTCCATGCGAATCATGATATTGAAAAATTGTCAGGTCCTCGGAAGAGAGGTTATTTATCAATAACCAGGATAACTTCTGTTGCTTGTGTGCTCCAAATATTACTTCCAAAATAGCTGGCTTTGCCAGTATCTTGTCATTGACAGATGTTTTATTGACCTACGTTGTTGTTCTGTGGGCTTTTAAAGAAAGTTCTCAAGTTTATCCGAAAAATGCATATGTTTAGCTCCTCTAAAAGGCTTTCTCTTTCACAGTGATCATGTTACTTTTCAGCTCTTTGAGTATGCTTACTAGATCATAAGACGCAGATAGTGGAGTTTGTTGCCTCTGTTGCAGGAGACGTGCGAACATTTTCCTTGACAGAACTGGAAAACGTTCCCGAGCGTTAGAACCCGCAGGGATGATAAACAGACGCGTCAGTATTTAACACTAACCAAAGGCATTTGAGACCAGACTGAACTAATTTTACTAGTAGTTAGGGTAATTAAATGTTTTCACCAGGATGGAAAGTCATGGTTTGATTTTGGAAGTAATTTGCTTGACAAATATCAGATGTTAAAATAATTAAAGCGTAACCATTTATATTTAATCTCAAGTGGATCTGTGAAAACAAGCTTCTAAATTATATCAGATTCATACGTTAATTGACTCATAGATTTTTAGACCAACAGGGACTGTTATGGTCATCCAGTCTGGCCTTCTGCTAAGCGGTCATGGAATGCCACCAAGTAACTCATGTATTTAACTCACAACCACTATTTTTAGAAGAAATCTATGCAAATCGAAAAGTTTACAGTGAATTCATAGCTTTTGCAATCCTATTCGAGAGAAGCGACGCAGAAGTTCTAGGTGAGCATGGAAAGATATGTCACTTTTATGGAGTTGTTCCCCAAACTCTCGAAGTCCCGTTGAAGTGATTTTTGATCCTGCTGAAGTAGTAACTATCAGATTGGCCCCATTCTTAGAAACAGTGATATTCTAACAAAGCTGCAAAACTCCCTTTGTTTCAGCTCCACATTCCGGTTTGCCTGTTGACCCAGTGTGACAATAGCTCGGTTGCATTATTCTTATGGTGTGTCACTCACGGAACAATTTTTGACTTGAAATTGAGGTTTGACGTCGCTGTGTGTCAGACACCTGTTGTAATGAACCTAGGTAAATAATTTACTGAATTACTCTCAGGGAAGTCAAACTGGTAGTCATAAATTACAGGAATTTATTCTTTTGCTGTATCTTTCATGCAGTAAATCCCAGTGGTTCTAGTTCATTAAATCATAAATTGTTTATACAATTACAATTTTCGTAAAAACCTAATGTGAACTTTATTGCATTTGAATCTCTTTCTGCATTTTTTTAAGCTTTATAAAGTAAAAATTCTGGTATTATTAAAAGCTATGTATAGATTATGCCTAGAAAAACACATATATTATGACATGTAGATAAAAAAGTACCAATTTCTCCCTGAATATGTGTTACTGCAGTTTTTTTTAAAAAAATCACCTTTCGTCTGCTAGTAACCTTGTGTACATTACTTCACCTCTTATGATCTACAGAGACAGAAAAACTGTTAGTGTCCTTGAAGTTAAACAAGAAAGTGACTTAGTATAAAGTCAGAAATGACACTAATGGAGTCTTACGTGTTCTAAATTGGCTTTGGATATATGGAATTAATAAATACATTGGTAAGAAAACAAAGCAGAATCAGCCTCTTTCTAGTTCGCACTGTTCTTACAGAATCCAGCGAATGCTTTAACAAATGAGATGATCTTTTTGGAAGACCTGCTTCAAAGGCCTAAAAATACTCTCTTTGGTTTTTTTGGCATCCCCAGCCTTAACAAACCTTCACAAGCTCAGACACTTTGTTTGGCTTTCCCGGGAGCTTGTTGAGCTTAATTTCAGTGCAGGGAATCCCAAGAGCATTTAGCTTTTATACTCAATTCTACATATACTAGCTTATTCTTAATATAAAAATGATCCATTGGCACGTGATAACGTCAGCTTATTGGGATTCAGGTCAATAGCAAGGTTTGCTCTCTAGACAGAAGAGTCACCTCCAAAACACTCTGACGTTCATTAATTTGATCTTTGTGCTCTGTGTACGCATGCTGAACAGAACAGAACCAACCAAACTCAAAAATGCTTCTGGTGTAGGGTTAATTTCTGCCCTGAAAGATAGTTTTGTATAGTATTGATAGTATAAAGGCCACGCTCTACTTTGATTATACAAAAAAGTTGCATGGCTTTGCAAGTCTTTAGGGAAAGCTGGGAGTGTTTCTTTTCTTTCTTTCTTTTCTTTTTTTTCCTTTTTTTTTTTTAAAAAAAAAAACATGTTTATGCATCTTTTTGACTTAAATCGTAGCTGATGTATCTTTTAAGACACTGAACATATGTTCTTCCTCTTCTAAGATACATAAAAAGTATGCCTTGGCTTTCCATAAAATACCCTTTATTTTTACGAGTCTAACATGCACTGTGGCCAGTTACAAGGCATCTTTAAAGTAGTCAGCTCTGCTTGTTCTAATCAACTTGCTGTATGAACGGGAGCACCAAGGGATTGGCGAGAGTCAGGAACAGCATTTAGCACTTTACTGACCTTGAGTCCACCTTTTCAGAACTCCTTCTGGAACTAAGATTTTTTCCAGCCATTTTCAAGTGATTTCTTCCACTTACTCCTGAGACTGAAACACTTGATTGACTCAGGATCTTAAGCCAAATTCTTTCACTGGAAGATAAAAATTGTTTATAGTCCTAGGCAAGAAAATATTCAAGAACTTTATTTCGTGGCTAGCATTAAAGCCTTCAGAAAAGTTTCAACATTCCTCATAACTATTTAAAACCTTTGCAATCAGGTATTCTCAAATTTTTCTGTTGTGAAGGAAGATACAGGAGCTAGCATGCAAACACATCCATAGCTATTAAATTCTAAATATTTGCCTTTTGCTGTATCTTAGCCTTGTAGATACCACGATTATATCTGCATAGTAACGTTTTGTCTTATTTGAGAGTTACTAATAACAATGGGCAAATGTTTACTGGGAACCTCTGAAATTATGCGACGTAGAGAGTTAGGGGGCAAGATGACTTTTTTAAGAAATAAAAGCTTTTATAGTAGAGCTCATAATAAATTATTTCTCAACATTCTTTAGAAAGAATAATGGAGCTGAAGTTTGTACCATGTGTATACTGTTACTTGATAAATCTCTGTCAAAGAGTACCTACATGAAAACATGATTCCCTCCAGACTTGTGACGATTGTATGCTATATAAATGAACACGGGTAAAGTTTGTTTTTATTTCAAAGCAGTCCCAGTTATGTCTTATATCCTTTGCTTAAATTTGGTAGACCTTGCACTGAATCAAAAAGGCAACAGCCTCTCTGTTTTAAACTTATGACTTGTCCATGCTGAATAAATTAAGTGGTAGAAATGGCTCTCGTGATTGATCTGTTTTCTAATGGTGAAATTAGAAGTATCAGTTTCCATAAAGAAGAAAGCAAGCAAAAAAAAACACATTCTTCATATTCAAAGCTTAGCATTAATTATTTGCCAAATGACATCATCATTAACCAATATAGAAGGCAGGTACCAAAGAAGAGATTCTACAGCAGTTGTATTTTCACAGCTGTACTGTGGGTAATGGTGTTTCACATTACCCTGCTAACTTTATTCTCTCACTTTATTTTCCTAAAATTCTGGATGTTGAAATTAAACTTTCTCTGCAGATTTCATCTAATTTTTCTTTACAAATATCCTCCTAGCACAGAATGACTTTTTCTTGTTTTCCTGTGCAAAAAATGGGCCAAACCCTGAACTAATCAATCAAAGTTTAAGATAAACATTTAGGAAGGAGTAATTTAGAGCTTCATGTCCATCAACACTTTTGTTTTTGAGACTCTCTCTTTCTTTACTCCAAATAGTCATCCTGGATGGATGAATTGTTGGTTGTGAGGTATTCATCCCGACAAACATCTAAAATCTGCAGCTTTCCATTAGCCTCTGGGTACTAGTGAACTAGGGTGTTAATTTTATTGGTCATAGGGGTTTCCTCCTCCTGGTCACTTTTCCATCGAAATAAACAATGTAACAGCCAGGACCCTCAGCTGCATCTCGTCTGCGGCGTATAAAACAGAGCACAGCATGCACAGTATATGTGATATACAGTCTAAGCTGTTATTCTCTAATTCCCTGGCTCAGCCTGTGTCAGCACCCGGGACTTGAAGGTTTGTCTGGGTTGTCCGTATTGCAGAGGTGAAATTATGTTAGTAAGACAAACAAACAGACAAAAGGGAAAAAAAAGATGGAAAAAAGGAAGTTGAAAAAGTTGCAAAATAGCTGCATGCTACAAGAAAGTGTATTGTGGTTGAGGAAAGGATTAGTTTTAAAGCTCTGGAGACAGTCCAGCCTCTTTCCAGCAACGGAAAAGGGTTTCAGTTCATGAGCGTGTGGTACAAAAATCTGTGCAGCCTTTGGTATGTCATTTAGGCTGTGTTTGCTCATCTATAAACTGGGAATATTGATTCCTATCTCTCAGCACCTGCTGTGAGGTTTAAGAGTATATATAAAGCACCTATAGATCAGTACGTTCTACAGAGTGTGCCACTTTAGAAGTGCAAAGGGCTGTTAAATGGTGCAGGCGCATGCTGTGGTGGTTTGTGTTTGAGGGTTAATTCACCTGAAGACGCTCCATTTTTTATGGAGTGGCTGCTTTGGGGCTTGTACAAGGCCACGTTGCACTGGAGCTAGCAGCACCTACACGCTCAGCCTTGAAAGCAGAGCTGGAAAAGTCGATTCGGCTGTTGCTCAGGTTAAAATGAAGATTGCATTGTTATACCTTTAGTTGTGATTCTAAGGCAGGCTCCGGCTGAATTCAGGCTGTATTAATGTGCATCAGTCATCCATACAGTGAGGCAGTCAATGACTACATTGATCCGGTCCTGTGTTTTCTTACAGAGGGTTCTACAATGAGGCAATAGCAATCATTACGACTTGTGATATTGAAGTCTTCCTGGTGCTGGCAGACGTGGGGCTCACATTTCAGCTACGGTTGCAGCATCTGAAGCGCGGTCTTGCCTAGAATTTTGAGTTAAAGCTTTCATTTATATTTTTTGAGTAAATATACACTGTTCAATTCTTTTTTTTTTTTTTTAATTCGAGTTATTTTACTGAGACCATGTCCTAAAGACTCTCCTTGCATCTCTGTATAGGCTGGGAGTGCTATGATGTAAAATGGATAGTAATTTGTAAGCCTGATCACAGTGCATAAGTCCGAGCGTATCTGAGAAAATCTGTAACTTGCTGGTAAACCCAAAAGCTGCCCCTGAAAATCTGACATAGATCTTCCAAAAGTTTAGGACCTCAAGGTTACGGTGTTTCCTCTGCCTGAGGACTCAGACTTTCTCAAAAGTTGTCACAACATTTAAAAGAGTTAAGAGTTTTGATGCCTCAATTCTTCCAAGAAACTTCTGCAAATGGCAGAGTGTCTGGACACTTAAGATCTTGACTTCCATAGTTGAATCTTTTTCATTCTTATTCTTAGTAGTAATATATATATATAAAAATACTTTTTTTTTTTACAAAAATGTATATGAACCCTTCTATGGAAGGCACTGCAGGGGCACAGAACAAAAAATGGTTCTTGCTCCGATCTAAACACAAAACAATCTGTAATGAGCAGAAAATACAAGGCACTTGTGTGACGCTTACCAGTTAACATAACACAAAGCAGTTTCAGCAGCCTCACTGTTGTTGAGTTCTTTAGCACCCATCGTAAAAGAAGAAGGTGCATAATCTGGAAGTGTTGGGTGTGAGGCATGAACCAAACAACATTAAAAAAGCTGCCACTATAGCTTGGGCAATATGGCCAAGGCAGGTCTGAAGTGGAGAATGCTAGCTGGCATGGTCGTGCAGGTAACACACCCCACTAAATATCCCGTGCCACACAGGCTAATAAATCTGTGTTCAAGAAGTTGAGTTGAGTTGCCAAGAAGTCACTGCAATTTTCAAATTAAGTTTGTCCTTGCAGGTTTTCTTCACACCTCTCCTGATTGCCGCAGGATTAAAACTATAAAAAAGCAACTCTAAAAAAAAAAACAAATTGAAAAATGCCAACCCGCTCTCTAGCTTCAGATTTTCTTTTAAGAAATTGCCAAAAAACAAACAAACAAACAAAAAACCCTACTAAGAAGACAAGGGATGGCAGAAGTAGACGATGGATGCTTAGGAAGTGTTTCAGGCTATTGGTAGGTTATGGAGTCAATGCAGCTAATCTAAGTAAATTCTGTGCCAGCCTTTAGGAGCTACCATGCTTGAAAATGCTTGAAAATACTGCTTTTGTTTCCTGCAGTGGACCTGAAGAAGCTTTACAAGGCAGCTTTCTCTGCCTGAGATAACAGAAATATCCTAAGAAACGTTGTTTCTCATGGTAACTCCACTGCAGGCTTGCAAAACCAAGGACCTTTGGAGAAAGTTTTCATTAGCATGAAGTTCAGGAGCAAAACATTATTGAAGGTACTGCCGTTCAGATGCGACACTAACCCACAGTCTTGACCGTTTGCTACTATTAAAGATCCCCTGGCACTTTTCACCAGAGTAGAGGTGTGAGCCCTGGTGTCCTGGCCAAATTCCAGCTTGGGTAATTAAATTCTGCCTTCCGAAAATCCCCCCTGTAGTTTCAACTGAGTACAGTATTCTTCATTTCCCGTCCTAAACTGCTGTATGGAATTGCTTTGTGCTGGTAAACAGCTGCCACATTTCACCCCAGAGGAATTGCTGCGTTTCAGCGGAGAATCTCTCTCTTTCTCTTTCCCTTTCTCTCTCTCACACGCACGACAAAATATTGCCCCCGAGTGCACGGAGGGGCCCTTCTCACGGGCGGTGTTGGGGGCAGGTTGTGTGCAGAGCGAAGACGCTGTCTCCGTGCCTGTTCTGGTATCAGTAAGCCATGCTCGACTTTAGGAATTCGGACCTAAAAATTCCTTGCTGTTTCTAAAGAGCTCGGGAGCTGAGGTGATGCTGGTGCAGTTGCACTCGATTTCTACGTGTTGGTCCTACCTGGTAAATGGTTTCATTTTCTTTGCAGAGGAAGAAATCTTGAGTCCACTTCTACTGGGGCTTGTTAAGCTGTTGCCTTGGGGGCCAGTTGATCAGTTCTTAAGTAGTAAGCAGCTCTGGCAGTCAACTTGCACAGGATCCCCTGCAGCTACTCCAGCCTGCCCCTCCGATCTTTCTTTATAGAGGTAGCAGCATATTGTCTTAGAAGTGCAATAATGATAAAATAAGAGCAGATACAGTTCGTTCGGTTTTGCATGCGCTGGTATTTTAGAAAAGTGCATGCTATCCGAATGGGCAAATATACATATATTTACTTGTCAATAGCAGCTATGAAAATCCTACGGAGAATTTTTTACAGGATTTTTTTTGATGATAGATCAGGGACTAAAACTGAAAAGGCAGCTGCCTGAGAGCTGTGAGCGGTATCTGAGAGCTCTTCAACTGCTTGTCCTGGCTGTTACCAGCCAGGTTCAACTCAGCAGGAAAAATTACAAGAAAATACGGCGTGGAGTACAAACTTCTTTCTGTGCACTCCAGCAAAAATCACGGTGAGGCCACAGAGAGCCGCGCTTGGTGCAGGGCAAATTTGATGCACTTTTGTCTGCCAGCAAGGAAGTTCTTGAGCTGCAATGTCTTCTCAGTATTGTCTTATCAAATAATCCATTCTTATTTACTCTCTAAAGTACTGTGACATACTTAGATGAAAGGAATGATATGTGCTAAATACTGGGGGGGGGGGGGAAGAGCCAGCTTTGTTCTGTATCTCCAAATTTTTTTCAGTGGTTTCAAAAATATCTATTTCACAATTCATATGCGCATTAAGAAATTTTGTCCCTCTGATTTTTACCAAGCCGAAAACACCAGGAATAATTCAAAGCAGGCTTGACAACTTTGTACTTTTCAGATGTCAGTAGGGTTTTTTTTTTTTAAATGTATTTTATGCTGGGGTTATTTTGTTTGGGTTTTTTTGGTTGACTGGATTATCTATATTCCTTGAAATGGTGTTTAGTAATTCTCAGAGACTGCAGAGACACCTACTGGGAAGTGGTCAACTGATCACAACAAAACCCACGGACTCCGGGCTCTCCTACTGCTTTAACACAATTGCACTTGCTTATCCAAAGCCACATCTCTTAGGAAAAACCCAGAAACGCTGTTTGCTGTGAAGCATGGTTTTAATATTATCGCAGCTATTTGAAAAGACAAAAGATTAGAAAGACTCCTTGGTACTGAAGGAAGAAACAGTTTCAAGGGATGGATTTACCGAAAACAAGACTCACATTTGCTGTTAATGTCTACTCTGTAGTGTGTCTTCAGCTAAAACACTCTCCCCTTGGCGCTGCGTGTAACTTCTGTGGATACGACAGGGCATATCCATTCTTCAAATGAGTCTACAACTCCTGCAATCTATAAATAATCACCGGAAAAATGGAAGCTTGGGAAATTTATTCATTTGTGTCCTCTACCGGTAACACGCTGTCTGGATCCAAAGCCCCTTCAGCGCGTCAGAAGTGTGGTTTGGACGTGATAACCCAAAGGCAGACAAACCGTGGCGAAAGCCGGGCGCTAACACGGGGGCTTGATGCAAACAGCAACATTTGCATCCTCCAGAATGGCCACGGACCTAGTTATGGTTCCTCCACGGAGCTACGGTAGAAGTAGGCCGTCTAGTCTGAACAGCCGACTTTTGTCACGTGTTTCGTGAGACGGTGCGGAGATTGCTGCCCATACTTGACAAGGAAAAAAACCTTCGGCGAGGCTTTTGGAAGTGACTAGCGCTCGTGGCCGCTCGGTTTCCAGAAGCCCGGTTGGAAAGCCGAAGGAGCAATGGATACGGTTCACGTTACGCCAGTTCGCGCCGATGGGAGAAGGACGGGGCTTTTGGCGATGAGCGCCGCCTCGCGCAGAGCGAGCGCGTGCTCGGGGTTCCCTCAAAATGTCTTTGGCCAGCTTCTCTACTGGAGGAGATGGATGCTCCAATAAAGGGCAGAGAGGAAGGAGCCACAGGTGGAGGATGGAAATATTTTAATGAGGAGGTTCTCAAATTAAAACAGCTAACGGCGCTTTGTAGACATAGGTCTTCATTCCTAAATCAGGATCTCATCTTGCAGCTTTCTGCGTTCCTCCCCCGTGATGGTCTTTTGGGGCTCGTGCTTGCTTTATTGGTGAAAACACCACTACGGTTTGCTCCTTGCCCCACAGGAGACCTCCAGCAGATCTATTAATACTCCTCTGCCACATCATTCAGATGCCCTGTCTCAGGACCGCTTCTTTTTCTCCTCCCTCTGAGAGAAAACTTTCTTTTTCGATTTTAACATGAAAACAACCAAACAAGAGTCTCCGTTCTGTGACTTTAGACCTGCTGATGGCAGGAATCACAGTCCTGAAAGCAGCATCCTCTGCGTCCCGGTTCTCCAATACATCAAACGCCAACGCTGGCATTGTTTTGAGAGGGTTAACTAAGATTAATGAGAAAAGAAACATGAAGCCATAGAGGATCAACATTACAAATCAATGACTGAATAAATTTAATGTGTATTCCATCTGTACTTTACCTGGCATGAGACTGACTCTTAAGAGTGTATCTTTTATGCTTCTAAATAACCCACTAAGACATGAACACTGCTTCCAGTTTAATAATGCTTTATTTAAGGTTTATACAGCAGTCAATGTATTGATTTAGGAGGAATTTGTAGAATAAAAAAGAATGTTTAATAAGATACAAATAAACTCCCCCAGCTTTCTTATTTCTCTATCCTTAGCACTTGAGAAATGTAGCGTTGGTGTTTTAATTCTCCAAAAGAAAGTTATTAGAAAACAAGACCAGACTTGCGTGCAGAAAGCGTTGTTTTAAAACTTAGACTTTGCATGGACGGGGTAACTTTCCTGAAAGGTGGACTCTTAAATTGGCACAGCTTTCCCTAGTGTCGTTAAATAACTTTTAAAAGCACCCCTCTTAGCAGCAGATGAAAAGAGAACGCATATTTTATTTATTTATACCTAATTATTGCTTCGAGCTAGGAAATGCGACTCGTGTCTTTGAGAATTAGACCCTTTGCTGTTCAACTCCTCGATGGAGCTGCTTCACCTTGTTCTTGTAACCAACGCGCCGCTGCCCGCGCGTCGCCGCCGAAAGTCGCCGCTTGCCCCGGAAAGGCGCGGAAGCGCCGGAGCCGCGCCGGAGCCGCGCCGGGAGGAGCCGGGCTTCGCGGTCCGGCCTCGTAATCAGATTCCAGAAATTGAACTTGCGGAAAGTTTGTGCTAGCCTTGTGGATTTTCATTTCAGATGTTGTCAACTCAAGGGCATTTGGACCAATCAATATCTGTCTGTCTTCTCGCACAGAGAAAGTTGGCTATTAGAAAAGAGAGGCTTACAGCAGGCTCAGCCAATACCATTAGCCCTAGCCTAAGGGCAGTTGTGTCCGTGTGCCGGGGTAGGCACCTGCCCCCTCCCCTCCCCCACCATTAAGAAGGCCACTGGGGATGTCATTTGGACATAGCGGGCAAAGAGCACTTCTTTATTCTTTCTCTTTTTTTTTACACCCAGACTTCACCAAAAATCAATAAATCTGTTCTTTGCTTATTTTCAGAACTTTGCTTCAATATAAGCAAGGACTTTCCTTCCAGCTACGAACTCCAGTAGCACCAAGTCAGGGATTTTGTGCGTGTGTATTTTTTATTTTCCTTTCTCTGTTCCAATTTGAGAAATAATTGGGAATAATATCCACTGCCTTTCTCTTCCTGCTAAAGATTTTATCCAAGAAAGACCTTGATCTGCTGACTCTTTTTCATGATTCAGCACTGGATTTTTGTCTCCTTGCTATCCTTTTGCTGCTAATGATTTTGTGATCAGGTGTGAAATGGTTTTTTTTTTCTTTGTTTTTCAGTCAACAGACTTTTCTCCATGTTGAAATAGTTATTGTTATTGTCCACACCAAGGCATTATTACTGAGGCTGCTGCTGATAATTCTTTAAAAAGGAAACCATTGCCCTGCAGTTTTAGGCACAGTAGCACCTCTGCACCGGGGAACCGGGCTGTGCTCTGGAAAGGCGTGAAGGACCCGCCCGAATATTGTGAAATTATTTTCTGAATATTGTGAGATTATTTTTTGCGAGAAACTTATTTTTTTTTTAATCTACTCTCTTTCTTGGAAAGAACAGATAAATTAAGGGATGTTTAAATGCCTCAACCCAATGACCAAATTAAGCGACAGTGCCATCAAGAGCATCAAAGTATAGATAGGGAGCCTTGATGTTCAGAAAGCTGTAGGAAAGGCAGGTGACTAACACCCAGCACGTGACTGTCACAGGAGGGCTATTCACCTGGAAGAGGATGATGGAAGGTAAAAGGAGAGGACAAAAACACGAGTGGAGCTGATATGGAGAGGTGAAAACACTGTAAAGATGGCCCACTAAAGAAGAGCAAGTGAGCCGGAGAGAAATTTAGAAGCCAGTCTTAAGGGCTGAAAACTGTTGGTCGAAGCTAGTGAAGGTGTATGGTGCTGGCAATTTCATTTAACAGGATGGAGTTCATTTAACAGTTCATCTGCAATGAACTCTTATAGGTATCCTAAACTTTGTCCTTCTGGCTGTGAGAATGAAGTCAAAGTGGACAAAGTTCACCTTCTCTGTCCGAAAATTATGGAAAACCCACCGCAAGCGCAAGTCCTGGATGTCCCAGAGTTGACAAGACATTTAACGTTTTGATCCTAAACAATAGAAATGAATATATTTAGTAAATATGGCTTTTCTACTTTGTGATGTGCTGTCCTTAAGCAGCTTAGGGGAGCTTCATTTAAACAGGGAGCCTCAGGGTTGGCTCGTGCAGCTCGGCGCAGCTCTGTTGAAGTCGGTGAGGCTGCACTGGTTACACCTGCCGAAGCCCTGGCCTGAAACGGCCCATTTTAATAACCAGCAAATAAACTTCTTATTAACTGTTCTCCAGACAGAGTTTTGAGACCTTTTTAGGGTTCGAAGATTTCCATCACCCAAAGCGCTGCCTGGGCAGGCTTGCTGCAGCGGTGGAAAGGTGCTGCGAGCTCAGCCAAGCACCTCGCGTGCAGCAGTTTGAGCTGGACAGAAATCTTTTGAGTTTAAATGGTTTCACTGATGCTTAACAACCTGTTTTAAATCAGCAGCAAGATGCTCCAAGCGGGAGCATCACGACCGGGACATTTTCTCACCTTGCCACCACTGAAAGGACACAGTTTACAGGAAGCGTATCAGAGGATCCTTGCAGCCGGAGTCCCAGGAGATGTTAGGATGAGAAGGATGTAGAGAGCAGAGCCAATGTTATCCAAGAAGACACCATTAAGTGAGTAGGAAAGGGGCTGTTTCCTTAAGGGGAGGGTTTCCATGTGGTCTGTGGATATGAAATAGACTTTCTAAAGTGGCTCTAAAAACAAAATTTGGGGTTTTACATGTTTTTTTCCCCCTCCCATTTCTCTGAAGTGTACAAGGTTCAGGTTTTGAGTCCCCCTCAAAACCTGGCAAGACTCCTGTATTTTCAAGTGCTCACGTAGTGATACTTGCTGCTTCACTGAAAATAATGGGACTGCACTAAACAGCGTAATCTTGGGATCACTTATGGGATTTAGCAGTGTTTAAGGGGTGAAGGCTAGGGTACTGTAAAGTGAAAAGTCTCTAGTGCAAAGAAAGTAAGGTGAGTTTCTTACAGCCCCCTGAAATAGTTGCATTTCATTTAAGTGATTGAAATGTATATGGAAAAAAATATACTAGCATAACTGTATTTACTCCCTAGGTTATATATAATGACTTGGTGGGTTTTTTTGGAGACTGATGAGTAAAGGGGTAGATTTCATGGCTACTTAATCTCCTGAGCCAAAAATATTTCTTCATTTGAGTGAGGGAACTTACTTACTATGCTGCTGGGTGGTTATTCATTGTATGGATTATTGTTCTGAGCTGGAGCAAAATCTTTTATTTTTGATATTTAAATGGAAAGAAAAAATAAATAGCATGTCCTTTTCAAAGCAAACATTTCAAAATGACTAGTCAATACCGACTATTAAAAAGAAAAAGATAGGTCCCTTAGCCAGGCTCCCACATCATTAAACTCAGGGGGAGTTTTGTTATAGACGTTATAGAGCATGATCCTAGCCTTATACACCTGTCACAGCAAAAGATCTGAGCAAACCAATCACTTCTAAAACCACTATCTAAATGTCATTATGATCACTGAGTTATTTGTTTTAGCTTTTTGGTAACATTAATGTTTGTGTTCGTTTACATTTTTGTATTTGCTTTGGAAGGGGCATTTTGGATTAATTAGATTTTCGAGTTACCATCCATGAAATGGGTAAATATAGCAGAGTCCCAAGCAAGCACCGCATAGACCCACTGTCCTGTCACTTCTGCTAGGTGCATTTCCACTTGATTCTTCCACGGACTTGGAGCAACTCTCTTATGTACACATTGTACTTACGTAAAACCAATGAGATACAGCTGTTGAAACAGAAATATCAAGTGATTCAACAGCGCTTGCTTTCTTATCTGTGTGCTACTTGCCACTTCAGCTAAGCCAGTAAGAGCTGATTTCAAATCCTGGACATTCATCTGTCAAAAAGTTCAGCATGTTGAAAAAAATGTACAAAATAATCTTAATAATGCATTAAAATGCAGTAAATATTTCCTTAAGGAAAAAGTTATATTGTATTATTGGCATTACCTTTTACATGAAATCTTTTGCCTAAGTGAGTCGAGTGTAATTTTGAAAAAATTACAGGAGTAATTGAGCTCTCACGACTGACCTATTACTGCAAGAGCATGAGAAAAACATACTTACTTCTATATATCGAGAGAAAAACATGCGGGATGAGACGGCACCGGTTTGGAACACACCCTCCAGCTCCTTGCTTCATCTCGAGCTAGAGACTTGAAGCTTCAGCATCCAGTCTTGGACTTGTTGCTAAACCGGCATCTCCGTTACGTTTCTACGGGCTCCGCTGACGTGGTCCTCTTCTGTTTGTGTTGCACAGCAATAGCCTGTTTCAGACTGGGAGGAATCTCCGTAACGGTGTAAATTAGGAGGCCCGTTGAAGCTGCTCATGACCTCAGGTCCGTAGACAACACGATGGCATGAATTTGCCACGTGTAGTTTGCTCGCAGGTTCATATCACACGTAAGCATGACAGCACTATCTAAAGCCAGCATGAATTCAAAGCACAACAGGAAACCGATTAGACACATCCTAGGCTGTACGTTGAAATAACTTGGGTTATTTTTCGGTAGGACATTTGGAAATTCCAGCATTAACTGAGCACGAGCAGAGGGACAGCTTAAGGGGGGGCGATGCCAGCTCCCTCTTTTTTTTCGCCACCGGTTCGCTTTCTAGCCAGGCACGTAACTATGGGTATGAACACATTTTCCAGCGGGTTCCCCAGCGTCGACAGTTGAGCGCGTAGGTGTCACCCGCGGCTGCCGCGTCCCCGGTGCAGACGCCTGTCTAATGGGCAGCGGTGGGAACCACCAGACACAAACCCCCGGAGCCGGGCGCCGGCCGACAGCCGGCGTCCGATGTGTCAGCTCCTGCTCCTGTGCGAGGACGATCCTTGTCGTCTCCTCGCTTCCCGGCTGCAGCGCCGGCTCCACTTATGCCGGTTATTTTCGTATCAACATCCTCGTAACAGTCTAAAGGCTTATATTTTCCCTGATAGTAGCTGGAATATTCATCTTTGACCGAATCCTGATTTCTTTCTTTCTTGCTCAGGCAGAACTCTGATTGAAATCCCTGACTGGAACAAAGAAGGCTAGATTCGGCCCTATTGCATATTAACACTGCAAAAAAATTAGATCTGTGAAGATTTTTTTAATAATCTGACCCATCAGAGGTCTCTAAGGAACGAGAGGAATCCATGTCGTAGAATTTTTAAAGACCTGATAAATAATTTGCCATAACCACAGGGTACCATGGTATATTGGCGCTAAGGTAATATTTAACTTGCTTATTTACAACATTAAGTAAAATATTCCGTTTCTTTTCTTTGGAACAATACTATTTGTTGTGAAAAATATTTGCAGCCGCCATGCTCAGTTCTCAGCTGATCTTCCTGGTATGTTTTGGAGCCTCACACGGTTAAAATTATTCCATTATGCTATTAAAGCCTAGAGCGTGCAACACGCCGTACACCTCAAGGCATTTCTCGGCTCGTTTTTATCTTTTCGAGTACCTGTAGCTTCCTTCCTGCACCAGCGTTTTACTGCAAGCACCCGCTCGTATCTGCCAGTTGACTTCCCCTTGAAGCCCGGTGGCCTCCTCTGCTCTGGTGGCCACTCGTCTCGCCCCTTTCAGATCTCGGAAAGGGGTGGCAAGCAACACAGTGAACGAAATATCGAGCAAATTCACACCAAATGGCAGCACGACCCCCCCCACCCCCCCAGGTAATAAACAGGCACCAGGAGTAAAAGCGCTCTGCCCCGTACCGTGCCGTTCTGCTTGGTTTTTGTGCAAAACCTTACCGCCAGCTGATTACGGGGAGCTTCACGCGCTGGCCGTGCGCGTATTTAAGCCTAACTAATTCGGAGCAGCTCTGTGATATTCGTTACCGGATCGCTGCTGTTACGGGTCTTAATTAGAAATGCAATAGCGGGTAGACGGCGGTCGGGGGAAAGGCGAGGGGAAGAAATGAACAGCACACAGCAACTGTTTTGTTGATGCCGGTAGTCTCAGCTAAAATACAGCTCCTGCCGCATTTCTTCCCGCAGCACAAGCTGAATCTTTTCCCTCATTTGATACAGTGACCTCTCAAGTGCATCATTGCCCTGAGGGCTGAGGGCAGTCCAGCAACTGTTAAACCCCTTGGGTTGATAATCTTCTCCCACATTTGCCCTTAACACCAGACATACCACCATTAGCTACAGCTCCACTGGTGCTCATTAGAGCCGATCAATATAGACTAACATAAAGAATGCTGCTGCACCTTCTGTTATTTTTCAGTTACTGCAGATTTACAGACTTTCACCTACCATACAAGGCTTTGCTGCTGTGCTATGTAAAAAAGAGGATTTGAGACCAAAAAACCCAGAGAGTTTTTATTAGATGCCTAAATGTTATTTACCTTCCTGTTCAAAATACCTTGTTACGAGGAAATATACTGAAGACGGTCTGTACAAAAGTCTCCTTGGGTTGCGTCAGTGCAAAATTGCAACTTTTAAAAATCGCAACGGATGCACCGACAAACCAAACAAGGCACATTTTAATATGAAAGAATGTCTGAGCCGGTAAAGCCTATGCAAATCCTTTCATTAACTTGTCCTCTTGTTTTTAAGCCCAGCCGCGGAGCCCCGGCTCCGTGCGGCTGGAGAACGATTAGGCGGCCGGATTGATGGCCGGGGCCGGCGCGCAGCGCGGCCGCAGCACTGCGGACTGCCGCCAGCAGGTGCTGCCAAAGATCGCAGCAAGCGCAGCCCCAGCAATTAGCAAATGTATCATTCTTTTTACACGTTTTATCCCAAAGAGTCTTTCAAAGGATTCTCGTACCGGCGACCACGACAGTAAGCAACTAACTAAATGGATAAACGAAGGGGTGCAAACAACGCCTAGCATCCACTAGGCATTTTACAAGCAGTAATATAGGGATACTTGCTTCTGTAGGAAGAATAAAAATTGCTACTGCTGGTTCACATTCGGAGAAAAGCAAAGCGGAAAAACTTCAGGGGATTCGCCAAAGAAAGGGTAATGCCATGCAAATGTAGAAGCTGGGATGTCTTCTGCTTTCTTCCGTGGATGGCGAGATTATTCAAACTTTACAGCGCCGTTTAGGGCGTAAAGCATGGAAAATATTGCATCCAGCCAACTTCAGGGAAATTGTAATGAGATGGAAAACAAACACTCCATTCAGTATAAAGATGAGTATTATTTATTACTGGATAAACCTGGCCACCCTGCGCGATAGGATGGATAAATGGCTATATTAAACATTAAGAAAACTGAGACTGTTTTGAATTCCTATGAATCAAGTGCAAAGAAATCTTTGTCCGAACCAAGTTGTTCAATATTACTAGGGCTGAAAGCCTCCTGCACCTTACTAAATGTGGTAGCCTGAAGAGATCCATGTAGATTGCTGAATTAAAAGAAATTTCAGATTGTGGGAGCTAAAGAAATAGTACATGGTAAATTTTACCTGTTGTCATTAGAGACATCATTCAACAGTTTTTTTTTCATAGTTCTCCAGTAATATAGGTGATTAAATACTTCTGTTGAACAACCGATTTATTCGAGACCTTTTGGAAGAGTTGAAAGGGTATGAGAATTTCATTTTGCAAAAAGTATGGCTTTCTCAAAGTCCATCAAAGCACCTTTATTTACAGAACGACACAACTTCTCCAGATGCATCGTTTGCTTTAGTGGACCTATTTGCATCTTTGGTACTCCTTAGTGTGAGTAATGTGGTAGCACTGAGCCCCCGATGATAGGCTGATTAATGAAATCCGTTCTGCTGGGCGAGCGTAATGGAAAATGGGATTCTGTTGGGTTCGAAAGACTGAAATTCGTCTCCATGCAAAAGACACAGCTCTTAGTTTGTCGTAAGTCGTCTACTGGCCTATGGCACGGATGTGGATTTCATCCAGTGATGGGCAGGACTGTCGCTGCTTCTGTTAACGCTGTGAAAATGTGCCCAGGAAACCTTTGATTGCTTATGCCATCGCCCGGATAAACGAGAGAAAAGCAATCAGTAAATCAAATCTAAAAAGATTCGTTTGAGACCTTTAGAAAGAAAATGCTTGATTTTAAAGTGACAGAGCACTGACAAAATCACCTGGTGCGTAACACTCCAAGTTAAAAAAGGCAGCTAATTTCTAACTCGCTACTCTCTATCTCAGCTTACTGTTGTCAGGCCCCCTCATGCATAGCCTGCTAAATTAATGAGCTCTGTGATCCCAGTTTCTCTGTTTATTTCCATGCAGCTGTAAATCCTACCCGTAAACTTGTGGTCATTTGGTGAGGAGTTCCTCACTTCTCCCAGGACGCAGACGGAGAAGAGGCACGTTTTCCAAACCGTGCTTCATCCCTGCAGATCTCTCCTGAATTCTCTCCAGTTTTTCCCACACTCGCATTTCATAGAGCAGGCTCCAGGAGGGAGCACGCACCTTAGCACTGGTTTCACAAATCTTGCCGGCAGCAGTAATATTTCCCTACCACACCCTCTCGATGGTCCTTAATTTTCAATAATACCACAACATGGAACCAACAGTGCCTGCCCAATTGAGAGTAATATACTGTGTATTTTGATCAACAGGGAAAGGCTTTCAGGAACTTTATCTTGTCAAAACCGGATATATGTTGCAGGTCCTAATTATTGACCAAGCTGCTGCTTCATGCAACAGTATTTTTGGTTGTAAATTAGCTGGTTTTAATGGTCTGCAGCAACACTTTCAACATCCTCTTTAGTGCCACGTTTGAGTGATGGAACCTGGTATAGATGCTGACACTTTTTATTCTTAAACACCTAACGTGCAATATGTTCCCGTGAGTTTTAAAGGGTAAGATAAAATGTCAAAATTGTTCAAAAGTATCATGTGTATTTTTTACTCAGAAAGTTACATACTCAAAACTCTAATCAGTCCACCTGGATTTATGAAATCCCTTGTTATCATAGCTGTGTGAAAACTGGACTACAGATAAAGAAAATGGTATTTTTATAGAACAGTCCTTTGAGATGGGGCTGCTCCTCTGTTGTCAGCGCAGGCCAAAGTGCCACTGGGAAGTGCAGTACATGACCTCAGTCAATTAGCAGGGTCTCCTTAATCTCTCGAGATTACTTTGATCTGCAATATCAAGTCTAACACCTTAATGAAATTTTACAGATAGTCGCAGAAGACATCCATGTAGCGAAAAAACAATTTCATTTTATACCTAAACTCCTAACACATGCTTAATAAATCCCCAGAAGGGAAATAATAACTATAACCATATTCAACATAAATTTCTTTTTTTTCACAACCATGTTTATGGCTGAGAAAAACAAGATTATAATAGACGGTACTTTGCTTGTGAAAACCGGGAGCAGATCAAGCTGCTGATTCACATCTTTCTTGTGGAAAACAAGTAATTTGTTGCTGTTACGTTTTAAATCTCCTGAAATAAGGGTGGTTGCATTTGTTGTGCGAATATATTTCGGATATATGAAATTTCCATAACGTATCGCGAGGCTGATTTGTGCATTCAGCCCTTCTCGTTTTTAAATTTATGCTCAGCCGACTCTTGTTTGTCATTCTCGTATGAGCAGTTGCGATGAAGTTAATCGGGCACAACAACCCGGCCCGTTTGCGATGCAACTACTAAACAAATGCATGAAAAATAATTTTTTTATTCTATGCTTGTAGAGTAAATACCGAGTTTTGTGGTTACCAATTTGGTTATTACCAACTAACCACGTCGGAAAAGCGGCGCCTTGCACTCCCCGCTGCCTTGCAAAGCGCTTCACCCAGATCTCTTTTTCTCCAGTTTCCCTGAGGCAAACTGGCTTGAAAAGGGAATTTTACCCAAGGCAGGGCTCCAGGACCCACCACCGGACGGGCACCGTATCTCCCGCTTTACACGCAGAACCTACCACCGGTAATCAGACCTGATCTGAGGAACCAGAGACGTTCACGAGCTCGCTTCCATAACTTGCTTTCTGCAGTCAAATTGAGGTTTATCGCCGAGTGTCTTGCGGCTTACGCCGACTCCGATTTGCGCTGTTTTTTGCCGGCGTTTCGCTCGTCGTGCTCACGTGGCTGCCTAGCAAAACGAAATCGGCTCTCCCTGCAGGCCCAACACGGGAGCTCTCCAGCGCGCAGAATTCAATGGACGATCCCCATAACGTTTTTCTGGGGTTTAATGCATTCGGTAGCTGTGAAAACCTCTTAAAATTGCACAAGGTTATAAAACTTGGGCAGATGCAGATTCACCTGATCAACACGTGACAGATACGCGCAGTCACTCCGCCGCGCTTTACCCGGGTATCTGCTTGCCGCAGCGATAAAACGGCCGTCGCGGGGTAGCGCAGCCACCGCCTTGGTTGCGTTTTTAAAGCAAAAAAAAAAAAAAATAAAGTTTTAATTTTTAAAAATCTCAATTTTAATAATGCATGGAAAAAATGGAAAGCCCTGCTTTATTTTTGCGCGAATGTCCTCTTCTGCTCCTTCCCGCACTGCCAGAGGGTTCCGAACCGCTTCCCACCCCGCAGATCTCCCCGCCCGCAACTCGTATTTCTTTTCCTGAGCAAACTAGCTTTCTCTTGACTGTTTACAGAATATGCGGTCATTGATTTATAGCCGAAACACGGCAATTTAAGTACTTTTCACCAATGTTCATAGGCCATCCTAAATGAATTCATTTTCAACCTTTTTGGTCTTAATTTTCCAAAAATAGCCCAGCAGGTAAGCCCATAAGAGGAATTCTCGTCAAAACAGGGGTTTGAAACAAAGGTTCCAGATTATCGGAAAAAGTAAATTGTGAATATCTACGTAAGAATTTGGCTATTTTTATCTAATTTGGCTATTGTGATTTGGTATTGTGAATTGTTTTAACTGATTGATTCTTGGTTTTTATCAGAGTGTGTGATGAAATCCGTCTTGCTAATATTACCTGCTTCGTATTTCCAGCCTTCAGCTGAGTATGTGGCCACATTGTGGAAGGGCTCGCAAAGGCAGAGGGCGAGAAATCCCTTTTTTCAGAACTTTATGTATGTTTACACAGGCAGCGTAGGGAGAGGGCGTGGGATAGGAAATCACACCAGCCCCACTTTGGCAACGGAGGAGTGAGTTTTTTAAAGATTAAGTAACATCCCCCCTGGTTATGGCCAGCTGATGCTCTCAGAGGAGCAGACAGCAAAAGTAGCTTATCTCATCAGAGAAACCTGACAGCAAAATATTTCTCTTAATGCCAGGATTATTTTGTTATAAACTCTAAAAATATGCTCCAAAAATTACTTAGATTCATACTTGTGTGTTTGCTTATGCCTCTATGCTAGTATGTTCTGGTTGCACAGGTGACTCCCATGTGCGTTTTTATTTTAAAACCATCTCATGTAACAGTAAGAAATCTAAATATGTGAAATCTCAGTGTATAGGATTAAAAAAAAATATCTATATTCATTGTGGGAAAAAAAGAAAGAATTGCAAAGACCAAAAGCTCTAGGGTTCAAGCTAATTTTTCATCATCTCCATGGGGAAAAACACTGGTAAATGTTAAGAAACACCCTTCAAAAACCTTTAATTTGTTTTTCGCTCTCCAAGATATAGATTTTTCTCCTTTCCATTTAAGACAAAAAAAATATCCTTTGGGTTTGTAAGGTCGTTTGAGAAAAAATATATATTTTTGTATAATATTATATGCTTTCTAGCATGGTCTTGATTACGGCATCAGAACAGTCGAGTCACATATTGACTTGTAGCAAGATCCACTAACTTTTGCTGTCTTCTCAGTAGGTTCCTGTAGGTCACATGAATCAGCTGCAGGATCAGGACCTTACTCCAAAATCTTGCCAAAACCGGTGAAAATCGCTATAGGCTCAGCATGGGCCAGGATGCTGCCCTAAATATCCCGTCTTTTGAAGTTAGTGGGAACAGGACCAGGGCATTTTATATTTGCTGCAATTACGGAAGTAGTTTTGCTGTTGATTTCCCGCTGAATTCTAGCAGATACAAGTGACTCCAGTGCCCCTTTTTCAGCAAAATGAAGAAAAAGAAATAGAACTAGAGTGTAAGCCTACGTTTGGTGTAGCCAAAGATCCGAATTTGCTTTCATACATGCACATATGGACATTCACACAGAGGATATTTCGCCTTTTATAAAGTGTTCACTTTATATTTATCGGTAAGCTATCGTCCTATGCATTTTTTAACTGTCGAAAAAGGCCATTCTCCATTTTACAGGTGGGAAAAAGGAGGCGAACTGACCAAAGAGGCTGATGGCAGCAGGCTGTAGGCGGCTTCAGAGAAAGAAATTGTCCGTGAGAGCAGCGATGGTGGAAAGAAGATTTGCAGGCCGTAGTACTCATCAACCCCGGTCCAGCGCTGGTGTTTCAAAATAATCATCTGTTTTATATTCAGCAAGAAACTGGTGTTCTTGTAGAAGTCCACTGTAAAGCTCCCATACAGGTACGCAGAGGCGGGCCTGGCTGTCCTTGCAGATTGCCATCGCCGCCGCTCCGGTTCAGAGGAGGACGGGTGTGCGTGCAAATGCATGGGGATGCTGCAGAGATTAAAAAGTTGTGCATTACAATATCTAAGATCAAACCTCATTAAAAGAATTTCCTACATCATTCATCAAATCGAGGCGGAAAAGTTCAGTGCAGACTGCGGTAGCCAGTGACCTCAGCGTTAATTCCCTTACATCAGTTAATATAGCTACTATTGTGTAACGTGCAATTTCGTTTCGGCTCTGTGTGTCCTAAACACATGTGAAATGAAAATAAAATATTTTTGCCATTAAATGAGGTGCTTTTCTTCCAATTTATATACCATTGGCAAAGTCTCTGCCTCCACGTTAATGAGTTCCACTTGAATATTTGGAAGTTGCCTTCAGCTTGGCTTTATTCTCCAGAACTTACCCGTGGAAGCATTTGCAGATGTGTAAGAAACTAAGCTTTACATTTAATGAGTCGTACGCTGCATTTATGACTCTCATCTGCCCATGTCTGTATCTGGAAAGACATTCACTCCATAAATGCAGTCCTGGCTGCGAAGCAGAACGTGCATGGTCCTGGGTGACAGTTGGCCCTATGCAGAGGGCCAGCAAAAGGCCTGCTGACCACTTTGAAGTGCACTGCAGGGCCTATGGAGGATTTAATCGTGCCGAAGGCTTGCACTGTAAAAGTGTAGCTAAAGCAAGAAAATAATCTGCTAGCAAGGAGATGCTAGAAGATTTCAGTCTTCATGCCTGAAATTATGCCATCAGTGAAGTCAGTGGCAAAACTATGGGCTTCAAGAGCTGCAGGATTTGACCTCTGGGCTTTGGAGCTGTGTTGGCTAGAAAAAATAAATAAATCCTGAAAAAATGATATATGAAGTTCATAATCCAGGTCTCACTTCTTTGACAGGCTATACAATAAAATATCCTAAAAATCTACTGCTGGCTTTCTCTATGGAACTAATTTGTAGTCAAGCCAGCTCAGTACATGTTCTTAAACTCACTGAATAACCTGAGCAGTAGAAAAGTATCGTCAGCAGTGTATTTTTTAAGGCTTGGACCAAAACTTTTCAATGCCAGTGTGCATTGGATCAAACCCTAACAAGACGCTCAATTAGAAACCAGTTGCCGTCAACTTTTGGCCTTGCATTACTCTTTACATCAGATTTACTGTAATGCCAAATTTTACCTTCCAGAGCTCAGCTACTTCAGCATTTAGAACTGAAAAGTTGTTTTTAGGATTGAAAATAACCAGGAAAACGATTTTTTTCTTGCGCTCCTTTTGCCTGCAGAAAGATTATCAGCTTTTGTTGCGATGGAAACCAAAGACAAAAATATGAGAAACTTGCACCTAAATTGGCTCGGCTCTAAAAATGAAAGTGCCTGGCGAGGAGGTGATAACAGCGCAGACTGCCGCGACCCGCTCTCGCGTGCCAGCCGGCGGAGCGGCGAGGCAGCATCCCGGCTCTCTCCCCGGTCCTATCCCGGTCCAGCTGCTTACGGAGGAGCGTGGGTCCTGTCCCAGCAACACCAGTCCCAAGCCCCCAGAAGAAGGACTTGCGCCATTTCCCCTCTCCAGCTATAAATGCTTCACGTGTCATGCTAAAGCAACATCTATTCCTAGGACGTATTTGCTTATCAAACACATGTGGATGGCATATGCGCTTGTGGGCTGCCCTTATTTCACAGCTACATATTTATGTTTGAAATCTCAAGGATATGTTACCTGCTCCCTCATCCATATTCAATTTATAACTCAGCCAGCCAGTGTAAGAAGGACAAGGAAGTAAATATAGTAATATGACATATTTATTTTTATTTGTTTTATGTGTGTGTGATACTGCAATGTTTTATGTATTTTTCTATATCTGTTTTCAATTTCTCCCAGTGTTTCACTGTGAGTTTGATAAGTTTGGAAAATCATACGTCTTGCCGGAGTTTGAAAATTGCTGTTTTCCTTCCTTCAGATGTGTTCTGCTTGCAGTAACACTTGTAATTTTTATATTAGTGATATCTTTTCATACATTTTCATGGTGCTATTTTCAAACTATTAATTATATTTTCCTTTACTTTTTCCCTTAATTTTTCTCCTACCAGACTTCAGGTTTTTATCCATAAAATTGTCATCCCCTAGCTTCACCTTTTCTTTTTTGCATCTCGTTTCTTTCTGTTATTTTTACACGTTTCTTGCTGGGAAGGGGCAGACAAGCTATAAATTCCCAGTTGCCCGCGTGGGAGCGGGTGCGGGGATGACTCTTCCTTCTCCAGCGCGGCCGGCAGATCTGATTTCCAGAGCAGCACGACCCTGTGCAGAAGTCCGCAATGCAGAGCGCCCGGGAACCTCGCTGCAGTGCTGAGCCAGAACTTAAATGTAGAACGAAAATGAATTTCTTTGGCAGCATTGCCAAGGACTAACCTGCTCGCACTGAAAAAAAATGGAACAGCACTTTAAGGCAAACAGTGTAGCAGGAGATAACTAGGTGCGAGGCCATTAAGTACGGCAGGAATAACGTTCAACCATTTGTTGCCCAGTGTAAATGCTCCAGATGGACCAGCTGACAAAACACTCAGCCTGCAGGACCATTGCATGGGGCTGCAGCGTGCGACCGGAGATTTCCTGGTGTTGGTCTTTTCTGTTTGTCTGGTTGTTCTTTTTCTCCTTTTTTTTTTTCCCCCCTTCCCCAGAAGCAAAACTGGCCTTCAGACAAATCCATTGCAGGGTACATTGCAAAGCTAGCAACATTAAAAGCACCAAAAGGAAAGCCAAATTGCTTGCAGAAATGAAGACTGAAGAGCTCCCCATGGTGCATGAGATCCTTGGTTTAAGGATGAACATGCAAAGAATGCCAGAAATAGAAATGTGGATGAAAAAAAAAAAAAGGAGTGCTAATTGTAAAACATGCATCCCTGGAAAGTGGCGGAAAGGCTCCAAAGTTCATTGACATCCAGCCTTTCCCGGGAGTCTCCTGACAACGCACAGCAGGTCCACTGTGGCAAAGCCTAATTGACGAAGATCAAAATCTAATTTGGATAGCACCGGGAGCCGAGGGGGTCATGCTCCAAATAGTGCTTGAGCCACAGCCAGCCGTGTTTGCCGTTTCATGGGGGGAAATGCAAAAAAGATCAGTTCAGGTCCCCAGATGAGGAAGATGCCAATAACATTGAAAAGCGTACAGAGGGAGAAGGGTTGCTCCGGAGGGGCAATTACCGTGGCTGTGATGTGAAATGATAAAAAAAATATTAAGTAGATTTTAGTGTTGCAATAAAAGGTGGCCTGGCTCTGGCCAGCCACAAATAGCTAAGGAAGGGCCTTTTGGCTGGTGCAGTCAAATGCCTACACGAAAAAACACGTAACCACAGCTATTAGCAGAGTCCTTAATGCCAGCATCTGTCCCACACTTCATTATGGCCAGTATTTTCTTAGCCACAGTATTGGTCACTTCTGACTTGTAAGACGCAGGCACTTTATTGTTATTATTACCTTTCTAATTCCTTGGAAAGAAAGTAGTTTGACCTTGCCTGGGGCTTGAAATTGAAAACAAACAAAAAAAATCTGAGGATCCTCCCCCCCTCAGGATCCTCCTACACTTTCTGGGGTAAAGGAGCAGTGTGCAGAGTGGAAGTTAGGATGACGAAGGAAATGGAAAATCTGTAACCACAAAATATTCCTCAATTCTCCTTATGTGCGTTTCACAAGCTTTCCCAAGGAAGAAAAAAAACCCATCTAAATAAGGTAACAGGAAATAATACAGGTTTCCCTTTTATATGCACAGTATGTTATTTGCTGACAATAAAGTGAAAGTAAAGCTTACGACCCTAAATATACTTAATAAGATGAGAATGCCATGTTTGACTTGTCTTCCAGCTTCAGTGGGACTTTACCTGCTCCTTGTCTCTGCGAGTCAGATTTTATTTCCCATTTATAATATGCAAATCACATTAGGAGATAAATAATTTCAAGACCTTCCTCTGCACTGGGACTGAATTCACATCTGCAGCGCAACTCAGTTAAGACACCAGGCAGAGCCTGGCCTTTGGGGCTGTGGCACGTCTGATGGTTGTAAATTGCATGATAAGAAGCTTGTACGGAAGAGATTTTCATAAAAAAAGGAAAATTATTTCATAATGGGCAGCGAGAAGGAGGGGACTCGGAAGAAAATTGGAACTGAGCTGCAAGGTAACCAGGGCTCTTGGGTGGTGATCCATTTGTTTTCCATTACCAGCTTATGAAAGGATTTAGTGAGATTCCCAAAGCTCTTAAGTGACTTAGGAGCATGAGATCCATAGACTCAGTTTTTCAGATGTCTAAATGAGGTCAAAGCACAAAAGCCGGTGTGTTTGTGCTCCGAAGCAACTGAGGTGCTTTGGAAAACAAAATCCTATTCCAACGCTTTATAGAAAAAATATACACTAATAATATAAATTAAAAGCAAAGATGTTCATGTGCCCGGTTTGGCAACGTGAGACTGTTTAGGGGATGCATAAAAGGACGGTAAGGGAAGTATTCCTGCCACAGGAAAACTCCGAGTTTTGGTAATACTTCAATTTTGCAGCGATTTGGCAAACCGCTTGTAAACGGTCCAACGGCGCTTCAGTGAAGTCTTCAGCGAACAGCGAGCTGCGTAGCGCATTAATTTGGCACTTTTTTTTTTTTTTTTAATTGGGGGCTAGTTTCTTATCAGCTGGGGGATGAGGATGTGGATAGAACTGGTCGGGGAAACGCGGGAGGTGGATTCTCCTTGTGACCCATCATTCGTCGTGCTTGTCAGCGTGCCTGCGAGAGTTAAGATTCTTTTCTTGACAAAAGAATGAATGGTTTTCGTATTCTCAGAGGTGAAATCAAACCAATCCCATTAATTTCAATTAAAATGTTACCTGTCTCAAGCTATCTTTTTTTTTCCTCCCTCTAAGACTGTTTAGGGATGGGAAAAATGAAATATTAATGCATTCTATAAATAATATGTGTGAGGTCCATGGGGACACAGAACCCCCACATCATTAGTTAAATTGATCTTCCTCTTAGATTTTGCAGGAAATCTGGGGGTTGTGTGGCTTAGTTTTCAGGAAAAGCGGTCAAACCTAGGTCTGAGCTGCCACATGTTCGATGTGGAGCTGAGGTTTCTCCTGCTGTTCTTCATTTATGGTCATTTTACATATTTCCTTATGTCAGAAGTTTCAGGAGAGGCATTGCAAAGTAACCTTTAGTCATGCAACTAGTTCTGCTATGGTATTTTCATGAGTAAGGCATTGCAGGATTGTGATCTTTGAGAGGATCAAGGCACAATTTGTTTCCATCGTGGCTAATCGTCTGCATATCCTGATTAAAATGCACTTTCTGCAAGTATCTTTCATCGGGCTCCAAAGACAACTCTTTGCTGAATTCTTCCTTACGGGTATTTTAAATACACGTGGTTATTGCAGGGTGTGAGTAACTTCTAACAAAGCCCAAACTTCACCTGGTTTCTGGTGAAGCCTCTGTCGAGTAACTTAGCCTGCTTCAGCCCTGTCCCCAAAATAAAGCACAGCATGCCCTACCTCCCTTCTTCCTATGCAGCATAGGAGTTGCTAAACCGAGCAATCTTTTCATCTTTTTTTTTTTTTTTTTTTTTTTGGAATAACATAAAGTCACTGCATGAGCAACCAGCAATGTTTATTAATAGAGATCTCCAATTTTGGAGTCTTTGGTAAATTGAGAACATACTGAGAAAGAATCTTATCTCTTGAATCGTAGGAAATCCATTTCCAAGTTGTCTGTTTTTCATCAAATTAAAATTAGTTTCATGGGAATATGAGAAGGTTTTTATAATTAGATAATGGAAATTTGCCTAGGTTATCTTCCACTTATTTGGATGTAACATAAATAACAAGAATGTCACATCATGCCAGTATTTACTCATCTAACTCAGCACAAATCCTGGGTCAAGTAAAAAAAGATTTGAAAACATTTTCATGCTTGTTGCTTGGAGACCATTTTTAACCAGTGGAAGGATCTCACTCAGGCCCACAGTTGCACAGCCAAAATCTGAAAATCATTAAATACTTGCAAACCTCTCTCAAAGATTTTAGTCAGGTAGAACATTCCCAGTGGATCACAGAGCTTTCCAGTCAAGCCACTGAGAGGTGATGTTTTCTGTCTCCAGCTGGTATCGAAATGAGACAGGGAGATCATTTGAACATCTTTCTCCTTTCCTATTAAATCCAGTTGGAAATAAGTAACTCTTTCTTCTGAAGTGGTTTTCTGAAGCATTATGACCTTCCCCACGCTTTCTCCCCCTTATTCAAGCCTTCACCAAACAGGTAGTCCCAGATGTTTAGGTGAACATTTCTGAGGTTTTCAAGCTTGTCATACCAATGGGCACTTCCAGGTCCACATGCTCCAGGCTGCGGTGGAGAAGGCCGGTCCTGCAGGAAACGCCTGACAGAGTTGCCGTTACCAGAGCCTCTTTGGAAGAATTTATTGCAACTAGAGCTGCAGCACATGGTTTTGCCCACAAATGGCAAAGCGAGGGGAGCTGGAGGCCGCATCAGTGACAGCTTCTGAGCAGGAGAGGGAGGAGATGCAGGGGACACTGATGGAGAACGAATATAGTGCCATTGGTTATTCTTTTTTCCCAAATATTGACAAAGAGTGTCATTATAGCCATTTCTTTCTATTCAGGGGAAAAAGCGAGGCACAGCAGAGGAAAGAGGGCTTTTCCCCCCCAGATCGTGAAGGCAGCCTGCAGTGGAGCCCAGCACGGAGGTGATTCTCCTGGCTCCAAGTCCTGCGCGCTTGTGGCTGACATAGCTACTGATGGCTCTGAAATTCTCCTTCCCATTTCCCAACAGAGCAAGGCCTTTAATAATCTCTTCATTTGAATTTAAACAGAGTGTAATCCTTGTTGGGGCTAATATTACCTGAAACAGTATGGCAGGAGACCCCAGCCACGGCAGATAGCTCTAGAGATTGTTCACAGAGGGATTACTCTAGATATCATTTATCAGAGGTTCAAATGTGTATTAATAAAGGGGCAAAGATCATGTAGCCACAGGTGAACCTGCAGCCAGATCATATTTATTGTCACAAGGTGGGTTTCAAAAGCAAGAGAGAATCACAGAGTTTTGTGATCACTTGTCTTGTGTGAATAAATAAAAAAGGTATGGGCTTATGTTGTTCTTTTTGAGTAAGACAAGCAATTTAGGCAATAGCATGAGCAGTGAGCTGGTTGCTCACCCTATGGTACGGTGTAATAGAGAGGAAGCATGACACAGCATCCCTACACCATTTTTCTTCCTCAGGTGTGTATATTATATACATACATACATATAAAGTACATTTTCCAGTAATCATATTTCTCTCATTCATGATGTCTAAAATCACTTAAACACAAAAGTCCATTTGCATAAAGTTCCTTAAGTTCATTTTCTCATGTTCCTACCGGGCACTGATCCTCTGACGATATTTGTGTGATCGTTCCTTTCCAGGTGCACTAGCTTCATGGCAGGAAAAATAGCAAACCGCCCAGTAATATCCCACACAACTGACACAGGAAGCTTTTTCAGCTGCAGAGGGGATGAAAGCTGGAATCCAGATGGAGGAATCCTGCAGATCCCTGTTGATGAGCACTGCTAGGGTATGGTCTTCTCATCTTCCGTTTTGTGAATCTCAAAAAAATAATATATTCTATAGGCTTCTTTCTCTCTCACACAGACACACATGCTTTATTTATTTATTTTTACCATAGCCCTGAATTTTATGTGCCTACCCCCTGGACACAGGATTGCTGAGAGCAGTTTAAAATGAGTGGCAGCTGGTGGCAGTTGCTGAATTGTGTCCGACATCTAATTACGTTCTCGTCCTCAGCAGCAGCTTGAAGACAACCTACCTCTTGCCAATCATCCTGGAAAAATGGCTTTTCGCCTTGGTGTCTGTAGAGGCTTTGACAGCGGTGCACTCCCCTTGCACGTATTTGCTGCCAGCTGGACTTGTGATCATCTTGGAGAAAGACCCCTTTTGAGGCTTGGAAATATGCATACTTTCCACGTACATGCCCATTTTATGGCTTCCCAAGTTTTCTCTGGTAGAGCAGGAGGAGATTGGGAGAACAGTTTGCAGGAACTGCAAAGAGTTTCATTCCTGGACCTACAGCTGTCGTTCCTCAAGCAAATACAATCTCCTGTTTCCTAATTAGACAAGTTTGGCTGAGACTGTGTGAGTCACTCATAAGTTATATTCTACCACCTACCTCAGAATAGCTCTATAGTTTCACAAGTGTTTTCCCTTCAGAGTAAACCTTGAATTTATGATGCCTTGCTCTGGAGGAGGTCACGAAGGAGGTGGAGCAGAAGTCTAACCTGCAGGTTTGCTGGTATCTGTTGCCTAGGGTGGTTTTACAGGGGTTGGTCATCAAAACATCTAGCAAATAACCAAGCAAAAGATGCCAATATGTAAAACAGAGAATGAGATAAGAAGTAAAAGTCACTTTATCCAAAAATAAAGAAATACTGGATGAAACTCCAGTGTAGCGTTCCAAAAAGTATATTTAAAAAAAGGAATTTTTCATCTCAGATGCATTTCCTCTGAAACTATATTATTGAGACCATAAGTCTATACAGGTAACCTTTTGTGACTACTAACCCAACCAATATGCTAGGCTAGCATGATACTGTAATAAAAAGCAAAGAAAGAAAATCTGCCTTTTGCACTCATAAAAAGTCTAACATTGGGAGAGTATTATGAATTAAGAGAAAGCTCTATTAATGTCAGATTTTTCTATAAATGCAAGTTTCAGGGTTCAGATAAAGAACCATAGGGCTGAGGCAGAGGTGCAATTAGTAATTTTAATATCTATATCTGATAACTAGTGGATTTGTTAGGAGAAGCTCACTTGTCTGATAAATCTTTAACTCTGTTATTTCTAGCACGTGTTTTAGACGACACATTTTGTTGACTTGACAATCTCAATTTTACTTCCAGCTTTTCCTTCTAAAAAACCTTAAGAGGTGAATGTTTTGGGTGCCACCTCCCTACCTAATTGACACTCATTTTAGCAGCAAATTTTGCACCATGCATTTCATTAATTCCCCAGCTCAGAGCTCAGGAGCCCCTTTGGAGAGAATGCTGTAATGGTTTTGTGCCCGAGCCACCACTGATGTCCCCTTTCTGAGCAGGAGCTTCTCACCCCCCTGGCTGACAGGCCTTGCCCATGGCCAGGAGAGGGAACCAGCAGCCGCCTTAATTAAGGGTAAGGCATCCGTAATTAGAGGGAAACACACCCAGTTCTGGAGGCGGCTGAACCAAGGTGGAAGTTATATCCAGCAGTGACCAGTGATTTCTATATACAAGAGATAAATGAGGATATAGTTGTTTTTATTCTTTTCATTCATTCTCAAGCAAAATATGGGGGTTTAGTGAAAACAAAAGAATTATTTCCTCCAACAAGCTTCAGTCTGTGGCTTGAAAAGAAACAAATGTTAAGCTCACCTTTTGGTTTCCTTGAGAATCAAGGAGGACTCATTCATTTCTTTACTAATAAACTAACTTGAAATCCAGCAAACTTTTTTCCTCTTGAAGTTATTTTAAGTACTCCGTAACATATGATCTGGGAAACAAGTAGTGAAAATTCTGATGGCTCCTCCATTTTCCCACATTTATAGCTAAGAAATAAGTAGATTATATTCCTCAGAGTACAATTTTAGAATTGCTTTCAGCTAAACTTACTACTAAGCTTCAAAGTTACTTTTTAATGTACTCAACAAGAAAATCAAGAATGAATTTCTGACTGGAGTGAAGGCAAATACACCAAGAAAGCTGGTGAAGGAAAACCGTCATACCTTGTGTAAACTCCTACAGAGGAATGTTTCTTCTAGACTCCATATGGCTCTCTCACTTTGGCTTAAAGCTTTCCCAGCTGCTAAAAGCTTAAATTGGGGTGGAGATAACCAACAGTTAAAAAAAAAAAAAAAAAAAAAAAAAAAAAAAAAAAAAACAACAACACACACACACAGGTGAAGCATGTTGCTTCAAATTCACACCTTTCACACATTATTTTAAATGGGTGACTTCTGCTGCCATGCAACTGAACCTGCTTGCAATCTTAAATTGTAAGCAGCTGGGCTGATTGCAGAGGCTCCTCTCCAAAACTGACTGTGAGGTGTCTTCTTGGTGGGCTTTTTATTTTTCATCATTTGTCAAAAATTTTCTACCAAAGAGATGTTCTAAGAGTACTGAGGAGATGGTTTTTATGCTGAGGAGAGCCTGTGTTTTCTGCAGATCCTGGTATGCATTCCCTGAAGAAAGTGTTTCCCCCTGCTGCCTCCCCAAGGTAAGGCTGGGGTGGTGGAAGGACTGTTAGTGCCCTGCTTGTGAATGGGAAACTTGACCTGAAAAAGAGTGATTGTGGCTATGAAAAGTTTGTCTTGGCTTGTTTATTTAGTTTGATGAACAAATGAGACTTGAGTGAGTTTTCCTTATACAGCTGGCAAAGAAGGAAACAAAGTAGTAAGTTATACAGTAACTAATGAGGAGCTATGCAATATTTGGTGGCCTTACTGTATCCCTGTCTACAGAAAAGAGTATTTCATATAGCAGATAAAGAGGAATGTGTAGCTTTTAAAAAGGAAAATTGACCAGAAAAGAAAATAACATATAGTTTAGATGTGATATAACTTTTTTTTTGACCTATTTCTGCTTCTGGCATGTAATTTACTGTAGAGGAACACAGTTAAAGATACTAAAAAGTGTCTGCTGTTTGTGTAGTTGTATATGTCAACAAATAATTGTATTTTAATTAAAATGTGTCATGCTATTGTGAAGCTCTCAAATTACAAGAGCATGAAAATATATGAATGTATAATGCGCTAATAACTAAAATTACGGTTTCCTAACTCTTAAAATTTAAACGCTTGTTAACTAACTGCATAATAAATCTCTTTTTTCTTTTCTCCTCCTCTTGTGCTCCTGTATCAAATAGTCCTAATTGCCAGTTGCGTGCTCCTTGTTGTTGACAGTTTTCTGTCGCATCTATCGTACGTGTTTTGCTCCAGAAGTCGCTTTATTTTTGCATGCAAGTCAAAGCTGTTGTGTTCCACGTTTACTGAATGGTGAGGCCATGAAGTCCTCGAGCCTCTGAGGTGCACGTCCCTGATGTGGGCGAGGGCTGGGCACCTCGGTGTTATTGGAGGGGGTGTTGAGGAGGCCAGTCAGCTCTGGGATGAGCAGCTGGGTGTAGGCCATGGGGGTCTCCAGCTGGTGCAATGGTGATCTGGTACCTTCTAGTCTCCCTCCAAGAGTTATGACTCACATGCATCTGTGTTTTTCTGGGAGCTCAGGAATATATTTGCCTCGTCTTCATGGAGTTCTGCAGCTGAAGAACCTTTTTCTTTAGAAGACGAATCGATTAGTTTGGTTGCGATAAAATCCTTAACAGAAGGCTAAGCACTAGAGATCAAGTGGAAACTCTTCATTTCTGACCTTTTTGTTGAAACGATGGGGCCAATTAGCATCACTTGCCATCGTGGGTTTTGCAACCTAGACTCACTTAAACAGGAGTGAAATGATTAGCTTGCCTCACACAGCTACTGGCAGGTAAATGACTTCTGGTTCCTTCTAGCCTCTACTGTGTTTGAGCTCCTGACCTACAAGAGAATGCTCAATACCCAGGACCACTTATAGTCCTTCAATATTGGGTCTGGGGTGGGAAGTGCAGCTATAAGAGCATCCATTAGGGTTATTTCTGTGTTTTAAACAGAGATATGGGGATATATATTGGAATAATTTGGTGAAAGACTTTTTAAGATGAGAGCAGCTGCTTATAACAATGCTCCATGGATAAAAAATGTGGGAGGGAGTTGTGGGATGATAAGGAGGCTGCTGGCAGCAGAGGCTCATGGTGTGCTCTCAAAGCAGGCGTGCTGAGGAGCAAGGCAATCCCGCACAGCGTGATTTCCACCATGGGCAGGTCTGATGTGTGCTCTTGAGTCCAGAACATCCTCTCTAGGTGCAGTCGTAAGTGTCTTGTCCTTTGCCAAACAGCAATGAGGCTAATGTAAATACCGGTGCAAAGCTTTCTGAAGTCTTTTTGTAGCTTTTACTCAAAAATACTCTTCCATTTGCATTTTGAATACGAGTGTCAGACTGCCTTGGCGTAAACTGTTTGGAAACATAGGAGCTTGCTCAAAATGTTTTGTGTTCACTGTGCAGGACTAGGGAAAAAGGTCTGGAAAAGATTCAAGGTAAATTGCAATGCAACATGTCACTGACACACAATGTATAAACATCCAAAAATCATACATGGCCTTGCAAACGTGTTGAGACGACTCCAGTTTTGGAACAAACAGACTTGATGACAGAAGTCTAAGCAAGATCTCAATTGTATCGGAAGGAACGGGATGGTGAAAGCAGTCGTTTCCTTAAACATTTATTAAACCGCTTCCCTACAGATGTAACATTTCCCATGTTTTTTTCCCTGCACTTCACAACACATCTCGGTACTCACAGTGTGAACTTTACCAATACTGATTTTTAGTGGATTACTGGAGGTGAGCCAGAAGGCAATGACTTCCAGGCATTTCCAGTCTCCAAGTTTAAATTTCCCCTGACGGCCTTGGAGCCTCTGCCGCTGCGTGCCCACACAAGGGATGACTTGGCAGCACATGCAACCGTGCTCATTCAAAGGCTTGCTGTCACTTGGGTCTTGCAAATTTGTGTGATCTGTAGGATTTTTGAATTGACAAAGATGGAAAGAGGCTTAGAAAAGAGAGGAGGGAGGGGGGGTGGGAAAGGGCGAGACATTTTAATTCCCTCACTTGAGGAGCCGAGGAGGATAGGTATGCTGCAGAGAGGGAGGCTGGTGGTCCTGGAGCCTTGGTGTGGCAGATTGGCCGCATCTCCCGTGTCAACGGCCGTCTTAGCCGGGATGTGTGGCACGGCCCAGCCCTGATGGCCACGCTGGGCTAGGAACAGACTGGTAAATACGATCAGTATTTGACACTGTCAGAGGACTTCGCATACGGGGGTTTCCACCTATGAATTATTTTAGATCAATAGCGCTTCCTCAGCTCAAGTTGAGGTTTTGTTATCTGGGCCGTGCCTTTTGTGGCTTAAGCCACACAACAGCGTTTTCATTCTGGCTCGGGAAATTTTAATCCTTGTAATTTGTGTCAGGTAGCCGCTGAAGCGTGAGCCCTACTGCCGAGCAGCAGCTCCGAGCTTTGGAAACTTGGCAATTAGACGTGCGGCTTGAGCCGCTCGCCGACGCTGCCGCGGTAGTCAAGGGGGAGAAGAAAGAGAGAAGTGGCTCCAGGTGGAGGTTGTCCTGTCCTAAGGCACACCAGATCTCTGCCTGGAGAAAGCCCTTGCCTTTTCATTTGCTTTTTTCCTACTCACAATAAAAGCGTTGAGATAACTAGTAGGGTGGATGTGTCTCATACAAAAAGAACAAAGCCAGGGGAGGTAAATTCCCGAGTACTTGGTTCTAAGGGGCAAGTTTCTTGACTAAGCATCTGTTATCACTGGGTCTGCAACTTTCTTGCGTGGATACTTACTGACTACAGACAAATGCAGAAGTACATAACCTGTTGCAAATTTGCTCTGCGTTTTTCTTATTTTCAGTAACTTAGGCTTGCAAAAAAAAAATGTACCTTTTCTGAAGTTTGGCTGCCTTTCTGAGTCCATGTGTCATACTTGGAACGCATTTTTAATAATCTATTGCAACTTTGGGTACTAGTTTTTTTTATTTATTTAAAGGAAAGCTCTCATTCTGATTTAATTAGTGCTTTCTTTGTAGTCGCAGTAGCTCTAAGAAAATCTCCAGCCGTCATCAGACCATATATAATGCTATGAAAACTGACAACCAGTAAAATGTTTGCCAGTAATTCTTGCTGTTCTTTTCTCAGTTCCACTACCAAACGGGCAATAGCGGGGGCCTTTTGGGGTGTAACTATTTCCCCCCCCCCCAACACACACAGTCTTTCTGGGCCTAATTCCTGCCTGACACAAGCAAATGCAGTTGCATTGCTTTCCGCTGCACGGGGGGAAGCGGCACAGCCTGGAAGGGTGTGGGATGGTGCACATCTGCGAGTGCCGAGTTTTGCAGTTGCTCGCTTCAGTCCTGACTTTCTCAATGATAATATGAAGATAGAAATTGTGAAATTCAGAGCTAAGCAAAAACATAGTTTTCCTGGCTGCTGACTAGGTTGAAGAATTGGCTTGGTCAGTGTGAGACTTCTGTATTTTATTTTGTATGCTTACTCTGAGATAAAATAAATAATAAGCCCATACAAACATACAGTTTTGGTTTTGCATTATTTAAGATCTTGTTTACCTATGCCTACTTTGGCATTTTTTTTTAATTCAAAAACTTTCTTTTCATTTGAAACCAAAGGTTATAAGGAGAATGAAATATTTTGGAATATCTTGCGTGAACCAGTTCATTTTAGATGTTTTATAATGAGGTGTTTTTATACTTGAAAGCTTGTGTTAAGGATTTAACAAATTACTGTTAGGAAGCATCAAAAAGGATTTTAATGGCCTTGCTTTACCTTGCATGCTGTTACCTACCTCTGAGGAATTTTGATCAGCCAAGCTGTAAATATATATGTTAATACAATTCCTCTAAAATATATAAGGTGTGTGTAGGGGGGAGCTGAAATGGTCATGCAACAAATTAAACAAGACTTTATATTGGGAAATGTCAACATCTCAGCTGATGTGTGCTACTGCAGCTAATCCATCCAAAGATTTCCTAAAGGTATCTTAAAAAGCATGGGGACTAGCAGTCAGCAGAGTAGCAGTTGCAGGAGGAATTACGGAGGAATGAGGAGCATCTCTGCTTTCCTGAAATAGAGTCCCCAGGCAGGCGAGCGAGTCCTCGAGGCAGTGATGCGCTTTGGCAGAAGTGGCAAGTTTTCAGCTTGCATTGGAGGGCAAGAAAGATCTCTCCCTATCTTTCCTTCTCTCCCTTTTTTCCTTTTTTTTTTCCTTTCTCACTCCCCCCTTCTCCCAGCCCTTGTTATACATTTCATGCTGGAAAGAAGACTTTGAATTTACAGCAATAATTTTGCCTTGTTCCTAAACAGATTTATCTAGAGGTGGCTGTTGCTACTGCAAAAATAGGTGTACTTGAGTAATGAGTATATTGAAAATCTTATACTGAAAGTTGCTGGTGGTCGCACTGGACACAGCAGAAAGGAAAGGCGAGTGAAACGGATCACAGCAACTTGGAAAATTCAACCCATTTGCTTGCCTGCAAGGCATGGTCAGATAGGCATGGCAAAGCTTGCTTACAGAGGGTTTGCACCAAAGTTGTAATTGGGAAGAGGCTGAAAATAACTCTTTATTAATTGGGGGGAGGGAAGCTCTGTCAGTAGAAAAAAAAAATGACTTTCTCGTTTTGTTTTTCCTCCTTGCTGGCTTTTTGGGCAGTGCTTACAGACAGGTGCTTAAATAAAGGAAAAAATAATAGCTATTGCAGTGGTGGAGCCCTTGTTCGTAAATATTTCATCTGCGTGTTTGCCTCTTTGCTTACCCTTCGCATCCGTCGCGTGGCTGCTCGGGTAAAGGACGCGCTGGAGCTGACTGGTAACTGTGGGCTTCGCGGAGGCACCTTTGCCTCCTCTTTCGTTGCATGCAATCTGGGGAAAAACAGCGTGGCGTGCACGGCGTGAGGCTTTCCCCAGGGTCTGCCCTGGGGACGGCAGGGACGACGGGCTTCTCTGCGACGCCCCAGCTGACGCAGCACGGATTCAACATTTGGGTGAACAGGAAAATGTTTGGAAAGGACGGGGTTCAGAAACATTTTTGCTGTCTCGGAGAAGCTTGGTGTAGAAATGACCAGCAGGTTTTGCTGCTTGGTGGGTGGTGGGTTGGGAGGAGGACCTGGAGCTCCACTGCCTGTCCTGCTCGAGCAGCACCTTGTGGTTCCCGGTACTGGGACTTCCCTGAACGGGGCTATGTTAGCGTGCAAAGCCGTAAATGAACAAACCAAAGCACAGTGAAGGTCAGACTGATGCTCTAAGCATGAGGTGTTTTGGTTCCCTATTTGTTAGGAGAAACTTGTAACAGGCTCAAAGAGAGTCTCCAGGGGCACAAGGATACTGAAAACCCATGAGGAACTGGAAATGCATTTTTGCTCTCTAACTTCTTCACCAACTACGGAGATATTAAATTAGAAAAAACTGTGGCTAGAATTAGGCAGTTTGGAGAATGCACGTTCATGGCATGAAAAAGAGAAATGGAACATAGAAGACAAAAGCCTCCTGATTGCTTGCGAGAGGAGGGATGGCTCATGGGACTTGATTTTATTTTATTTTTTAATAAAACATTATTGCTTTTTATTTCTCCCCTTTGCAATGGGAGCTTCACTTTGGAATTTAAGGCTGTCTGGTGTCCAGGCCGATACGGTATCGAGCAACGGTGTAACTGCTGCAGTATGGATATTCTGTGTATCTTTCCATGCTGCTGAATGGTTCCACTTCAAGCCCTTGTGGATGGCTCTCGGTGGCAATGGGTGTGAACGCGGGCTTTTTTTGCAGCCTGGAAATATCTTTTTCTGTTGTTTTCGGAGCATTCCACCTTCCCCTTGTCCCTGGAGATTTACAGTATTAAATCTGCTGCTTTGTCTAAAGGCCCTGAACAAAAGGGGATTTGTAGAAGATTTGTATGAGGAAAGGGCTCATATTTGGACTATATTTCAGAGAGAGGAAAAATAAAATGCTGAACCCAGTCTGGATAAACTGTTGTGGGAGCTTTCTGGTGTTCTGGTGGCATATTTCTTCCATGATCCTTCTGGAGGTTAAGGGTGAAGCTGGAGCTATATGAAGAACAATTTGTTTGCTCTTAACAGAGGCAAAGACAGATGAAGTGAGCGAGCAGATCTTCTGGGTCTTTGCTGTAGTTGTTTGTTTTTAAACCTTGCTAAGTACCTGTCCCGCTGCAGTCTCGGCTTCAGTTGCCTTTACCGTTTGCCTGCTGCTTTTGCGCTTGCCTCCGCGTCCATCCGTGAATCAGTTAAGCTTCTTTGAAGTGGTGATTTCCTTAGTGTTACAACGTGCCTATTGTGAACACGAGCCCTTGGAAGTTATGTAATAGATACTCACAGACTTATAGAAAGCGTTGGATAAATCAGTTAGTTTGGACAAACTGGCCTTAAAAAGGCACTTACCTGAAAGCAATTAATCTGTGTGGTCATTCTGCCTCATAAATCTCCTTATCTGCAAATCCCATGAAGGGTTGCACAGTGGCCTTATTTTTATTGATTTTTTCCACTCCTCTGACCACCCCCCAAACGCACAACATAAACGGATGGAAAATTCATCAGTGGATATAGATGTTGCCTTCCCAGCGCCTTGCACGAGGGCTTCCTCTGCCAAACCCTCCGGCCAAAGCCCAGCAAGGCACATCTTGTTACCGTCTCACTCCACCTTTGCTGCCGTGAACGTGCTTTTTGCTGCTCCATTTGGAGGCCAACGTGAGCCATTCACCTTGCGTTGCATGCATGGATTGGAAACAAGCAGTCCAATCCAGGCAGTTGGTAAGTGCCAAAACATCTGCAAAATTTCTCGGGGTGATGCTCACTCAGCAGCGCTCAACCAGGCACCTTCCCTTGCCCGAGACCGGAGGGTAACGCATAAAACTGAGACAACGGTGGCGCTTCCGCGGGTCCCGCTGGGCGCGAAAGGGAGCTAACGAAAGCCAAGATGATCCGTGGCCGGTCAGCAAAGCGAACAGCTGGCCTCCCATATGGATTATTTCCACGTCTACTGTGGGGCTCCTAAAGTGTGCTGCTTTTAGATCATTTATCTCAAATTATATCGTGTCTCTGTAATGGCTGGTCAAAGATCAATGCTCAGTAGCCTGCTGCAAATCCACGCGTCCGAGCCGGTTCGGGAAGGCAGTGCTACGTCGAAGTTTAGACACAGAGGTTAATTGTCCTTACTGCAGCTAAATTGCCTTTGCATGACTGACCCTTTGGAGATTTTTTTTTTTTTTTTAACTTGTGCTTCAAGACTCTCGAGGAAAAGCTCATGCACAACAGTGCAAAGTTACAACTTGAATTTTGTAGGAGTTGAAAATTCATGCTTTAGAGCTAAAATTCCTCTTTACTGGAGATTAAAAGGTGTGCACAGGTGTGGGGCAGTCTCCAGGGAAAGGCTGAACCGCCCTCCGCGGGAATGGCTTCTGGGCAGAGGGGCACTGGATCCGAAATTCCCGTGTTCGAAATCCACGATGCAGAGAAAATCATGAGACACTTGCATGGCCAAAGGAACTCCAGGGCTGCATTTTCCACCAAGTTTTGCTTTCCAAATGTATCATTCGAGTCTGGAACTCGCCTTTGCCTGAAATTGGCTTCCTAAAATTCTTCGGTGACTAAATCCCCCATCCTACTTTTTTTGACTCATCCTCAACCCACAGGAGCAAGGGACTGTGGTGTGTCCTCCCTCCTGGCAGGGACCGGCTGGAAAGGATGGGTTGCACCTTTGGGCAAAGGAAGGGGGGCAACCGCAGAGAGATTTTTTTGCGCAAAGAGGAATGCATGCTTCTTGCTCCAGTTCGAGAAGTCTTAGGATATTGGGGAAGCAAAAATTCATAAAAAATAATTAGCATACACTAATTAACTGTAATAATAACACTGAGAATCGCTGCCTGGAAATATAGTAGTCTTGGCCCTGTGCCATGCTGTAATGTCTATGGCTGCGGTCTTTCATGTGGCCACGCATCCATTTTGAGATCTGACAGCGATGATCAGTTTTTAAACATTTAATTGCTGCCATTGTTTTACTGAAGGAATTTTATAGCCTTGCTTGGCTACCCAATATCATGCAGCAGCTGCTATTGATCACAATGATTTAGGTATTTTAAAAAAGAAAACGTGTGTTAAGTGGAATTTTTTTGATTATATAAAACTCCTTACTACTGAAAGGGCTGAGAACAAGTCAAACCGTCAACACCATAGAAGCAACCATATCAGTAATCAAATATGCTCCACACTTTGCCAAGCATCCTGGGCTGTCACATCTGCCATCACCACCTGTGATAATTTTCCTCCTTTTTTGCACTAAATAATCAATTACAAGATTCTGTTTTTCCCTCCACACGCACACATTTATTGCAACTGGCTCACGATAGTGGTTTTGATAATGCCAGCCAGGGGATGCAGGTAGCTGCGCACAGCGCGGGCTTTGAGCGCAGTGACGGCCAGCGTGCGATCCCGTGCACCCAACTGCCTGATGCTCTCTTCAGTCGGGTGTAGCATTAACAACGAATGAGCCAGCAGATGCAGTTGAAAATTTACTGAATAGTCAGATGTGCAAGGCTTTGCAATTCTCCATCGTGATCAAAATGGTCTCTCTTCTTGGAGCGCTGGGCGCTGATGGTACGTAAAGAGCTTATTTACAGGATCTTTATTCCTGGAGATGACAGGTGACCCAGGATTGAGCCTGTCTTAACTCTCATATCCCAGGCTCATTTGTGTGGCTGGCAGGGAGGGAAAGCCAACAGTGCAGCATTGCCTTGGTGGCAAATTGAGCCAGTTTGTTCTCCAAAATGAAAAGTAGTAGAAAAGGGCATTATGGAATTCTCTGTTCATTGCCTTTCAGTGATTGGAGACCAATGTCACTTCAAAGACCAAGGAACGTAATAAATAATCTTTAAAAAGTACGTGAAGTATCACGTCAGTGTCACTTTTCCAGTGCTGTCTGAGAAATTTGGCCGATAGCTTCCGTACCAAATTGAGCATTTCTTCAATAAGTTCTTACTATTCCTGGTAGTTTCTAAGATTGAATTGGGGATGCATCAACAAGGCTTTTGCTCGAGTCCCAGGAGAATCCCCATGTGCCTACTGTATTCGTGGGGCATTGCCACGAGGAGCTGCTGAACAGCACCTCTTTCCAGGCAAAGAAGTGAAAATCTCAGCCTTGGTGGCTTGTAAAGGGGAGCAGAAGGACTGGGGGCTGGAGTGGAGCAGGCACATATGCTCCTGGGGTTTACTACAACCTGATCATAGGACCTCCTTGCCCCTGCTATGAATATTTTAAACACAAATAGTCATCTCTCATATGCCATTAGCTGAGAGGCACCACTGGAAGTGTGGTTTGAGCAAAAAGGACAGAAGTAGGCTAGCCTATCTGCAAGAGAAGGTTTTTCTGGTCATTCGAGGGGAATTCATGCAGCAGTCTGGAAATCCCACTTCTAAAAATCATATTTTATTTGCTCACCTTCCCTTGCCTTTTCAGTGAGTTGCAGTTATGTTCTGCAAAACCCAGCCTGAACAGAAATATGATCTTTGCTGAGTGCTTTAGTAGCTGCTGTACCCCAACATGGCCAAAACTGTGCCTTAGACCTGGATGAGATAGCTCGTTAAATATAGTATATAAAATAGGTGGAGATACTGGACTTAGAAACAAGAAATAATATTTGAATATATAGAGTATATATGATATTTTAACTAGTGGCTGCTTAGGTGATAGCAGCTTGCAACCCAGCGAAAAATTTGGAGCTAGTTCAGCTACTTCTTGCACCAGCTGGGTCTCAGTTTAATGAAAGAAGTTCGATGTTGCTGCCTGCTTCTTTCCTATAAAAGGCAAGAGTGCGGTCTAGAAGCGTGTTCATGAACCAACTTCAGTTGTCTAAAAGCTGAATGTTACGACAGAGTTTTGGTACATAGAGAACTATTCAGGCAATCATATTTAAAAGGGGTAAATCTTAAAAAATATGAAGTCCAAAATGTGCCACGGTCAAGCCTTTGAAAAATATGACACATCCTCTAAATATGTCACATTTATTTTTATGATATTATAAATACAAAGTTGAGTGAGAAAACACATCTATTTGCAGTACTTGGGAGCAGAGCTTTTGCTGGAAAAGGTCTCTGTAAACAGCAGAGGGCAAAAATGCTTGGGACTGGTCCACCACCCTCTTAAAACAACAGGATACATTTTCATGCGTTTATTACAGAAAACATGCGTTAGATATTCCTCCGTGTATCGTAAATACTATTGACTAGGATATGACAAGCAGATGTCCAATATTTGGACCTTCCTCTGTTATTTTCTTAATTTCGGTGTTATACTACATAATTCAGTATACTAGGAGAGAATTCCCCTCAGATTCTCCAGTCTTTATTCTTATTTGAAAAACTCTAAAGGATTTTCTTAACCTGCACAAGAGGAAAAAAATCACTAAATATCTTCAAATGAGTTTCCATTAGTTGAGTATGGCCCACAGTTTTGCCCTGAAGTCTTCTGTCATGTGCTATTTCTTATTTTTCTGTCTTTTTTTTTTTTTTTTTTTTTTTGGTCCGGCTACTGAGGCTGCAAATTCTTCCTTTTGCTGTTTATCTGTGTTTTTTTCTTTTTAATTGTTTTGTCTCATTTTTAATAACGTTTTTGCCTGCAAGTGCGTTCTCATCGGTGACTTTCCACCCTAGCTCAACCATCAGCTTTTCCTATGTTGTCCTCCATCTCACGAGGAAATTTACTCTGTATAATTAACTTGTGTTGATAATAGGTCTCTGATTACACATGTATGCTTGTTAGGAAATGACCGCAAACTTGTGGTTTTTTGTTTTTTTTCTTATAAACAAAGAGAGCAGACGAGTGCACTCGCACTGTATTTGCTTTAACCAAGACAGAGAGGCCTTGAAGCAATCTCAGATCTTCTCAAAAACGCATTTGTCATTTTTTTTTTGTATTTTTGATCTGAATATTTAATTGATATTCCATCAATTAACTATCATCTCTCCTTCCTCTGCTTGTTAGGATCAGCAGCTCTAAAAAACGTGCAGGACCTGGTGATCGCGGCCCGAATTTCCAGCGTGCGCTGGCAGTCGGGTCATGAATAGCTCTCATTGCCGGTTATCTTGAATTACACAAATGATTTTCAAACGTGTGTCATTAGGCTCTTCTGTAAGCAGATTCTGTTGTCATTAATTAATCATACATTTTTCTTAACTTCAAATGAACTTTTTAATGGAAAGTGTTCATTATTTTTTTCGGCTGTTTGTTTTTATACATCTGCCTACTGCCTAGTTTGAACTTATTAATTATAATAAATAAAAAATAAGAAAAGCAGCAGGTGTTCTCTTATGTATTCTACAAAGAATCTTATTCTTTAAATTTTACCGGATTATTTTATTCCTGCTGTTTCGTGCTGTGGGTTTTGCAACATAAATATTTTCTTTCATTTGCATGAGATTTTTTCGAGCAAATTGAAGGTCACAACTTGTAGAGGAGAAAACATATTTGTGACGCCTCCTTGCTGGTCTGTGACCGACTTCTACGTGGAATTGGGAGCGAGTTTCAAGCACGTGCGAGAGCAAAGAGGGGTGCTCTTTCTTTTTTAGTGGTGGTGGTCTCGGCTTTAAGCGCGCTTTCTCGCGCTCTGCAGGACCTGGGACCTACCTACCGGGTGTCGTGGCCAAGTCCCGCAGGGTGAGCGGGAGGCCCTGGTTGGTGTCCATCACCTCCTGGTGGAGGCTGGTCTCTAGGCTGTACAATTAAACCGAAAACATGAAGCGATTTCTCCTGGCTGATCACGGGGAAGAGCAGCAACATGAGGACCCTCAGGCCCTGGCGGTGGGCAAAGCCCTTGGGGCTGAAGGCCGAGCCCAGAGCCCTGGGGCAGTTTTCAGAGCAGGGCGGCACAGCCCCAGGACGCCAGACTGCAGCACTGGCCTGTGCAAACTCTGTCTCCGCTTTATTTTTTTTGCATTAAAAAAAAATCCACAAAAAGACTCCTCCACCAACAGAGTTGAAAGGAAATGTAGGAATCAACTTTAACTATATCCTGACTGCAAGCTCTCTTCGTTCTTTTTACTATTATTATTTTTTTTTTAATTGAAAGCAAACTTGTACGTAAGCAACCGGCTCAGAGAGCTAAAAAGCATCTTTAAAGTTTTGGGGAATTTTTTTTGTACGTTTCAAACGCGAGGCGAGGATTATAAACAGTTTAAAAGCCTTAACGTTTTAACATTATTCATCAGAGGCCCCCGTGAATGCCCAGATGACTATGGGAGTGGACAAGGTTCTAGTTCCTTTCAGAAAGCTGCCTCAACCTTCTGGGTTTTTCTTTGCGCATTGATGTTTGGTGTATATGAAAGGATTTCTCAAGGGGGTTTTCCAAGGGTTTTGCAGGAAGTGAAGCAGATTGGGCGAAGTAAGAATACAGACTTAAGTTCTTTCTGTATTTTTGGTGGTAGAAAACTGACTTCTGCATTATCTCACAAACACATAGGAAACATAAAAAGGGAAAATTATGCAGAAAAACATAAATTATGTAGATGCTGGAAAGCCTATGCAAAACATGATATGTGCACATAATAGCATATTTCCCTAGGGTCTAATTGCATCCTTTGGGTACCTTTTGAAGCATCTGAATATTCAGAAGAAAGCAAATTTATTGTAATTTACAAAATATCACAAAAAATAAGGTTGATAAAATGATGCATATTGTAATGGAAACTCACTGTTCAGACACTTTAAAAAAAAAAGAAAAAAAGAAAAAAACTTGACCAAAGGCTAAAATGCACTAAATCGGTGCGGCTGTTACCTACGGAGCAGGGAGAGGCGACCCTGCGGTCGCCTTGCCCTGACCAGCCGCGCTGCGTTTTCGAGACGCTGTTCCGCTGGGTCTGCGGTGTCAGCCCTCGCAAGGAGCCCCGCGGGGCTGCAGCCGCGCGCAGTAAATGGCTCGCGCGCGTTTTCTTTTTCCGTAGTTCTGATTTAGTCGAGGTGAAGACGTGCCGTGACAGCGCCTTGGAGTGGCTCTAAGTGGACGTGATGGGTGAGGCCTGATGTTGGAAGTGCTTCTAACGATGTCTGGTCTCCAGCAGATACTCCTCCCCAGCCCCTTGGAGCAAACTGAGAGATATTTCTTTGCATCAAGAAACAGGCAATCTGCAGATAATCAAAATGCCCCTGGACCAATTACAGTTGCCCTCAGTGATCCCCTCCCCGTTGGGATGAATATGTAAGCTTTTGGGAAACTTGTGATCAGTCACCAAAATCTAAATATATTCATCTGCCTTAGAAAAGACTTTGCTGCTTTGAACTTGAGAGTCAGAAGGTAAAGTAAAACAATCAGAAATTCTTGCTGAGCCACAACTTAACATTTTTCTGGGGTCAGGAGGTTATCATAGCTCTTCTTCAGTAAATGTTTCCTCATCAAAGGCAGAGTCAAATGCCCTAACCAGATCTGGCTGGGTTTCCTTTCGGAGTCGAGAGGATTATCCTCAGCCTTCTGACGCGACCGCCTGGGGAATACAGATTATTCACTTTGCGAGGTGTCTGTTGGATGGAGACCGGAGTAATTGCTCTGTGATGGGTATCTACATACAGATTATCAAATTTCAGGTCAGTCATGTGTAGGCACTTGCTTTGGAGAACAACCTATTTTGGGGGCAGGTTTAGCTCAGTTGGTTAGAGCGTGGGGCTGCTAACACCAAGGTCGTGGGTTCAATCCCCATACGGAGCTATGCTGAGGGTTGGACTAGATGATCTCCAGAGGTCCCTTGCAACCTCACCATTCTGTGATTCTATTTTGAAGACTGAGCCTTTCCTAAGCTTAAGGGATTTCCTACTTGATCAGTACGTACGAATCGCTGAAAGTGCTGTGTCAGAAACTCTTTGCAGAAAACGTCTTGGCGTTCTGGGGACAAACCATTATTTCAGAGGAACAAGGTGGTCATGGAAAACAAGAAGCACGTGTGGTACGTGATGGTTTCTGCGCTGGTGGAGCAGGTCTCCACACCCTGCTGTCCACAGAGTGTCTCGCGTGGTGGTTTAGGGCCCTGGCAGAGCACCTCTGCGCCTCCGTGGTGTCCGTTCTGCTTAACGCTTTGCTTGGCCTCGTTTCTTCCAGCCACCTACTATTTGTAAACAAATGTGCTTTAAGCTGCCTGATGCTTGGAAATTAGTTACATAAATGGCCTGCAAAGATCTATTGTTTATTGCTAATACATTGTCAGCAATCCTGCCAGCTTTTTTCTTTTTTCATTATTTCTGATTAGCTTTGAAATCGTTGAGGCAGGTGAAGATTCGTTTGTTGCTTTGATTCTCAAAGGATTAGAAATCCAGTGATCGTACAAATGTGTTGTGAGGAAAGTACCCATTTGTAAGATAGATGATGATTGCTTGTCGATACTAAGAACAAGAGCTTTGTCAAATCTGAATTTGTCTTCCCTTTTTTATTTAAAAAATTATTTTGATTTTCATGCCCTGAGAAAACTGAAGCTGGTAACAGCAGACAAAGACAAAAAAGAAGCTCGCCCCCAAAACCCAAGGTGACTCAGGCATGTGTTTTATTTGTTTGTTTTTGAGGTATCCAAGACGTTATTTTTTGGAACAAAAGCTGTCAAGGGAAGGAAAAGACTCTTTTTATGATAATCTCATGAAAGTTTATAGGAGTTTTCTTTCTTTAATGAGTGAAGATGTAATCTACTTCATTGCATACTTTCTCTAATCATCTTATCACCTTTCTGAGATGAAGGCGCTCCACTGCGAGCATGAGAGCAAGCAAAAGACCTGGTATGATTTGAGTTGATATCAGGCAGAGTTTATGAGCAAGTGAGCCTCACCTTGGTACCAACACTTGTTCACAACACACTTGGGGGTGCATGCACGCACCCCCAAAGGCACTTAAATCTTATGCTTGTGTAGACATATTTTCTCAGAAGTATCCTAGGCTGGATTAATGCATGGTCCAGGTCAGCAATGAGGTGGCTGGAGATGTTTGCACAACAAGTGTTGTTTTTGTATGGTCTGTGTAAAAGCTTCTACTCACGCTTTCTTTTCCACTGCTCTTCAGTATGTCCACTGTAGTTTAAATGCTCTGTAAATGGGCAACAACTATTAATCCATATCTCAGAATGTCTGCATTAATAATGACCATTTTTTTTAAAAAAAAGTATAAAACTGTAGTGCAAAAAGCGTGTGAGTAACACTACATATCCAATAAGTCATTTCTGACATAGAAAGGTTTAAACTCCTTAGAATGAAATTGCACATTTAAAAACTAATTTTATCGAGGTGCTTCCCGTGCCTGAGTGTTCACGCAGGCCAGGGACTCTCTTCAGTCTGCTGCTTCCCAAGTGCACGTTGGGGGACCTAACAGTGATTTGCACGGCTTCTTGCTGTGTTTCCTTGGCTATCCAGGAGGGCAGAGCTCAGTCCAAACGCCTGCTGAGCTAGAGGCAGGGCACAGCCAGCATGTGCGTGGGGGCAAGCTACTGCGTGATACAGATGCAGCCCTACTTCGAGCAGCTGATGCACCACTTCTTTCTTAACTAACTGTGCACCAAAGTTCCAGTAACGTGTAAATCTCCTAGCAGAGCCACGGGTTGCATTGTTACAGGTAGGTGCTGCGGAGGAAGTTTAAATTTTCCGGTATGTATACTTCTGCCAGCTTTTCACTGCCACATTGCATCCTAGGGTAACGATTCCCGGGTTAAACTGTGCTAGCTCTTCCGTCACAGCCAGTGAGGAAACTCTGAGCTAGGTACGAAACGGCCCACTGGAGTCCTGAAAACCGGTGTTTTCCTGGAAGTTCACCAGGAGCGGGAGACAAAGCGAGCCGTACCTTACAGCGAATCATCGTACAACTGTGCTCGTCTCTGTCGCTCTCAATTTGTTCCAGCGCACCCCTCCCTTCTAATTTTGTGGTGTGGAAAACTGTGGGCAACTTCTCTGAGACCTGGCGGGAGTCGGGTCTTTCCATTTGTTCGCTGTGCGTCTGGCCACCTGAAACAACCCAGAGCAACGAGGAGGGCAGCTGGAGCTGGCTATGTACAGCTACTGCTCTGCACCTCCCTTTGCAAGGCTTTCATCCGAGACTTTTTTTTTAAAAAAAAAAAAAAAAAAAGTGTAATGGAACAAGGATTTGTGATTCTCTCTTCTCCCCCTCAAAAATAAATAAATAAATAAAAAACCCTGGACAATCTCAGAAAAAGCTGTGAAGTGAGGGAATGTGAGCTTAGGGAGAAAAAGGAAGAGTGATTTGAGTAAGGTCTTTTGTTTATTTGAGAAGGAAAAATATTTCTAATTCATTGCTTTACCAGCTTTGTTTTCATTAATTTACCACGTTGCCCCTCCCTGATAGGGAATATAGAAGCAAACAGGAAACTGAGGGTGTGGGAAGATGCAAAGAGAAAGGAGAGGTATTGACTTCAAGCACAAATCGGTGATATGAGTATCCATCTGTCCATCCATCTGTGAATATATTGTAATTATTAATAATATAAGTGATGTCATGGGTTCTTGGCAAGAGTATAGGGCCCCTGGGACCGCTCTGGAGCAAGTCAAAGGAAATAATAGTCGCTGTGCACATAGCTAGAGATGCATTTGGCTAGCTGGCCATCAGGTTTTCGGTGCCAAACCACTCTCTGTGGAAGGGCAAGAGCATATTGGGCCTGCGCATGTGCTTCCAGCGAGGTCACGCTGGCTCTGTCCTCAAAGGAGCACCATTAGCAGGCGGATGCTGAATGCGTGGTTAGAAAACATATAACTTAGCACATGGCCTCTCTAAAGCCTTTCCAACCCCCACCAGAAGCCAAGGAACTATGGTTTTGCAGTTTCACACACATGCCATGTTGTGGATTAAACTGGACCAGCAGCACTGCTGTGGGCTCACCAGGAGGTGAAATATGGTATCTGTGGTGGCACAACAGCAAGAGCTGCGAAATGGGCAGCACAAGCTCAAGTCAGATCCTGGGTTCTTGCAGCTGTTGGGTTTTCCTGATATCGTACTGACCTGGGGCAATTAGCTGAGATATGTATTTATGTGTGACAAGTACGCTTAGGGTTTTGTGACCCTAAAGAATTCCTAGAGAAACGATGGAGGAAGCAGTTTTCTGGAGCCGTTATATTGATCGTTTGTTGGTTTTCATATGGTCCATGCTACTTAGATCTTGGTCCAAACTAATCCTATCAAGCTGATGAGCGTCTTCTCTTAATACTAACAGGACTGGGTTCAAGTTCTTCCTCATGCCCTGTGCTATCTACGCATCTTCACTTCTCTTCTTTGTGGCAAGGATTCAACATGTTTCACGTGTCCCTGTAACTGTATCATAAGCATTGGTACCATGACCTCCAGAAAGCTGTGAGTGGAAAACATCATCCCTTAAAAAGTGTTAAATATGTTCTTTGGATGTGCAATGTGTAATTTCTTTCCAGTATTTCTCAATTCGTGTTTGCTAATCTTCAAGCCTTGGGACATTTGTTCCCACTCAAAACATACTTTAGCTCCGTGTAATATCTATTGCTGCTAAAGCCAAGAACTTCATTTTTGAGAAAGAGTTTGTTTTAGACTTTTTTTTTTTAAAGTAAAATGTTTTTCCATCTCACTTCGCCTCAGTTGGAGAAAGGCGATGTCACCTCTGTTCCCACAAGCTGAATGTGGTGTGAAGGCAATGAGGTGTGCTGGCTACTGGGGAGCAAGAGCCACCACTGCTTTTGTCCTGCCTGCCCAGAGCTGAGCTGAAGACTGAAGACACAGAGGCTGGCAAGGCTGTGGGCCATGAACGCAGGCGCATGTTAATAACTCCTGCAGGTACATTGCAACATGGAGCTCTCTGGCAGGTCCAGCTAGGTGTGTCAAAAAAAGAGCTGGGGAAGTTTTGAAGCCAAGGATGCAGTGTGAGCGGGAAGCAGTGCAGAACAACGCAGCACGGCAGCAAAATAGCAAAGCTCCAGGGAGCTGCGAGGCAGGTGGACACCCACGGCATCAAAGTGCGGGGAGGTACCTGTGCTGCTTTAGCCAGCAGGAAAATGCTAGCAAATAAAAAGGCATTTAGCAAGAGAGAGACTGACTGGGAAGAGATGAGTGCTGAGCTCGGTGAGGAGAGACGTAAACACAGTTTGCTGGTGTTTGAGAGGCACAGTCACAGAGACGAAAGTTGCTGCGCCGGGAGAGCAGCTGTCCTTGGAAGCCATAAAGTGAAATCAAGAGCAAGAGGAACTTAGACTGACAAAAAAAAAAAAAAAAAAAAAAAAAAGCCTTGACAGCAAGGTCTTTTAAGATTTGAATGTGGTTTCTTAAGGGAGCCTATTGTGCAATTAAAAAAAAAAAAAGCCCTCGCTTTTTGCCCTACTTATAAAGCCAGATGAAGCAAGATTAAAATCTGTTGTAGGGACCAAATCGTTCACTGGCAGTTTGGTGGGTCTGATGAACAAATGGGTATTTTCTTTATTTATAAGGCATGAATCTGTAGTGAGAAAGGATGCAAAATGCAATCTTGTGGTGTTTTCTACACAGATATGTATAACCAGACTGATTAAACAAGTCTTGCAACATTTCTCAGTATAAAAGGTCGCTGTCACCTTTGTTCTCTATCCGTTTGCAGAGCAAAGGGAGCAGGGCTGATAAAGGGGAAAGTTCCTGGAAAGAGGTGGAGGACAGAATAGAAAGAGTAGGAAAATTAGAAAGCTGGGTATGAATCCTATCCCAGATGCATCTGCGCTTGAAACTGGTATGGTAATACGAAAGAATATCAGCAGCAGAAAAATATACGCTGAATGCATTTATATCTGTATTCCAAACCAGCGTAACGGGGAAGCTTCTAATCAGTGATACATATTACAGGGACTGTGAAGTCCCTGCTGCATCGATGCCTATGTGTAGAAGATTAATGCAAAATAAAAGATCACTCTCTAGCCCCACCACCCACGCATCTGCTGACCACCCTCATCTGCTCCTTCTTGGGCAGGCTGCGTGGCTCCATGCACGGTAAAAAGAGGGATATGATTAATTGGGGATGGTAGCAGACACTGAACGTTTGTGGCCCTGCAGAGCCTGGGGTTGCTGGTGGCTGTGGAGAAGACTAGGGGGAGCAGGCTATCTGCTGCCAGTTATAAATGCCAAGAAGGAAAAAAAAAAAAAGCCCAAACAAGAACTTCGTGTTCCTATGAAACTCATAGGAAGTAAAAATTCAGTTGCTTTGCAGAGCTCTGCTCTCCGCATTACTCTTTGTGATTAGGCTAATGAGCCCTGACTCTTACAGGTATAGTATGCTGTGATACCCACAGGGGTTGGGATCTTCATCAGACAATTAGGTCTCTCCCTCTGTGCAGGCATTTTATAATAAATAATCAGTAGTCCTGCTATGGTTTTGAAGCTGGTCAGCGTAGTCATTAGCCAGCGCAGCTCAGAAGTTCAGCTAAATTCACTTACTCGGCATTGTTTGCTGCATCTGCCTCAGTAATGAATGCAAATGTTTTATTAAAGTAAATGTTTAGATTTCTTGAATACAATTAGATTTTTGTTTTCACTTTTAAAAATGCCTTCATTCACGAGGATCTCATTTATTGGGATTCTGGTGCCATGCTGTGATATTATCTCACGTCTAGCTGGTTTTGGTACTTGCTATAGCAAGGAAGAGTTAATGCCTGGTGGTGTGTGAGTTAGCAGGGCTATTGCCCATTTCTTAATAAATGTGTACAGAAAATAGATATAAAAAGGAATACAGCCATATCTTGCTAGGCAAAGATAAAATGCAAATCCCCTAGATTTATTTCCGAGTCTTTCAAGATTTCCATCTGGTTTAGCAGCATTTTTATTTCGGTTTTCTCTTGTGCTGTGCCCAACTGGCCTGCCCTGCTCTGTCCTGGTGATATATAGTGAAGGCGGTGTTCTCAGTAATAACCTACCCTGCCAAGTGTAAGATGCAATTGGCCAGGTCTCAACCCTGCAATATTTCTGATAATTTCTTACTCCCTGCTATATTCATGGAAAGCATTTCAAAACTCATCTGTCAAAAGCATCAGTGTTGCTTGGATAACTGCTTTAATTTTATTTGATCTCTTCTGCTAGCAGATCTCCAAAGAGATCGTGCACTTTGTAGTAGAATGCTTGGGAGAAGGTACAAAAATCAAGCTAAACGATGGTGTTGGCCAAGCACTTGGACCATAATGAAACCAGTTCCTGACCCACAAAACTGATTTGCCAAAGATAAATCCCCTTTTCGGTAAAAAGCCAGACTGAACAGATGTCTTGCATGGTGCACTGTAAATAAGCAGCCTTCAGCTTTGGTAGATCACAATAGGCTGCAAATTCTGGAGCCGAATGGCCTCCATCAAAAAGCTGTTTCTAGACACGACAAACGCTGGGTGTTTTCTGCTTGAGTTATAGCTGGGATCACACAATTAGGTTTGCGGTACGAGAAACCTGGGCGTACCTTGGATGAGCAGGGGTCGTTGTTCCCGTGTTAGGCACGATAAGGAGCACTCCAACCCGGCGACTTTGGGCTTTTCATACTGGCCTCGGAGCTAAGCGCTTTGGCTCCCGCGGCCGCGGAGAGGATTATTTTAGGAACCTATCGTGCGCTACTGAGTAGAAGCAGAGGCTTGGTGCTGAGAAGGGGGAAGGGGGGGAGGCAAAAAACCCACAAACCAGAGGGGTTTCACGATGTCAAAGATTTTGCCAAGTGCTGCTACGAATCTAATCCTGCTGTTGGGGTGAGTGCGTGCAGGAAGGGAGCTGCTGAACCAGTCTGAGGCCGCGGAGCACGGGGAAGCCGTGGAGATGAGCAGAAAGCGAGTGCTGGTGCCGGTCGTCCGCTACGCTATGCACTGCAGCTGGCGGCGTGACTGCAGATACAGCCCCTTCTGGAGCCGCGCTCCCGCGGGGACAGACCTCTCGTTTGGGGACCGCGGGATTTTGTTCCGTCTCTGTTTCCCATGCCGGCGCTGTAGGAGGACCAGCGCAGCAGCAGCGTGGTTTGGAGTCGGTGGGTGGATGGATGATGCTGAGCAGCCCCTTTCACTGTCAGGGGATCCGGCTGGCATATTGATAAGGCACAGCAAATGTCTTGCCAGGTTTGGGGCTCAGATGAAAGGGAATTGCCTGAAGCTTAATCCGCTGAAGACGCAGGTTTCTCATGGCAAGCTGAGAATAAGCCGAGTGCAACAGCGGAGGTGATATCTGCTTTCCTCCTGGAGGACCATGTCCTTACCTCTTGCACCTTGGGCTTGGATCAGAGAATATGGCCCTTAGGGGGAGTGACTGAGATGGAAAATACTACTCGGAGAAAGGATGAAAAATAGGCTCCAGGATTTCTTTCCTTTCTGGCTGTATTTTAGAGTGCACTTAAAAGCACTCGATAATTGTGGCACTAGCAAAACTTTGACACCTGATTTGCTTATCTATTTGGGTAACGATGCATAGCCAGATTTCTTAGATACTTCTATTTCGGTTCCCTGTATGTTACAAATTGCTCTAATATCACATAAGGGATTGGAAAGGAAACTTCAGCGCCTTTCATATCATTATTGTTGCTAGGAAACCACTCCCTTTGACAGTGTATGTTGAGCATGTCTGTATTTGCCTTTGGCTCTCAGAAGGACAAAAATCACCATGTGGTGCTGGAAAAAAAAAATTGAAAATTACTTTAAAATTTTAAGCTGTGCCAAATGATCTTCTGGATTGCAGATGCCAGTGCTTCTGGTTTTGTACAGTTTGCAAAGAGAGCAGATGAGGCACTGTTTGACCCTTCCATGCTTCATGCGCTTTAAAGTCAGCCTGTATTCTTCATGTCCCCTTCTGCTACCTGCGCCGTCTGAAGGGCTGACGTGCCATATGGGAGAGGGGACATCGCGGGTTTGCACAGAGCTACTGTTCAGGAGAAATCGCTCTCTCGGTATCCATGCGCTTAGTGTGTTGTACGTATTCTCTGGCTTTCAGAAAAAAGCTGCTTGATTTACAGAGTTTTCTTCGGTGGGGAGGAGATGATCTTGTGACTTTTTCTTTCTTTTCTTTCTTTCCTTTCTTTTGCTAAGTTTCAAGATGGATATTCATCTGAAAAAAAATGTTTTGTGTATGTAGGTTGTTAGATTTTTTTTTTCCCTATTTTTTTTTCCCTGCAGCACTTGCTGCCACACAAATTTGCTTTGGGCAAAGTATTGCACAGCAATGCCTACCTCTGGTCAACGCAGAAGGGGAAAGTCTGGTCTTACAGCCAGCAGTCTGCCATTCATGATTTTTAATGCTGCAGTGCTTGCTACAGAATGAACTGATCTCTGCCACAAGCCTGTATCTATCTGGGTGTGCAAAACTCAGTATCCCCACGCAATGTCTAGTATAAAGATGTATTGTGGGACCAAATAATTTGCTTATTGGCTTTAGAAAAGGACTTGCAACAGAAGAAAACTGGTAAAAATTCTTTCTTGATTTGCAGCTGGCTGTAATACAGCCTCACGTAGAATATGATGTTCTGCAGGGTTTTGGGGGTTGCGATTCCAATTTCTCACTCCGTTTCATACACCTTGAAGGATAAAAGGCAGGTGGCAGCCTGCACTGCTAGTGCAAGTCCGTCTGCTTTGTCCTCGGCGAACTCTATTGTGCGAAGAGTACGTGGGAGCGAAGGAGTGAGAAGCCCAGAGCTGCTCGTCCTGCCGCTGCCAGCGTTTGTGCTGTTAATGGTATGTGCATCCCGTGCCAAGAGTTTTCCCAGAACAAAGAGATGTTAATGAAACATCCCGGTGAATCCCAACTGCCTGAAAAGCGCTCCCGCAGGAGCGGGGCCGCTCCCCGGGCGCCCCGCGGACCCGAGCCCGCTGCAGGCGCGAGCCTTTGCTCCGGACCCCCGCTCCGCGGCCCTTCCCTGGAGACCAGCTTCCACCACCTCGTTACCTCCCGTCTTCCCATTAACTCTCCTCTTGGCTCCTCGCACCCCTAACATCGCGGCTCTTTATTCGATATTAAATTATTTTTATTAAAGCGGCGCCTGGATCCCCTTGTACTAGGTCTTGCGTCCCCGTGGGCCCCTTCCGAGGAGGAGGAAGGGAGGACTCGTACCCCCGTGCAGGGGAGGAAGAGGGGCTCGGGCGCGCGAAGGCTTCGAGAGCGCGGTGCTCGGACCCGCGCCGCCTGCGGATGCGCGCGGGGCGCTGCGCCGCTTCCCGTGCGCCGTCTTCCGTGCGGCCCTCGACCTGCTTATTGCTCCAAGAGGCAGAAAAATGACGTGGGTTTCCTTCTCCTGTCCTCTGCTTCCAAGGGTGAAGTAGCTCCAGATTCCCCAGACCCGTCTCTAGACAGCCTTACGCGTGGCCCTCGCTGGAGCGTGATTTCTTTGAGGGCCTCTGAACACGGAGGGTTTTCCTAAAGTGTCAGAATCACAGCCGCACGCGGGCTAAACGGCTCCTTTGCCGCTTTGCCGGGTGATTTTTGCGGGTAGTTTGCTCGCCCTTCGAGGGCCTGCCTTCTGCCTCGGGAGCCCGCCGCGGGCGCGGGCGGCGAGGCAGCTGGGTTTTGGAGGGGCGCGCGATGGCAGCTCGGTGCCCGTAATGCATTCGTCTCGAGACAAGCTGGTGAAGCTGCTAACTCTTCAGTCAATTATTAGAGTTTCTGGAGGTGTTTTCTCAGATCAGTCTTTATATCTTTTGCAAAGATCAAGGAGGACTCATGACAATACGGGTGAGGGGATAAAGTTTGGTTGCTCACGCTAAGGCTTTATATACATAAAAGATGCATAAAATCCCACCATCTCTTACACTAATACTCCATACATTACATAGGGAGTGTTACTGGCAATGCCTTTTGAGAAACAGCCTCCTGACCTACATTTCTGCGTTGGAACTTGCCCATGGGTATTTCCACTTTAGCCTACCTTTAGGTTCAATATATTTAGTTTCTTGGCATCTGCTTTCAAGGTTTACATAGGCTTGAGTTCTATTTAATTAATATTTTAAACCTGTGCCTCTGCCTCGAAGAGAAAACAATCCATTCCAAATGCAGCAAATGTTACTTTTATCTGAAACTGCGTCTGAACAAATGGCTCCATGCACATTAATCTTCTCCGTTTCCGAAGCTTTTTTGTAGCTCTCCATCTTCAGCAACTTTGGCTCTATACACGGAATTTAATTCACCAAGCTCATCTGCCCGTAGGAGCATTTCTCTTGCCCCGACTACTCTTTCAGAATGTTTGCTAGTGAAACCAGTAAGATATTTATTTACATTTTAGCAACTCTTTGAAAATGATCATTATCAGAGCATATCGCTATAGATAAAGTAATTTTAATCTTCCTGTTGATGTTTACTTCATGTAATGACAGTATGTGCCCTGTAAGGAACATACTGCATCTCAGGAAATGAAAGATGCTGTGAATAAATAAATAATGGCTTGCTGACTACTGAGTCTCCTGGCTTTGGTGATATACTGTGTAAGAGAAAGTAAATAGAGATCTCCTTCTGGGCATTTCCAACCTGCAAAATGCCCTCTGCATTTTGCTGTGGTTAAATACACAATTCCATCCGAGGACTCGAGACCCTTTTCTAGTTGGCCTCGCAAGTAAGTATCACGGATACTTCAATAATCACAGTTTCTGCAATGAAATCTAAATTATGGCTGAATGTGTGGGGGTTTTCTTGCATTTGTTTATTTTTTATTGAAAATTCTGGCAACTGAAGGGGTGTGTCTAAAAATCTAGTGGCGCCCAATTACTTAGTGATAATTTATGGAACTGGGAGCATCAGAGGAGCTTGCACATTTAAGGTCTGTGCGTGACTTTTTGCGAGAAGTTGCTGTCTGCTTGAATTTTAAAAGCTGTGATGCGCAGTGGCCACATCGTGTTGCACTGACCCATGTGACACCATGAACCTGGCACAGGCTCTAGTACAGCCTGACCCGCGCGTGGTACCGCCCGAGGACTTCAGCAAACAGCACAGCCCTTTAAAGGGGGCAAGAGCGTGCAATTATGAACGTGCAGTAGACCAAGACCGGTGGCTATCCTGGCAAAATCATCTCCAGTTTCATAATTAACCTTGGCTCTGGCTGACAAGTTGCTTTTGTGGAGGGAGAAGAGTGGAAAGCCCAAATCCAACGTTTTGGGGGTGGCATTTAGCTGAGCTTATGCGGCTGGCTGGGGTGGACGTGCGGGATTATACATCAAGAAACATAACGCCTCCCCCTGCGCCAGAACCCAGAGACGCGACCCGTTTGCAAATTTGGTAGCTAAATCATTTTCACAAACTATGGCTTAGGTAAAAGACAGAAATCTATCAAATGGTGTACAGATTAACTTATCACCTAGTTAAATGGGCTGTCAGTCTGGGATGACTGTGCTTGGCAGGGCGAATTCAAATGCATGTAAATTTCCCTGGTGGCTGACGAGCGAGTATGGTGGAGCTGTCAAATGATGACATGTGAAAATACATTAACATTGTTTAAAATATATTTGAAAGGGATAGCTCATATTTTGATAACACTTTCACAGGCAAATGATTTGTATGGGATCTGAAATACTGACCACATAATTTATTCTGCGAGTTTTTTCTTTTTTTCTTTTTTTTTTTTTTTAAGGGTAACTCTTCAGATATGGTTTGCGTTTCGAGGAAGCCCCCAAACAATTAACAATTACCCCGTAAACTGGTTCGGGTCCCATGTGCCACCATTGTACGGAGTCAGTGTTCCGATAGCCTCACTTGTCACTTCCACTTGATCTTACAAAAAGCGATTAGAAACTTCAAAAGAGCCAACTGCACAAGCCATCACGTTATAAACCTGGGTGCTTTGCTTTTATTTTTCTGAAGAAGAATGGAGCCTCTTGGTTCTCTGCCTACTTGGAGAGACTATTTTTAATTTCTCATATTTGTCTGAGGTAAGGATTTCCCAGCTTAATGCGATGTTTGCAAGCTCTCGAGAAAAGTGGAAGTACTAGAAGCCCCACATTGCAGTGGTTTTTCTTAATTCTTTCTTTTAGGGCTTAGCGGCTTCCACTTTACTCCCCCCACCGTTAATCCATTAGGGAGGTGAGCGGTTTGTGATGGTTGCTTTATTTGTTTCCAGTTGCACAGACTCCTGTTCTAGCAAGTCGCCTTGAAAGGTAAAAGAAAAATGCAGCTTGCTGTAAGAAAAGGTTGTACAATGTGAACAAATGTTGACTGAGCTGCATGATAAGAAAACCACTTGAACCATGTGCTTCAAGATTCATCCCTTAGTCTTGAATCTGTGGAGGTGAAAGGGGAGAACTTAGCGTAGTCTAAAAACAGCAGATCTCACAGTTCAGCAGTCAACCATGGCGTTTGATACATGAAAAAAATTACTTATGCTGTCAGGTTCCATTATTTACATGATCTTTCTATGGTTGAGTCGTGGTTGTGGATGTGCAATTCAGCTAGAAAAATTGCATATTTACACAGATGGGTGCTGGCATGCGACCAGAGCTTAAGCAAAATGCATGGTTAGAGGTAGGAATCAAATACGGAGAATGGTGACTCTGTTTTGGACGGCTTGATTACAAGGTGCAAATGTTTACAAATGCTTGTAAGTACGAAGGGCTCTCTAAAAAACTGTGGCTCTGAGGAAGAGGAAGGTATTGCAAACAGTTTTGAGTGTTTACTTGCCCTGACTAACTGGTTGTCTCCACACCAGGTTTCAAAATATGCTTCAGGGCATCTCTACCTCTTGCTTTCTACAGAGCCTAAGTAGCTAGGACAAACATGATGTTCAAGTCTGACAACAGCATGACTAAAAAATATCTTCACAGAGTAGTGGAAGTTGAATGTTAGAGTGTTAAAAGCAGTGCTTGGGATGTGGAGGAGGACACCTGGTTTTGCTGCTTCCCAGAAGTAGCTTACGATAAGGAAAACCTGGAAATGTCAGGACAGGGATCCTTTCCCACTCTCTGCTTTTTCGTTGCTCTCAAGCTGCGTGTTGTGCATTGTAACGAACCACCCGTCTCTACAGCGAGCTGGCACCTGGCTTTCGGTATAAGTAAGTTGGTGGAAATTCGTCAGTAAAACTATTTTCTTTTGTGCATTATAAAGTCAGGTCGGTGGACTCTGGATATAATCACTTGCCTTATAAATATCTAAAAGTAGAAGCCTGGGGATAAGGGATGAAATCCCTAGTCTTTCCAGTGATCATATGATTCTCTCGCTCACAAATCCCCTCCCATCCATGGTGGGGTATTTCTGGTTCACCTCTTGCACGCGACCATCTCTCTGCGCAGGAGCTCTGTAACGCAAATCAGCAGTACGCTGCGCTCTTGTTGGGAGGTTCGTGGAGAGGCAATCCCTCAGCGATGGCAACTTACAAGTGGAGCAAATGAAGGTGGTGGGAAAAAACTAACCGAGTTTCAACCTAAAATGGAGCTTTCTAAGGACTCTTACAAAAGGTTTATAAAGCCCGGTATTTTACCTTGATTGGAGATCTCCTGTTACCAAACAGCCTGGCAAGATTAGGGTTTTTTCCATGACAGCAGTGGCGTAAGGTGAAATCTTCTACACTGAGCAACCAACGCTAATATAATGTTTTGACCTGTTTTGGGGCTGTGAAGTCTAAACACTGGTAGTGTGCCAGGAGCTCGGACCTCAGAGCCTCAAGGCAGGCTCTCGTAGCTAGTGTTGAGTTTTCTTTCATTACAGTGAGCAGGGTAAAGCTGGTCTGGAAACATTTCCATCCTATGTAGACATCAGCCCATTCATGCTTTTTGTTTGCAAATTTTAAACTGTTTTTTAAAAAAAGAGGGTGATTAACAATAGTAGGGGAAAGAGAAGATGAATGTCAGTCTGAGGCAAAGAGCTGGGGAGAGGTTGCTCTCTGGTGCAAGAGGCATAGTTATGCTTTGAACCGGAGGAAACGAGGAGGCAGGAAAGGTGGTTGGCAAGGAGAATTGTGTCAACAGGACAAAGAAGTATGAGGAAAGGAGACACAAGGAAGAAGGGTTTGAGGGCTGCCAGAGTGGATCAGGCTGTGCAGTCAGAGAGAGATGGCGAGAAGGGCAACAGGTTCTCTGATATCAGTGGTGAAACAAAGCCTACGGCTAACTTGCAACAACATGCGTTTTGCATTAAAACACTAAAATGTTGGTCCGTGTATGCCTTCCTTTAGGATGGGACTCACCCCCTTAAGGAGGAGACATGTCCGCATGGGGTGCTGGATATTTAACACATGGAATAGGGACATAAAATGCATTTAACTTGTTACTGAATCGATTGCGTTTCCCTTGGTGGTGGTGTGATGTGCAAACGCTTTCCCTCCAAAAGTATGTTGCCTCTGTGCAGCTATGAGCGTTCTCCCTCTCCCACTTCTAGCCTTGTTAAACCGTACCCAGTTTTGTAAGCTGGGGAAAAAGAGCATGGGAACCGTAGCTCGTGTGGAGGCGTTTCTTTATGAAAAAGAAGAATAAAAGGCAAGTAGTTTTTGTACTGCTAAGGAGGGCAAACAGAGCTAATGTTTCCCTCTGTCCAGAGAGAATTCATTCAGTAGATCTCCATGGGTTAGGAAAAAAACTGTATTAATCACTCCAAGATCACTTATAAAAATTCAAAAGTACTTGTATATGTATTAAGCTGGAATGGCTAATGTTAAAGACACACAGAAAAGAGTAAATAAAGAAAATTTCCAGTACCTTAGCTTTGCTTTAGAGAAATACCCCAGCTCACAAGCTGCTGTCAACACATCCCTCTTTCATCTGGTCAGCCTTGCCAGAAGCAGTATATAAGCGAGGAAGGCAAGTGACAGTAAGGCGATAATATAAAGTGGGCCTCCACCTCCTTGTACTTACTTCTGTTAATTGCTTTTCCCGTTACAAGACCAGTTCCACCCCTCAGTGTATAAATTACGCTTGTTTTGTGCAACCGCGAATGTCAAGTCATTGTGCGACTTTGCTTTATCGCTTCCGTCCACTTACAGCTGTTTCTGCCTGCCCGATGTTCACTCCACAGCCCCTTCTCTCCTCCTGCCTTGTTCATCCTACTCCCAGGCGTACGGGAATAGCTTCTTAAGCGGGGAAAGTCCGCTTTTCCTCCAGGGAAAATTGGCTGCTTAAAATCTGTCTCTTGACTTTGCGGGTTACTGGGTGCCTGCTGAGCTGCGGGAACGGCTCATGCTCTTTTCTATCCCTTCTCCCTTCTATAAAGAGCAGAGCCCTCCTGATGCATCATGTACTCGAGCTCCTTCCAAAGGCCCCAATGGCTCCGAGACAGCGGAGCAGAATATTTTCCTAATATGAAAAACATTCTCACAGAAGTCACGTGGTCTTGTCTTTGCTTAAAGCTGTTCCCCGGCTCAAGCGTTTTTGCTGTTGGTGCCTACTAACCCCGGTCCTGCCTCTGGATTTACGTGGGAAGATCTCCACTGAAGCCTTACGGCTCTGGGCAGTAGCTGTGTTTTTTGCCGAGTAGACTGCCCAGCTATACTCAGTGCTTTAGCACAGCAAAATCCAAATGAGATAGCTAAAATGCATTAGTTAATATAACTAGGTTCTTCACCCAGACATGGAAATGTTGATGTATTTTTTTTTTCCCAGACTGGATTATAGATAATAAAGTGGCATACAAAAATCTTCATTAAAAATGCATTTTGTAAAATTGAAACTTAAGTGTCAGGTTTTTCCAGCAGTCTGTCAAATGCTTGACAATTAAAATAGCTGTTTTTAAAAATTTAATGAGACACAATAAGGACTAAATGCACAAGAAGCTCGCACGTTCTTAGGATAAAGCAGAAACATAACAAGTCCATTATATTTCCTTACAAAAATGTCCCATTTGTAAAATATGCTACGATCTATTTTTAATTAAATTAGTATGTGCAATTTATTACCTGAACTATATTTATTAATATTTAATATTTAATTTCAAATTAATTATCTAAGTGAAAGAGTACTTAGCTGTGCTGAGCAGACGCACAAAACAGCAAGGACGTCGCACCAGCTGAAGGAAATGTGTTGTGCGGCCGGTAGACCTGACGTACCCGGCTGGACTGCCCTTCTAAGGGATCGAAGGCTCAAAAATATACGTCCGAAGGCCTGGCTCTGGGAGCCTTCCTGCATGGAGCATCCTCACCTTCCATGGTTAGGCAGGTTCCTAGTGGCCCCGAAGCGGTGGGTCGCTAATACGTGACCTGCGATGGCTTTGCGGGGCGCTCCCGCCCTAGAGCGAGGATTATTTCGGGAGAGGAATGCTTCAGGTTAATATATTTGTAAAGCTGGGAAGTATTTTCCTACCGCTACCGTCCCACAAACCGTGCTGTGTCACTAAGGGCCCGCCGCCTCAGGGTGCATTTGCACGCTTTGGCCGGACAGCTTGCCCCGTACGTATGCTGTGGGAAATGGGCCGTTCGGTTTCCATAATACGAGCTTTACTTCGTCTACTGTGTGCTTTGATGAGCAGCGAAGTAGGTAGCAATTCTGACACTTAAAATATGATCACTGAGTTAGCACCCATTCTGTTCATGCCTGTCATCATGCATCACTTTGGGCTGTTTGCAAACACCAGCAGACAGCACTGCGTTGGTTGCATTTGGGTCACATTTTCAAGGTTTTCTTCACCATTATGACAGCTAGAGCCTAGCTGTTCGTTTTATTATTTGTGAGAGTCTGGAGAACAGTGGGGAGATCTCTTGATATACTCCCTGTCCCCTTCCTTTCCCAGTCTGTTGTCATACCTAGAAAAGCACTTACAGGAAAATTCCTTCATAAATTGATGCTGGTTCTGCCTCCTCCAAGGATGCTCGTGGTCTGTAACTGTGCAGGTCACGGCGTTTGGGCACGGGAAGTCCCCTGGTGACGGAGAGCTGCCATTTGCCTGGTGCTGGCGACATCTGTAACGCTGCCTTTGGAGGAGCCTGATAGCATGGGAGCGGGGCTGAGCCGTGCCTGAGCTGTGGCCAGTGAAGTGCGTCTCTGCAGAGCAGCTGAAATTCTC